>NC_092589.1:44611000-45231500 GCF_047663525.1 Anas platyrhynchos
TCCCCTCTTAAAGGCAAGAGATTTTAGCTTTATGAGTCTGGAAGCAAGAGGATGGGCCTTGTCTTTAAACTTTTGCTGGAGAAAAGCTAGGAAAACTGGTGAACACATATGCTTTCTAAAGTGCTGTAAATTGCACTTGTATCCATTATGGATAACCAAATCAAAGCCTACGTTTAGCTGAACTCATCTCTGCAAAAACTAGGCTAAGCCATCATTTGCTGAATGGTTCTGCCTAAGTTATGAGACTTAAATATCAGAGCAAAAAAATAATTTTGAGATCTCATGTTCCTTTTTCCTTCTTCAAAGACATAAAAAAGCCAATATAGTTGTCTTGATGTTGGTGAAATGGGGAGTCAAAATTTAAGAGGAAAATTAGTTTGAGTTAAAATTAAAGACTGAACCAAAATGAGTTTACTCAGATATATTTTACTGCAAAAAAATTATGTTTTAATTATTTAATGCAAAATTTGAATTCTACTTTGTAAAATTGAAGGGAAAAGTCAAAAAATTATACTGAATATTCTTCTTAATCTACTTTCTCTTTAAAGCAACTCAATGTAAATGACAAAGCACTAATACTCCATGGTACAAAATACAGTATAGTAGTGAACACAAGAAAAATGAACAGATTCATATATAAATAAATACTAGTTAATAAATAGTAAATAAATGTTATTCAAAAGAAAATTCGATTAAAAAATTAAATTAAAAGCAGCTAAAAAAAATCAAAGTTAGAGATGTTTATATTCATCAAACCAAAATTACTGAAGTTCCATTACTGAAATGGAACAATGGTTTTATAAAGCACTAATAAAATTAGTTATTTTTTTTCAACTTGGATTCCTTCTACCCAGACAAACACGAGCCGGGATAATCAGAAAAAAGCTCTCATTTTCAATTACCAAGGAATACAGCCCAACTGATCAATAAGAGAAATCTGAAATAGTTTGCTGAAATAATACAGCTGCTGCTTTTTAGTGAAGGTTGCTTTTAATTCTGGTTTGATGTTTCTCAGAAGTTGATTTATTCATGCTTACTGGAAAGTTTCTCCTGGCAAGTTACCAGATCATACAGTGAGATGCAGCAAGCACTTCGAGCTTAGGATAACAAATCTGTGGTTCAGTGCTATTTATGTGTTAAAAAGTTGGTGTCCTTTATTCTGTGTTATCTCAAACAATCAGAGAAGCTGCCACTAGGGATGATGCATGAACTGAACAACTGAAAACAGATAATTTTTGTCCTGTTTGCAGGAAGCCTGTAGGGAAGCAAGGCTCTAAAAAAGAAACTAGACTATAAATGGGAACTGAAGAAGAGGAGTGTCATTTTTCTTCAATGATCTAAACCACACTTGGCATTAAGTCTCCAGTGACTTAAAAACAAACCAAAAAACACATTAGGGACTATTTTTAACTACCGTACACTAAGCCAATATGTTCTTAACTAACTACAGATGCAACATCCTCGCTTAAATGATCAAAAAAAAGGTCTCTGGATTAGAAACTCTTCAAAACCTTTTCCTACCTCATCAATGTATTCCAGTAGATCAAGCGCTTTCTTGAAGTCATACTCGTTGGCCCTTCTGTTCTCATCACATATGTACATCTACGACATGAAAGATTAACGTAGAGAATTATTTTTAGCCTACACACTAATGTAACTGATATCATGAACTACTCATTGTGGGAAGACCACCATGTATTTTCCACTTACATGACCTTCTCATGAAAATATGCCTTGATTCAATTGCAAGTATTTTTATAGTAAGGAATATACTTAAGGTTTTAGAGCAGCATTCCACGTACATGACAATGGTCTGTGGACAAATGACATTGGATATAAGGCTGCTAGGTTTCAAATTTAAGTGCCATTTAAGGCTGTAACATTCCTGGACTACTGGAGCTAGAGCTCAGCTCCACAAATAAAATGAGCTCTCAGAAACACTTTGGCAATTAAAGCTGAAAGCAGTACATAAGCACGTACTGCCTTTCACCTTTTACAAACAGGTATGTTTGCTGTTCACATTTCATTTACCTCCCTCCCCATAAACAACGTTTTAAATTAGTACTTGAAAGCAAAACTAATATTAATGCACTGTTTGCTTACACTTTCCAAGTTTCACTCTAGCATTGCAAGTAGCAAGTAAGAACATGGGTTTGACAGAGACAATTCGGAAGGAACGCTGGCACGGTGCCAGCACTTGTCAAAACATGACACTTCTTACTCTTCTGTAATACCACAGAGAAGCTTCACTGAAAGACAGAGGTAACGACTTCAGAATCTATTGACTCTTCACATTGTTCTAAGAAAACAGGGAAGATTCTAACAGGTGCAATACCAGCTCCTAATTTTCCACAAGATTACAGAAAATTAATGAGTTGCTAAATTAACAGACAAGGCGTGGTTGGTTTTACACCGTATTGTTGCTATTCAACAAATATTTTTGTATGCATCACTGGATGATAAAATAAGGCTACTGGCTCCCAGCTCCCACCAGAAAGGAGGGTGGAGGAGCAGTCAGCTCTATTGACAGCAGAATTGGAACAAGTTGTTTTTTTGTTGCTGTTGTTCTTTGTTTTTAAAGACAGAAAGACTGTGAGTGCTCTTTGCAACAGGTGACCAAAAGCCCCTTCTTGCTTCCAGCCCTTTCTTTTTGTAGACTGTAGCATCTTTCTTCATTAAGTTGGAATTCTTTGTTCCCTCTGCCTTTCAAGTTTTGCCCTGCTGAGGATGTGACAGAAGGTAAAAATTATCTCATTTCCAAAAACTGGTTTAGACCAGAAAGACAGCTTCTGGCACTGATTTGATCTGCAGCTTCTCCTAGCAGCACTCAAAACCACATGTGCAACAAGGAAATTTTGCACTAAAAAATATTTTGAAATTTGCTGTAGGTAAACAAAACAAACAAAGGAAAATATAAACAATTTCATACGTCAGATCTTTAGGCAGTTAGCAAGTCAAATAAGACATAAAAACAGCCATGATCTCATTTATTTTATAACACCAGAGTAGAAAATATACTGAAACTTTATGTAATGGAGAAAACAGGAGATACTTACATCAATGAGCTGAGATGCAGACAGCACTGGCATATCATTGAGATTCAACTGTTTCTCTAGCAGTAACTGCTCAGGGAGTGTCTCCTGATGTAACAGAAAGCGTTCCTGTTCCGATATTTCTTGTAGTCATTTAAGGAAATAAATGTTTCATGTTATTAAAATGTGATAATAAATCCTATGGCACAGCAACAACTGCCAAGTCACAATATTTTTCAGGTCTACAAATATTTCTTATGAATTTGGACACTTACATGTTACTTATGCACAGAAATACTTCTACTGCACTACTGTCATCCCAGCAAACTAGTTGTTACTTTCCAGTCAGGTTCCCAGTGCAAAGCTGACTGATAGCTTTTTTTTTTTTTCCCTCAAAACCAAAAAAACAGATACATAGGCTTGGAGGGATGCTATGGCACTAGGCAGGAAAGCAAGCTGGCTATGATTTATATGAGTCACATTCTGGCTGAATATCTGTGCAATGGAGTTGCTGCATCCCATGAATTATTCCTTTCTGAATTGATTTATTTGCCAGTACAGCCTGAAACCTATTAGGCTGAAACAGAATCAACACAGAGTAACTTCACCTACAGTACATGAATTCCACTCCCAGGTCCACTGCGTGATAAAAATGGAAAAATAATTCTGAAGGAGTATTTTAGCTGTTCAAGTGGATGAGCAGAATGTGGCAAACAGAATTACTCCTTCTTTATAAATACAAAGTGTATACACAAAGAGCATAAATTTAAAAAGCTATGCCTTCTGTCATACAGAAGTGTGTACCAGAATAAAGCCCACACCAAATTTTGATAGTCAGTCTTGAAATAAAGCTTTGCTTTCCCCATTTTTCTAAGGTTTTCCTATTTAAAGATGAGACTGTTCACATCAACATTTTGAAGTTGAATTCATACAGAAATTAGATGCAACGTTTTATAATTTAAAAGCCAAGCAATAAATTATTATTACAATCTAAAAATAAATTTGTGACACCTACTTAGCTATCAATTATTCTAGGCCTTTTTCTACAAGACCTCATTCAAGAATTGTACCTAACAGCCGTAGATAAACACGCAGTTTCATAGAAGCAAGCTTGAGATACAATCTTCAGTAATACTTTAAAGCTTCCCCCTGGTGGCCAGTATTAGTTTAACTATTAGTGTAGAATATTTGCTTTTTCACAAACTCACAGCAGGAAAGGGGTATTGTCAAGCATGACAGTGAGGGCAGAGCAGTGGAACTGCTGTATTTGGTAATGAAGCAGGACAGGAATTCCCAATTTTTCCATTAATATATTTTCAGTTAGATCATAATAAAACGCTGCCGCTAGCCATTCTAGAAAGTACTGAGGAAGCACTTCTTGATCACAAATTTACGTATTTGCAGGTAACACTATTACAATAGAACATATACACACCATTTCCTTAGAGCCTAAGGGTCTCAGGACCTGAGTGGAATTCAAAATTGATAACTCCTCAATAATTAGGCTTTAAGAAGTTGATGTATTTTTACCTTGCATATGAAATATAAAATGCAGCTTCATAAAAAAATGCTGTGAATGGTTTAGAAGCTTCATCTGCTTCAGAACTCTCTAATGACTTTTCCAAAAACAAAAAAACAAACAAAAAAAACACTTTGCAGCCTGCTATTTATGGTAATAGCATATTATCAGGAAAAGTGAAAAGGTCAAAGTTTCCCAATGTCACAGTCCTAACTCACAGGGGAAGGTGAATACTGAGGTTAGTGCCTTATGCTGTTTTCCTCACCATTCCCACAATGAGCAAAGTCATCAGCCCAATGTAACCTTACCACATTAAGCCAGAGCCCTCATGCTCAGAAAATGAGCTATGAACAAAAATGTGGCTTTAATTCAGTAACTTCATTAATCTATTCTTCACATTATTCTGTTTTTATTTCTTACCTTCTATCTTTTCTTGCAGTATTTCTTCTGAGAAGTCAGATGCCAGTGCAGCTAATTTGCTCAAGCCAAGAAGCGTTTTCTTCTTTGCAAAATACCTGGTCTCTGTGTTTGCTAAAGTCTGCAATGTTCTGTGAGCCTGAAATTAATAAACATGTGAGAGATCAGCTGTAGAAGTTAACATCAGAAGGCTAACAGGCAAGAAGGATCTAACTTGAACTGCAGTCTCGGCTATTTATGATTTGTAGTACTATAACATGTTATTTCTTAGAAGTCATGCAACCTGCAAATTAAAATGTTGCATTACACTATTTAGGAAGACATACAGGTCTCTCTTTCTGTAACACCTCTCAAAACATGATTATGATTAAAGATAAACTGCAACTTCACATATTGTTCCTCTGGGATTTTATTAAAGACTTCACCATAAAATCCAGGCAAATATGCCTTGACAGAACAACTTTGCATGCAGATTATTTATTTGTTAATTCAGAAATTTGGCATACATCTAACTATTTTTCAACCACTGTAGTAACACAACAGATGTGCAAGAATTTACTTGTACATCTGACAAAGGAACAAAAATATTCTGAGCACCTACTCCAAAATGAGCAATCCAGACTGAATTACTTCTAGAATCCTGGCCTCCTCCTTCGTAGTGCTTTGCTATAAAAAAACTCAGTCTATACCAATTGAGTAAGTAATAGATTCCCAAACACTTCACTTACTTGTAATATATATAGATTCCTTCCTGATCAAACTCTTATATTTTGTGTTTTCCTATTTATTTATTTTAAAGGGGTATATGATTCTCAACCTATAATTTATAATAGGATGTTACTATCCTTTGCATATTTAATGAATGTGCATATGAATTGGAAAAATAATTGGCCATTTTCTTTAGATTGTTTATTTGCTAAAGTGAAAAGTATTCATACATCTAGCAGAAGGAAGAAGGAAGACTGACCAACAGGAAGTAGGAGATGAATGGTGCAGCCTACAAGGCTGCGAAAGAACCAAGTTGAAAACCAAAACAACATTAATCTATCCACATACTCCTCTAAAAATAAACTGCTTTCAAATTATGAATATACATGAATGTATTTTTTGTTACTTTTTACTGCATGGTTGAAAAGCAGCCCTAATTTCCATCACATGATGCAGTGGCTTATATGATGCACCAGATGGTGCCTGGAGGGGGGCTTTTGGTACTCCATTAATAATCTGTGACATTTCTCCCCTTGCTCACCTAGTTAAGCATCATTCCTTTGTTCAAGAATTAGGTAACCTGCATACTCGAACATATACCTGACACAGTGGTTGAAAGTTTTACCATATGATGTTTCTGTTTGGTTGTATTAAGAAAGCCTACCTTTTGCAAATCCTGACTATTGATTTCATGTAACCAGCTCAGATGCTCATGCGCTTGCAAGAAACTGGCCAGCTGTCCATGCTGAGCAATAGGCTGGGATAACAGCTTCCCTCGCTTCCCTTTTTCTAAGTACCAGCGAAACAGGAAATCTGAAAAATTCTGAATAGGAAAACAAACAGATAATAACATTTACCTTTAAATATTTTGTTTGTCTTTAAAGGCAAAATACATTCTGTGAAGCAATAGGTTACAACAAGGGATAACTTGCTTGAAAAAAAAAAAAAGACTGAAAAAAAATACTGTTGATGAAAAAGGAGTTAAGTCCTGTTAGAAACACAATCTTTAAAGAATTCATCTGCTATGGATGCTGATACATGCATCCAAGTTTGTCCTTAAACGGAAATAAAGGAAATGCCAAGCAAATTCTTTGGTAACCCTCAAGATTGAAAACAGGTATCACCTCACTCACAAATTCAAACTAATGTCTTCACCTGTTCCTTTCCACCACTCAGAACTCTGTGCTAACTACTTCGTTTCATACTTGAAAGCTTATTTTTCTATCACTGTTTTGAAACATTCCCTCCTATCTCCAGCTGAACCTGCAACCTTACTTCTCCTAGCCATTGTTAGAAAAAATAAATCTTGTTCTGTAACCAAAAACATCCCTCAAAACTATTTTATCCTCAAGAACTTCAGTGTGAGATAACTCATCAGGATTTATGTTTATGATTTAATTTTGACTTCTCACAGTAATCTCAGAATAATGCTAAGCTTTAACGGCATTAACAATTAAAAAAAATAGTCTGAAGACTTTATCCATTGATCTATTCTGCTCTACGTTTGTCATGTTAACTTTTCAGAAAGTTGTTTTTTTTTAAGTAATAAAAAAACAAAACAAATACTGGTGGTGCTATGGATTTTTTGAGACAACTAATGAGAACAAATGGAGAATTCTTCAGCAGTTTGTGTATTTGATTCTTGCAACTAAAAATGCTTGCTTTCATTTCTGTCCACTACTGATACTTTACATGGTTCTTATTAAACACCCTTTTTGTACTCTCTTCATTAGGAAACCTAATACTGAGCATTCTTCATTCCATAACTGTTATGGAAAGCTAAACAAAAATTGATGTCACTAATTCTCAAATTTGGAAACCTTTTTCCCCAACCCCCCTGACCTCAAGTAGTCTTTTTTCCTTTTTCCTTCCATTTTCCAAATTTTTAGTACATGTAAAAATGTTTACACTGAATTTTGACAGATATTGGAAAAATTGCCCAAGAAGCAACGGACATGACAACAAAAATGAACACAGCGACACTTCTGCTTCCTACTCTTCTCAACTCTATTTATACATTTAACAATCTCCTCTCCTCTTTTGGAAGTTATCCTTAAATTTGTATTACATTAGTTTAATAAAACAACATTTTTGACTATAATACTTCAGCAAACAAGTTACAAAATGTTGAAAGATGTCAAGAGTGACACAATGTAAGTGACACACAAAGGTCCCAAAAACCCTCTTGTCTATACAGCTAACATCCATATTTCTGTTGACTTTTTTTTTTTAAGCTCAGGTCCAAATACTCCATTAAGTTCAGCAAGATGAATTTCAGTCCCAATTTTCCACATTTCATTCTGTATGTACACGTAAATACACATAAAATTATTTTTTTTTTTTTCAAAACAGAAGGCACAAAATTATCATCAAACACTATCTAAAGGAAACATGGGAAAAAAAAAAAAAAAAAAAAAAGGGTACCTGATCTGCAAACTGACTCATGTAACGTTGTAATCTGGCCTGGTTGTCTGTCTGCTCACACATTTGCACCAGGATGTCAAAGTCACAGTACTTCTCTGCTAAAGCAGCCACCATCTGATACTGTCCCAGGGAAACTACGTAACCAAGAAGAAAAAGAACTTATATCACACATGCTCATCTTCAGCTGTTACAGGGTGTCTGAGTAAAATGAAAACAAATTTCAGGTGTTCACATTAAGGAAATATTTCATACATCCCCTGCACACATGCAAGTTTACACACCTACCACCTCTGTCCCACAGTACAAGGGGGGAGAAGAGAAGTTTAAAATACAAAATCTTTTTTAGGGCTGGACGTCAACAAGTGACTTAGTATCTTGATTAATAACCATTTAATTACACAAAGCAAAAAAGGAGCTGGCAAAAGCTTTTGATAACAGATAGAACAACTAAAGACTATGGGACCTGTATTCAAAATATATTGCTTGAACTTACTTTTTGGTTCTATTAAATACATTTTAATCTTATGTTCAATCAAAAGTTCATATTTCCTCTCAAACAAAACTAAGTGTTCTGTTAACTTATGTATTTACAAACTAACATAGCCCATGAATGTCAGTAAAACTGAGACAGTTAAGAGATTTTTCTTGAAGTTTAGTCTAATAATCACTGACTGTTAACATATTTAATCTTATTTATAGCGTATTATTCATTATTAGTTAAAAAAATAAAGTCTAAGTTTACTAAAGTACATTTTCTTCGAGTTATTTCCACTCAACAAGAGGGGCTTTGCTGTCAGTTACTCATTAAAGACTTGACCACATCTGACATGTTAAACAAGCCTAGCTACATAATCAGGTTTCTAAAATTAACACTTTTTCTGATAAACACTAAAAAAGGTTTCAGATGTTTATAATTTTTGTTTCCAACTATCAACAATATAAACATTCAAAAGTCTATTACATTTTCAGTCATCTAGCACAGAACATAAATCCTGCCAGAAAAATGTAACAAGTCAGCAGAACTAAAAAATTAAAACAGGGATGCTTTATTAGAGGTATGGGCATGGATGCAATCTTGTATGGAATTCTGCCATCTGTTTTGCAAATATCCCATTAAATCAGAAAAACTAGTCATTAATACTCTGAAGGCAAATGTGAAACAAATTGAATTCATACACAAATACCATTTACTCTATCAGGTTTGCATCGTTTCCTCATGAAATGGAACATTTAATCCTTGCATTAAAGGAAAACAAACATTACTTACGGAAAGGAGACAAGAGTTCTGATCTTTTCTGCACATACTCCATTTCCAAATTGCTGTATCTCTCTTGATCAGCAGGTCGGTCCACAGATTTCAGCTGAGAAACATAGCCATCTAGAAAGCAATCCAGCAGTGCCACCAACTGTTCGGCCACAATGCTACGTAAGTTACTGTCCACCTGAGGATACACCATCTTCAGAATGATCCCATGCTGGCGTGTTATTGCTGCACGTAGGCTGCTAGACGCTTGGAAAGAAAACACAGTAAATATTAAAACAACTATCTCACCACCAAAGGAATCCATCCTGAAGTATAAAAAAATTGCTAGGTACAATTAAAAAGAAAAATAAAAGCTAATAAGTATCTTAAGGTCAAAATCAGAACAATACTAGAATAACCCTGCAGGTCACATACTCCCATCTTCCTTCTAATGTTAAACGTATCCATTTAGTCACTCAGTTTCATTGATCAAACCTCCAGTTTCTCCCATTCTTACTGACAAAATTTAAGAATAAGTTAATATTCAGACTGGAATTCACGTTTTCCAGAACACACCTCTACTAAACAAAAAATATTTTTCATATTTACTAAATAAGTAATTGAAATTTCTCACCTGTCCATGGAATATATTCAGGTTCTCTCTCTGGAAGCTCTCCTGTTTTATATAAAGAGGCTCTAGATTGACGATACTGGCAGGCAGCTTGCAGCATATCCTGTTTAAAGGTAAGGAAATAAATATTTTAGTTCATCTGCATATACATGGCTATAAAATATGCTGTCTTTTATAATCCTGAAGCATTATTTTAATAGCCCCTTCTTTCTCAGTTATACAAAAAGGTACACGCTGTCTGAGTAAGAAACTTCTGTTCTGAAGCACAAGTTCTTCACTCTTTGCTACGTACACATGCTTTCACAGCTTCTCAAACTCTCTTCTTCAGTGGTTCAGGAGGAAAAGGCCCCTAATTCCACAGAGGACCATCTCTTTTTTCCTAATATATTCAGGCATGCAAAATTTGTATTCACTTTTCTCATGTCAGTAGCTCAAACGAATTCTTTAACATTTGACCCTCCCTTCCCAAAACCATTTTAGTTAATGCAGTTCAGTACCTTAATAATGTTGTTCACATTGACAACTATCTGGGCCCACTCAACTGATTCAATATGCGTATCTTTCAAGATTTGCTCCTCCTCTTCTAGTAAGCATTCAAAGATGGAATCTATCTGGGACACCTTAAAACAGAAAGAAAAATTGAAAATAAAAAATCAAAGTATATGTCAAAGTACTCCACCTTCTACTACATGTTATACTACACAGTAATTCAGAAATAAAAGGGTTTGTTCTGCTCAGTCTGTTGTTCTTACCTCTCGAAAGAAAACATCTGCAGGAGTAAGACTTGGAGGAATGTCGCACTCCCTTTTGTTTAAGGCAATCAGAATAGCAGCATTCACTAAATCAGGCAGCCTGGAGTGATGATTCTTGAGAATAATGGCAGCTGCTAGTTTTTCTGCGTGCTCACAGAGCAACAATCGAGTTGCCATTGGCATCCCTCGGACTGGAAAACTGCCCAGTCGTTCAAATACGCCAACCTTTTAAAAATAAAACAGAACAAAAAAAAAACATGACATACACTTTCAACAATGAACTAGAAAGAATTATTTTTTTCTTAAGAATTCTTGTGTGTGCTGATACAAGAACAGTAAAAATTTTACCTGATGAAGAAACTCAATGAAGAAGGAATGAGCTTTTGTCTTATCCTCTAACTGATGAAGAAGAATGAGGGATGTGTTGCTGAACCCAGCTGCTTCTAGAAAGGAAAAAAAATAAATCATAGAATATTTTATATCTTCATTTGTTTGACCACTATCTTTGCCTCTGAGATAAACATATTTCTGTAAATTTCTATATTGCTACCACACTGGTATTTTTCTTTAAATATATGAACAAACATTTACATATTGCTTACCATGCTCTTTAATGTGGCTGTTGAGCTCTGCCATATTTCAAGTAAAGCCTTCAGAAGTCAAATATCTTTAGATCAGCACGACTATTCTGAAGTGCTCATTAATTCATTACGCTGCTAAAACAGCAGCTTACTCAAGTTTTAGTATAATTAAGATTTTTATCATCATGGTGGGCTCGCTATTGCTAAATTTATTATGCCCTAGACCACAGCTACTACAAAAGAAAGCGTGCAGCAAGAGGTACTCAGGCCTAATGCCTAATTGCCCAAACAATTCCACTGTACAACATAAGTAGCTACCCAACACCATGCTACTTTTCTTCCTCCTCAAATGAGATTGCTTCTGAGAAGTGTTTTACAGAAATATTCTTCTGTCCAAAAATTAGGTCTTCTAAGGAGTCAGTAAGGGCGATGGAAGCTTTTCCATGAGCATCCCCACAGGTAGCTCACCTCAGTGGAGCTTTCCAGAAGTGAAATTATTTTCTCATTTTAAAATTTTCTTATATTCCACATATGCTTTAAGCCAAAGACTACTAAGATAGAAAACTCAGAAGAACTATCACTATGAGCAAAATTAGCAAAACTGTTTTCAAGAAGCAGTGAACTTTCCCGTCTTCCTCTAGCCAGGAATAAATGCAGATAAATTGCCAAGTTAAAGATGAAATTAAGATTCAGAAAATACTAAAGACTTGATGCCTGACAATTTCTAACTAGCTGCCAGGAAGCAGCAACAGCAGGAAGCATCATCCATCTGCATACGCAGATTTCAAATGTTAGTATTTCCACTTCCAATCTAAGTCTCTGCTCAGAAACCAGGAACTGCTGCCTAGAGGTCTTGGGGACAGCTTCAAGTACATGCTGTTCTAAGGAACAGGGAAGCATGAACAAAGATGTTTCTTTCTGAAAAGGTGTCTACTTTAATCTTTTATGTACAGCAGAAGTTTCCAAAATAAATTTCTCTTGTGGCAGACATTAATACCAACACAAGACATGAGCTCACTCTACCCAGGATCTAAACCTTTCTGAGGTTGTGCAGCCATGCTGACAAACGTGTTAATCATGAGCAAATAAAACCCTTCTCTTAACATACCTATCTGCAGGAATTAATTTAGATCTATCCAAATAATCCTGGAAACACTAAAGTGGCACCACTTGCACCCTGCAGAAGGTACCATCCTCAGAAATGCACGTTTCCTTTGCTGTTTCTGTTGTTCTATGAAGTCAAACTAACCACAGTAGACTGAAAGTATAGCTGGCAGTCTCGTAAGATGCCTTTCTGGAAATATACCTAGTGATGGAGAAGGATATGAAACTGCTATGCCTTCTTTTCAAATTTAAAATCTGATTTTATCTAGAGTACTAAGAGCAGTTTTTCACAAACCAACTGTTATGCTTACCTTCAGGTACAGATTCAGCCCACCGTGGATCAGAGGCAGGGAAATCATCCATTAAGTCCACACTGATCTGAGTCACTGCCCTATCCAGTTCAGCATCAGAATCCAAATCTGCACTGCTTGGAAAGAGTTCCACTACCATGCTTTGTGCATTGACTATATCTTTCCTGAAATAAAAGAAACAATGTACGTGAAATAAAAACAACCGATAGGATTATAGGAACAAGAGCTACTCAATCTGTAGCATTTTCTGATACTCTTTCAGGACTGCAGCCTTCTTCAGCAGCTGTTGTGTTTACACAGAGCACCAAATGAATACACATAGACTTTCTTTCTTAGTCCTGTGCAAGTTTACATCTTGTCCTGGCATTCTTTATTCTGTGCACTAAATCTCCTTCATAATCTCCTATCTAACATGTAGCTCTATGCAAAAAGAAAACAAAAACCACCTTACTTAATGTTATTTTAAATTGTTTTTTTAAATTGTTTTGTTTCAAATCTTAAGACTCTTTAAGGAGATTAGTCTGAATATATTGTTTGTCTGCTAGTGATGAATATATATTGAAAAGAATCCCTTTTAAATGTAACTAATCCAACTCTAATCCAACTCTGCAGCTCTGTGTATCTTTTCATCTCTCTACCTCCACTTCTTACATCAGTCATCTAACCAAACAGAAAACTTTTTAGAGGCATTCCATGCATCCCAGCAATAAGGTTGCTTTAATAAGGATAATTTGAAAAGCAGTGCTTTTCCTTGCATTTCCACTCCCCAAAAACATACATTTTTTCCACTTTTATATCTATGCTTTCCTCAGAAAGAAGTGCATGTGCCATTAAAATAACTTTCAATTAAGTAGCACAATACTCACAATACTATCTTTACTCAGACAAACTCTTACTCAAGCACCAGTGTGCCTTCAAGAACAGCAAACAAAGGCTCAAACATCAAGTGCAATTTCTACCTGCAGTACTGGAGAAAAGCAGCTTTCAGTAATTTAGTCTTATCTTCTTGGGCTACGATTTCAAGCCTATTGGTTACATCAAACGCAGGACTCTGAAAATGCAAAATAAAAACTTCAGCTGGAAGAAAAATATCAGACTTCATTATGAAATTAAAACTCTTTTTCTACCTAACTGTATAGAGTCAAAACACAAATGCCACCTGGAAGCAGTTGTGTTTATTAAGCCAAACATTAGCCAAAGAGATACGTTACAATTAAAGTAGCAGTTTGACCTCAAGCATGCATATATTTATATAATATTCTGGTATATTAGACATTCAAAACCAACAGTTTTGATGGAATTTCAAAAGGTATTCATGAGTTCTATCTCCCAGAAAAAAAAGTGCATACAAATCTAACTACAGATTAATTAAGTAAAAGTATAGATCCATCTGAGGTATCACCACAAAGGTCTTCTACTAAAATACTAGTTCACAATAATTAATCTAAAAAGGGGATTTAATTGGAATAAAAATTCTAACTATTAGCCCACAGAAATATTCTCTATTTTCTATTTTAACAAATTTTCTGTTCTTCCCATTTACTTCAGGGACATGTTGGCAACAAATTCTATGCACATTTTAAAGAAAACATGTTTGATGTAATTAAGAGCTTACCAAACACACACTACAGAAAATATCAATAAAAATACTTTCACGTGTTTTAGTAGGATTGTGTTAAAGCGAAAACGGGTACCAGAGCAGAAACAATACTCAGCCACTGTAAGGGACTTCTTAGACTCAAAGCTTTCCATGGTGCAGTAAGAAAGCGGTGTTTATTATAAAGGAACAGACAAAAGACTGAAGAGACCACCCTGATCGAAAAGTGACAACAAAATCTCAGTCTCTGCAGTTCCATCTGAGTTATCTATAAGGCCTAGTGACATCTAGTAATGTACCTACATGAAAAATTATATTATTTCATTGAAATTGCTACTTCAGAACAAGGGGTGGGAGGAAGAACCACCTTACACAAAATGATATGTATTGTAAAAATGCTTGGGTTTTGAAAACTGCCTTCATTGAAAGTGTTCAAATCTATTAAAAAAAACTTCCAAAACCTTAAACAAGCTAGGATTTCCACAGTGAAAATACAAAACTGACAGAAAAAAAAATATTTCTATCCTCAGTTTTTAACTATTACCTCACTTCTTGGTCCAGCAACAGAAGAGGACAGAGAATCTTCAAGGTCTTCAGGAAGCACAGAAACATTTTCTCTGGACAAGATAGTGACGAGTCCACTTTTTTTGGCAAAGAAAATGGGGAGGCTTGTACAGGAGCCTGCTCCTAAAATGCTATCTCCTAAAATGGTGAAAAAACAAAAAAGCATGTAAATGCAACTGTAAGGACAAGGTGAAACACAGTTCCATAGAGAGTGATCAAATTTTGTGAAGAACCAACAGCAATTCTGACAACTGCACCTGGCTTAACAGAAATCATGGATACTGTTTGCTACCTATGATGTAAATCTCCAGGTACTGCAAGGTTAAAAAAATAAAAAGTACAATTACGATTCATGTGTTTCAAACTCTGCCTAGGGAGCAATTTCTTACCAGAGAACACCTCTGAAAGGTCAAGGACAATATACTTAGAGGCACCTAACACAAGGACCTAGGATGAACATTAAGCTGAGACTCAAAACGAAATTATTTTCAAGAAAACAAAATAATCCACAGTGAACACTGGAAGAAATAAAAAAAGTGTCAAATTCTAAGCATCCACTCAGGCTTTCATATATCAAAAGCACAGATTTACTTCATTTTCATCCAAAATGCTCTTAGAGTAAGCAATATCAATGCCAGAGGTCACTTCAGCATTTTTCTGTACACCTACAAAAAAAATCAGTTTGAAAAACTTACAGAGAAAAAGAAACATAAAAATGATTCTACAATCTAAGAAATAAAACAATGTAAATACATTCCATTTTTAATTGAACGAAACCTGACTTTTTTCCCCCCATATATTACCTTGTATGCCAAATACAATTTTCTCCTGTGGTAAAGAAATTCTTCCAGTTCCGGTGGAACAAGCAAACACTTCATCGTCTTTATAAAGGTAAGCAGCATGGCTAAAGAAATCTGGGACTACCAGACAGCACATCACTTCGTCTTCTGACTGAAAGCATTACATATCAACAATCACACATATATTCAGAACCTTAAAAAACATATAACATTTTAAAGGCTGATCTAGAGTTGCATAAAGTTTAATTTCTTAATAAGACAGGAATAAAATGACAAAGAAAATTCTACACCCAAAAAAACACTTTTCATTTGCCCTAAAATTTAAGATCACTCTTGTTACTTTTTTTAAACTTCCATACACATTAAGTTCTTGCTGATTTCAATGAAGAGGTGAAGTAAACAAATAAATTACTCTACCACTTTCACACTCACTCTCCTTCCATTTTCAAATTCAAACGTCCCAGTAGAAGGGGTTGGGAGAGTGTGAGAAGTTTACCAAAGAAAAGTTAATGCCAAAGCCTGTGCTTCCAGAAGAGAAATCACAACTGAGGTTCTGTAAGGACAACCAATTTGCCCTTCCTTCCCACCAAACCAGCTGCTGTCCAGTAAGGACCAAGGTACAGGACTCCTGACTCCTTGTCCTGCTGCAAGAGTCTCTGCAAAGTCTGTTCTAAATGGATTGCAAGAGTATACTATGAAACTACTCTGTAGAAGCTTTCGCAGACAGTACAAACATTAAAACAGGTCAGTAATAATCTGATATTTAGACTTCCGTTTGTGAGACACTTTTCTTAATACTATACTTTAAATATCATAAACTTCACATAAAGTTACTATTAAACAGTAATACATATTTTCCTCAGAACATTACAAATTCCAAGAGCTACCTTAAGACAGAATTTGAGTTTCCTTTAGAGAAAATCTGACAGCTGATGTATGTACAGGAACATTCTGAAACGCTGTGCTTTCTTTGCTCAGAAGTAGTTTTAGAGCCTTCATTTGCATACCTGAAAAGATGGATTATACTGTGTAACTTCCACCACAACATCATCAGACATCTGGTAGCCTTTATCTTCTACTGTTATCAGAGTGTAGTAGACAAGACACGGATGGTCTCCAGGATGCCATGCTGCAGCAAGTATCACCAGCCCGTCACTGTTCAAGAAGAGAGATCACCCCTTTGTGAGATGATTATTACAGATTTCACTTGCTTGAGCTCTAGCACTCAAAACAAGGTATCTAAATACGATCACAAATAACTGCTTTCTGATGTTGTAGGTTTTTTATAAAAAAAAAAAAAAAAAAAGCAAAGACTAGCCTATTTGTTCATGATTTTCTTAAAATATGCAGTATGCATATTGCAGTACAAAACTGAACCAATCCAGCTGTTGCAATTTATTGTAATTAAACAAAATACAAGAGATACAGAAAGAATTCTCTGCATTTGCTGGTACAAATGCTACATATGCTTACTTACTGTCTTTTTAATATCAAGAAAATGCAATTACCCAAGTCTGATAGAAATGACATTACAAAATGAAAGGAATAATTCTTAGGTAAAGAATTGATAATACTAAATAGCATGAAGCATAGGATAACCTATGAGTATCTAGTTATCTGACATGCTTATTTTATCAATAGTGGCTAGCAGTCAAGTAAAACTGACTTTCAGTGTCTTTCAAAAAGGTTTTGCAGGAAGACAGAACATACCTCATTAATCTAAGTTTTACCAGAAGCAAGTGTACTTTCTTACCGATTCTGCTGCAAATCCATATACTGTATATTTACTCCTCCTTTAATATCTTCATAGTTACTTTCAGAACCCTAAAAAACAAAACAAACAAAAAAAAAACAACATGGAATCTGGTTTGTAACTATACATAGTTACTTATTAAGGTACAATAAAGCAAAAGGAAAAAAAAAAAAAACACTTTTCAGGTGAGCATGCTCTTACCCAAATTGCATCTGAAATGTGTTCCTTGAGGATTCTGTTGACATCCCAGCTGAGAATGTAACGTTCTGACGTATCTTCAATCTCCCATTTGTTTAGATTTGAACTCGTTAGCATATAAAAACTCGATCTCTCTTTATCCCAAAGCACACTAGAAATCTGCATTTAAAAAAGAAAGATCTTTAAAGGTTAAATGACAGCGTTGCTGTGAGGATACAAAAATCTATACCACTCTCAGTTCATATAAAAATCACTTCCTCGGGCAACATGCAGAAGCTATATTGGTCAGCGTATTATGATAATTTCTAAAAGAAGTTTTATTTTATAGATTTAAGAGCATCTATAATGAGTACGTTTCTCACACCTTCTGTGGAATTCATTGCCAAAGGTCAACCTAATCCTCAACCTTGCACAGCCCTTTATCAGAAAAGTGTATTTACAGGTAACTGCTAGTTTCTTCAAGTAGCAGTGAAGCTATCACTAGGAACAGTCAAGATTTTGATGCTTTGCAAAATTGCCCAAGAGATGTTACTACTTTAAAACCTACTTTTATTCAGATCTAAAGAACAAGTCAGTGTTCTCCATTACATAATATACGTACTAAGTTAGTTTTTGCCTGCCTTTTTAATTTCCAGAAAATATAAATAACATAAATCAGTTAAGAGGCCTGTATTTGTTTTGTCATTGTACATCCTTCCACAGAATTTTCTTTTTCCTTTCCAAAAGGCTGAGACCAGAAATTACAGAAATTAAAGTAGATTACTATCTAAGCTTTTTCAAGCTTACCACAGCATCATTTCCAGGTGACAATATTCCCAGAAGAGAAGAAACCTTTCGTCCAATTCCAGAAAACATGCCCTGACCTTGTGGCAGGGCATGCTGATGAATCTTGCCAGAACTATCTGGAATCAGTCGAACTAGCTGGCCCCTAGATGATGATAAAATAAAGCTTCCTCCCTAACAAAAAGAAAAAGCAATTATGTTAAAAAATTAAAAGCACGTTCCTGAAGCCATCTTATAGTCACATAAAATTCTTTGTTAAAATGATAATGGGCTGAAGGTTGCTGAAAGAACAAACTGCTTACCTCTACAAGAAACATTCATAGAATAAAAGAACAGACTAATTTTCATAATCATACCAAGTTACGCTAAAGGTTTGATCTGTTTAGGAACAGGATGACTAATTATGTAAAGTTGTCATATATGTAATAATTGAGTTTTTAAATCATCACTTATTACTAAAACGGTTCTGCTCTGAAAACTATGTTCCTCTAGCTCTAAATTCTCGTAGTTTTAACATTGACATCAATGTCAAGTCTTCGCTTTCCTCAACTTGATACCTGAAAACTGCACACAACTCAGTTCTAAGACGGTAGATACCCATTAGTATTTCTTAACCCCTTGAAACTCTCAACAAAATCACCAGTAAGATCACTGGCTTATGATTAGGTTTACAAATGTTTATGAGGTGTTGATGCCCTAAAATATTTAGGATATAGGATATAAACACTGAACATTATCCTGCCTTGTTGAAAAGGTCATGAAACAATATAATTAAGAATAATTAGTTTTTAAGATATCAAATATTGTAACATTTGCTGATTTTTTTTGGAATATATTCTATTTGGAGAGTTTCTTCCCCATTTAAACACATCACCAGCAGAAAATGGAATTCACAGTACAGTTTTTCTTTACTTCCCTACTAAAATTTCTCGAATGCAGCCACTAGTGAGCTTTACCACAAGACACTGAGTACGTAGACTGTGAGTTCAGATGAAGCAGTCCCCTCTTTTTTTCTGATAGAGAGGGGTATCACAAGCTGAGACCAGGCTTGATAACCCTGTAGTTCAGTCCTGCATGCCTCTCTGACTTTCATGACCTCACAACCTCTCCAGCAGAAATCTATGACTGCCACTCATCTCTGCCACTTAATATCACCAACAATCTCTGAAACTCATCCTCAGAGCATCTGATGGCTTGCTTTGTGACATTCATTGGAGATTTAGTGGTGAAAACAAGGAACATTTGATCTTTGATGTTTAGGTTAGGAAGTAAAGCAATATTATTTCATAAATCACATTGCACTGTACCTTCACTGCTGTTAGGAAACTGCACAGGGAGCCTCCAAAGTCTGTGAATGTCTCTGTATAGGAACCTTCGTGTGCAATGTTGGGCCAGTAGCGCACAGAACCTTCGCTGGTAGCAACCATGATTGCCAGAGACTTGAAGGGAGAAAATAATTATCAGAACATGCAAAATCAGAAAAGAATCACACCATAGCTTTAAAAGATAACATGATTGTGAACGACTAACACACAAATAAGTAATAAATACGTATGCTCATTGACAAGCAGAGAACTGAACAGCAAAATGATTCTGCAGCATAACTTAGCAAGTATAACATTCCCTGCACGTGCTTATCTTGCTAACAATGCTTTGTTATGGGTTCTAGTTCCTGATAATTCAGGGTCTGCTACTGAAAATCAAACAAAATTTACAGTTGCAAGAAGAAAAGTCAGTGGATAGTTCCAGATGCCAAGAGTTACAAGCTACTATGAAAGACTTAAAAAACAGACTACAATTTAACAAAGAAATTGCTCTAGAATCATTAACAGAAGAAATAAATCAGGCAGTTGCTCTTTTCTTCAAAGACATAAAGCCACTGTGTACCTCCACTAGGGCTTCTAACTCCAGAAATCACCCAGATACCAAATTCAAAGCACAATGCAAGAGACTGTGCTCAATTCAGGATTTACACAGAAAGCACTGCACCTAAGCAACTGGTTGTTGAAAATCACAGAACAGAAGAACGGTACCTGACAGCTGTCATTGAGCTCCGTGAGATTTCTAAATGATTTTTAACTAGATGCAGATGTGCACAAAGGAGAGTGGTTGGCTAATCAACATGAGAACAATAACAAAACCTACATAATACATTGCCCTTGGTGACTCCTGCCTATTACTTAATAATTTTCATTTTACTTAAATATTTCCTACCATATTTCTATGACTATGAAATCATAGTATCCACACATAGCTCCAAAATAAAGAAAGATGAAATCAAAAAGAATAAAATAAAAGCATTGTTTAGGTGTATCATTTCTCCTGAAACTTCTTTGGGTTTGAAAAAGTCATAGGACACTTCAAGAGTTATGAGCTAATCACAAGAAATAAAGATAGCTTACATCATCTGGAAATGTAACATAATGACAATTAAGAAGAAAAATTCCCAGTACATATTTTTGCACAGCTTCTTCCTTCCAAGGACAACTGCTTATCCGGTTCTATTACGGCACTGTATGCATGAACTCTAAGCTATGCCCAAGCTGAAAATGAAAGGTTTCTTTTCTTTGTTTTTTCTTCTTCTTCCCATAAGTGATTGTGACAAACACACTTGGCACACTTTCAGAAAACCTAGCTGATCATCAAACCTCATCCTCTAACACTGTGTGGTAAGAAAATGTACGTAGCAAAACCATCAGTCAAAACATAAGCCCTCTGCCTTTCTAACATCAGCTTCGTTATGAAGATTAGATAAAGGGAGGATGCTGGTTTTTGCTTTTCAGCCACACGTACCCAGAATTAAAAGAGAGCTGAAAAACTTTTTCAGCCAGCATGCACTTAAATCATTCTTGCTTAGACTGAATATTTAAAAGCACTAGTGTTAGTTAAACACAATACTTCTTAGCTGACTTAGTTTGTTAAGAAAGCATGCTAAGTAATCCACAGGACAACTCTTAATTCAATCTGATCCTATAACAGATAGATGGCATAATTTTAAAAGTCTAGCAGGATTATATTTCAAGCATATTAACAACCCTGACTTTTGGAATATATATTGCAACACCAAGTGCACAATTTGCAAATAAATACTTGATAAAATAAAATATGTTCAAAGTTAGTCCAAAAGCATTTTTAACCCCAAACTTTTGAAGTTGAGCACCTGCAGGGAAGGTGCTTCTCCTGAGGAACTGTGACAAGATATAGCTGCTAAACTGGAACTCCACTGGAAATCACTGGGTGGCAGCTGCAGTTCCTTACACAGAGATAACTGTAAGAAAGAGATGCGATTATAACGATGAGACATGCAAGAACTCATTGAGCAGTGTCAAAAATTCTAGTGACTTTGTGACACGGGAGTATTAAACTAACTTGAACACTGTATAAAGTGGAAAAAAAAAAAAGATTTTCAGCACATTTGTCACAACAATCAAACAGCTAAAACACACTTATTTAAATATTTTTCAAACATAATTGCTTTCCTTTTGTTATTTCTGTTTCTGAAAGTACTAGCATTTTGAATTATTTCTCTTTCTGAGGTGCAATTTCTTGGACATTCCTTAAGATAATATACTAGCAGCAAAATAAAATTAAACTGAAAGTGGTTGAAAAAGCTCACTAGGTATTCACAGAGACTGGGGGGAAGGAGAAACATTACTCTCCCCCAAAACAAGGTGAATCAATCAGAAAAAAATTGATCCCTTCAAAAAACCTCCTGAAGTACCAGAATGCATATACTTGACACTTCTGCACTTCCATACCCTCAGTGCAGAATCCGTATAGTTAATAAACTTTTCATTAATTGGAAAGTACTGATTTTTCAACTACAGAGTTCCTCTGACTACACTTTCTAAATGCACTGATATGTTGCTATTAGAAAAACTTTTCTGCAGAAAAACATTTTTATTGGCATAAAACTAAATGAAACGTGTTCAGTGCTGCTAAAACTCAGATGAAAGTCACTCACAGAATTACCTAATCCAATCTGTAACATCTGTAGTTTCTAACTACTGGAATGAACTTTATTAAGGCTATCTAACATAAAAAAAAAGGAAACCTATTAAGATGCAAAGATGAAACCTTGCTGTTAAAGTGACAATTAAAATAAAGAAAGAAATATAAAACTGCCAAGCTCCCTCCAAAACTTTAATTTAGTTACTGTTGTTACCATGACTTTGTATGAAATCCTGCTTTTGGTAGAAAATGGGCAAACTTTAAGTTATAAGGAAACCCTGGATTTAAAAACAGCACAACTGGGTTGCTTGTTCAACTAGCGTAAAACACAGCAATGCCTCCATCCTGATCTTTCATTTACCTTTGCAACTGCAGACTGACCAATCTTCCAAATGATCAGCTTCTCTCTATGGACCAGCCAGGCCCATCCACTTTCATCCACTTGAACGCTCAGCTGGTCATCAGCTACAGAAAAAAGATTAATACTTTAAGACACTGCAGGAATAACCTGAAAACCAACTAGCCTTCCTTCTCATATGCAAAGAAGAAGTATCTTTTGTATTGAAATTAAATTCTGCATCTCAAATTCTACATATCCAAAGGACCAAATTACTAGATATAGTTTAAAATCCATTTGACAAACCCTCAACATTTGGGAGTGAAAAGCAAGACAATCCTAGAAGCTTTTCATTTCCATCAATTTACAGCAGATAATTAATACCTTAAAAACTGCTGAACAACTTACAAAGCTGTTACAAAGTTACACTTTGTTGGTTCCTATTATCTCTATTAGAGAAGCAAAACAAGTAATTTCTTTAATTCAGGGAACAGTTTGTATTACCGGGGCTTTTAGAAGTGAGAATAAAACCACCATTAAAAACAATAAAACCACCACTTCTGTTTCTTTATTTTCTACCTGCTGAAACATCATGAGCTGAGATTAAATTAAACTATGTATTCATTTAATGGCTTAGAGTACACGGACTAAAAAAATAAAATTAGAGCATCCAGTCCAGGAAACAAGACTCCAAACAAGCTGAATTCTAACCAAGACTCAAGCATTTCATTTTACACTGCAAAGACACCTTTTAAATACTATCATCACCATGTTAACTTTTCTCCCACCTGTCAACTTTTGCGAGGGAAATAACAGATAAAATCAATCTTACCATCAGCCTTTTTCAGGGCTTCCATCACCTTAACAGGCAGAGAGGATCCAAAAGCCTTAACATCATAGTTAATAGTATCGCTTGCTGAGGGATGCTGTATAACTCGGGTGGGAGTTGCTCTTAAAAAAACAAAACAAAAGCTGTGATTAGTTTTCTATTCTTTCTCCAGGAGTTTTAACATTTGCTTTAAATGCGTAAGCTTTGAATGTTTTTGTTTTGTTTTACATGCATAGGTTCTTGTTCGTCCTATACCACAGACATAGCTGAGTAACTCCCTAATAAGAGGTATTTCAAACATATTGAACTTGCATCGTTTAACTTTAAACTATAAAAGAACCAGAAAATTGCTCAGCTACAACAAGTTTCAGTCAGAGTTTGGTACTACGAGAACTGATGATGTCAAACAGCCTACGAAGAAGTATTTAAGAAACTACAGGCCAATAAAGTCTTATTGCTTTTATAGTAGAGTAAATGAGTATTTTACATTAGTAACATGCATACTTTTTTTGTTATTTTCATACAGGGAAGTCATGCCTAACAATTCCATACGATTTTTTGGGGAAAAAAAAAATCAATCAACACAACTGAGACATTACTAAGCACTTAGATTTCTCCCAGTCTCTCAAAAAGACCCTTTATCAAATATTTCTCAGAAAATCAAGCTTTGAAAAAGGAGGAAGTCTTAAAAGTCTGTATCAAAGAAAGAAAGAAATACAAATAATACAGAGGCTAACGTATACATTGTAGGAAAGACCCTGTCCTATAGGATCTGTGCAAGTTCTTCAGCACAACCACGATGAGCCAAGTACCAGAGTGACAGCCGGCTGACGGGGCTGTATGACCTCGGACAGGCAAACAGTAAAAAAAAAAACAACAGGCTGAGCTATTAAAAAAGGCTAAAAAGCAGAACAGAAAAGAGCATAACGAATCCACACGGCACGTCAGCTTCTCAGCACAACGGTGCCCTAGCACACACACCCCAAAAGCCTATCGCGGACTGAAAAATAAATAAATAAGTAAATAAATAAAAGGCTCAGGGATGCTCAGAGCCTAGAGAACATGCCGCAAGAGGTCCCTGGGGACCGCCGGCCGCAGGACCGGCGCCTCACCGCGCGGAGACGGAGCCGCTCCTCCGCGCCACCGGGGAGAAGAGCCCGGGGGAGACGGCGGCGGCCGCCACGGCCAGGCCCTTCCTGCCGCCAGCCCGGGACAGGGGGCTGGGGGCGGCGCTGCCGAGGTTCCTGCGGGCCTGCCCGACCGGGGTCCGCGGGGAAGCGGGAGCCGAGGGGAACATGGCTGAGGGCAGAGCGGCAGCAGCGGCCGCGGGGAGCCCGCCTCAGCACGGCCCGGCGCCGCCGACTCGCGTCACTGCCGAGCGCGGCCCGGCCCTGCGCGGAGGGCGGGGAGACCCCGCGGCAACCGCTCGCTGAGGCGGGCGCCTCACGGCGGAGCCCTAGGGCGGGCGGATGGGTGCTGAAACGTAAAGAATGCTGCTGGTTTTGTCATGTGTTGTTGAAAGATCCCAGCAAAGCACTGTTTTGGTGCTTTTGGGTGGAATTTGCGTGTTCCTGTAGTCGCCCGTTCGTTAAAATCACCTGCGATCGCCCAGTTTTCTCATTAAAAAGTACCCCCAAAGAAAGAACGCTCCGTGCGAATTTTGGTGAGGAAAACCCACAAAGCAAAAACAAAATGTACGCACAGATGTAAAAAGAAACAAACAAAAAAAAAAAGAGTAAAATTCAAGCTGCCACCCACAGTTCCCAACATCCGCGAACAGTAACATTCAGATTGTTTTAAAAACCGGTAACTCCCTTCTACGTCTCCTTTCTAAAATATTTAAGGCGATGCAGTCAGTGCAAGCAGCAGCCCTTTGCTGCCTGAAGCCTCGTCCCTCTTCCTCAGTGCATTACTCGGGTCCCTTTTGATGTACAGCCCTGTGCTGGGGCTCCATCTTCAGGAGAGAGCCTGATTAAGCGAGGACTTGAACTGGGAGAATGGAAATAGACTTTATATTAGAGCCACAACTTCAAAATATATAAGAATTTTATTTTTTTTACACTTCTACCCTTCTTTTTTTTTACACTTTTGATTGATTACTTGAAAAACTGCATGGAAAATATTGCCAAGGCAGACTGGCTGCAAATAGTTGCCTACCTATTTAGAAAGAAACTTAGTTTGAAAGGCTAGCAGCAGCTCAGGCCCTGACATCTGCAAACAACACTCCCATGAACTGGTTACAGAAAGCACACAACCATAAGTAAGGTGTTTGATGTATTTAGCAAGGTAGTTTTGAAAGCACTTGGATACAGTATTTGAGCCGTGGAAGTCATGACTGGGTAGCAAAATGTTACGAAAGGAAATAGTTCTAGCCTCCAAGATGAAGGTGAAAAAGTCTTAGTAGTAACTACATTAGTAGTAATAAGACTTTGAGATTATGCCTATAGTTATCATGTTAAATACAGATAATAATGATAGATGCTGAAAAATCATTATACCACTTGTCTCTGTGTACATGTAAATGTAATTACATTTTTTTATGTCTGGGAATCTTCATTCCTATACAGAGAAGATATGTTTAGGAAAAGGCAGAACACCAATGCATGCACCGTAGAAGTGAGGTGGTATTTTGTAATGTCCTGCAAGGCTATGAAAACACTTTAAAAACTACCAATTGTAAAATTCATTCAGGAAGTGTCAGATGAGCTTGACTTATTATATTGTATTCACCTGTGATCAAAGGCATTTCTGAGTACCATCTGGCCTTTGTAATATACTAGTAGCAACACAGCTGTGTTTTGAGCATGTTAATACCATATTAATGGAACTGAACCTCTTGCTACTAACTTAGCTTAAGTAGCTTAAACAAAACAAGCAGCAGAGAGCAGAGAAGAGTCAAGATTTAGGGCACAAATAGCAACAGCTGGCAACATGAGCTTCAAGGTTGTTTTTTGGTTTGTTTTTCACATAAAGAGTAGACCTATAGCCTCTTTAAGTCCTTTTTCTACAACCCCAAAAAACACTACCACTTTTCACTGAGTATTTTGTCTTCTTTGTACTTGTTAGGATAACCATAAAAAAACAATAGCGCTAAAATCACTAAAATGGATTGCATACATTGGAGTGAAGAGTGCTTACAGCACCTTGACAATTCATATTACAGCTGGGGATTTTTCAAGATGATATTAACTGTGTCAGCACATTTCAATGTAGCAATTACAGCCCCATTAAAGAGAGCTTCTCAACCGAGTTTAAAAGTCAAGGTGTCTGGCAAAACAGTCTCCTATCTGTGCATCGGAGCAATAAGCAGCTGTTGACATCTAGATAAATGAAGTTCTTTTTGAGAAGAGGAAGAATGATAGTTTAAAATTAGAAAAGCCTCGAGCTAGTTTCATCCACTGCTTTTATGTCAAGTGTTTACTGATCACTGAACTCCCTCCTCCCCCCCCCAAAAAAAAAGTCTTGCTTCTCAAGATTTGACTTGATGTGGAATTTGAAACTTGGGCAGTTCAGTTCTGCATTACCTGTTTTAGGTAAACCATGACCTAATGTCAAATGCTTACTAGCCAACCAAATATTTCTGTTGTGTAATACTTTATAACAACATATTCTTTCAGTTTTGTTTTTTTTTTTTTTTTAAACAAGACTTCAGAGTAAATAGTATTTTGTACATAGCACAGGTTGGATTTGAAATGTCAAGTTTTGGGTGAGGAATTTATTTTCTGAAAGATCTTTTTAATCTTTTCAGCAACAGAAGTATAGCATGAAGCAGTGAATGTTTTACACATTACCTTTATGAAACACAGCATTACTAAAACATGAAGGAAGCAATCACAAAAAAATGCAGTCACAAAGTGTAATAGAGATTGTTTTATAGTGCTTTCTGATGCAGTCAGATACTCTCACATTAAGTCTTTTCTATGACATGTGGTCCATTTTTGCCCTATGGAACACGCTGCACAAGGCAGCAGCGTGGGGTGACGGTCCTTCACAAAGAACACCCAACAGGGTTGTTAGAGATGCACCGCTGGTTTCCACCTTAGACAGGAAAACATTAAACTCTTATAACAAAAGCAGAATACAGTGCTTTAATTCATTTCTCTCTCCTTTTTACACGTTGTCTCCCTTTCCTCCAACAAAAGGATCAAATTTTCTTATTAAGCTAACAGAGCTCCTACAGTTCAAAGTGCAACCACATCCATCACTGCCTGGCACTGCTGGGGAGGTATACAGCACACCACGTGCACACAGAGGCAGTGCCACATGCATTGTAGGTGTGTAAAATAATAATCTGTACTTGTCTAGCAAAGTTTTCTCACCTTAATAAGATCTTGGTTTGGTCCAAGGAATATTATAAGGTCTGCTATCCGCTGCACCTCTTATAACAAGTATTCACCTTTCTTTGAACAAGACCTTTTCTGTAGCTTTTCTCACTTTATGGTAGACTGCAACACCTGCCCGAACAACTAATGATCAAGAGACATAAAACATTCATTCAGTTCAGCTGCAATTAATTCCCCATAATCTCACAGTTTAAACTCACAAACAAAAAGGCTCATTGCACTTGCATAAGGAGAGAGATTAAAGTTCAAGCTCCTCTAAATACAGTATCAAGGCAATTATTGTTAGTCAACACTGAAATTAAATGTTTGGTCAGTGGTATTTTTGGCATATCTTTATCATACCTATACAAAATCTGCTTCTAGTAAGACTGTATCAGAAGGCATAATTTTATCTGGAATTAATTTTATTTTCATTTTATACTGCAAGGATCTCATTAGTGTTTTCACAAAGTGCCATTATAATGGCACATTAGAGTTCTTAAATTAGAAACGTGAAGCCTACTTTATAATGCTACTATATTACCAGTTGTCATTGAGAGAGTGACAATAAAACCAAACTTGTACATGCCTTAAAGAGGACAAAAACTTACATATATAACAACTGCTTTTGGACGTCATCTCAGAAAGGGAAACGAAACTAAAGAACTGGGAAAATAGAGAAAGGAAGATGTATGCAAATTTTAGATTTCCCTATCGTGAACTAAAAACAGTAAAAAATACAATGCCTCTGTCTTCATATACAAAGTCAGCTAGTTGTTTTTTTAATAACTTTCCTCCAACTCAGGTTTCCATACTCTCTAAAAAGGAGTTCTCATTTGTAATTCTCTATATTAACTGTAGATGGTGACCATAATCAACTTAGCATTTGCTCTGAGATAGAGCAGTGAGACATGCACTTTTGAATTCCAGCATTTTAAGATTAGCAACAAACAATGAAACAAAAATTCCTTGAAAAGGGAAGAGACAATGACATGAAAATGATGTTTGACACTTAATTCCCCTTAAAATACTGATTTTACTTGAGAATGCAGCACATAATCATACAGTGCATTACAACAAACGAGTCTAAATGGTCTCAGTTAACGTAACACACAAAGCAGAAAAATCTACACACTGCAATTGTCTGAATGTGATAAGACATTTTAAAAAGTTACAATAATTATTAAAAAGCTCTCAATAAAAAGTTTAAACACATTTCAGTTTCAAAAGGATATTTTGTACATTTTGGAAAAATATAACATTTACTTTACATAACTGAAACATAAGTTATATTCTTTGTAGTTTTTAAGCTTCCATTACTCATACATTCTCTCGTACATTTTCTTTTAATAGATTATTTTCTCTGGATTGTACATCTAATGCAAAAGCATCACTATTCTGAAGAAATGCTTGTTTCTGCATTAGTTTCCTGAAAAGTCCATTTGGATTTGCAAGCAGTTCCTCATGTTTTCCGCACTCAAGGATTTTGCCCTGGCCGAGGACTGCAACAGAATCAGCATTCTGAATCGTAGACAGCCGGTGAGCAATAATTAAGACTGTCCTCCCTTCCATCAGCCGGTCCAGAGCTTCTTGCACTAGATATTCATTTTCAGCATCCAAAGCACTAATCAGAAATAAGAAACAGAAGGGGTGAGGAGAAGAGGATATTTGTTATTTTAAGAACAGGTTAGTTTTGTTTGCATTAGGCATATTTTGCTAAAACTCCAAACACTTGACATTGTTGAAGTTGAACGAATGGAACTGCAAAAACAGTTTGACGAACATGCATAGTGCACACATCCAAGTTACACGTGTTACATATTCTTATATGCAAAAATATGCAAGAAGAAATAACACAAAATTAATTAAGTGGAAAAAAGTAAGTTATGCTGCACTGCAATCATCTCTTTTATGCTATCAACTTCATCATTTAAACTAAAGATACAAAACAATTTTGAAACAGCTGTTTCAAAGCTAAGTTGCATGTTACATAGAGTTAACTGAAATATTGTAGTACAGTGTACCAGTACCTTCCACTTTGCATAAAGAAAGCTTTTATCACAGGTCTCTTAATCTATTTTACCTAAAAAACACTTTTTTGGAGGAGGATGAGGGGGTGCCAGATGCTAGATAATTTGTGCAAGGGTGTGCAGATAAAGGAAATGAATACTTCCCAAACCTCAGTTTTACAAATAGATCATTTCTAAGTTTCTATTTTCTTTCTTACCTTGTTGCTTCATCTAACAGAAGAATTTTAGGATTCTAAAGAAGAAAGTAAAATTGGTTATAATTACACTTAGATATCTGAATATTCATAACAACAGCAACAGTATTCATACAGCTGAAAACTCCAAGTACATATTTCATCCAAAGAAATGTGTGTCACTCAAAGAAAGCATTGCTTTTAAGAAGACTACATGCTTAGAGGACAAAAGAAATAACTCATCTTCAAATTTTGCAAGCTGAAGTAACAGAACATCATTAACTGATAACTATTTAAAAGATACAAACTAGTAGTACTGCTTGTAGTCAGTTGCTACAAACTAGTAGACTGCTTGTAGTCAGTCTACTACATGTAACTGTCTAGACTCAAAAAATATCAAAAATCTACCAACAAGCAGTACTTCACCATAGATTAAATACATAGTATTTAAGAACTCTTCCCAACTAAAAAGCATGGAAACATCTGCATACAAATGCCTAAGAATTCTTTTCCAAACTACAGTACACAATCCAAACTTCCTTCTCCTTCAGTTAAAATCTAAAGATTTTACTATCAATTTATTTGAGACTACATTGCACTCCCAAATGCATATATCTCAACAACTCATTTTTTACCACATAAAACAAAGTTATATTATGTAAGTTTACTCGCATGATATTCTTAAAGCCTTCCTTCATCCTTGACATGGTCTTATGAAAGAAAGCCATTATACGGTGATTTACTATCATTAGAAAAACAGGACTGAAAGACAGGAAGAAGCGCTTACGTAAGTAAATTGTCTGCATTTAAACCAATCAGCCCTTTCAAACTCCCTGATACAAAAGATGTATATATATATATATTTTAAAAAAAATAATAATATTTTTTTTTTAAAGATTGTTCCAACCCTCCCAGTGAAAGGCTTCCTCCTCTTTAATCCTCTCCCCTTCCCCACAAAGCAGTTAAGTAGCTGTGCAGTCTTACCTTGAGCAGAGCTCGAGCAATAGCAATTCGCTGCTTCTGTCCACCTGGGGGAAAAAGTCAGTAAATTCATAGATGTAAATTCATCTCAGTAAAGTCAGTAAATTCATACTTTTAGCTGAAGGCCAGAACACAATTAGGCATGTGCAATTTAGGAGGGAAATAGAAATATAGGAAGTATTTGTTAATATTTATGGTGGGCTATGAGTTGCAGAAAAGACCGATTAACAAAAACTAATAGAATTTTGGCTTCACTCTGTAGCAGCAAGATTTTTTTTTTTGAATAAAATGAAAATGTACCTGAAAGTAGAATGCCTTTTTCTCCAACTACAGTGTCAAACCCTTTTGGAAAATCTCTGATGAAACTAGCAGCATTAGCTATTTCAGCAACTTTCTGAATCTCCTCTGCAGTCACTGTAGATGGATCCTCTGCACCATATGCAATATTCTCAGCAATAGAACAGGAGAACAGAATTGGTTCCTGAAAAATTTAAAAATGTGGCATATTTGTAATTACATGCACGTATTGTCTGTATTTCAAATAACATAAATCCCACTTAGAAGACCCAGCATTGTATGTATGCTAAAGTTAATCGATTTAAAAACAAAACAAAGAACAAAACAAACAAACAAAAAAAACCACACAAACTAAACTCTCCTAACATCAAAATGGGTGGTTGAAAAAAAATAAGTTTTTTTTAACTGACAAAACATGACATAGCCCTCAATTCATAATATTTGAGAAAGAATTCAGCAAGATCTATTCATCCAAACATCAGAAAATCTCCCTTCATGTTTTATTACATATCGTCGTTTACAACAATACTGAATCTTCTTTTAGCTATCTCTACATAAATTTCATGGCATTTTGTGCATTTAATTAAAAACTTAGAGCAGAGGATTGTCAGACAGGACAAGTGATGGGGAAATAGGAAAATGTCATGGAAGAAGGTAAGTCTGCTCTGGTATAACATATAATAAACATGCTATAATCTGCAATCTACTGGTAACTCCAGCCTGGATAAAATGAAATACATACATTCAAAAAGAAAAATGTTAACATGTCCACGGGAACATCATTTTTGCACAAAAACTTTTGGTGGCATTACTACATAAAGTAGATGTTTTGAAAGGCAATGTATACCCAGTTACAGAATTGCATTTGCCAGGAAATTACACGGAGCACAGGTCATTTTTCATATGGTTGTGTAAAATATGATTGTGTAACTGCCATTAATACAAACCATGACTGAATGTCAAGTTTTGTTTTGCTTTCTTCAACAAATCATAGCAAACATCAAGGTACTCCAACCCATATAATTTGCAACAGTGTACTTCCCAGTCTCCACATGCACATTTTTCTTTTCAGCAGATAGTTTGTATCTCTAGAGTTAGACTACAGAAAAATAGGACTAGCTCTGAATACTTATTTTTAGAATAAAACGTGCATAGCAACAGTTATGGTGAGAAGGAGGAGCTTTACTGTTTTCTCTGAGATGCAAGATTGCATACTACTAAAAACAAGAAAAGTGAGGCACCACAAGTTGCTTAGACAGAATTATTTCATTCACTTAGAATTTGTTTCTTCCTTACCTGACTTACTGTTCCAATCTTTGTCCTGAACCACAGTGGATTTAACTGACGAATATCAAAGCCATCAACAGTGATAGTACCTTAAAGTAAGAAACAGTAAAGTCAAGTGTGTTCTGACATGTACTGTAAAAGAGGCGGAAAGAACAGTTGAGAACAAAGACCCCTGGGGAATCACAACCTGGCATCTTGTCAGGGCAGATCAGAAAGGCAAAGCTATGCAGGCACCACCACAAGGTAATCGCACACCCCAGAGGGAAGCACGCTACATCAGTGGGAGAGTCACAACAGGACCTCAGTGCAGGAGCTCTCCTTGTTTATAGGGTGAATCTAAGACACATAGCATCATTTGTCAAGTGAGAGCAACACTCAGAACATACCTGAGATAGGATCGTACAGCCTCAGGAGAAGGGATACAATAGTCGACTTCCCTGTACCACTTGGGCCAACCAGAGCCATGACAGAGCCAGCCGGAATGGAAAGGCTGAAGTCTTTGAAAATGGATGCTTCTGGACGTGTCGGATATGCAAACTCTACGTTCTTGAACTCCAAAGCGCCTCTGAATGTGGCTTTGCCTAGTGTGATTCCCTCTATATGACAGAATTAAATAGAAACATTTGAACAGAAGTAAAAATCAGCTCAGACCTCCTAGACCTGCTTTACAGATGCTCAGTAGAAAAATCTGTCTCCTCATTAAAACTAGGGATAGCTGCAAGCCACAGCAGCTGCCCACGGGGATTATATTTCAGCCGTGATTGAACCAGCGTGGGGCACTGCTCACACCCGACTGCAATTTCAGGTTGCTCACCAGCAGTGAAGCCTTAGGCTGCTCCAGCAACAGGAATAATGTGCATCTTGCTAATATGTAATGACTAATGGTGCTCACTTCTAGTACAATCTGAAATTTTAAACATATTATAAGCAATTTACATTTGTCAATGACAAGTAATGAAATAAAATGACACACTGTTAAAGGCCAAAGTCCTGTTGCCATAGAAGAGATGCAAAAAGATAAACATTGCAAATCCCTTACTGCCCTCTCCCCGAGCCACAGTCACCTGAAATGCCCTCCCTTTGGATAAGAGCGTTCACTCTGCACTACCCGCTAATTACTTAGCATTTAAGCAAAAGCTGTCACTAGAACAAAACTGTTGCTAGGTTTGTGCATAAATGGCTATTTTTACAACTTGCATTTTTATAAATTGGAAAATTTATAAAAAAAAATAATAAATTATAGACAAGAGAGGATTCAAAGTCCAGAATTGTAATTCTTACGCAACAGTTCGCAGAAAGCAAGGTTTCAGTTTGTGAAACACCATAACAAACCATCATGAATGAATGATTGCCGAAGTTAAATAAAAGGAACTTCTTTCTGGAACACAACATTTGACTTGACAATTATCTTAAAACAGTATCACAGTACCGGAAATGCATAAAAGTAGATAAAGAAATACAATTTCTTCAAGCCCAGGTATATCCCAACAAGACATATGCATACAAAGTCAGCTAATTTGACAGTGGTGCAGCATTATCAACAGACAGCTTCACTCATGAAGTTCCTGCCAGTTTTGGGAGAACTGGCAGCACCAGAGCAATACCCAAGAAGTGTTCAGCTGAAGCCACATCACCCCTGAGCTTTCATTCTTTTCAGATGTAACCCCCAAGTAGCCACAGCAGATGGTAGCACATGCCTGTTCGGTTAAACAGGTAACTGGGAGAGGGAGATGGAGAGGGAACACAGACACCAATCACTAACAGTCACGATTTTACTAGGGCAAGCCATTTCGACTACTTTTCTTTCTCCCAGCTGCTTCCTCTTCCCCAGCCTTTAGACTTTCAGTTTAATGGTAGCAGCATAGAAATGGCAAAGGCAAGCACATGCAATTTTACACTCCTTCCTAGACTTTAATCTATGGACATGCACATTGTAACTTGTTTGCTACCTGAAGCAAAACAACCCATAAACCCTTCACTGGGAAAAGAAATGTATTTGCTAAATCCCCTGCTAGCAGCCAAATTCTTACTATGTCAAAGCAACAAGTAATCACTTATCTTTATTCTCAGTTCCAGTTATTGCATAGTTTATTACATGGCCTGCAACACAGGAAGTCTGGTACCACAAGTCCTTCCTCTAAATAGTACTTATAAAAATATCTAAAAGCTATATGCAGGATTGTGCTTGATTTATGTTTGGATTATAGAGACGGGGGAAAGAAAGACATTATCATCAGTTCTTGAAATATTTGTTGTCACCAGAAAAAAAAAGATTGAATTCAGTGAAAACAAAACCTAAGCAGCCAAGAGAGTAGATATATCAACTATAATTGTTCCTTGAGACAAAGGTTTGTATCTTTTCTTAGGTATTTAGTTTATAGTAAAAAGAAACTTAAAAAGAAATTTTCTGTAAGCCTATGTAACGTGGATACCTGTAACTTTGTCCAATTTATTTTCACTCTATACAATAAATATCATTTTCTGGATGAAAACAATTGGTATAATTAAACAATTCAATACGTTCGGGGGAAAGCCAACTTCTTCCCCATTACTACTGCTTACTCTGCCCTGATGCCACCATAAAGATGAAGACTACCGAAATAATCCATATTTAAAAAAAAATCATGTCCAAATGATGATGAAATCAACAGTTGCACGTCTGTATAGGGCACAGCACACTGCAGTGCAACACTGCATAATACTCTGACATGGCAGAAGTTTAAGGTAACTTCCTTGGTAAAGACAAGAATGTCTAGTTTCATTAGCCAGTTGGTGGTTACCTTGCTAAAGTATATATTTTATATAGTATATATTGTTTAGACGTCATGCTAAACAATATATAGGGGTGGCTAGCTGGGGGGAGGGGGCCGGACTGCTCGGGGTTAGGCTGGGCATCGGTCAGCGGGTGGTGAGCAATTGCATTGTGCATCACTTGTTTGTACATACTATTACTTTCGTATTATCACCATTGTATCATTATTATTATTATTGTTATTATTATTTTTGTTATTATTATTTTCCTGTCTTATTAAACTGTCTTTATCTCAACTCACGGACTTCACTCTCCATTTCTCTCCCCCGTCCCAGAGAGGGAGGGGGGAGGGTGAGCGAACGGCTGCGTGGTGTTTAGCTGCCGGCCGGGTTAAACCACGACAGTGGACCAATGGGTTTTATTCTAAGTCTTTACCTCCCTCCATCCACTGGAGACAATAGTACTTCTAATTCCATAAGTAAGGCCTATATGCACTGAAAAGCATACTACAGACACAGGCTTGCAGCTGCAAAGAGAAATAAGACAAAGGCCAGACTGTGCCTTGGTGTCAGTCAAATTAAGAACCCAGTAATTCCAGCACAGGGAGACAGAAACTGAAAAAAAAAAATATATTGAAGCTTAGTATTTCAAAAATACCCCTCTGTATCAACCAACTCAAAGATAAAACTCAATTCCCTAAACCACGCATGGCTCGCTCAAAAGATCTGTTAGGTCTGTTGAATGTTCTTTTCTTCTCTTCCTCTTATGCCAGCCCCTACAAAGTTTCCAAATTAAAATTTCCAGATAAAGATTAGAGAGTAACTACAGTGCTGACGGCTCACCTAGACTCTACTATATTGCGTTTGTTATTAGCATGCAGAGCTGGACAAAACTTGTGTACGATTTCTGCTTAATGGGATGCAGCTGATGAAAGAAAACAGCAATATCACACAGAAATTATCTTCTACAAGCAGCTTAGTGAACTACTTTGAAACAGGCAAATGCTGTTTATACACTGGAGGGCATTGCGTGGCTTCTGAAAAATAGAGCCGTCAATTAAGTGTTGCTGATAAAAAAAATAAATTACAAGGGCAAAAAGGCAGGTTTATAGATGGTGTTTGCGTGTCTTCTTTTGGGAATTTGACAACTACATCAGCAAGCTATTCCTCTATAAAATCTAACACCTCTCAAAGGTGAGCACCTTTTTCTGTAAACCTACTGATAAAAACAGATGTGATTTCAGACACGCAAACCTATCTTTAGGCGTACAGCAGCCCACAAAAAGTCAGATGTGAATGACTGATTTGTCACAAAAATTGTTTTTCTTCACACTTCCAGCAATGTCAAGGACATCAAGGACATTACCTCCCCTTCAAAACTTTTTTGTTCAGGGCTTACAACACTGCAATTATATCAAAAAACACTATGCCCATGTAATCAGGTCCAACACCATGCACGCCAGGCAAGGGGACTGCCTGGTATGGAAAGCTGCTCATGCAAAGAGACCCATAACTCCCCTACCCATGGGTGAATTAGGCAAACCATGTGCCAGAATGGCTCCTTCCTCCTCTAAAGAAGAGGGAAAGGTGGGTGGTGGTACTGGGAGGAGAGGGCCGTAAATTATTCCAGAAGTCACAATTGCTGTACCTGTACATCCTACACTCTCCCAAGAAGGACTTTCCATCTCCGCTCCCCTTCCTTCTTTTCATTCCCTACTCATACCTTAGCCCCCCAACTCCTACAGCAGAAAAGCTAAAAGTTCAGTTTGGCATGCTGCTCAAGGGCCTCAAACGCTCTGTGCCTGCAAGTTGTGCTTTTCAAATTGACACGTATTACCAAGGAACCATTTTCACTGGATTGATATGAATGGTTTGCATAAACTTGATATACTCTTAATGAAAAATACCTGGTTTTGAAAGCTTCTTTTTTCAGACTGCTAATTTCTTAGCCATTAGAGATGCGCATGGTAAGCCTTTTAGTGAAAATAGGAAATACAGCCATCTCAAACAGAGCTCCTCCCTTCTTTTTCTTCCTTCCACTCTTAACTCTAAAGCTGATCCAAGAGAAAGCGGTGCTGACATCAAAGCAAGGAGCTAGAAATGAGCATGTCCTCAGTCACAGAACTCTCAAAGTAATATATTTAAAAGCATATCCTGAATCAGTTAAAAAGGAAGAAAACAAAACAAAAGAAATTTTGAGCTCAATTAAAGGAAATTTTCATCATCTGTTTCATAGTTAGGAAAAGGCAGAAATGTTACCATTTATCTTGTTTCTTTCTGAAAAATTTAAGTTAATACTACCTTTAAATATTACACACCTCTTTCTGAAGTACAGAGGAAAATCAACCTATCAACAATAACGAAACAAGGACCCACCATTAAATGGAAGTTGGGGCTTCCTCTCAATAAGTTCCCATAGACGTCCACCAGCACCTAATCCTTTCATTAGTTCAGAATAAAAGGAACTTAGACCTAAACAAAATCAGAAGAGAATTATGAATGGAAGACATTAGGAGACGTTAACTTTGTGTTACATCAACATTAAAGCATCGGAAACACATAGGGGATCTCTTACTCCAATACATTATCAGACTTGTTGATTTGAATCCTACCTAGTCTCACTTGAGAGCTACCAACAACCCTTATTTGACATTTTTTATATCTTTAAAAAAAAAATCAAAGGAAACAAATTGAAGTTAAAACATCAAAGCTTGTGTCTATTCAAAAGCAAAGCACGCTTTGCAGAGCACTATTTGAAAGGTGGCCACACAAGGCACTAGGCTTGGCAAGAAGCTGTCTGCTTGGAAGAAAAACCCAAACCTTCTGCAGTCTATAGCACAGCATGGAGGAGAAGGCATGAGTCTCACAAAGCCCCTTGAAACTGAGACACACAGGCTTGCAAATTCACAACCACTCATAAGGGAAAAAAAAAAAAAAAAAAAAAAGATTGTATAATATGGACAGCAAATACTAATTAGAAAATGTTTTCAATTTTCACCACCTGTCTTCAGCGTTTGGTAGAAAACACAGTAAACTGTTGTAAACAGAAAACACAGCAAACAAAAAAGGGGGCAATGTTCCAGATTATACAATGAACTTCACAGCTCGCTGCATGAACTCCTGTATGTACTGATGATGACATACACCAAGCAGACTTGGTGCTCAGCAGATTTCTGTTTGTAGGTGTCAAGGAGGGCAGGCACCTTGTGGCACGACAGCTTTACTTCAGAGTCCCCATGATGTACGTAATGGAGGGACTGGACTGCACAGAGCTCACAGCTGACAATGACACAGCTGAGAGTCTCTGGGTAAGTAGTAAGGGACAAGTAAATGAAGTGGATGTTGTGGGAGCCTATAGGTTACCCAGCCAGGATGATAACACTGATGATTTATTCTTCAAGGACCTGCCACCAAAACTTCAACCTTGAATATGGGGAGAGCAGACTTCAGGTTGCTCAGGGAACTAGTTAGTAGGATTCCCTGGGAAACTGATCTGAAGGCATTGGGGTCTATCAGTGCTGGTCAATTAATAAGTACCACCTCTTCAGTGCATAGGAATAGGCAGTTCCAAAATGCTGGAAGCCAAGAAGCTGGGGCAGAAGGTTGATTTGGCTGAGCAGAGATATTCTTCTAGAGCTCAGGCAGAAAAAGAAAGCGTACAGCCACTGGAATTGAGGTAGGAGGACTACAGCATTGCTGTTTGCCATTGTAGGGAGAAAATTCAAGCAGCCAAAGCTCAATTTTGGTTGAAACTAGCAAGTACTTGCAGGGGATAATATAAAGGACTTTTTAAAGCACGTTAACAGGCAGAGCCCTGAGTTGGACTTAACAGTCCTTGTGGGTTCCTTCCAACTCAGGATATTCTATGATTCTGAGAATGAGCTCTGTGCAGAACTATATTCCACAAGCACAGAGCGTCCATGGTTGGAAAGGACCTCTGAAGGTCATCTAGTCTAACCCCCCAGCCAAGCAGGATCACCTACAGCACACTGCGCAGAAGGGTGTCCAGGCGGGTTTTGAATATCTCCCGAGGAGACTCCAAAGCCTCTCTGGGCAACCTGCTCCAGTGCTCTGTCACCCTCACAGTACAGCAATGCTCCCTCATATTCAGACAGAACCTCCTATGCTTCAGTTTGTGCCTGTTGCCTCTCATCCTGTCACTGGGCACAACTGGAAAGAGACCAGCTCTATCTTCTTGACCCCCTCCCTTTAGATATTTATGCACATTGATGAGGTCTCCCCCCGGTCTTCCCTTTTGCAGGCTAAACAGGCCCAGTTCTCTCAGCCTGTCCTTGTACAACAGGTACTCCAGTACTCTAATAATCTTTGTAGCCCTCCTCTGGACTCGCTCCAGTAGTTCTATGCCCCTCTTGTACTGGAGACCCCAGAACTGGACGCAAAATAATCTTAAGTAGAATTTTAAAATATGTTTTTATTGCAGATATTAGCCAAACATATTTTTAGTGTGTCTAACACTATTTTTATATCTTTAATATTAATTTTTCCCACGTTTTCAAAGTGCCAGGTATCTGTTTGTTGACCAAACTTGAATGATTCAAACAGAAGATAGGGGTTTTGGTGGTTGGAACGGGTGCCACAGCGACTTTGATATCCACGGAAGCAGGTTTTGTGAATTTCGCCTTCAGGCACATCTTTGTGCTTCCCACGATATCAGGCTTTGTCTTAGAAAATAGGAGTACAGATGAGCTGCGCTGCCCTGCCAATCTATCAGAAGCAACACTCATTCTGAAGAAGAGCCCTTCCAATCAGTTATCAGGCTTCAAAGTACCTTATCTCCATTTTTGCCTGCATGCAGTACTGCAGACTGCTCTCTCAAAGAGACGAACAGTTTGTTTCTGGGCCAGTAGATTACAAAGTCTGAGCTTCAGAAAGGAGTCAGTAAGGTAAAACAAAAGGTTAGCACCAGAATGTAGTGTTCTGCTGGCATTTTGTTTACTTTTTCCAGCTCAAGACGCTCTTTACACTGAATTACAGGTAAATTCTACATGCCTTTCTAACTAGACTGTGTTTAACACAGGAAAACATTTTAAAACAAACAAGCAAATACTATTTCTTTACAAAACATGCCAAATATCTTAGTTTAGTTCCAAAGAAAACAAGAGCAATATTTATCTATTGCATATCTACATTGAAAAAAAATAACCTCTGTATTATTTTGGGAACATACAAAGCTTATATTAAGTTATAAATTATTATTTTCATCAACTCTTCATAAAAAAAAAGAAGTATGATTTCTTGGGAAGATCATTTTGAGAAGACGCTTTAAGTAAGCCAGATCTTTTAAAAGCTTCTTCCCTCCCGCCCCCATACTGACTGTAATGCTTTGATGTGAACAAAATCTAATTTCTTATTCCATACCTCCAATACTTATTCCAACCCAGAAGGCATACATAAGGAAAGAAGAGAGTTCACCAACTGTCATGTAGGCATTGCCCATCAGTAATCCTCCTTTGTACAAGACTGAGAGGACAATTAAGTTTCCAGAAAGACCAGTCTAAGTAAAAACAAAAAAAAACAACAACAAAAAAAAAAGTGAGATCTGTCACATACATCCTAAACTTCATCCTCTAAAATGTTGTTTCAGAATGTTCCTTCTAATAAAACAGTTCCCATACTAAGTGTACATATAGTTTTGGAGTACTGAGTTAAATTCAAACAAAACCAACTCTAACCCCAAGCGAGCTGGCAGCCCAATAGAACAGCCCAGCAGCACTACACTGTGCTATCCAACAAGTGTTCAAAGAACAACCCCACTGCCCCCTTTAAAAAAAATCAAAAAAAATCTCATTCCTCGTGATGGAAAGGAATGACAAACATTGGCATAATTCAAGGAGAAGAATTGATAGTCTGCAGTTAAGCTGTAGTTTTAACTGTTAAACAAATTCACTGCAAGCGGTATAGAAAAATGCAATCCCATCCCCCCTCCTCTATCCATGCACTCCTCACCTTCCTTGGCACGGATACTTCATCGGGAAGCCAAATCTTTAAAACACCAAAGGTGGGGGAAAGGTTTCCACTGGTTTAGTTCCCTGAATCAAAATTATGGGCTTAGATAAATAGCACCAAGGAAGGTGTGGGGCAGCAACTGAGGCTTAAACTTGCTTTATCATACCACTTCATCTTGGGGTGCAGTTTCACAGCAATTTGGACTGATTTAAGTTCAGTATTCCCACAGTTCTATGGAGGTTCAATTTACACTCAATTCATTTATTTGCAGATTTGTAAGTATCCTCATGAATTTTAAAACAATTGATGCTTAGAACAGTGTGGTTGGTTTCTTTCATCAGGGCATACTTACTGCTCCAAAGAAGCCTGCCCGAGCTAGTGCCTCTTTTTTAGCCAACTGCAGCACATAATCAACTTTATTGGTGTATTTCGCCATTTCAGCCATTTCTTGCCCAAAGGCTCGAACTGTTCGTATGTTTCCAATACGCTCTTCAGCTAACTAGATAAAAGCAAAAACCAAAAATACACACAGACACACAATTTTGAAAGTTCATATTATAGAACATTTGAAAGTTAAGCCAGCAGCTCCAAATACTTTCCTTCGGATAACACTGGAAATTTTCTCATGCCCTCCTTGCAGTTATTTCTTGAAACAGTTCCACTCATTTAAACAAAGCAGCACTGGGAATTAATCTAAACTACTAATGCCCCATTCCAGCTCAGTATTTTAACTTCTAAACAGTAAAGTAATAATTCTAAAATAACCTCAACTGTAACCAGTTAGACTAAGTTGTTAATAGACACTGTGATGGTCTGACAAAAATCAAGGCCCCTTTTGGAATTAAAAATAGGAGATTAAAATATAATTACTCTTCCACACCCCATTCAGCCTGAAGATTTGAATAGAACGCTAACATTGCCTGTTCATGTGAGCTCCCACACCTGGTTTTCAGAGACATCAGCTTCATTTTGATACAGGACAAGGCAGATGAATAGAAGAGAGAACTGTTGTACTGCAGAGTCAATGTATACAAGTCCTATGCAGGACATTCCAAGTTTACAACAGCTGACAACTATGGCTATTTTACCTAGGAGTTTGATGGCTTCAAGCTCATAACCATAGTCCAAGAAAAGTCTTTGTCAAACCCGGGTACTAAATTACACAGGGCTTCACAGATTGATTATTTTGACACTGTCACACAGCTCTAACCTAATCTCCTTATCCTCTTCACAATGCACATTTCTTAATTCTCAAGGCACATTAGGATGTATGGACAGTGGGTTTTTGTTTGTTTGTTTCCCCACCCCCCAAAGCACTGTTGTTTTTGAGATCAATGGGTAAGTGTTACAGTTTAGCTTTCATACTGTTCAGGTGCAAAACTACAGGCACGGCAGGCCTTAGGGCAATGAACAGTGCAATTATCTTCAGAATATCTGTAGCTGCAGAGATGCTAACTTCAAAGTTGCTCTAGTGTATTTAAGTTAGCTAGAAAGTATCTGTTACAAGATTACCTGTGTTGCTTCTGCAAGAGAATCTTGGGTCATTTTAGTAACTTTTCTCAAGTATCTTCCATAAATCACAGCCACGACAGCCAGGGGTGGCACAATGCTCAGAACAAATGCAGCAAGGCTAGGAGACACAAAAAACTAGAAGAAAAAGGTATGTATCAGGGGTTTATGTTCAAAGTAAAAATAAGCCACTGGAGTGCTGAATTGCAACTTCCTTCACTAGAGTTTTCTGAAATTATAAAATTGTAATTTAGTGTTGCCATGCTTTCATTTATCATGTTTTATTTCTTCCAGGCGAAATATCTATTCCTCCATAGCACTTGGGGAATGTATCCCATGGCTAGAACAAAGGATTAAAAGTCAAGTGGTCTGGATTTCATTTCCAGCTTTCTCAGTGGTTCGCTGTGTGGGCTCAGCCAAGTGTCTCAACCTGCCAATAAACAAACCTACCAGGAAATCTCCTGGGAATGCTGAAAGACACAAGCTATTACATAGTTTCTAAGGTGCTGTCACAACTTTTAAATAAATGGTGTAATAAAGTTTGAATAGAGAAACATCATAGGGTACTTTGGGGTAACTGAGGAACAGGTGGAGTCACCAGCAATCCTTGGCACTCATGGGCATAACCTGGAATAATGGATTTAATGTTGCAATACCTTATCACTCGTAACAGCAATCATCATTAAAGCTCATAAGTAGATTCTTTTCATGATTTAACATTATATCTAATATGTTTTGACTTCATTTTGCTTTCTGTAATCAAAACAGACAAATCTCAAAAAAAAAATCAAAATTGATTTGACAGGCTTTATAATTATTCTACAATAATCCTTCCTTCTAGGTAATCTTTTACAGTCTAATTTTAAGACTGCCTCATGGTAGCATTTTTGAGCAAGATGCCTTATATAAGGTTATTCCAGTCAATCTATGGTACGATAAACCTTAGACTTTATTGGCTTAGATAAAGACAGAAAACCAGAATTGTTATCAGCAACAAAGTATTAAAGCTTTAAAGCTTCATAATGGAAACTGTTACCCATTTCTAATAACATCACCCTTGGAAGTTTTTATTTATTTGTTTTGAGATTTTTTGCTCTCTGTTTTTATCCCTAGGTAGATGGCAGAAGCTACCATACTTTCATTTAAGGTAATTGCCACCAACTTATCTTCTCTCAGATAAGCACAACAAAACTCATACCACAGAAACCACCACGGGAAGTCAGATTTTTATGTAAACCAACTGACCGCTGAGGAATATTAACTGATGCCCTGCACAAAAGTTTTTGCTAGCATGCTTCCTACCTAAATGTAGCAGTAAGGGACGTGGTTTAGTGATGGGAGGCTGATGGTTGGTCTTCTTGAAGGTCTTTTCCAATTGAGATGATTCTAGGATCGTATTATATGATTCTATGTTCTTTATTGACAGATTAAAGCAGAAGGATTACCACTGATAAAAATCTTCCGCAGTAATTTGAAGTTCAGTGCTGTTCTTGCTCACCTAGGCTTTACCCAGAATCAACAAACTTCAACGACTTTCACATCAAGCCCCTCACACCTTATTCTACCTACAGTCGTGGGAACATTATCACTTATTTTAATATCTTCTGTAAGAACAGAGTTCAATTATTTGTCTATAATTTCACTTGATAAATTAGGGAAGCAAGAGTAATTAATTTCAAACCTTCGTTCTCCATATTTGGCTCATGAATGGCACATGATCTCTTGCAATGCAGTGCACAAACGTTAATAACCAGTGAAATACACTTGGATCCAAGAACACACGACAGTTGCTGGACTGAATGGCATTCACACGTTACCAAACAGAAGCAAAACAAAGATGAAACTGTAAGAAGCAAAAAGTAAGGAGGAGACCACCCTACCATCATTCCAACCCCCACAGATGCCTGAGCTCCTGCTCTGAGCCCATCGGAAAGGTTTTCGGTCAGCGAACGGCCCAGGAGCGCTGTATCTGAAGATAAGCGGTTTATCAGCTCTCCCGTTCTGGTCTTGTCAAAGAAAGCAGTTTCTTGCTTCAGAATAGAGGAGAACAAGGTTGTTCGCAAACGTTTCACAATTCTTTGTCCTGTCAGAAACAGAAGGCAGTCAAGCACGGCATACAAGACTTTATACACACCAGCCGTATAGAAATCACTGAACTCTACAACACCGAGCCAGTCACGTTACAGAGTTTTAACACACCACTGGAGGGGGAGCTTTGAGGTATCACATAACAGTAAACAAAAATGAACAATTATTTCAGCGTGCTTATCTTTTCACTATTCATTTACCTTTGATCTGGTAAGAAAAGCTACTGATTCCATGACAATTTCTTAGCCGGTGCCAAGAATTTATTTCAGATCGCTGGATATGCTGACTCTGTGAAAACAAGATAACTCACAGGTCCACTTCTTTGTTTTTACCTGCAGTCTGCATGAGGTAGACACGAGTAGCGTTAGCAGCAGCACCGCATAAAAAGATTCCGCTCAGCAAGGCACACAGGCTGGAGAGGCTCTCCGTGAAGTCTTCGCTGGGATTCGTGTAAATAACGTCAATAACTTTCCCCAGAAAGAAAGGGGCTGACATGGTAATGACACTGGAAACTGTCAGAAAGCCAACAGCAGCTGCAAACCAACATGGAAAGGGCAAGGAAAAAAGAGTGAATTTGCAAGATCGTTAATAATACATACAAAATACTTTTTCACTCAAAATTTCTATTAAGCCCGTAAGTGCCAGCACTAAATACTAAATAACCAACATCCTTTTTTTTTTTTTTTTTTTTAGCACCCATTCTGAATGGGATATTTTAAGTCACTGTATAAGCTAACTTAGGCAAGGCACATATTAAAATCCTGAAAACTTCTCTATATAATGACAGCCCTGGAATTGTTCCTTTTCTCTGACATTTCCCCTTACACTCGACAAAGCTAACTTTCTACATCTCATCCTTAGAGAGCCCAACAATTAGTAAGTTTTCTGTATCTCACACCCAATCCTTCACTCCGGTTTGGTTTATATTTCATTACTCGTATTTATTACCATATCATCATATTATGGCTTCCAATAGTCTGTGATAGCAATGGACTGAAGCAAAGATCCACCTGAGAACCATCTACGCCATACAGTTTTATTTGCAATTACATATGTTTTACTTTTGATAGGCAAAAATTAAAAATATATTTGTTTTGTTTTACTCTTCACTATTGCTGGTCTAAAAGAAAAACGACATTATTACAAACAGAAATCTGTTTGAATTCCTGTTGCAAGATCACCTGTGTAGCTGTTCAAAGTTGTGTCACAGTGTATGGAAACTGCACTGGGCCAAGACTTCGCCTTATGAACTTTATTCTGCAAAGGGCTTTCCTGAGCCAAAAACACAGTTTGATTCTGAGAAGGCAAGCCAAGCCTGAAAGGCTGAGAGCTAGAAAAAACTCCTCTTGATTGGAAACTGAACAAACCTGATATGAAAACCACTGAACCACAACAAACAACGCCATTTATACAGCATAATTTTCAAACAGCCAGCCCTACACTTAAAGCAACCATTCACGGGACTACGATAAAGCTACTAGCAGATAACGCCTGTAAGGGCAAAAAGGATCTCTATTGCAAATCCTGGAGCTGTCCCAGTTTTCCTTCCATTTTAATGAGCTTCTGTTATTGCTTTTATTATGACAAGAGCAGCGAGCCCCCAGCAGTGCACTGCTGTGAGCAGTATGCTTCACATCTGTCACGGAGGGTGTGATGCCCCTTACCACCTCCACACATGCAGGGAAAGCTTTGCTCCAGTTTTTACTTTAAGTGTAAATACAGCTGCGAATTTATGATGAAGAATTCAAGGTATAAAGAGCTGCATACCTGCCACCACCTGAAGCAAGCGCTTTAACTTGGAGCTACAGAAACTGTACAAAACCAGAGCAGAAGGCGAAAGACTGCTGTTGCAAACTTGTGTAAGCCATGACACAGACAAGTCTCATAAACATATTATTTAGTAGCTAAAGCTTCACACAAACAAGTGACCTTATTAGCAGGCTGGCTGCAGGGGTGTATTCAGGTTGTGAAGCAGCAGGGAAAAATCCAACAAGGCTGGGTCATCTCCTGGCAGGAAAAGATGCTCTATAAGACCGGGGAAGATGGTCAAAAGCGTTGCTTTTACAGGCACAGTGCTGTGTAGCAGTTCAGTGTCCCTTTCCTCGGTTATGGATGAACTGGACAGCTAAACACATAAATATTCAGCAAAGGAAGAGGAGCGTGCAGCTACAAATCCTGTAGGCCTGCCTAGCGGTACGGCATTCCTGGCTTGCATTTACCTTCAGCTCTTCTTCGTTTCATGAACAGCATGGATTTCACTGTAATTACCTCCAGCAGCCTTACCCGAACTAAAAGTAAATACCAGTACCTAACGCCAACTGAAGACTACTAAACGACTGCAATATTCAAGTGTCAAAAATATACAGGAACAATGCAGCCCTGAAAACGAAGGCTCGCACAATCCAGATTGTTATTTTTAATTTTCCCCTTAAGCAGTATGCACGTCTACAGCAATTTAATCACAAATCACACACAAAATGAGGTTCCATAATTGAAACTCTCACTTTGATTACACCAGCAGAATAACTAGAAAATTGCATGGATGCCAAGCTGTTCATCTTTTTTTTTTTTTTTTTTTTTTAAACTGTTGACTAATTAAAGAAAAAGTAATCAGCAAGCAGTCCTATCTCCCTGCTCAAAGAAGAGCTGTCACTGTGATAAGTGGCTAGAGGGAGGAGTACGAGGTGTTCGGCAAGCAGATAGGAAGACACTTCGGTGACACCGGAGGCTGTCAGTGACAGAAAAAAAGGTCAGAGCAAACTTTTAGTATTCATTTCACACAGCCTACTCTGTTAGCTAGCAGGTTGTGTCAGATGAAATAGTGCATTCTGGAGAAAAAAAAATAATAAAAAAAAATAAATAAAAATATATATATATATATTTAGAGTAAATCAGTTTTGCAGGCTATGAGATGAAAACAGAGAAAATGTGAAGCAAATCAATGGGACTTACAAACCTGGGGCTATGTCGGATCAACAACAGAGGCAAAGACAAGGTGACCTGGCTCCAGGAGCGGCTGAGAAGCCCTGCTGGAAATCTTAAGTGAACATTTTGCTCCTCTGCCTGCACAGAAGCCTAGCTGGCTGTGCAAAGTGATGCCTTTATCGCTGCAGAGATCAGCGTGCTCTCTATTAAAGCTGAAGTGGGCTTGCTTGTTGACAGCAGATCTGCAACTTCATTTCACTAGACACGCTCTTGGCGCAGAGGACAGGCCACCAACCGATAAACGGGCATTTACAAGCAGTAACTAGCCAGAGCTATCAGAAATCTCTCTTCAGAACAGGGACAGAGTGACTCCGAAGGGTCATAATATCCATTTTCTACAAGCAGGAACACCACCAAGAGTGCTATGAAAAGCTCTAATTTCGCTGGTCCTTACCAGAACATCCCTCTCACTGCATACAGTATGCGGAAGAGTACAAAGCAAAGAAACAGCCCTTCTCCCAGAAAGGCCTGCAAGCAATTTTATACACAGACACATCATGATTTGACCTCAGATGAATTATGATCATTCAAGTTAATCAAGGGACAAAGGACATTAAAACAAGGTAATAATGAAGCTTGGCAACACATGTTGACACAGCAAATGAATGGAGTACCTAGCTTTTCCTATTCAGTAAGGTTATAGGTGTTACCTCCCAGAATATTTCATGCATTTTCCTGGTTTCATTTGAACATCAGAGCTGGCAGGACAGAGCTCTGGATTTGCAAGAGATGCTTTTCTACTAGAAACTGAGAATACTTGTCCTTTACCTTTATCTGCACAGTTTTATTCCAGTACATATGGACTTTTTAAGCGTAACAATGAATTTCCACAAATGTATTCGGAGTGGTGAATAAAATCTCCTATGATGCACACACACAGAGATCAGGCTAGTCGTTGTTATTTTATAGTAGAAAGACCCACTGATAAATGCCATGTTTGTTGGGTAGGTGAAGCCCGTTTCTGTTTGGGGAATCCTGGCCCACAAGGAATTTGTTTTGGATTATGCAGGAAGGCCGAATGGCTGTTATCAACACTGTGAAGAGGCAGTTCTGCAAATAATGATTTCAAGATAGAAGATCTTCTTCCAGAATACAGTCAGCAATTAAGGATTTTCTAATAGTCCTCCTTAGTTTGTTAAAGAACAACTCTAATACTGTTCTCGGGAGAAATACAGAGTGTGTCTGACAGCACAGCTGTGTAGGACATATCCAGGACATTCTGGAGAGCTGTTTAGTGCAGGTGTGTTAATTCACAGGTGTGGCCAATATACTGAATCTTGCAAGCTACTATTTTCTGTGATGATTATGGGTTTTAGAAAAAATGCATAGGAGATTTCTAAAGACAGTCTGATGTGGTTATTGGATCATTGGTGTTTTGTTTGTTTGGTGTTTTGTTGGTTTTTTTTTGTAAGCACAAAAGGAACGGTTCAAGTTTCGGAATGACAAAGACTTTTTTTTTGGTGCACCAACAATACCATTGCACAACTTAAAATATCTTGAAGACAGCTCACAAAAAGGCCGGCATGCTGTGGGTCATCTGACTGACCAGAATTATACAACAACACTTTGGAGGAACTGTCAGAGAAAATTGCTGTGGAACAGCAATTAAATGAGATGTAATTTTGAAGGTACAGCCTGTCTCTCTTAGGGATAAGACCAGCATCCAGGGTCTGAGGGGCACAACGAGATAGCTGCCAGTGCTGGAGAGAGCCCCGAGGATCCCTTGTGCTCAGCACATTTACACGATGCAACCTAGGGAAGTCTATCATCTTGAAGAAAGCCTGCTCTTCCAGTCGTGACATGTTTGGGATTCACAGAAATCACCCTCAGGAGCTCCTCACTGGACTGACCTGCCAGGAGCCCTTCGCCACAGAGCAAACGAAATAACAGCAAGCCTTTGCAGAGCAGGTTACGGGGGGGTGTCAGAAGTGCTTTCAGAGAAGATACTTAATGAGAGAGACACAACACAGTGGTTTGAGGAAGCCCAAGCAAGGGAGGAGCAAGCAGGACTGCTGCTTTGCACAGGGGAGAAGGAGGAAGAGGCAGCAAGGCCCGTGGCCCTGAAGGCCCAAGCACAGCTGTGCAAAACCTGCGCCCGAGAGCAATGAGGGAGGCTGGACTCGGACGGACTCCACTATAAGGAAACGCCTGCACTTTCTTTCAAGAAGCACAGTATCTCTGTTTTACAATGGGTTGTTATCAACACGCCCAGTACCACAAGCTGGTCCCTGAAGACAGTCGCAAAGAGCCTGTCACAAACAGGCCTCCCCACAGCTTTCTGGCAGTCTGGAAAACCTTTGCCACCCCCACACAAAATGTAAAAGTGCACACACAAAATGTAAAAACCCACACACAAAGTGTAAAAGCAGTTACTTTGCTGGGGCTAGGAGGGAGGAAAAGCTTATTATCCTATCAAAACCCACTACAAAGGGATGGCCCATTTATTTACCCAGCCAGAATCCCCTGTATGTTTTCAGCACCTTCCCTGGCTGTTATTTCAGGATGCTGGGCCTGTCTGTAGTTCAGATAGAGCAGAAGCACAGAGTTTACTCAGAGAAGTAGGAAAGCAGTAGAAGTTTCCGTGTATTTACCACTACACGTTAAAATAGCTTAAACAACTAATTATGGGCTCACGGTGTTTAATCAGAGATATTTAAAAAACAGACCTCCTTCCAATAGGAAAGTATTTAAATTTTTGTTTTGTTTTCTCATGATATTGATTTTCCTCAGCTATAAAAAACAGCCAAGCTTCTAACCACCAAATGTTGGAAAGTCACAAAATAACTCGAGGTTTTCAGGAGAAGTATTTTTTTTATTTTTAATTTACCTTTGACATGTTTAAAATTAAAGCACTTATCTCTTTCATATTCATCTTGTGTAGAAGATGGTCTTTATGTCAGACCAACCTAGCAATTATTCCTTCTATCTGCACAATTCCCTCAAACAGAGAGTGCAGCAAAAACATTTCCCATAGAAACAAAGTCCCAAGCTACTCATTGATGAGGGCGGTCAGCAGTTAGTGTTTCTGCAACGTCCTGGTGAAACAGCTTCACTAACAGTTCACCACCAACTTAAGATAAGAAACTGTCACCAACTGGCCAAAGAAATGGATTTTTTTTGTGTGTGTGATAAAGCTACAAGGCTGCTCAAATCTTTTCTTAAAGCTTAATAACAAACACCAACAAAAATCAGAAGAAAAGCTGGGGGGAGAGGGAATTCGGCCTCTTTGATTTCTACAAAAGGCACACGGCACATGAGAAAACAATCAGCACGTTACCCTTATTAAGTACCATACACACATTAATTACAATTTTAAAACCACAAGAATTGCCTTCAGAAAATTCAAGTTAAGGTGCGATTGTTGAGTTGCTTTTACACAAGTAGAACTGCTTTACAGAAATGAAATGTAGTACCAAAAAACAGCGGCCACTTCCGTGGACTTGGGAAGTAAACCTAAATTTTGGCCAGGAATGTCCCAGCTACTGGATGGCAGCACGAAACAGCAAGATTTACAAGCGTGGGGTTCAATCCAAGTTCCAAAGAGAAGAGCGTTCTGGTGCCTGTCAGCCTTGGCTCCCACCAGCTTCCTTCCTGTTACAGAATTAATTTGACTCGCCATCAAGGTTTCAGTGAGTGCAGGAAAACTGATTTGTTTCAAAGTCTTGTAGTTAATTTTTCAGTGGAGAGGCAAAAATATATCTTTAAAACAGTGCATGGATTGCCTGCTGGTGTTCAAAATCACGCTGCAAAACTTGGAAGAGCAAAAGTTTCAAAATTTAACCATGCGAGTGTTACTACAAGCTAAATACGTATTATTTGCCTGATTTCATTTCCTAAAATAACTAAAAATGTAAGTTTTCAAAGATACTCCTACTCAAGTACTAAACATTAAAAAAGTCATCTTGTAAGTATTAATAACTAGAAGTCTGGTCTTCCAGTAGTAATACTGGGAACTGATGCGCTCCACATTTCTATCTGCATTCTGTACAAGAAAAAATAAATAAAAAGTTGTTCACTACTCCAATCAAATGAACAAGTAAATTATTCAAATAGTTTCTGAACTACGTAACAAAGAAATGAAAAAACATCAGGTACGCTTAGGTAAAATACTTTGATCCTATTTTTTTAAAATCACCTTTCTTTAAGAATTGTTTTTTATAGCGATTTATTCCTAATTAAAAATTACAAAAGGAAAAATTACAGCAATTCAAGTATTCCTCGTTCAAGTATGAGAAAGTGCATCGCCTGGCATAACTTCAAAGTACAGAAAAACCAGATTACGAACAAGGCAGGGTTCCTCTGATTTCATGGCAACCCTAACTCATAGGGGAAAAGCTGTTAAAAAGATGCCCAAAATTCTAAAATAAAACTTATAAAATAACATTTCGTGCACATCTTTAGAGAAGACCTGAGTACAAACCAAACCTTCTTTCTTCGATTCAGTCCGTGTTATACAGGAAAAGGGCACACTTTGCTGCTGGATTAAAAATTTCAGAATTTCTTGTGCTTACCCTGCAGTTCAATAGAGCCATTGTTTACTCGGCGTGCGGTTTGGATGAAGCGCAACAGACAGATTCTCACAGGGAGAAACAAGGAGGTGGGAATAAATAAAAAGGATCGTTTTGAGAAGGCATTTTTGTGGCCTCGCAAACACAGCGGGATTTAGTAATTTCAGCAATGGCTATATCCTGCTCCCTGGGAACTGAGTGTAGCTGAAGACACCAGTTTACCTGACTGACTGCACAACGTTAGATGGAGAATTCTTGAAATGACTCTCCACATTTGTTAAATCTGGGAGGTATTACAGAATTTAAAAACTTGTAATTTCACTGCACAAAAATGCGGCCACTAATGGAGTAAATTCCCATCGTAGTATTTAGTCATCTTTTTAGCCCTGTTAATAAGAACTACTAAATTTAACAGACATGCCCTGTTTAAGCTGTAACCAGCTCTAGGAGTAACTGAAGACAAAAGATAGGATGTATCACACTGAGATAAGTGTGTGTGTGTATTTTTGGCAGTACGATATTTGGTAATTTTCACTTCTGTTTTCCCTTCTAATGGACCCTGAAGGGCCAGAACCTCCTTCTGGGAAGGAAGCATTGCAGGGGGTGCTGCATGCCAGTGCACAGCAACTCCTGACCAGAGCACACCACTTCTTCCTCAGCCCGCAGCCAGGGAAGAGGCCGTGTAAAACAAGATGAAAACACCTCCTCTGGTGCCAGCCAGGGCAGGTCACCTTCCCCTTTGCCTCTGCACCTCCTCAGCTGACATCACGTCCCCCCTGCACCCATCCAGGTGAACCTAGCCTTGCACAAGCTGCTCTTCCTCACAAATCATCCTCCTCTGCTCCCTAGCCCTGATATTAACGTGAGGGCTCCATCTTCTGTGACTGTGAACATCAAGGAGCAATGACAGGGAGCAGAACATCACAACTACCTGGTACCATGGAAGAGGTACATGACTCCACGGGGCAATGCCATAAGCTGCAGCCACGGGCTGCGTAATCTGCAGAAGGTCTGGAAGAGCTCAATTTTCTTGCAAAACAAAACTGCACCTGTAAGCTTCTTAGGAAATCCCATGGCATTTGTTACACGGGCTTGAGGTGGAAATTAAATGTTTCACCCTAGATTCATTGTCTTGCACTGTGAAACCATTAACCTTTCTCTTTCCTTAGAGAACAGAGGTAAAGATGCTGAGTTTGTAAGGACTAGTGTTGTAGTACAGAGATATTACAGGAACAGGAGAAAATGTATTTTAACATATTTTAGATACAACACACATATGTGATTTCCCTACAACCACCTACAAGAGCATTTTTACACATACTTTTTATTCCTGCTCTCTGAAAGGTACCCAAGGTACCTTCCTTGTTTGCTTTTCTATCTTCCCACTCTATTACAACTTAACAACAGAAGTTTTGCTTAATTAATGTGTCAATAAGGAAGAAAAGTTTTACACAAACTCACTTTGTTCCCAGAATGAAGACAAATAAAAAAGTAGTTGTTGCTTTTGCATGCATCCCCCACCCTATTCTCATGGATTAGTATTATCAGGTTATTATTATTTTTTTTAATAATTCAGGCCATTTTGTTATCTCAAAAAATAAAACTGCATGTAGCTGATTTTCAGTAACTGTGACAGTCAATTTAATTAGATAAAAACACCAGGGTACTGCACAGGTGATGGACACTTAGCCCTATTTTAGAACACAATTGCACACAATTGTACCTAACTGTAAATTGAGTTCTCAGCTCTGAGCCCCTGAATCCTAAAACCCATCTTTTAAGCAAGTGATCTCTTTGTTTTTGCAGGTTTTGCATGGAAACAAGTAAGAACCTCACTGAAAGTCAGCAGGCAATCTCTGATCAATTCTTCACCAGAATCTGAATAGGCTGGACATCAGTTACTGGCAAAGGGATTTTAACTTTTAGTTAATAAGCCAGCAAAGAAAAGTAACTGTGAGGAAGGCTGAAGCCTTACTGCACACCACTTTTACTCTCTCCATCCACCCATTTTTCCTTGCTTTCACTCCACACACACAAGACAGCTGCGCTAGCCGCACGAAGCAGGCACTCATGGCACAGAAATACTACTAGTTTTTAAATAATCCTTTGGATCCAAGTTATTTTGGCTGCGCTAACACGTCAAGAGGCTCTGTAGCTACACACTGAATAAAAGCTTGCACAGGAGCATTTCACACACTGCACAGACACATCTTCGAAGAAGCCTCCCCGCCGCCCCTCGTTGCTGCTACCAAATAAAGGTAAGGGAGAGGAAGGCAGCTTGTCCACGGTGGGAAGGAGCCCCAACGCTGCCACACAGCACACATGCCCCACGAAATTAAGGTGTTTTGCAGCCCTACAGGGCTAACGCCATCATGTAGCCGTACACCACTAAGGTGTTTAATAAATAAATAATTAATTAAAACCCACAACCGCTGATGTTTCCTGATTACGGGGAGCTATTTATGCCCTGATCCCTGCGAGCAGAGGACCTGTTCCTGCTCGGAGCAGAGGTGCACGAGTTCACCCTGGAGAAAGCCCGAAGCAGCACAGCGCTCTACAAACACCTCCACAAGCCTCAGACGAGAAATCACCCGCAAACATCACCCCAGCTACTGCCACACGGCTCCCCCTCGCCTCCCCCTGCAGCCCAGGGCCGGGGGCCGGTACCTGTCAGCCTCCAGCGCTCGGGCCGCGCCAGGGCCAGCAGCCTGCTGGCGGGCAGCCTCGGGGGGGCACCGGCAGCCGCCCCCCGCCGCGGCTCCGTACTGAGGGGCCGCGGGGCGCCGCCGGCCGCCCGCGGCGGGGCGAGGAGGAGGAGGCGGCGGCGGCCCGGCGGGCATGGAGGCGGCGGTGTCGGCGGCCCGGGGGGAGCCCCGCAGGCGCTGGCGGAGCGCGGCGGGGCGCTGAAGGCGGCGGCCCGAGCCCACGGGGGCGGCGCCGCCCGGCGCAGCAGCGGCAGCAGCCAGGGCAGGCGCGGCGCGTAGCCCGACATGGCGCTGCCGGCCCGGCCGCGCTCGGTGCGGTGCCGGTGCCGCTGCGGCGGGAGGAGGCGCCTCACGGCCGCCGCCGCCGCCTCCACCGCCCATGGGCCGGGGGCCGGGACCCCCGCGGCGGCCGCCCGGGTCGGGGCCGGGCTGCGGCGCGCTGATAAGGCTGCGGGGGGCCGCCCGCTGCCAGCGCCCTCTGCCGCCGCCCGCACGGAGAGAGGGAGGCAGGGAGGGAGGGACACGGCGAGATGGCGGCCGGGCAGGGCGGCTCTGCCCCGGGCGGGTCCTTCAGGATCGCCTCGGCGGCCGCTCTGCTCTGTCCTGCGGGTCCCACACGAGAAACGGCGGCTGCTGTGCCCGAGCCCGGCTGTGGCGTCCCTGGGGATTTATCATCCTGATGGGAACAATCCCGTGCTTGGACCTCTGCATGGGATACATTCAAATAAGCCTCCATTCTCTTTTATTTATGTATTTATGTATTTATTTATTTATTTTTAATACGTATTGCTGCACACAGCACACACCGCTTCCCAACGAACTTCCCAAGACCCCACCACACGCCCCCCACACCTACCCCCGAGGCCCGGCCGCCGGGGGCCCTGAGGCGCTTTTTGACGCCGCTCCCCCCCGGCGGCCGCCCCCGGGACTTTTGTGGCGCTCGCGGCCCGCGGGCGGGGAGCGGGGCGGGGCGCGGCCTGGGCGGGAAGCGGCCGCCGGCTGCCTGCGGGCCCGCTGCCCTGAGGCGGGGAACCCTGAGCCGCGTTGAGGCAGTGTTTAAAGCGAAATAAAGCGTCCAGAGCCCGCAATACCAACTCGTCTGCAGAGCCAGCTGAAGGCACATGCAGTAGAGCTTTACATTACAACTTGTCCTAAGCTTGGGTTCTGAAAAAAAAAGAAAAAAAAAGTGTTAAAACAAACACATCATCCCCCAAACTCACAGATGGTTATCCAGTCAGCCTAGGCGGTCATGAGATATTCGCACTAGTGGAGTTGCCAGGAGGGAAGAGGGTGCCTAAAATTCTGGCTATTCTCTTCCAGTTTGTTTACCCCACACGCAGATTGCCCCACTACTGCCTTCAGCACAAACGGCAGCAGCAGCGGCGCAGCACGCAAGTCTCCAGCTAAGCTGCTCACCAGCACAAAAATGAGCAAAAGCTGTGCAAACAGCCTTGCTTCAACTCCTGCCACGGACTGAAGTGATGTATTAACCTAAAAAACCTCCAAACCTCGGGATGTCAGAGCTAATAGCTTGGGGTTGGCTGTTTTTTTTGTTTGTTTGTTTGTTTTTGAACTATGTGCAGCTCAGGAAGGATTTGTGCTAGTCTTAAAGGACAAAATATCAGTATATGAGCTCTGCTGTGCTTTTCTGGATGCTGGGCCATCCTCAACACGCAGTCAGCACTAACTTTTGTCTGGGGTTGTCTTGCAGCTCCCAGTCTACCACGGCAGTAAGCACACATCAGTTTCGGCACTTACCTTTACCCTCTCCGTGACCTGTGAAGCATCGCTAGCTATCACAAAGCCAGGTCCAGCGCTGGCCAAAGGCAGACATCACAGGCTGTGCTTATGGACATGGTGAATATGGAACAAACCACCCCTACTCACACTGTGGAGGGGGTGCAGTCGGAGGAGGAACAGCCTTCTTTCTCTGCTTCCAATAATCGATTCGTCTGTGTTTTATCATGAAGTTCTCACAGGAAAGTTGTTTAAAAATAATAAAAGAGGAAATGGAGATTCTCCATTGAAGATTTTTGCTTTCCAGGGCAGACAGGTACTATCGCTACTGCCCAGGGCCCCAAAGTATCAGGTGTAAGTAGTAAGAGTAATCTAGCAACCTTGTTTCCCTCATTGTCCACCTACCCCTCCTCTACTGAACACTTACAGGAACACCCTGAGATGTGTGTGTCTCATGCTTCAGTGGGAGCACTGCTGTGCCACTGAGCAGAAGCAGGGAGTGCCATGGCTCTGGGCAGCCTGCTTGCCTAAGCAAAAGTCTGATGTGGCACCTTCCAAATTAAGGGTGTGGGGAAGTGGGATATCCCCCAAATATCCAAAAGAATATCACAAAATCAAAGGCTTTTGTCAGACAGAAACATGTACATTACCACTTAACTGTGCTAAACTATTTTAAGCCACAGTTAAAAAACAAAACAAAACAAAAACAAAAAACATAAAAATAAAAAAAATCAGGGTTTCTTCCTTCCATCAGAGAAGCACTGCCCATGGGCCTGGGGCATGTCCGGAGATGAAGACCTGCTGGGGTCAGGAGGTATCATGCTGGGCTCTCCTCCACAACGCGGAGTTTCCCAGGGACAGGCTGTCCCTAAAATTTGAGGCCTGAGGGGGAAAAGCGCACAGAGAGAAGAGAGTCGGGCTCTTCCTTCTATACGTGCCAAACCTTGACAGTGATTCCAAAATGATCACAGTACTGTGAAAGAACGAGGAAGACTTGCCTGTCAACTAACTGAAAGACAGGGTGAATTCACCCTTTCAAAATTATTTCTATTTTTATTTATTAATCCTGCAGCAAATTGACAATGCAAACTCCTACAGCTCACTCTGCTGACCCCTATTGCTCTTTGAACTGGGGTAACCAATGTGCTTATACACTACCAAACACCATAAAGTCCTATTCTTAGCTGATGCTAAAAGTAGCGCTGTTATCAGGCCTGTCATCAACAGAGGATCGTGACTTCACAGAAGATTACAAACCTACACAAAGAGGAGACAACTCTATCCTAAACTGAACTGTGAAGATCTGAAGTAAAGAAAGCAGGGCTGCTGATAAAGAAAGCAAGTCTTCCTCCTTTTCTGAACCTCAGGCTAATGCAGCTGACCCCTTCTCGTGTTTGAAGATAGGATGCATGTTTTAGTTGCAGGGCAACACCTATGATAATTAAGTTATTGAAATAGCTTCTACAGCTACCTCATTCAAGAATTTCACAGTCCCGAGAGAACATTTCTGCAGGAAGATAGATGCAGTGGGCAACACGGTGTCTTAAACCAGGCACTTAATAGGGAATATGCCATATTCTCTGTGTAGCTGCCGCTGAATACTGCTGCATAACAGCACCCAGGAAACAGAAAGCCAGATTCAAGCTTAAGATTGTTAAAAAATTAAAAAATATCAGTCCTGAGACAATTTTGTACTTGAAATGCACTGAGCTTGGTGAGCATTGTTGAGTTATTTCAGTCAGTTCTGGCTCCTATCCAGTACTTAAAAAAAATAAAAATATAAATCATAGCTAACGTGCAGCATGATGGGATAGTCTTTGGCTAGGGACATCCAGGCAGTTAATTTAACTGTCACATTGGTGTCTTGTAATGGTACGGTTTTAGACCCTGGCTCAGTGCTGGCAACAAGACACCGCTCACAAGGAAGGCCATTTCAGGACTTAGCTGAGGAACATACCGAGCCTGGAGGACGAGCAGTCGGCAGCAGTTAGAAAACGAGGTTAGCAGAATTGCCCGGAGCCCTCTTTATTTTTCTTGGCAAACCCAAAGGTTCTGCTAATGGAAATATCACTTCTGTAACACGTTCTTAGACTTACAAGACATTTGTAGGAGACAGCTTTTTAACAAAAGAACCTGAATGGGGAGAAATATAAACTCCACTGCCAAGGGAGCGAAAACTAAGACTGAACAGTGAGGCGGGACGCTAATCAGAGAAGCAAATGTAAGAAGTGGGAAGGGCAGCTCTAAGATAGACCCGTGAATAGGCACAGCACTTTGTTTATTAGAGCAAATAGCCTTTCCTTTCACCAGCATTCAGTGACTCAGCATGGACTTCTACCTCACTTCATCTATATTTATTTTGTGCTGGACTACCTGACACCTGAAAGGGTGTCTCGCTGTTCAAGGCCTTTATCAGTTCAAGAGGTTAGGGAACAGAGTACCAGTCAAGGGATGCCAAAAAACAGGGAAATAGGCTCCCACCCACAAAAATCAAGGTGTAGAACTTGTTGCTGCAGAGAACTGCAGAAGCTAGAAGTATGTGGCCAATTAATAAATGGGCTGAGACAAAATTAATGGGAGACCAAATCCATCAGCAGCTATTGCTGATACAGAGCCTACAGCTCGAGAGGCCTATTAAAAACAAAAGTAATAACTGCAAGAAGGCCCAAGTATATAAACCACGGAGGGGTTGTGTCTATACAACCTCTCCCACCTTCCTTCTCTGAGCACCTGCTTCTAGCCACTGTCTGATACCATGCGGTGCCTCATGCAGCATCCAGGCTGCAAACGAAGCGAGCAGAGCTAAGCCCGCTTAAATGCTTTCATGTGTTTTATCATGTATTTAAAATGCAGTAAGGAAGAGGTCTGTGCAAATGCAGTTACTTGAAATACACAGCTAACAAATTACCGCCCAATTTTTGCCAGACTTAAAGGTACTTCTTCCTCCCACTCAAACTTCCCTCCTAATTCTGCCTTGAAATTCAGGCTGTCAATCATTTGCAGATTTTTTTTTTTTATTTTACTTTAAACAGTCTAGATTGTTTCCTGGCTTCCTGCCTTCAAAATGTTTAGATTCTGTGAGCACCAAAACAAAAGCTGTCCACACAGTGAGTAGAAACTGATAGGTTGGAAGCACCTCGTTAGTGGTGCCATTTTCCTAACACCTCAGAAAGTCACTTTTGCTTGTTTTTCCTATGTGTGTATGCAATGATTGGCTTCCTAACTCTCTTCACTCTCACATCACTTTTGTATGCAAAATGCCTTGGAATAACCCAACTAATAAAAAGCCCAATTCCATTAGAAAAGTAAAAATGTTAAAAGGAAGCTTTGTTCACTGCCCACCTTACCTTATTTTTTTTTTTTTTCCCTCATTTTGGTTGCTGTTGGATCTGCCTTTGGACCAAAAGCCCAACTGTCCTAAAGCTCAACACTGCTAAGGATGTGGCAACAAACAGCAAATGAGTTTCAGTGAACACTGATGAGCCACCGTCTTCCTAGGTATTCACCCAGCTATCAAACCAACCGCTTTGATACTTTGCTAAGATCCAAGAGTAATCATTTCATAGTGAAATATTTGGGCTAGAATCAACAGAATCTAGCAAGAAATGCTCTAAACAACCCCAGGCATTACTGCAGGGTTGAAGATAAAACAAGCTTGGTCTGGTGAGCAGCCTCAGCTCAGTGAATCTGGATGAGATCTCTCCAGAAGACCTGTACAGCACAACACATCAGCAATACAACTGTTTCCTGTATTGTTTTTTCAAAAATCCCTGGCCCTGGACTGGGACTGCTGAGCTGCTGCATGCTTTGATACCCAGCTGCCAGAAGACCAGCAGTGCCATTCAACTCACACATACAGAGGAGTTTCTGGTACTCTCAGAGCAGAGCTGCAGCACACACAGTTACTCGTCTCAGAAAGGCCACACACCTTTCTGATAAAAGGTTTTTGTTGTTTACCAACCTAAGAAGACTTATTTTTAAAAGACAGTTGTGAGGCGTCATGTCATCTAAACTCTTAGGCTGTTTGATGTTCTCAAAAGGATTTGCTCATGAAGGTCCAGAAAGTCTGAGGGAAGCCAAATTACTGGCTTCATACAGACCGTCTAGGTGATATTAGGATTTGCTTGGAGGAAGAGTTTCAGAACATCAAGCCACAAACCAAAAATGCAGCCCTATAGAATGAAGCCTTGCGGTGCAGTGTTGACCTCAGGTGGGACTGAGCTCCTTCACGCGCATCTCAGCTGACCTACAAAGCTGTGTCAGGAACACCACGACCTGCTGGGTCAGCTCTGAGGAAAACAAGCAGGGGGATATAAAAAACAAGTCACCAAGACCACCAGATTCAGCCTCCAAGCAGCCTCAAGCAGTGCAAAAACATGCTCCTGCCCTTTCCTTCCCACGCAAGTTCCCCAGAAAGGGACCAAAACATTTTTTTTTTTTTAAACTAAATGCTTTTAATAGAAAACAAAATACAAAATAACTCTTTCCAGAAAGCAGAAATATTTAATCTCTCCAAATGACAAATTAGAACGTGCTTTTTCTGCAGATCCTTGCTTTAAATGCTGATGATTTATTTCACAAAGTGTTCATGAAACTGATATTGCAACATTTTGAGAAAAATCCAACACTGGCAAAGCTGCCTCTGCGTATGCACAATAATTTAGTAATACTATTTTTTCCCATGTCACTTTGTGTGTGCCTCTCTCTCTCTCCCCGTCTCCCTCTTCCTAGATTGCCAACTTCCATTTACGGAAATATTTCTGTGAGGTGCCGTGGTGGATTGACAAGCCCTGTTCCAAACAGGAGTCCAAACGTAGCCTCTTCAGTCCTATCATGCCCTCCTCCAGCCAAGGCAAGTCACTTATCACCCCTAAAGCCACCACTCTAGCCCTCACCGTCCTCTCCCACCCTCAAAACACAGTGCAACCAGATTCAGAAAGATCCCTAATTAATGGAACATAAATACAAGTATCACAGCTAGTACCAGGAACCAAACCCAAATGACAATGCAGAGATGGGCCCCAACTGAGGTCAGATTTCCATCCCCTTATGCAAAAAGAAAGATGGTATTTTCTACTTAGCTCGTCCAAAATATTGCAGAAGTGCTATAGGGAGCTGTAATATTTGGACCCACAATCGGCGTAGAAAATACAGAATGTTCTTTTAATATAAGGGTCTTCAAATGCTGGTCCTCTGCAATACCAGGAAAACAAAACAAAACAAAAAACACTGGGCCAGTAGTTCTCCACACGCTCAAGCCTCAGTTAACAGTAGGTAAGGTGTGCCCATCGATCAACGCAGGATATTTAAGTGCAGGTCAGCAGCTTATCTGGCTGGCAGCTTCGCTTGTCTGGACCAGGCTTTTGGTTTCCCCAAGCTACTGGACTTCCTCTCCCCTTTTCCCCATCCCTACAAATACAGGATTAGAACGTGTACAGATTTCCATCGCTCCGCCTCCCCCCTTACTCCGTTCAACAGCACAGGCCTTTTTGTGGGCAAGAAATTGCAAAGCATTAGCATCACTCTGAACGCGCCTTCCAAGGGGGCAGAGGAAGAAAGTGTTTCACAGTCAGTAATCTCAGCTTGTAATGGACTCTGGCATTCACCACACCCACCCGCTTCCCTAAGAAAAAAAAAAAACACAATGATTAATGTTCCTGATTTTCTTGTGCAATTCCAGTCACTAGAAGAAGGTTACAGGCCATAAACTGTACGCTCAGTACGTTATTCATCTGCCCGGTATATACACCAACCAGTTCACTGGAAGACCCATCGGCAGGGGCGTTGCAGTACGTGTTCCGGATGTCCCAGACCCGGACGGAGTTGTCCATGGAGGCCGAAGCGATTAAACTGCTGTCGGGGCTGAAAGTAAGGCTGGTTATGTTGTCCGTGTGCCCCCTCAGTTCTTTGTAGAGGGTTCCCGAAGCCAAGTCCCACAGCTTTAGCCGCTGGTCTTCGCCCGCCGAGGCCAGGTACTTACCGTTGGGGGAGAAGGCGAGTGCCAGCACGGGGCCGCGGTGCCCGGTGAAGAGGCGCACCGAGTTGCCCTGCTGGGTGCTCCACAAGCGCACGGTTTTGTCCGTGGAGCCCGTGGCCAAGTAGTTGGAGTTGGGGTGGAACTTGACGCAGTCCACGTCCGCCAAGTGGCCCGCGTATATCCGCAGCGGGTACGTCCGATCGAACGACCAGAGCCTCGCCGTGCGGTCGTGGGAGCCGCTGGCGAAGTACAGGCTGCAGGGGCTGATGTCCAAATCCCAGACGGGGTAGGCATGGCCTTGGTACAACACAGTGTTTGTAAAGCTTCCCAGGTCCCAGTATCTGATGGACATGTCCTCTGAGCAAGACAAGAGTCCCGAGCTGTCCGAAAGGAACCTCGTGCTGTACACAGGCCCGCAGTGTCCTCGCAGGATCTTCATTTCTGTGCCGGCGCTGTCATCCTCTTCCTCCTGGTCGGGGAGGAGGAAAAAAGAAAAACAAACAAAGAAGAAGCATGTTTATCTGTTCTGCGAATACAGGAACCGCCGTGAGGAAAGCAGGCTGGCGTTACGACAGCAGAATTTATTTCAGACGTGGCGCATTTCTGTGCAACTCTGAGACACGCTCCTGGCGCGCCCGCTACATCTAAGCAATGCTGAAAATGATGTGGAGATCAGACTTCTTAAATAAAGGTTTTACCCTTACTTTATGCAACCTCATGCCCACTTAAGAAGGCACCTTAACCTGGGACTGTGTGCAAATAAGGGAAAAGAAAGAGTAGCAGCATTTTAAGGTATTTTTCCAGATGTCTTTTGCTTTAAAACACTTGCTAAGAACATCTGCTTATTCCCTGCCCGCTCTCTGCTAAACTTTTGGCTAAGATGTTAAAACAGATCTTGGCATCTGCTCTTTCAGTGTGGTCATTATTGGAAGCGAAACTCACAGCAGAGAAAAAGAAACCCAGATGTCTTCAACAAAAGGCAGGAGATGGAAGGACAAGGCGTATCCGACAAGCTGCCTGCTAATTCCTTCCCTACCCCACACCTGATGCAGCAAGGCTGTGATATCCATTTCCCTGTGCCAGCTCCACCAGGACACTTTTACATCCCCACCCTTCAAGAACAGAAAATATATGCGGCTTATTTAGGTCAAATGATCTATTTTGGGGTAGGAGAGGATGAATAATCACAAAAAGGACGGCAGTGGAAACCTTTTCATCCCGTAATTCTCCAATTCAAGCACCAGGGCAGATGATCACCAAGTAAAGGCCTCCAGGTTTAAAGGCCTTTCGGTGAGCTGTGCTGAAGGAATCTGAACGTTTGGCTCCTCCTTTCAGAGGGCATCAACCCCAGAGCCTGCTCAAGCAGCACCTCCTGATAATCCAAGGCTACAGACTGCACAGGTTGCAACACATTTCAACCCAAAAAAGCGTCCTCACCCAGCAAGTTGGGGTCTCATGGCAGAGTACAGGAAGGTAACCACAGCTTGGGATGCATCTGCGTGGTCTCCCGAGCCCACCCCTCCTCAGGACTGTCACGCTGACCCCTTCCAGCAGCACTGACCCCACAGTTTCACACCCTGCAGCTCTGCCAGCTCACTGCCCTCCTCCCTGCTGGCCGTGTGCTCGGGGGCAGGTGGCGAGCCGCGCTCAGCAGCGCTAACTCTCCGCAGTGATCGCTGCGCATGGGAGCTCCGTGGCATGGCTTGGAGCCAGCTCCATCCCCGCCATGGAGGTGAGGCACCGAGGCACTGCAGGCTCCAGCACGCAGAGCCCCATTCTTATTCAAATGGATTTTTTTTTCTGCCTCCGATAGAGTGCTGCCTGCTGGGATCCACGGCATCTCCAGGCTACCTTACCGCATTAAAAGAGACACTGGGACCTGCAGCGTTTTGTACTCCCTAATTACGGCCAAAAGATTCCTGACAAGTTAGCAGAGGAGGCCCTACACTTTTTCCTCTTACAAGCACATGCTCTTCTTCCCTTACATTACAGTAGCAGCTTATTTAAAAATGCCCACAGAAGCATTCAAAACCACACTCCTGTAAGGTCGCAGGTAGCAAGTCTCATCTTCCTCTTCTGTTGGAATCACTTAGCAGAAACACTGCACACTCGTGTCAGAGCTCACTGAAAATGCAGCACCGATAATGCTTCTGAGTCACCGCATTTTTCGGCTTCCTCCCCGTCCAAGTCGGTCTGCTGACCAGATCAATGCAGCAGCTGGAAGTGCAGCTGCCGAACTGCTGCCTCGCAGAGCCCATCTTCCTTTCTTTGTCAGGTCAAGCACGTTCCTCCTTGCATCCTGCCACTACCACGACGTAGGCAAGCAATTACAGCAGCTACGGAAAGGTTACAGCCTGTGCTATTAGTCAGCAGGGGGGGCAGGGAAACCCTCTTCGTAGTATTTTTTCCAGGATTCCCATTGCATGCACTGAGTATGTTTCCTGGGTATAACACACCGCTGGACACTACCAAGACATCCATTAGCTCCTTCTGAAGTGGTTGCTGCTGCTGGTCAGCACAAACAGTCTGTAATTCCTTGGAATGGTCAAGAAATTAAGTTATATACACCTATTTTAATCAATAACCTACAGACACACCTAGAAGCTGCTTTTATGATTTGTACTCCCCACTTTGAAAAGACTGACTATCGAAACAGACTTTAAGTAATCGAAGAGAGCTGGAAAGCCAACACTATTAAAATGAGCTCAAAAAAATCTACTCCTCAACAGTGAGTAGGAAATCTTCCTGAGCAAGTACAAGACTTCCCAGAGTTACATTATTAAGAAACTGGAAAAAAAAAATAAAATATTGCCATGTTTTGTTACATAGGACACCTTCTGAACGAGCTGCCCGTGAACAGGCTACCCCAACTCCTCAGCTATTGCTGAAATCAGCAATGGATGTTACATGGCAATCATCTGGACTCAGCAAACTTACATGCTTTACTGCATTTGACTCTGTGAGCAAACATTACCTAGCTGACAGAAATTATCTTGATCCTTCCACCCGGCATAAGCCGCAAGGGAATATGTGAGCCCCCAAACCAAATAAACCACAGAACAAAAAGCCCTTCCCTACCCACCCCAAAATAAGCTTTATTTTGCTCTAACCAGTAACAAGTTTCCATCTTCTCTCTCATCCTGCAGCATTCTTAAGGTGTGAAAAGGAAAGCCCCATTACCTGCCTACAGCAGGGATCTCCGAGCAGGGAAGGGTGGGAGGGCAGCCACCCTGGCTTTCTTTGCAGGACGTTTTCACTCCTTCCTCCCAAACTCCCTCCCCTCTGCCACATGAGCTGTCAGCATCATCCCTGCGCACCGCCACCTGAAGGACCGCTGCCACTCAGCGCCCTAAAAGTGAGGCCAAATGGGGTCGAGTCTGGCTCCCCAGAATTTAAAGGGCTGCCACAACTACGGCTTGGAACAAAGATGATTTTCTGCTGTTGATTTATGTAGTACCAGCAACAACCACGGCAATGTTGCAAAGAGACAAATGGTAAGGCCGGTAAGCACACCAGGGCATCACGCTGAGCAAAATTCACTAAAAATACATCTGGTAACACCCAGAAGACAACTCTGACTTCACTGACTCAAGGGCCTTACGTCAACTAGGAAAAACTGTTATCTCTAACACTTTTGTCAAACTACAACCTCATCTATATATATACATACACACACAAAAAGAGCTAATAAACCCAACAGTGTAATTTTAGTGCCATCCTGAAAGAGATTCACTGAAACTGGCACAGTCCCAGACACCTGTTAACTTATCCATAAACAGAATGACTTACTCATCTGCAGCAGGTCAGAAACTGAGCTAAAGATTGATCATTTGGGGCTCTACTTGAATGTAACACTGCATCCAAATCTAATTACACCATACAGGAATCAAACAGAATGAAAAAACCCTACAAAAATCAGCCAAGTGGAACACCCTCACAAGCTATTCTACAGAACTCACTGAAGTAATGTCAAAGCACATCAGAATTTTTTGTCATCGCAGTTTCCATCAAATTTATGGCTGTGGCCAGGGTGGTTTTGTTTGCTCTGTCTTGACACCTGTGGCTTCTGCTCCAGTGCTACCCATGCAGCTAGTGGTCTGCTCCCACCCGTGACCCCACAGGTGCCTGGATATATTCACTCAGTGCTCCCAGACACCAGCATTTATTTCCTTTATAGTCCTCAGGCTTTCATTTGCACTCAGGACACACAACAGCGCATTCAGGCTGGTATTCCCCCTTCACTCCTAACTCCTGGTCAGGTCACTGTTTGTTTAGCTAGTGGTGAAACTGTTCAGAGTAAAAACAACTTTGACTTGTGCTTGTCTTTGACCGTGTTTTTAGACCTGTGCATAAATGCTGCGGGATACACAAGGTATTAAATAACCAACGGCAGCCATTTGTACTTAAGCCCCTGCAGCTGTTTCCTAACGCATGTAAGATATGCAAATATGTGCCAACAAAAAGCTCGTACACGCTCCTGATAACCTGGCGATCTCTCTTCTCTCTAGTCTGGAGCCAAAGAAGGTGACCTGTTGGTTTACCAGAGAAATCCTCCTCTGTCACAGGTTATGTACATTTGGTTTCCATGACATGCAATCCACTGTCACGTGTCCCATGAACTCTTGCAGCTTGTAACGAAAACAAACCCAGAGCTTCACCTTGGGTTGGCCTGACCCACTTACCTCAGCAGAAGGGGTTAAGCTGGGCAGTGGCGAGCTCTGCTATCTCACCTGGCTGCCTGCCTCTAGGTCTGCAGCTGACTAATAAAGCAATCCCTAACCAGACACCTCGGTACTCCAAGCTCTCTGCATTCTTCCAAGACAAACAGAACCTTGCCACCAGGTATTTTTTTTTACGGGTAGAAAATAAAACAGTGGAAAACGAAAGGATGCTTCTCGTGCTAAACACTCAACAGAAGAACAAATGCATTTTTTCTTCTTTTTCCCTTCAAGATGGGAGTGATTAAACAAAGGAGGAGTCATAAATTCTGATCTCTAACCAGATATAAGACACTACGTGGGCAGCTGTGACGAGAGGGGTGGAAGGGTGTGACTAGGAGGTAAAAAGAAAAAAAAAGAGAACACTAGAAGATGCTATCTAATCCAGCACGCAAAGGCAGATATCCCTGTCCTCATCTCCAGCACTCGAGAAAGTGAGAATCCTCTGAAGTTTCTACCCTGCTGACTTTTTAACACAATTAGTATGAAAAAATTATGCAAAATAACTCTTCACCTCTGTTACGGTGACTAGGGTGAAAAAAAAATACAGTTTTTCACTTCGGTGTGCTTTGTTCTGAGCCCTCAGACCATTCTTACTTTGTTTTTCTCTTCCTGTTTCTCTCTCCTTTTCTCCATCCTTCTGACTGCTTGTTCTGAATTGCTTGTCTTCCAGTTTCCATTCACTACAATGTGTTTTTTACTGCCCACATCTCCTTGTTTCACCCTCCCACCCATAAGAAGGCTCCACACTCCCTAGGGAAGGGAACCTTCCCAAGTGACCTCTCCTTAATGGGCTGCCGGCATAATGGGATCTGTTCAAGGTCAAGAGAAAGAAGGAAATCAGGACCTAGGACTATAACTGTGACCTGAGAACATCTTCACTACACCTCAGTGCAGTGTTTACAACCATGGCAGGGAAGAATAGGGAAAAGAGCAGGCTATGAAAACTGTATGTCGAGGCAGACAGGCTGTGAACGGCCTCGCAGTCCCCTAAGACACTCAACATGCACGTCAGAAATGCCTCAACAGGAGGGGTATGTGTGTGGGGTGGGGAATTGGGGAAGGGGTATCCAGACCTCCTCATCCAGGATGTCACAAGCCAGGCGGATGCGGGACACATCGACGAGGTGGGGCTCAGATTTTAACTTCCTGGAGCGCAGGCTCCACAGCTTGACGCACGAGTTATCGAAGCCGGCAGCGAGCAGCTTGCTGTTGGGCGAGATCTCGGCCGTGTTCAGCAACTGCTCCGTGTTATAGAAGGCATAGAAACAGATGGTGGTTAGGGAAGGGGGCCCGTCCTTGACGCGCTTGATGCTGTCCTGCAGTAGGTCCAGCGCCGCCTCGTTCTGCAGGATGGCGGCCGGCACCTCGCTGGGCTCCAGCCCGTTGCTCTCGCTGCGCGAGGAGCTCCCGCCGGCGTAGAGCTGGTAGTCGGTCCTCTTGGCGGGCTGCACGTCCAGGTGGATGTGCAGGGTCAGGACTTTGCACAGGGCGTTGTTGTTGTCACTTTGGAGGTAGCGAAGAAGGTAGTTGTAGCTGTCCTCTTGAAGGCGGACGACGTACTTGTTGTCCAGAAAAGCCCGGAGCTTCAAGTTGGACAGGATATCTTGAATAGTCATGGTAGTCTGCAACTGCTCAATGATATCCTTCTGGCTGGCGTTCTGCAAGAACATGCCATGGAAGCGGCTGTAAAAACTGTCCACTGTGCTTTTCAGGCCATTCTGGACCATGTTCAGGTGGAGGTAGACGAAGAGGGGATACAGAAGAGGCATCACTTCATGGCTGTGCTGAGAATCTGAATCTATATATATAAAAAAAATGAAGCAACAAGCTTTGAATGATTTCTCAATCTACTTTATTCTAGGAATAAAACAGAGCAAGGTCAATTACTGCACAAAGTCTCAATGGTGGCATAAGAGAGCAAGGCTCTGGAGACTTTTGTAGGTGCATCTACCTGAACCCCTTCAGCCGCTTAGAGGGGACACCCCGTATCTGTTACAGATTTCACCAGAGATTTAAAAGTGAGGTACATTATCAGAATAAAAGGCAGAGATTTCAAAATCCCTTTAGGTGTGGGTCACTTAGTAAAATAGCACCTCGAGCTACGTGACAACTAGATTTCCCCCATGTATTTAAGAAAAAAATGTGTACAGTGTTTATTGCAGTAAACTCTAAAATATATTCATTAAACATATTAAATGCTATTTTAAGTAGAAGTCAAAATTATTTATCTGGCTTGTGTGGGCCTGAACTTTGGTGGCTTTTTTTTTTTCTTCAGCTTCAATAAAGCTCGCATGTGGTGCTTTGGATGGAACTGATTTGTCTCCAGGGGAAAGGAAGCTGCAGCTTCCAAAACGTACTGCAGAACGCCGGGCTGGTTTTATTTCTGTGCCTGCTCATGAGCACGCTCCCTCTCTCTCTGCCAAGGCAAATCCCAGCAGTAATTCCTTGTACACAGTGTAACCAACTCCTGATTAGGCTATGCTGTACCTTGCAGAGACTGATCTGGGCAACAGCTCCACCCCTCCTTCTCGGGGCTGCACGCAGCTGAGCCCTGCTGCCCAACGCTGTGGCACCACATGGGGCCACAACAACGATTTACTGGGGGCCCAGATGTGCAAGTACAACATCTGAATTACTGTGGTAATTCTGAAATCTGTGGTCTATATGTAATAAAAGCACAAAGCAGCTGCTCTTTTCCTGCTATGTCAGCAGGTGCTCGAGTCCTGAAACGCAACTAGGGAAGGACTTCACTCTGCAACAGGAGCAACGGGGAAGATGTAGGAAGCTGGCAGAGATGGGACTGATGAAAATGTTCCAAGACACCAGTAGAGGTTGAGGGACCTGGCTCTGTCTAGCTTGGAGAAGACAAAGTAGGTATCTAACTCCTGCCTTCAGTACCCAGTGGGATGTTATGGAGGAAACGGAGCCAGCCCCTTCTCAGAGGTGCACAGGGGAAGGATAACAGACAAGCTGCAGCAAGGGAAATTCTCACCAAATTGCTCAGCCTTGAGAACAGGGGCAAGGCTAAGACTTTTTTGCCTCTCTCTTCCTGCCTACTTCCCTCCCTTTCTATTTTCTATGTACTATTCTCAATAATCTTGTCTGCTTTCTTAGTCCCACCTCTGGCACTCATAAGGGTATTTCCAGGAGCAATTTTATTTTTTATTTTTAAATTAAAACCAACTAACAAAACCAAACCCAACACAACATGATTGTCCTCTGCACCACACTACAGAATGATAGTATTTTCCTTTTCTGTCACATACATCTAGTCTCAAAGCCAAGACAATCCTTATTTTTTCTAATTGTAGTAACTGAAATCTCAAAACTAGAAATCAAAAGTTTCAGTTCGAAAAAAAAAGACTTTAAATTTTATTGCTCTGTCATTTACTCATTGAAATTACTAAAAATTCACATACTTTTCCTTGCTTCCTGATATTTACCTGTGAGAAAATTGCGTAATCGTCCAAACTGTACTTCATATTGCTGTGGCTCCGCCAGGCAGGGAGCTGCAGACACAACGTTGGCACAACCAGATTCAGATTGGACTGCAAAACGAAATAAAATAAGATTAGGATTTAAGGAGTTCTGCATGTGTGTCTTGAAACAAAGCTTCTCATAAAACCCCAGGTAATGCAGCCACCAAGATGATGTTTTATATTTCATATTGTCCAGGGAAGACACAGTCTGAAGCACCTAAGCACAGCATTTATTAAATTTAATCTAAAGTCACACAATCTAGACATATCACGAATGGAGAACTATACTGAAGGTTGTTTTTTTTTATTTAAAAAAAGCTTAGCTTCTGCTTGCTCCCCCACTGCCCCAGCCACATTTCTAAGCTTTCAGATATAACACTGAATTTACAAGAAACAGAGTAATGTTGTCACAGATCCCTTTAGAGTTTTACGAGATAATTACAGCTTTATTGCTTCACAGTCAAAAGATGAGGAAAGCAAACAACATCTTCCTCCAAGACAAAGTCTGTTCTTCAGCTAGACCCAGCACCCATCGAGGACATCAGGTGTGCAGCAACACCACCTCCGAGTACTATGGTCACCTGAGATGGTATTAAACTGTTTTTCTGAGTCAGGATCAGCTCTCGTAAACGTCTTTCTGAACTATCTAGAAAGGAAAACAGCTTTTCTTCCTCTGGCACAAAACCTTTGCTCTTCTGTTAAACACTCACAACCTGACAGGGGACTTAGTGCAAGTTTACAATACCCACCAACGTCAACTAGTACACAAGTACTAATGACTAGAAACTGAAATAACATTTACATTTCTAAATTGTAACTGATATATTTAGTTCTTCTACTCTTCTAAAAACATGACAAATCAAAGAGTTTAATCTTGTTTTCATCTTCCCCTCACTCCGTATTCCCAGAGCTTACAGAAGTACAGGAGGTGTACGTACCAACCCTGAACTCAGCTTCAGAAACAGAGCTGGGCTGTGCTCATCATCCCCCCATGGGAAAAGAAATACAGATTCCAGTACCAACACCTTATCTTCTATCCAGTCAGTTTCAAAACAAACACAACCCATTCAAAGACACAGACACACCACACTTTCTGTGGCCTGGCTGCTTCATACACTCAGTGCTGGTAACAGTCCCAGGCTCAGGGCTTTGCATGAAAACTCAGAGCAGCAATTCATAAAAGTAGCAACATTTTTTCTTTAACTTTTCTGTAACGCAGCGTACTGGTATTAATTAATTCAAGAATCTTTTCTATTTGGGCTGACAATTGAATATATTCTCTCATGATGAATACTGATTAAACTCTGCACTGCACACAAACGCGGCAACTCCAGAACAATTAACAACAGCTTTTAATGTCACCCCTATCACTCGTGGCAAAGGACGCCAGAAAGTCAGAAATACGAGGGCTTGACTTTTGTGCTGTCACAGGGCTGCATGCAACAGCCAACTCTTCACGGCGTGTTGGTGGCCTCATTTCAGCACGAACATGCATGACTTGCCACCCTGCCTGTGCCACACAAACACGAGCCATGCTTCTTTGGTTTTATAACGTGCTCCCTCCTTGCCACCTCCTTAATTTTCCCTGTAGAAATAATGTAATTCCAAAATGCAGAAGGACTTCTTGCCTTTTTTTTTTTTTTTTTTTTGGATCAACTGATCCCAAAACAAGAGAGTAAATTTTAAAGGATTTTTTTTTCTCCTGCTGGAAGTAAAACACTGACCGTATCCTTCTTGCACATTAACAGATTCACTCTAGTTTCTTTTCCAGTTTCCCCAGTGGCCCTAAGAACACTTACTGGAAACATCTGCTCCTTGACTGCACTTCCTGTAATTGCAACTCGAGAGCAAATTCCAAGGAACCCGTTCCTAGTTCAGGGACACCGACAGCACCCTCCTGGTCTCCTGCTGCGGCAGGAGCAGCGCTGCTCCTCTGCTACTGTCAACACCGTTTCACAGCAACTGACTCCTCTTTTATGTGAGCAAGATCAAGTGGAATTTTACATTAATTCCAACAGTCCTACGTGTTGCCAGAATCCTGCGGACAACATCAGAGAAACCTGTTCCTCTGCCACTTATTCTGTCCCTCAGACACCCTTCCGCTTCTTTAAAGAAGTATGGAACTGTCACGAGGAAGCTCTGAGCTGTGTTTTAGTGCAAAAACTAGAGTTGTACAAATATAGCAAGTGTGGAGAAGGGCTGAACTGAGGCGGCTCTGGGGTAAGACAAAATGAAACGCCAAGGTAAAACGGAAAAAGAAAACTATTCAAAACACCCAAACCAGTGGACACTTTTCACTTTGAAAGAAGAAATCACAGAATTAAAGACAGAAGTAGGCAACTCTCCCATTTATAGAGTCTGACTAATTTCAAAGGCAAAAATAAATAAATAAATAAAATATGTGAACAGAAAAAGCAAGGTGAGTTTTGTTAACAAACAATCAAAGACGTCTTCAGAAAAAAAAAAAAAAAAAAAAAACTTAATTGCTCTCCCTGAAATAAAGCAACACAGGCTTCAGAATCTGGTCAGCTTTCCTTCAGCTGCCTCTTTTATCAGGATACGTACATGCTGGGATTTTCTTTTGCGGCACATTCATTCACGGAACTGCAGCATATTCACTGGTAGCTTACTACCAGCATGTCTGACATGGAAAAGTAGTCAGCAGCAGCAGAATACATGATAGCAGGCCATTTTCAGTTCTAATGAAAACTGATGACTAAGTTCTGAATCACCAGCCACAAAGCCCTTACGCTAGCATGAAGATACAGACTAATTATAAGAAATTTACTAATAACGTTTGTTGGAAGATTAGTAAAAAGACAAAAATCAATCACACACTCATTCACACTTCACTGACGTTCTTTTCCTGCATGATGCCGTATGTGAATGAAAGAATTTGCAATCCAATCCAGCTCTCATTGAGATATTTTGCTTCCTTCTGGTATTGATTGGTCTCAAGTTCTAATCTCATTCCAACACTGTCCCTTCTTCACAACTCTCCCCTAAAACCTCTTACCAAAACCAGTCCAAAACAATTTGTCATTTTATTTTGGTTCAATTTCTCCCCCAGCTTGCCCCAGTATTACTTCAGGGAGTTGCAGCACGTGTCTGACTGTTAACTCTGAAAACAGCAAGGAAATCAGAAGTACTAAGAAGGGGCAAGTCACCTCTAGTAACAAAATATTACTCAATTTCCTTCAGGTCCCCAGAAGAGTCAGCCTATACATTTACCTATCTACCACTCATCTTTGGATCGTGATTACAGCAAAATATGGGCAGAAAAAGCCATTTTGACATCTGGTCTTATCTAGCTACAATCACAGAGTTATACAGCAACTGATGTTGTGTCAAATCAAGTTACATCACAAATAAGTAAGGTCCCTACCAGTCTTAGCCTGGGATACAGTCACAAACCAAGCAGGTTCATTAAAAGAAAACACTTTCTCCTTGTTCTCTCACCCAGAGTTTGGCCTAGTATTTTCTACTACTTTTAAATGTAATTTTAATCTTTATATCCTCCACATTGCTTGCATCCATTCAACATTTGTACCTGCTCAAGTACTAGCACAGTTTTTTATAACAAAGATAATAATCCCTATGAAGATAGTCACAGGCAGAATTTGGACCAGCTGGTAGCGTAGCAGGATCCAGAAGCCTTTAAGAAAGAGGAGAAAGGGCACACAGGGAAATAAACTGTCTCATCCACTGAAGGTTTTTTTTTTTTTTTTCCTCCAAGTGACACATAGGAGCTTTCACAACTTGAAACTGACAAAGCCAGAAAATGAAACAGCCTGCATCACTCCTGTTTTACGTGATACCCCTCTCCTTCAGCGCAAAGGTACATCTTCTTGCTTCTACTTCAGTCATCTAGGTTCTTCTCACCTCTGTCCCAAAGCACCATTACTCACCAGACTTCACACTTTTTGGGATATAACAAGTATTTTCCACTATCCAAACCTGCTGTTTCACTGCCCATGCCTCTCGTTCCACTTCCATCCATATTTTCATTCTTTAAAGGCTCACAACTCACACCATCTTCAGACTGGGAAATTTCTTTATTTCAAAAGGAAAGCTGTCCAGGTGTACAAATTCACCTAGTTACCAACATATCTGCTCACACTTGCACGCACAGAAAACATCAGGATTACCTGTGAGATTAGCTGCCATCTCTTCAGCAGTCTGACACAGCCTCAGCCCTTGTTTTAGGGGACCTTCTGAGTCCACATACTGACGGCGCTTGAGGTAGCAGGACACCGCCATCTGAATCTGTTCTGTGCGTACGCGTTTCATGACCTAAAAGACAAGAAAGAGATGATGGTTTGTTACTGTGTAGGTATCTGTTAAGACCAACATACACCAGAGCTGTATGAAAAACAACAGAGAACAAACAGCTCAGCATTTTCATTGCTGAAGTCAAAAAACTTCATCACTGAAATATGAAATAAAGCCTGCAGGCTCGGTACTAAGGCATAACCAGACACTTTGAACCAGATCCCTGAAGATATTTTGCTGCCTAATTCTACTAATTTCACTGAGGAATCCAGAATACCATTGAGGATTCTGGACTAAAACTGTAGTGATCAGCTGAAGTGTTTGATTTTGTTAAAAACAATTCTTAAAAAAGTGAAGGTTTTTCCTCTACAAAATGATACCGAGAGTCAAGGAAATGAGAAATTAAGATACAAAGAAGAAAATTTCAGAATCATAATGCTTTAAATAGCACACCTATTTGAACTGTTTGGGGAGCAATAGGTTATAGCCAGACTTCTGGTGCTTCAGTCAGGTAAGCTCCCAGAAAAAACAAGGAAATTAAAATCAAAAGCAAAACCACCTTCTGCCTTTTACACCTGTCCCAATATACGTACATTTCCCTCATATATATATATATTTATATTTAAATCTTTTGAAGGTTCTGCTAAATAGATTTTGAAAGCCATCCTTACAAACACCACCTGGTAGCATCTCCAAGCCAAAAGGAGCCTGGTGCTCGCTTTTAGCCTCTGCCTTGTACTGAGCGCCTCGGGAAGATGAATGCAACAGCTCCCCTGCTATTTGAGCAGCTACCAGTAGTCAGTGGCCTGGCAATCCTTAGGCAATAGCTATCGATTCTACAGAGAACTTCAGACAACTTGAAAGGCTTTAAAACAAAAAGAACTAAGAGACAGTTTTATTCTACTAGAACAACACGGTACTGGCTGCCTCAAAATAGTTCCACACCTTGCAGCACTGCTACTGAAGACCAGCACACATTTTGCACATGCTCTTGCTTTCTGGTTTGAGCAGCTAAATCCTACAAAACACAGCTTCTGAGAGAAGCAGACAGGGATGCCTTCTCTTTTCCCTCTCAAGAAGGGAATTTCTAAAAGCATGACTGGAACCAAGCCTTCTACAGTACCCATGCATGCTCTAGTGCTTACCCCAGGTGTTAGAGCAATAAATTCTCTATGAAGTTCCAGGCAGATGGGATGCAAGGTTTTAGCAAAACTCGCTTCAAACAGATACCTGGAATTGCAAACCCATATGCTCTGGGGAAAACCTTAAAAAGCTTTCCATTTGTTCTCACAGGTGAAGTAACTGTTGAGGGTGGGGAAGGGGCACCAACAGGTGTGGAGTTTGGAAAGCACTTCCAGATAGACCTATTAAAATCATCAGCTTCAACCACAGCTTATTCCACTCCAAAAACAAATTTCCTTTTAATCTTCCTTGCAATTAAAATAAATTACATCGACTTACCCTGTTTCAAATCCAACACTTTTTCTGCTGCACAAAACAGCAGAAGACACAACACCAGTGAAATCTACAAAGGAGGGTGGACACGGGGGTTGACCAGCAGCAGAGCACCCTCCCAAAAAACAGCTCTTATCTAAGCCTCACCATGTGTTACACTGACATTCTGCATTTCAGCCAGCAGCATGGGCTCGTGTACAAATTTCCCACCCAGGTCCACCCTAATGCCTCTGCATGCAGTCTGCCACACAGCTCGGGTTAGGGCAGCAACCTAACTGAATTTGTGATGCTCTCCTAGTTGTGCATTTCAGCTCTAGAAACTGTTTTGGAGGGTTTGTGTCTAACATTGCTAGATTTGGATTATAGTCCAAAGAAACTTGCTCCCAAAATAGCACTGAACAGACTTAACTCCTTGTTTCTGAAGTGGTTTAGCAATCAAAACTGGGTAAATCAGCCTCAGGTCTGTGGCTCAGAAACAAAGAGAATCTAGAAATATCCTTGCCTGTGCATTTTTCTGTAGTTACAGGACCAATCTGCACTAGACTTGGCGAGAAAGCCCTTATCCATTAGGGGACACCGAGCATAGACGGATCATTCCTCATTAACTCCTCGTGGAGCAGAGAAACTGAAAACTGATCTGTGAGAAGCGCAGAAGTGCAGGGCAGCCTTTGGAGTGACAAACAAGAGGAGCACCGAAATCAGTCTTCAACTGCTGAGCAGAGGCAGGTGAGCAACAGCAGAAATGGATCATTTGAAAACAGAGGGAAAAAAATACACAACTGATTGACCTGTAGCCTCAAATTCCAACACCAGGATTTAAGTATTTCAGCAGCAAGAGAGAAGGGCCCGGGAAAGGAGCAGTGACTGGTTCAGAGCTGATTCAAGTCCGAGCTTTTGCAGAGCTTTGGGGATAACAGGGAAGCCCCAGGTTCTTCAACTATGATCAGCAAGGTGACATTTGCTTTGTGCAATCTGTCCATTCTCTTGCTCCATTCGCAGACTCTGTGCGCTCCTCCTAGCTGCCAGAGTACTGAGAGCTAAAGCGGCATCTCAAGGAGGTCTTCTTCCCTATTCCCAGGTGACAGAGCAGCAACTGCCTTCCAGGAAACAAGGCTTCACCGGACCCACACCGCCACCCCTACTTTCATTTCAGGTTTCTTTCACCTTCCCATTAGCTCTCACCCTCAGCATGTCATAAGGAAACATCACAGGAGCAGGGAAACGCGCTCACAGTGAAAGATATAAAATAAAAAGTGGCAGAAGAGCAAAACCCAACATTCCTGCAAATGTTCGTTAGCGAGCCCTCGAAACTAGAGTTTATCGTAAAATAAACAGGAGAAAGGCCTGCCAAAACGCCTTTAACGGGTTCAAGCTGAGCCAGTTCACAACAGGTCAATGATGCAGAATTTAAAGACAAAAAAAAAAAGACAGCTTTGCTGTTTTAACCTCTGCATCACTTTTGAGACTAGACCTCATAGCTGAAGATAACCTTCAAAATACGCACGGAGCAACCCCTGCCTGCGTCTGCAGAAAGCGTGAAATGATCGTGCACGAGTCCGAGCTGCCTCACTCTTCTCAAACACCCAGAGAGAGCGATAAATGCTAACACCACTCATTATTTCTACCGATAAGCCAAACACGTAAGGAAAGAGAGAAGAAATATCCCATCAAGGGTCTGCCCAGCCACAATGCTGGAGCGTCACAAGTCAGAGCAGCCAGAAAAGGGTACGGGGTTACTTTTCTTTGAGGAACCAAAAACAGAGAAGAAACCCAGCAGAGAGACCAATCATACAAAATTTAAGTTCCTCTTTCCTAGAAGATGAGTTGAGCACCAAGCATTAGGCCACGGAAGTTCATTTCCTGCCTGTTCTACCTCTTGGATACAGGTTTAGGCAGATTCCCCGGCCCTGAAACATCACCAGCACAGACGTACAGGGGGGGAAAAAAAAAAAAAAAAAAAAAAAAAGCTTGAAAACCAGTGTTGGAAACGCTGCTTTTTGGGACTCTGCCTTCCTGTCCTGCCTCTGGGACAGCCCGCTCTTGCTCTCAGGAAGACCTGTGGGCAGAGAGCCACCAGGAGCACGCAACCCTAATGCAAACAAACAGCGAGCCACCAGCAGGAAAGCCCATTTCGAGTGTCCTCCACTAAAAATAGCGTCCCGGGCCTCAGCTAAGGAATCCCCCTGGCTTTCAGCTTGGCGATGCTCAGCTCACCTCGGGGCTGCAAAACTTCAGCAGCCAGCCCGGTGCCGATCACCCCGCGCTGCACGGCCGGGGGGCGCCGAGCAGCAGGGCGTGAAGCCGAGGGGCGCTCCCCACAGCCCCAGCAGCCGGGCAGCGGCGTCTCGGGGGAGCCCCCCCGGCTGCCCGGTTCCCCCTTTGGACCCTCCGGAGGGCGGATTCCGCCCCCCCACCCCCCCCGCGCCCCCGCGCCCGGCTCCCGGCGCCCAGCCCCGGCCCTGCCCTGCCCGCGGCCGCCGCCGCCGCCTCCTCCTGCCGGGGCCGGGCCGGGCCTGCGGGGCCTCGCCACGAGGCTGCCGCCGGCCCCCGCCGCCTCCTCCCGCCGCCGGGCGGCGCCGCCGCCCGTCCCCGTGTCCCCGCCGCGTCCCCGCGGGGTCCCCGCACTCACTGAGCATCGCAGGCGGCGGCGGCAGGCGGGCGGGCGGCTGCGGGCTGCGGGCTGCAGGAGGCGGGGGGCGGGCGGCGCTGTCACTGCGCCCGGCGGCACCGAGCGGGGGCGACGCCGCCGCTGCCGCCCGGGCTGGCGGGGGCGGCCGGGGCTGCCCGGGGACCGGCGGCCGGCGGCGGCCGCTCCATGGCTGCTGCTGCGGCTGCGGCTGGGGAGGGAGCGGGGAGCGGGGAGCGGGGAGCGGGGCGGCCCCCGCGCAGGCGCCCTCCGGCCGGCAACGATGGGCGCCGCCTCCCGGGGAGGGACCGGGGGGGAGGCAGCGAGGGACGGGACGGGACGGGGCGAGGGAGCCGGGGAGGGACCGCGAGGAGGAGGAGGAGGGAGCGGTGAAATGGCGGCCGTGTACTCCGGCGTGCACCTGAAGCTGAAGAGCGGCCGCACGCCGTGGGGGGAGAAGGTGAAGCTCGCCCGCTTCGCCTGGGTGTCGCAGCAGTGCGTGCTGCCCAACAAGGAGCAGGTAGGGCTGCCCGGCTGAAAGGGGGAACCGCCGCCTCCTCCTCCTCCTCCTCCTCCAGGAGCAGCTCCCGGCACCCAGCTGGCCGCCACGGGGGGTGGGTGCCGGGTGGCAGCGCGCAGGCAGCTGCTGGTGCTGCGGGGCAATGCCCCGGCGGGGCTTATCGGCAGGAAGGTTTGCGATAAGGCACGGGGGGGAGCCCCTCGGGCAGCACGTGTGTGGTGCCTCGTGGATCCGGGGGAAGCCGCTGCCTGCAGGGCTGCCCTGGGGGATGTGCCCTGTGAGCCCCTGCATAGCCTGCCGCTGGGTCGGAGCTGGGTGAGAGCAGAGCTTCAGGGTGCCAGAGCTGACCGGAGCTCTGCGTGCTGCCAGCAGCTCCAGACCTCTCCCCTCAGCTCTCTGGTTTGCACCCTAAAGGTCGGTGTTTCCCTTAAACAAGGGCGTCTTGTGCTGCGCCTCCAGCCCGGTGGTCTTGTGGGAACCCAAGGTTTGCACCGTCTGACACCAGTGTTTGGCATTCCCGTCCTTTAAGCTACTTAGATAATACGTGTAGCCACACACCCTATTTTGAAATCAACAATACAAATCAGTAGCCTTCAACCTTTTTCATTTTGCACCTCTAAATTCCCAGGCCTGGATTTCTATATGGTAAATCTGAACCTGCCCAAAGGAAGATACAAGAGGCACACCAAGTGTCAGAAAGCAAAGGTCATCTCAGATTTCTTTAAGGTCTCCTCCAACCTGAGCCCTTCTGTGACTCTATTCCATGATTTCAAGCCTTTGATTCAAAAGATCGCCCTTGCTCATTGATAACAACAATCATTAATAACAACAATCAGACTTGCAGCCTCTGCTGAAGAAGCTGATGCAAGGCCATTAGGATGTTGGCTCCTGGAAGCTGTCTTCAGAAGGTTCAGGGGAGCACGGGGCCAACGCTGGATTAAGAATTAAAGGTTTTAGGAATTTAGGCCTTGACTGAAACCTTCAAAAGTGAAGTTTTCTGCTTATTCAGTGCCTGTTTTACTCAGATATAAAGCAGCTCTCATGGCCCAAGTGCTGCGGTTGTGAAAAGGTACTGCTTTTGTCATGTTTTCACTTTTTTTTTCCTTCTCTTTTGTTAACAGGTATTACTTGATTGGGTAAGCCATACATTGGTTTCATACTACAATAAGAAGCTTGATCTGGAGGATGAAATTGTTGAGAAGCTCTGGGCGTATCTAGATGATGTTATCCGCAGTAGAAGACTACAGAATCTATTAAAGAGTGGGAAGACGATCACTCTCAGCTTTTCAATTGCACAGGTAACTAAAACTATGGGTATTTTGTAATATGTTGAATAGCAGTGCCTGTCTTCTACAATATGTGACCTTTCCTTGCAGTGTAGGGTGTTGTATGAAATAAATAATAATAAAGCTGATGGTTTTTAGGACCTTTACTACAAACTTTCGTATTTCTGTTCTGCAATACAGTTTGTGTTTGTGCAGAACTAAGACTGAAAATGGCAGAGCATTCTAATAGTAACCTCCAAGTTAATCTGCCCCTCTGTCTTTAACTTCTCCAAACTCTCCGAGAAGGAACTGGTTTAAGTATTTCAATAGGTAAGCAAAGGCTCATTGACGTATGTTATTATTGTATGTTAATAACTGTTTATATTATTATTCTGCCTGGGAAGGAGAGATTTTTCCCTGAACGTGAGGCTCATCAGTGTGTTTGGCATGAGTACTTATGCAGAGTGACATGCTCTTCAGCAGGCCCTGTCTAGGAACTTGCAACTTTTTATGATAATTCTGAACGAAATGCCTTTTTGATTTCCCCTTCTCCTCTGAGCTAAGAACCCTCTCTCTCCCCAGCAGACCAACTTTGTGCACTGCCACATCCACATCTGTGCTTCTCTGGGCTCCTTCTTTATGTGTGTGGGAGATCAAAAAGGGCTTTAACCCATACTCATTGGTACACATCTTGCACATGTTGGGTTTCTGGCACAGTTCTCCCCAGTTTCTGTTCATCTGAAGAACCCTGCATGAATCTGGGTACATGTTATTGTGCTGTACTGGAAATAAGAGTCACGTTCCCAGATGAAAGGCTGGCTGTGAAGCAGGAGACCAGGGAGCAGGAGACTTTTTTTTTTTTTTTTGTCAGCTGAAACCCTGTTCTGTCTCACAGCTTTCCCATTTAAAGTATTATGTTGCTCACTAAGTTAAACCAATTTAGTAGTGACATCAAATCATTATTGATCTTAATCATCATTATTCTAGTCTCAGATGAAAATAGATGGGGGGACTTCAGTTACAATTGAACTTTGTTCAAAATTGAACCCGATAGTTTTATTCAGCTGCGTGATTACAGAGATGATAAAATTAATGGATGCCTGTGTTGGCAGTCAAAATGGCTGGAAAAAATGACCTTTTCAGTTGTGCTCTGGTTGGAAGGAAACAGGAGAAGACTGTCTACCTGCAGAAATTGAGTTGCAAACTACAGAAAATTGGTTTGATGAGAGGGGCTGTGCTCCAGAGAAGTTACAGTGCAAGTGTGCAAATTTAAACATGTCTGTCTGATTGGGTAGTAGGCTGGAGTAGCTTAAAGACAAAACTATTTGGAGATGAGAAAAGGGAGCAGATAAAAAGGAAATTAAAGGAGAAAAGTGTAGGGAAATCAACACAAAGTTTGAGAAGAGGAAGGGACATGAAAGTTCGATTAAACTTCAGTTCTTTAGAACTGTGAATCTCTCAAAGAAGAGAGAGGACGCTCATCTTCCAGGTATCAGTATAGGAAACTTTGGGTTTTATTAGAAGGGAACAATGGTATTTAGTCATAGACATGCTTGCTTATGGTAGACTTCTTGGATCAAAAGTTGGAATTTTTTTCTTTGTTTTAATTTGTTCGGAACACAATCTGGGGGACCTTGCAAGAAGGGAGGGAATTTTCTCTCTCCTCCCTTTCTGCAAGATTATTTATTAGGATCAAATATGTCCAGTTTGGCGTGTTGTTGGTAATGCTCATACTGAACGAGTGGTTCCGCATACATCCTGTTTAGCAAACAAATGAGGGGACACAGTTTTGGACAGAGGAGTTTCTAGTTTGAGATGTATAATATGAGAGGCCCAGCAGCAACTGTTAGCAGGTCCCTGGTGCTTCCTGCTTGCAGCCAGAGTTCCTAGAAGATGACATCGGTTCGTTATAGTGAGCTTTGTCTTTGTGTACAAAATCAACTTTTTTTTCTTTTCTTTCAACCTTCAGGTCATCAATGAAAGGTTATCAGAGGCCTGTTCCCAAAAAACACAGCAAAACATTGGCACGGTGCTGAGTTGCTCCAGTGGCATTCTTTCTACTCCCTCGCTCTCCATCATTTACACAGCAAAGTGTGAGCTCTTGGTTGATCTCCTCAGCAAGCTCACTGAGCTGGCGTGTCAGCAGCTGGCTTCTGATGACGCTGTGGACTCCCAGTTGTTCAGCATCCTCCACCTCACCTTTGCTCAGTACCTCCTGATCCAGAGGCAGCAAACCAACCCAAATCGGGTGTTTGGGCAAGTGGCAAGTCACTTGCTCCAGCCAAGCCTGCTCCTGAGGCACCTGCTGACCACGAGGAGCTGGACGCAGGCCGATGACAGCCACGTGCGTCAGCACTTAAGCAGGGAAATCCGAAATCAAGTGGAAACGCTGCTGCGGGCTGGGTTATTCCAGCCTGAGCTCTTCTCATCCTACAAGGAGGAGCTGCTGCCGGAACGGGAGCCCCAGGAGAAGAAGAAAGGAGCTCTGAAAAGCCTCTTGCTACCAGTAAACACCGTGCAGACCAAGCTGGCCAGTGGCTTTTGTGAACCTGCCATCCATGGAGCGGTGGTGGCTGGTTCAGTGTCCCTGCTGTATAAACTCTTTCTGGACTCCTACTGCAAAGCAGAAAACCACCTGGTGTGCTTCCACATGCTCAGCAGGCTGTATGGCTGCCTCAGGCTCTCGGGCCTGCAGCAAGGAGTGAGAGAGGATGCGCTGACCCCTGCGGACTGGAGCACGGAGCTGCTTGCTTTGGAGCAGCTTCTGAGCTTGGTGCTGAGCAGCGATATCTACAACGTTGCCAGCGACCGCATCCGACACAAGGAGGTGCAGTTTGGGTTTTACCGCGAGCTGGCGCAGATGTTGTTGAGTCACTCCCAAGCTTCCATCCCGGCTTGGTTCAGGTGTCTCAAGCTCTTGATATCCTTAAACCACCTCATAATAGAGCCAGACCTGGTTGACTTGGTGGCCTCTGCTTGGGTGGATGCCAAGGTCGCTGAGCTACGTACGAAGAAGCCCCAGGAGGCTCTCCTTCATGCCGTGTTTCAGACGTACTCCAAGCTGCGGCAGTTTCCACGGCTCTTTGAAGAGGTGCTGACAGTCATCTGCTGGCCCGCTGTCGATGAACTGAGGCTGCCCGTCTTGTCTGCTGGCTTGACAGTAAAGCTTCGTGAGTGCCTCCTTGAGCTGCCGCCCAACCAGGTTCTGGACATTGTGGGTCTCTTAGTGGAGAAGTGCCAGATCCTGGTTCCTGCTGTTGAAGGGTCTGCCGACATGGCCTTGAAGCTGATGTCAGTGAGCTCGGTGCTGCACGCTTTTCTCTTCAACATGGGGAGCCTAGATGATATCACTCCTGCCCCTGTGGTCCTTCGCACCCAGAGTCTGCTGGCCAAGATGCAGGAGGGAGTAATTCAGCCGCTGATAGAGCTGCTGCAGGCTCCTGGGAGAGAGGAAGAGGAGCCAGACCTTTGGCTAAGAAAGGCCAGTGACTCTGCTCTCCTCCTCATTTACACCTGGATTGAGGTAGATGCTTTGTTTGCTATTAGCTGCACCAAATATGAGTCTCCATTGCCTGAAAATGCCGGTGCTGCTGCTATGTCTGCTGCAAAGCCCTGGGATGTTTCAGCTTTCTTCCCTGGGGTGGAAGAGCAGTGTTGGGAGAGCGTCGTGGAACTTGCAAGTAGTTTTGCCTCCACTGGTAAATACTGCTTAGAGCTGCTCACGCTTCAGAAAATGAAGATGATTTTAATGCAGGCTCAAGGTGATGTACAGGCCTTGCAGTGTGCTGCAGCTTTCATCCTGGACGCTGGCAGAGCCGCCATGAACAGGGAAGCATCCCAACCATGGGATGGAGATATCAGCACAATAAATGAGCTTACTTACCCCACAGCACACTGGCACCTCGTCATCTCCAACCTGACTATCCTGTTGCCATATATTTCCCTGAAAGATGTACAGTACATTGCAGATGTGCTTCTGGAGGCGTTAGTATTGACCAGAGCTCAGGAAGCTGCTGCAGACCAGGAGCCTTCTATCAGCATCGGAAAGATCTGTCTCAGTTTCATGCACAGTCCCTTTCTCCCAGAAATGAAGGTCCTGCATTGTGCTTTTGTGACCAGACTTATTCATCAGTTCACTCGGGTGCTGCCCTCTGCTGCTAGGGATTCAGTAGGTCTGCCACTTCAGCAGCTGTCTGCAGGTAATATCTCCTGGCATGAAGAAATCCTGGCTCCTTCCAAACCTTTTGGTGTGGTAGAAGCACCACCAGGAAACAATCAGCTGAAGGAGGAGCTCAGTTTGTTGTGGAAAACCCTGGAGAAAGTTGCCCAGTGTATCTTACAGTTGACAAAAACTGGTTCCCCTGTCATCCTGAAGGAAAGCCAGCTAGAAAGCTGCCTGGGCTTGCTAGAAATTACTTCTCTTCTGAAGCTGGACAGCCTTTTTCCCTCTGACTGTAACCGGTGTTTTCTGGTGCTGCTGTCCCTGGTAGCCAATACCAGGGCCAGCGCCTCCTGCAGCAAGCAGTTATCTCTGAAATTTTTACGTACCTGCTTCCACCTCCTGAGGTGCCTGCAAGCTGGCAGGAATGCCAACTCTGTTTTTAAGGTTTTTCATGCCAGCGATGTTCTGGAAGCCGTCATAACCTCCCAGCTTACAGTTAGCAAATTCTTCAGTGATACTTTGACTGATCCTCTCTGGGCAGAGTATCTCCAGGAAGTCCAAGCCTCTTTGGAGCACTTTCTCCACATGATTGTTGAAAGAAGGCAAAGTACGAGGCTTAACTTGGAAAAATTCATGTCTTTCCTAGTGAGCTGCAAGCCAGGTGTTGGTGCGGCCAAAAGCATATGCTGTAAAAGCTGGAATCCTGCAGCTGAGCAGTTACTGCTCGTGTCATTCACCACTCTGTGTCATGTCCTCACGCTCTACCTTCAGCAGCAGCCAGAGAAGAAGCTGCAGTCTACAGACATACTGTCTGCTTTGCTGGAGCCAGTAGTCCAGCAGATGGGAAGAACTGTTGAACACGGTGTTCAGAGTAACACCCAAAACCAGCCTTTGCCTGTAGCATTTATACCATCTGTCACCACTCTTCTCAAGGCAGATCTGAGCCATGCTGTCACAAAAGGCTGGCAGAAGAATCCCGAGGAGCCCAGTGGGTTTCTGGAGCCGTCCCGTGTTGAACTGTACCAGAAGTTTTACTCTCAGATACTGAGAGAGCTGCCCTCTGCAGGAGGCCACTTGCAGTTCCTTCAGTTTGCGTTGCGGTTCCTGACTGTCTTCTGCTCGGTGCCGGAGCTGTGTCCTGGGAAAGAAACTGCAGTCACTGTTGTTTTCGCTATAAACAAGCTTCTTGCTGGTATGAAAACTTATTTTCTTCACTTCCTTTGCTAATTTTGCAGGATAGAGGCAAGTTTAAAAAACAAAAACAAACAAACAAAAAAAAAACCAACAAACTTTTGCAAAATATACAGCTTTTTAAAAAATCTGCTTGTGTTAAATCAGTAAGCTATCCTTTTTTTTTTTTTTTAAAATACATAACAAGAAAATTTTCAAGGAGGCAGTGTTGTGGTACCTGGGCCACAGCAGCCATCTAATCTGGTAAGGATCTTCTGGACATTGTAGACGTGAATGGCTTCTGCATCTCACAGTTCCTTATTGTGTGTTGCACTGAAGAGAAGGATAACTTTAGCTTGTTTATTTTAGAAATCTTCAAACAGTACTGGCTTACTGGCAGAAATACTGGATTTTAAGGTTGCTGAACACCGGTAATTCTGATAAAATCAGGGGGAGTTTGGCAAATCAGACCCTTTATCCCCATCAAATAAAGAGCTGGGGCTAGAAATGGCAGGAAAATCTGTTCTTGCTCTGTGAGGGCAGGGGTTTCACACCAGGACTAGGGACCATGAGGAGGTGTCAATTGCTGTAATCGTTCTGCTGACTTCTCTCTTTTTTTTCTGCTGACTTCTCTCTCTCATCCTGTGCCTAACTTTACTGAACATTGGTGAAGTGTTCTAGCCTGGAGGGATAATTAATCACTGTAAAAGCTATAAGAATCTTTAATAAATGTGTAAAGCATTAAGTAATTTGAAATACAGATTCCTGGTGAAGAAGGCTCTTTCAGCATTGACGCAAATCCAGTGGATACTTGTAGAATTAAGAAGCCTTTCCATGCTGCCGAGGGCTTTTTATTGGTATGATGACTGCTCTGTAAACTCCAGGATAGTAAATTCCGGAAAATGGTAATGCATTGCACTTGTGTGTGTGTGAGAAGGGAATTCATGGGGTTCTCTGTGCCTTCAGGTGGTGAAAAAGCACTCACAGAGCTGTTTAAAGGTTTGATTTCCCCTGTTCTAACCTGTGGAGGTCCCTGTCTTGGCGGATTGGTTGAGCCATGCTTGTGTCTCTTGAATGTGCAGGTCCTGCAATCACAATCCAGGTGATGAAAAGCATAGAGCCGGAGCTGACGGAGGTGCTTGCCCAGCTGCTGGGAAGCTGCTCTGCCGAGGAGTTTTATGCCATCATGAGGCTGGTGCTGCAGGGGCTTGAGGTGAAGACCATTTGGCAACAGAAGGCTAAAGTAAGGAATGAGCTCAGTTTATTCTCAAGTTCTTTCTTCAGTTTTCTCTAACTTGAAGAAATGTGTTAGCTGAATGACATCTGGTTAAAGATTTTTTCCTCTTTCTGCTTTATGGTTGAGTCAAGTCTACATGATTAAGGGCTTGGTAAGTGGGTTGTGTGGCGTTCTGGACATAAACTGAGAGAGGTGGAAGGGTCATGGAAATTTCGTGGAAAATCTTTCCGTCTAGTTTAAGGACTCAATAGCCTTAATTCCTCGTATTGTCAGCAGAAATTGTCTGTGATGCTATATGCAATGCTGAATCTTTTTTTATTAACTTGCTGATCAGAGCTGTAGCACAGCAGACACTGGCAGTCAGTGAGGTTAACCACTGTTTGTCTATGGCTCTTCTTAACAGGGCTAAAAGCATGCCATTCTTAAATATGTTAGTAGTTTTAAATAAAACCAAAACTGTGCTCATGCTTTCAGCATTTGTCTCTGTAATGACTTTTACTCTGTAATAACAAGATACTGCTCAGTAGCTTTTTAAATACTTTGCCTTTCTCCAGAGAAGCTTAGGCAATACTGGTAATACACAGAACACTTGAGGTTAAAAAGCCAGCTGCTCCCTTCATAGAAGGCCCAGTGACCTGAGATCAAAACTGGGATTAAAATCAGGGTTTATCTGATTCAGTCGTACTTGTCAGAAATAGATGTGACTATGCCACCTTGATTCTTGATACCTGTTTTTTCAAAGTGTATCTGGAATTCCTGTGTATGCCTCTAAGTCCAGCCACCATAAGCATTGGAATATGTATGTGTGCACTCTGGGGTCGATACACACTGATAAGACCTATTTGTTTTGGCTTGTACTATGTTTCTTTAATCAGTCTGGCTTAATGGTCAGAATTACTTTTTTAAACAAAACCAAACCCACCTTGCTGCTGAGTGCAGCATTCTTAGTGTACCAGTATCCCTGTACTCCCCCTGCTTCCCTCTCTTGTGTAGTGGCAGTTAAAAAAGACTTTCCTTTCTTAAAAAACACTTCAAACCTTTTTGACTCTAAAATAAATGCAGTGTCAGGACATTTGGGCCAGTGCTGCCCTCAGCACGCCGAATTTCATTGAGCTGCTGATTACATCACGATTTCTAAAGAGATGTGTTGGTAGGAGGACTTCCATGTATCAAGGCTCTGGTAATGCTCAAAACTGTCACTGCCCTTGAAAGGGCTCTTCTGTACTTGAGAGGAGCCCGTGCGTCTTGTACCTGTGACTGATTGTCAATCTGCTTTCTGCAGGAAGTATTGTCAGCTATTATGCTAATCAAATTGGTGCTCAGCTGCCCATTAAGTGGAGACAAAGAGAAAGCTTTCTGGTTTGCCAGCCCGCAGATAATCACAGCTTTAGCTGTAAGTATCTATTTATTGTAACTTCATTACCTATCCCTTTTATTTGTTGGAGTCTGTAGTGATTGCATCTGTAACTCGCACGGAGGAATACGGGAGGAAAACAACTGTGAATGCTAGACAAACCCCTATCAGATGCATCAGCACTATGGCACTGTCTCGTGTAGATCTTTCCTCTCCTTCTTGAAGTGAGTCTCCCCCTGTGGGTGCAATGTGTAGGTCAGACATTTCTTATCAGTAATTTTTGGGGGCTGAACTGTGTAATCTGGAGTTTGGGAGAGGCTTGTTAGGCTGCAGATACGTCTGGGTCTCCTGTCCTCCTCCTTCCTGTCCAAAAGAGAAGGAAACCATCAGCCATGTGTTACAGCAGAAAGTAATGGCAGCAAAACAAAGAAAAAAACTGCTTGTATTAAAAAATCACTGACTTCAGAATAGGAAACTTAATTTGCAGTAACCAAATCCAGTTTTTGTGTCCTTGATTGTCCAGCATGCAAACCTAGTGATGCAGGTTTTTCTTCTGTCTTGGTGATGGTGTCTCTAGACCAGGATTTGTCAGATCCTGGCTCTGCAGTACCAGAAAATTGAGTTTGTAATTTCTGCCCTTTTTGTTAGATTGGCATGCTTGGGCAAGAGAGAACTGGACTGGTACACTTGTGGGGAGGTGCGGGTTGCTGTAGCCTTTCCACCTTGTCAGGGGGCTGGGGAACAGTTACAGTTCCACACTCAGAGCAGTGCCTGCTTGAAACGCATCACGTGCATCCTCTGCCCAGGGTGCAGTTATACCAAAACTACTGAAATGAAGGAGTCTCCCTGCAGCCCGGCTTGCACCAGTCTTGTCCTGTTGACTCAAGTCAGAGCATTATAGTGCCTGGTGTTTGAATGCTTGCAATGGGTGGCTAATGCACTCCCTCTCTGTGTCCTGTCCTTGGTAGATGCAAACCAAAGAGGCCTGCCAGGACCAGTCACTGACTGCCACCATAGTTGTGCCTATTCTGGAGACTGCAGCAGCTCTGCTAAGACAAGGAGAAAGAGTTCTCCTGAATCCGCACCACGTAGCATTGGCATTCAACATTCTCCTCACCATCCCTCTGGATCATCTGAAGACCGAAGACTATGGCAGTGTCTTTCTGGGAGTCCATGAAGTGCTGTTCTCTGTCGTGCAGTGCCATCCAAAGGTATATCTCTGGGGTGGTAGGAGAAGGGGAAAAAGGTCAAAAGAACCAAGACAGAAGCTGGTGATGAGAAACTTTTAAAGAGTGGTTTTGATGTAATTTCCATTTGTAGTATGTAAGTGCTTTGTACAACCTGTTCTTTAAAAGCTTCAAAATCACCTCATGTCACTTGCTCTCCTCCTTTGTTTTAGGCCTGCTTTGTTAGTCTTTGGCAGCAGATTGCTTATAAACCTGATGCTAGATTAAAATGAAACGTCCCATGCAGTCTGACTTCTGGAAGCAAAAATAGCGCAGGGTCCAGCAAATCAGTCTCATGGGAGACCAAGATTTTTTCAGGCCTTTGAAAACGGGGCTTAGGCATGTTAGAAGTTGGTGACCTTCAGACTTTGTACCATCTGGGTGTTCTTGTCAGCCTTCTGGCATGGGAAGGTGAAAGCATGCCAGGGCTTGCACAGGGGCAAGGGTGTTCATGCAAAGAAGAGGCAGATAGGGGTGAAAGCAAAAGGGAAATATGACGTTTACTTGTTACTTATATTTAAATACACTCAGGAGTGTAGTTTTCCAGGATTCTCATGTGCTAGGTTCTGTACAGATGCAGAATGAAAAGATAGTCTGTGCTCCTGACACCTGTGTAAGCTTTATAGTCTCCTTCACAGGAATTGATTTCTCCCTGACTATGGGGTAGTGTGCATCTGCCCTCTCCACTGCCTTTACTACGTAATCTCAGGTGTTTTTATTTCACGTCTTTGCAGGTGATGTTGAAAGCTGCACCATCTTTTCTGAACAGTTTTCATCGCTTGGTTGCTTCTGTCATGCATGAAGGACGGCAGAGAGGAGACAGAGGTACCATATCTTTTCCATTTTCACACTGTATATACACATAATAATTTTGTGTGTTCTGCAAGAGGAGTTGCAGAAGAAGGCAGTCTGACACCAAAAGGAAAGTCCTTGAAACCTAGCTGTGGCATGGAAACCGTCAGTCCCAAATTTACATGTCCTGCATGTAAATTTGAGGATGAGCTTTGTAGCATCCTCATGTAGCATCTTGGACTTCAAAAGATAACTTGGCCTCCTTTGGAGTAGCATCCAGACAACACTGCTTTTGGGGGAGTAAGGTATTCTTCGCTAACTGGCTTGCAAGTGGTCAGGAATCAGTAAGGCTTCCTGTGTCCAATTTCAGCTCTTCCTATCAACTTTTGCTCCTGAAAGTAGTGTAGACATTTATAGCAGGGTGGCTGTGAGCTCTGCTGATACATGTTAGCACACCTGAGTGATAACCCCAAATTGGTCGTGCTGAATGGAGTTTCTGGAGCTTCTTGAGACTGAAACCATTTACTTCAGGCCTGAATATTCACTAGTCTATGCTAAGCATAAAGCCAAGGCATTACATAGCTTTAGTATATATTGGAATTAGATGATAGATCTGTGTGGTCAAGGATTTCAAGTTACTGGCTTAAGTATCTCAAAAAAAAAAAAAAAAAAAAAGGACTCTACTGGAAGTTATTAGAGAATTTGCATTCTGTAATGTGTTTATGTGAGACAATAGTCACAGAAAATGTATCATTACATGACGTCCTCAAAATAAAAATCACGCTGTTTATCTTGGCAGAATTGTTTTATTTGCATAAAAAATAACACGAAAATGACTTCTAGATTTCCCTTCTTGTTTGTGTTGATTCTCCTCATTCACTGCCTACTGAAAGAGTGAATTCAAGTGCTCTCTCCAGTGATGTGGCTTCTACTCTTGTACTGCACATAGTAAATGCCATTAGAAAGCTTTTTTACTATGCTGTTTCTAAGAGACGTCTTCTGATATTCTGTCAGGTAGAGAATACGATTTTCCAGTTTCCTTGGTTTCACCTCCACAGTGCTAGCTGGGACTGAATTATGGCAGGGACCATAGCTGCTGCTTTCACTTCTCAGCATGTCTAACAAATACTTCTAGCATTGCAGTGTGTATGAAGTTGGAATTAGTGTGCTCTTACAAACTAGCCATTGTAAGAGATGTGTATGGTGTGTTGTGAGCATGGGAGGGGGTCTCTCAGCTGTGGCTTGATAAGAAAATAAGATAAAATGGGCAAGCAGATGTTGGCTTTGTGTAGTTAAAGAATCATGGAAGATTGCCTAATTTTTTTAAGTAGTATTTTAAAGCCTCAAATACCAGACTGCAACTTGCTCTCTGTTTTAGGCAACACAGAAGACTTTGAAGTTATACTGAAGTGTGCACACCTAGTGGAACGGATGTATAGTCACATTGCTGCAAAAACAGAGGAATTCACTGTGTTTTCTGCTTTCATTGTGGCTCAGTACGTGACCGAATTGCAGAAGGTAATACATTCTCATCGGCTTTAAAAGCGCCATGGTATTGGCATGTGCCTCATGGGGATACCGTTTTGGTCCAAATCCCTGAGAATCCACTTATTTACAGAACTTTTGCTTTTTCTATCATGTTTTGAGTCTTGGTTTTTTCTTCATGTGGTAGTTCAGGTTCTTCTCCCAGGTAGTGTCAGTTGTCCAGGCCTGTCTCTTAGAGCCCTATCTAGGCAAAGTAATGAAGGAAAATCCTTCATGAAACTCTCTTTTAGTCTGAGTTAAATGAATGAGTGAAAGGAAAAAAGTTACCAAGCTGGGGAATTGTTAGCTCTTCAGTAATTCTCCTTCCACACCAAAGGTATCATTAGTATCCTTACTGAAAACAGCTATTCCTGCTATTATTGATGCCAGAGCCTGTCAGCAGCCTCTCACATCCAGGCTTAAATTCAACTTGTCATTCTCTCCAACCTAATGGTTTAAATTTCACAAGGATTTGAATGCTGCCTGCATTGTCAGCACCTGCAAACTGATTATTTGTGGCTCAGGCCTGGACATGGGCCAAAAATAGAGAAATTAATTGTAGTCTTCTTTAGGCCTTCCACAAAAATATCCTAACTGGTTCTATGTTTCTAAAGGATTATGTTAAGCAGTGTAAGTAATGAAAACTGAAGCTTAAACTCAGCTGCCTTCTCTGTTGCCTGCCTGGCTTTTTTCAGAGGTTTGGGAGTAAAACAATAGGATATGTCAGTTACTTACTGTTCCTGGTGAGTTGGTTATTAAAATGGAAGGGACCTAAAAAATAGGGTCCGACTGCCTGACCCTTCAGGTTTAACCAAAAGTTAAAGCATATTATTAAGGGCATTACCTGAATGCCTCTTGAAAATTGACAGGCATGCGGCATCAGCCACTCAATAAAAAGTCTGCTCCAGTGTAAAGCCTATTCCTAATACCTAGTCTGAAGCTCACCTGAAAGCTGTTTGAATATCCAGTTTGAACCTCACCTTCTTCTGTAAGTTGGTTTTGCCATAAAACAAAATATGGTCCAAGGACCTGCACTGGAGAACTAGTTTTTAAGAATAAAATAGCAAGATGGGTGCCATCAGATCCCAGTGGATATGATTAGTAAGTAACAGCTGTCTCTACCAACTAACAGCAAACAAGCACAAGCTTTCTTAGGTGTTGTGGGTTTTTGGAAAATGGATTTTCCAAGTTACAGTCTGAATGCATATTCCAAGTTACAGTCTGGTTGTAATTCCTCTCTGTCAAGTGACCTGGAAGGAGAATGATTTCAAAGGGAGCCCTGAACAGCCAGCCACAAGCCTATGAGCAAATTAAACCAGGCAATTCATGCAGTAGCCCTTGAGCCAGTCTGGACAGGACAAGATGTAAAAAATGTGCTTTGCACCATAGCCAAGGAGCATGACCCTACCTGGAGCCTCTGGCAGACAGCACCTGGAGAGAACAGAAGAAAATACCCATAATGGAAGGGACTCCCAAGGTCCATTCCTTGGCTCCACCCAGAACTACCTAAAAATTAAACCATATGTCTGAGAGCATTGTCCCAATGCTTCTTGAACTCCAGCAGGCTGGGTGCCATGACTACTGTCCTGGTAGCCTGTTTCAGTGCCACAGTATATTCAGAAGTCCAGCAAAACTAGGGATAAATTAAGGCTACTGCTTTATATAACTTGCTCTGAACTTCTCTGAAGTCTGTTCGTCACTGAATATGGAGCCTTTCCTCAAATGGGGCCTGGCTTAAATTATCAAATGACCTTTTGAGTTACGTTGACTTTTTCAAGTCAGAAGGAGACTTATTCAGTGTTAAGACTGAGTACAAAGTCTCACAAGATTTTAGGAAAATTTTGTGTAATGCTTTCGCTGATAAATGGAAAATGATGGATGATAGTTGAAACCGCAGATAGGTAATGTATGCGTGGAGCATTTGAGTGTGGAAAGGTGAATTTGTGTAGTGAGCTGTGAGAAGCTGTAACAAAGGGGTGTTTTCTGTCTCTGACAGAATAGATGGATCACAAGTAGGTGGTGATTTATTTCACCATTAGCCTGGTGAGAGTTGGTGGGTATCAGAGGAAGGAGAGGACTCAGTGTGTTGGTCCTAAAGGGGCATATACATATCATACATATCTTTTATGTTGCTCTGCAGATGGAGAGAGAAACTCTAGCCATTTATTTCATCCGAGTCCAGATCAGTGACTTTCTGCCTATGGTCCAAAGACCTTGGGTGTCTGTGAAATATCACTGAGAAAAACATGCTGTTGATAAATTTAAATCTTCACGTAGGCATCTGCACACTTACTGGATCCCTTTTTAAGGGTCTGCAGACTAAAACCATTGGCCTAAACAGTTATTTGCTCCTAATGCAGTTGTGTAATAGTTCCCTCAGTGCGTCCTTTTTATACCAGGAAATAAATATACTTGCAAATTGTTTTGTGATAACCTAGAAAGATTTCTTGCTGAAGTGGGTGGCATCTCTAGCTTCCTTCATACTCTTGACAGCGCTCTTTCCTTGTTGTGTATGAGCTGTTGCTTGGTTCAGCAGTAGTGAAATATCTCTTCGCACACTTAATGTCGCACATCAAGAGCTCTGTAATGCTTGACAAATTGTTTGTGCTAACTATATAGACCATAAAACACTTAGAAGCATAATTAAGTGCCAGCTAGTAGTGGCAGCTGTTTAAATCTTTGCTTTTGCTTCCCATGGTGTTATTGGCGGGTGTTTATAGGAAACTGCACTGCAAAGCAGGAATGGCCCAAATAAGGCACGGGTGCAGGCTGGTTTGCAATGTGAAGGATGTAATTCCATTAACTGTAGCTCTGAGGTATCTGCTCATCCCAAGTGGGCCATCTATTCCATATCGTCAATAGCTGTGTCTCCCTCACCTTATTCCCTGCAATCCCTTCTCTGCTCTGTGGAGGGAGAAGCAAGCCCAGTGCATTCGCTGGGAGCTGTGATGCTCAGCTGTTCTGTTCCTTTAGTGCATGGCAGGGTGAAATAACATCTTTTACAAACCTGCTAATAGATCGGCTGACAAACTTTTGGTCAAGCAAACTCTTCAGGGTCAGAGATCAAAAGAAAGGCTTATGTGCTTTAATGCCTGTTATATGTTCTTCCAAGTTATGTTAGCAGCCCTAATAAAATATATTCTCTCTTTTGTGTTTAGGGCAGAAGGAGAGCAGGAGCTTGTCACAGTGATTAGGAGTGCACTTCATTAGGGGAAAGTTTATTAGTTGCCTGAGGAAGAAAGAACTCTGAATTTTAATGGCAGCCTTTTATGTAATTTTCATCAGGCCTGGAGTGCAGAGGCTTAGGTCTGGAGGCATAAAGCTAATTTTGGGATTCAGCAAAGATAAGATGTGGTTCTGCAGCAAAAATAATGTGATTATGCCAGAGGCCAGCACTGCCTAAGGCAGTGAAGCATTTAGCAAGTGATTTGTGTGCACAGGACAAATTCCAGTTTATGTGGAGCACCAGAGGACTCCAGGGTTGTCCACCACCTCCAGTGGCCTGGTTAACTAGCCTGGTTAGTGGCTGGTTAGCAGGCTGTGGGGTTGGGCAGGGGTAATGGCAGGAGCAGGGCTCTGAGTCTGGCGTCTTTGTTTGTATTCCCAGTTCTGCCGTCAGCTTTCTGCGTGACTTCAGGTGAGGTACTTGATTTCCAATGTCAGATCAAGGAAATGCACATCTCCTGAGCTTTCAGAAAGCTTCTTTCACTAAACCTTACACGTTCAAATCCTCAGACACAAATTGTTAGATAAATATCAAGTTGTTAAGTGATTGATTACCCAGTGTGAACAATAGACTAGCTTCAAGTCGGTGCTTGTTTGAAACCACGATTTCAGAGCATACAGCTAACGATACGTACGGAATCTATAGAAATGTGTAATCCAGGGCAAATATTTTAGTTACAGTTTTCCTGCTGAGGACTTTTCACTTGGTTCTAAAGATGATCAGTGTCTTTGTCTTTGCAGCAGTGTGTGTAGTAGCACTCACATGCACTTTATTGCAAGGAACATGCTTGTTCTGCAAAATATATTTGCAAAAATCAGGAAAATGCTAGACAAGATGGCATGCTGGATTTTATCTAATGGATTATTCCAGGTGGTCTCATGCATTCAATAACATGTTGTCAGCACTTTTAATGTACACTGGCCGTGGAAAGGGTGTTTTCATGCTTTTTTTTTTTGTCTTCAAGTTTAATGCAGTTTTGTTCTTCCTGTAGGTGACTTTGCACCCAGCTGTGAAGAAGCATCTCACAGAAGGGATATATCACATCCTTGACCTTTGCATTGAGCGGGATGTCAAGTTCTTAAATGCGTCGCTACCAGCAGGTGTAAGGGAGGTCTTTAAGGATCTGTACAATGATTACAACCGCTACCACAAAGCAAAAAAGCAGGGGGAGGAAAAATATACTGCGTGATGAATTCTGCCTGGTGCTGCATGGTCAGCTATGAGTTGATCCAGCAGTGCTCAGAAGACCCTCAGTTCTGTTTGCTTTGGGATGACGAGTAAGATCAAATCTGAAGAGGGTCCTTTAAGCATGGGTTGCGTGTTTTCTGTACAACCAACCTTCATAATGGGGAAAAGGGGATCAGGGAGGAAGTGTCCTGCTCCGTGCCACTAATGGCAGAACTGCTGCACCTGTGCAGCCCCCAAGCGAACTTTCTGGGAGCTTGCTGCAGTCTTGGCAGCAGATGCTGGGTTTCAGGCTTTGGCACATCACGGTGCTTTCTGTGGAAGCAATAACCTAGTGTAAAAGCCTCTGAGGGTTGTAACTCACTTACATGGGAAGCAGAATTAAAGCAATTAGATGCATATTTTTATATGGTGTTACTTCGTATCTGTTACTGAGGAACTATCACACAGCTGTGTGGTAGGCTACTGTCACAATACCATGGAAATATAGTAAAAAATAAATAAATAAATAAAAAATGAAAACTCTTATATTTTTACTTGGTTGTTTTTGCTGCTGAGTCCAATCCTGAGCAACCCGACCTGACCTATTGAGTTTCCTTCTCGACTGACTTATCTTGCGATCCTCCTGATAATCAGAAAGACTGATTACTTAAAGCTCTGGTCGATTTACTGTCATTAAGCAATTACACTTGGTTATCTGAACTCTGCTAGCTCTCACATTGCATTTTTAGCTTGTGATAAATGCTAGGTACCGAGGCCTATCTGAGACCTCTTTGGTCTAAGCCGAGCCTTGTTGCTTTGCTTTCACTCTAGGTTAAGAGCAAACCAGCTGACGGTAATAAGTTGTGGTAAATTAACCACACTTGAGCCTGTAGAAGCTTCATCAAATAACTGTCTTTCATTAGCCAAACTACTGAAGATTATTGTGTTGAGAATGGTAGAGAGTAAAGATCCAAACTTTTTCCTAAGTGTTGGAACTCCTCGCATGTGCACACAGTTAGTAGCTAGGCCTCGTTACTCTAACGTGATCAGCTGTGTTAAAATATATGTGGAGGAAGGCTGGAATGTACCGTGTCAGGCTGGGATGGAGTTAATTTTCTTTATAGCAGTTCTTTTGGTGGCAGCCTTTGCATTTGTGGTTAAAAGTTGGTAACATGCCAGTGTTTCGGCTGTTGCTGAATGGTCTTTGCACAGCATCCAGGCTTTTTCTCCAAGCTTCTTGTTGGGGACATGAGGAGTGCCATCACCAGTCCAGAGGATGAAGTTTGGCTGCCACAAGAGTCTCCACATGGCAAAGATGGAAAAAGTGAGCGGTGCTGTGGGGCAGCTAGACCTGGGTGCCTGATGTTGTAAAGCCTTGGAGCTCCTCCTGCTCTGCCTGCTGGCTGCAGCCCTGGCTGGGTGCTTCTGGCACACCACAAACCTCTGCTGGGACCCTGGCTGCAGAGCAGAGGCAGGTCCCTGGCGGGTGGCTCCAAGCACTGCCTGGGGCAGCTTCCTGGTGCCTGCCACTGTTGGCTTGTCCTGTGCCACTTCTCTGTTTTATTTCAAAGCTGAAACACTGCTGTGGGGCAGAACTGGAAGAACAATTCCAGCTGCATCAAGCCCCCGGGGCTGTGGGGCAGTGAAGTACCTGGTAGGTTTCAGAAGGGAAATGTGTGTGAGCTGGGCGCAGCCTCTGTGCTGAAGGGAAGGCTGCTGATACACTAGTAAAAGGAGGGTTATGGACAGTGGGAGAGGATCTGGAAAGAGTAGTGAAAAAAGAGCTAGGTTTAAAGCGTGGGAGGAAGGAAGTGAGGTAGCAGCTCTGGCTTGTAAGTGTCAGGGCTCCCCCGATATAGCCATATGGTTGCAAGCCACACACGCAGCTCAAAAGCTCCCTGAGTGTAGACCACAGCGTAAATAACATCTTACTCATCACTTTACAGGAGGTAAAGTGCTGGTATCAGTTTTATTTCATCAGTATTAACTCCTTAATCTTTCTCAGCTTTAACTTGGCTCGGAAATGAAAACATGTAAGTGCCTTTTACGGCCAGCGGTGGTGGAAGGAACAAACTCTCGCTGTAAAAAGGACGCGGAGCTTGAATGAATGCGAAATTGAAACCCTGCCACAAATAAACCTTTATTTCAAGCGGTCTATGCAACCGCTGCTTATCCCTTAGCCCTCTCCCTTCTCCAGACCAACCATCCCAATTTGCCAGCACAAAGCCGCGTTTCAGCGTGGAAGCTACAGAGGGGTTAAAAATAAGGCTGCATTTCACTTGCTAATCCTAGGTCTTTGTCCAAGAGCTGCTCTGGGCTTTTTAGCTCGCATAAATTAAATCACTGGCATAGGACCACCTGCTGAGAAAGCAGGCTTTGTTTTCTCCAGCGCGTTCCCACTGGGCTGCAGAGCTCCTCTGCTGTCGCACGATGGAGCCATCCTGCAGAGGTACAGAAGCAGCTCGGGAGCTCCTGCTTTTGGGGTCCTCTCTGCCAGGCTGGGTTAGCTGAAAGCTCGGAGCACCAGGCGGGCAGGGGGCTTGGCAGAAGCCCCGTCTCATGACTAAAGGATGGGATTACCACCTGCCTCCCAGCTGAGCTTCAGTTGCCTTAGGGGCTTTTGGGACTTCAATTTGGCCAGAGCTCCAGCTGTGACGCAGTGCATCCCTTCCGAGGGCTTCTCTCCGTGCTACCATGCCTGCAGAAATGCCTCACATAGGTATTGCTGACAGGCTGATGTTTTTAGGGTCCTGATGGCTGCACCCCAGGCTGAGCCTGTGACGTGGGGTTGCTGGTTTTATTTAGGTCTGGGCAGCACCTGAACCTGGCTGCCCTATGCCCAAATCAGCCCAGGTATGAAGTAAGAGACAGGATGGGTGAGAAAAACAGTCACAACTGGCAGGCATCACATTGGTTTTCCTTACCCCTTATTTTTATGTAGCTGCTGTGAAAATCGTCAGACTTTTCCACTTATTGAGGGTGGAGCTTGATTCCTAGTTTATCTTGCTTTATAGGATAGAAATACCCGAAAAGATGATAGTGCAAGATGGTTTATTTTGCTCATTTACAAATAAGTTATTTGTCCTTTTCTTACCTGGTGGGAGGAGACAACGTACCGAGTACTTTGCTTTGAGTTTGAAATGGGTCCAGAAATGTCAGATTTGATTTTCTTCTTGCTGCGGGGCTGTGGCTTGGATAAGAGACGTCTCCTTCCAAAGCTTCACTTTTGGGTTAAAACAAAATGGCACGAGCAAAGGAGGACTCTGACAGATTCGCCTGTCATTGTTACTGAACCAATAAATGTTGGCAGTGATGGTAGCCGTAGTGGGACTGAAGGGGCTTTTGTGTTGTACTGACTTGTGAGGACACTTGCCTTGAGCTGCCATAATTGCTTTTCTACTCAAAGTGGATTTTAGCCATTCAGATGGGGACTGCATTTGTGTCTTGAGCAGTGTTTGCAAGTGAGGAAAAATGATATATTTTTTTTAATTATCTTCAGCAAAATGACTTAATAATAAGCATAGAAGTGCCACTGTATCACTTTCTGGCGGGGCTGTTTTCCCATTGTAGGATGATTAGTGAGGTATCCGGCAAATGGTTCAAGTTCCCAAAAAGGAGGATGCTTGTGTTACTGCATCTGCACTGTACGATTTGTCAGATGTGAGTGAGAGTATATGAAAAAAGGGGGGTTGGTAAATTTCAAGCCTGGAAAATTTGTGAAACTGTGTGTCCTTTTGACCTTCTCACAGCTTTTAGTCTAGGAGAGCCCTCTAGCAAACTCTTCATCAGTTCTTCATGAGAATTTGGGAAGAATAAATTAAGGTACTCCAGGTGCTGATGCCGTATTGCCAGCCCTTTCTTCATGCAGAAGAACGCTGACTTTTTGTGTACTTATTTCTAAAGACAGTAAGGAGAGAAAATGGCAAAATTCACTTGGTCTTTTGCAGCATCTTCTTACGCAAGGATGGGGTGGCAAGAGGTACAGGCCTGCAGCAGTTTGGCAGCAGCAGCTGCTTGGTTCTTGCTAGGTATAGGAGAGCCCGATTCTGACACAGTCCTGGCATTTTTAAGGTTGATGGAGACCAGCTTATGCCCCAAAGCAATTGGCATCGGTTTGATTGCTTCCTGCTGAGGTTAGATTCAGAACTGCTTCCCGGAGGGAAATGTTCCACAGATCTCCTGCCCTCTAGTAGATGTCATTTAGGGAGGATGCCACAGATCCTGGGCCATCTCTCTCCAGATGTAACATCTTTTCAACTCTTCCCCCACAGCCAGAGGAGAGGAGTCTTTCTGCTGATAGCCAGTGGAGAGGAGAGGATTTGGAAAGCAAGCAAAGAGGAAAAGGAGAGGGAAGCCAGGGACGTGTCCCCTGCTAATTCATGCAGCAGCTGAGTTTTGTGCTAAGTTCAGGCAGCCTTTGCTTTATTTCTCTAGCCCCAGCTTGAGGGACTCGTTCTGCAGACATTCACAGAGCTGTGCTGGGGCTTCTCGGGAACAGGGACAAAGCTGAGCATCACTGTCCTACGGATGAGGGCCATGGGCTGCTTCTGCTGCCAGAAAGGAGAGAAGAAAAAGAGCAGGGAAGGAGGCTCAGGATGCAGTCACACTATTACCAGGGTTCTCTGCTGATGAGCTGACCTTATTAACAATCTGGTTTCGGGTAGGAAATCAGCAGCTTAAAAATAAAGAAAGAAGCTTCTGGTAAGCAGAAAGCAGAGCAGCTTTGAAAACCAGGCTGTTTCTGGTTCTCAGAGCATCTCAGACATCCGCTGCTTTATTTGTGGTATTGCAAGCACCTAGAAACCTCTTTTGGTCACAGACCTCCATCGTGTGCTGCGGTGTGAACTGTGAGCGGGCACTCGCTGTCCTAGCACACCACCAGGTGTGAGAGACAGTGGGTGGGAGAAGCAACAACATTGCAGGGAGGAGAGGCTGGTTTCTGTTCAGTTTGTCGTGCCAGTTTTAGAGCAGCTTGTGGGAGTTCCCTTCAGTAACCTCAGGGAATCGTATTGCTGGGTTTGTTTTTTTTTCTTTGTTAATTTCCCGGGAAAAGGAGTGAAAAGTAAATGCCAACGTTACAAAATAATCAACTTTTCATGTTATGACACAGACGGAAAAATCCATAAAAACGAATCTGATCAGCTGCTGCCATTGGGTGAATTACACGGCCTGCACGGGGGAAGCCTCAGCTTTATCGGGCAGGGCATTAACTCAGGAGGGAGGGCTGACTCAGTGGCTGTCAGCCCAAAAGGGAAAGTACCCGTCCTTACTCATCGCTTGAGGAGAAGCACTAGAGCAAACAGGTGCTGATTTTAGCCTGGTTAAAAAAATAAAAATAAATAATTGTCTGTCCCAACAAAGGGACTGCTGCTTGTTCCTGCCAACAGGGCACAGAGATGCAGCTGATTCTCAGCTCTCTGTTGGGAGGAAAGCTCAAAGCTTTTGTTTGGCTTCGCTCCTGGGATCTGCTGCAGGTCACTTGTGTTGCCTAGGCTGTGCTTTCTATGGCCCTTGCACAGACGAGAGTCTTCCCTAGAAAGGACTTGGGAGGTTTGCACAACGTGCTCCACGGGTTCCCAGCTGAATCGAGCTCCTTTGTTTTGTTTTGTGCTAGAGGTGAGCAGTACAGCATCCCTGCGTTTATTCACCATATCCCAAGTGATTATCAGAAAATGTGTAGACTGACAGCCTAATTCCTGCCCCTTTTGTCCTCCCGCTAGCCGTGCATGAAACTTGCTGTTCTCTTAATGTGTGCTTTACTTTCTTTTCTCAGACTTGTCGAGACCGCTCGGTGTTTTCAGGAGATGGCTATGCAAATGTGTGCTGCCGGTACCTGATTCTTTCAAACTGACATTTTCAAGTACGTTCATTAATGGTTTCATAACCCAAGCCCGTAACAGGGAGAGCCTAGAGTGTGTGCCTCCTGGTAGCACATCCAAAAGAAATGTGTGTCTAAGAAACCTGTTATTAGCAGCTCATATTTTGTTTGTGCAGTGACATCTGAGAGACTTCCTAAGCTACTTATTTTTCCCTTGCTTCAGAGGCAGATTTCTTACTGCAGCAAGGGGCAAATCTGTTCTTCAGATCTCAGCCTGTGCTGTATTGTCTGGGTGAGGAGAAATACTTTTGTTCCTAAACCATGGAAACTTCACCAGCTGGAAATCTCCTTTGACCCAAACGCTCTCTCCTTGCAATAGCTAGGGATTATCATCTCTCACGGTATTACTGCCCTCGCTTTTGCCTTAAGCTGCTGTTGCTGTAGGAGCAGCACCAGATCTTTCGCTTCTCACCTACTAGCAAGGGGACTGTGCCCCAGCAGCACGTGTTTGAGGAGAGGCTGAGCACACATGGGTGGGGAAAATCCATTAGTGAGTGGTAGTGTTGAACTTCAATGCCTTGAGGTTTCGACTTGTTCTTTCTGGGTAAGTATAATGGTATTACAGCTGGGCCATGTGTCCACAAAGCGTGGATAAATTGCATTAAATGGTTCCTCCTAGCACTCTTTCATTCCTGGTTTTGGAGATGAATATAAAGCAATGTTGTCTTAACACAGAGGCAGTACCTGAAAAATGGTTCAACTTCTACACATAGGTCCAGGGCCCTGAGAAGCAGTTGTACGTGCATCTTTTTTTCCCTGCCAGAGTGCAGTAGTGGTAATGTTCAGAATTAACTTCTGCACACGATTCCCAGGGACTTCTGAGGGCGGAAACATGCCCTTAGAACTCATGGCACTTCTCATCTTCAAAGTGCATTATAATCATTAATACATTAATTAGGCATTCTCCCCTTCCTTCCTGCTAAGAAGGTTTATTAAGTGGAATGTATTTATTTTGGGCAGCTTCTACAAGCAATCGAATGAATAATTTTCCTAATATCGTTAATAGCCAAGACATGAAAGGGAACAGGGATGATGGGAAGAACAAGGGACAAAGGTAAATAAAGCTCCACTGCGAAAAGAGAGGAGCAATTTCATTCTAGGTGTAATTCCACCTACCCCTGCAACTCCCACCTGGCATCTGTGCAGCCTTTGTTGCTTCTGTCTCCCCTAACCTCCGTGTCATCACACATCTATCCAACCTTTATGTCAGCACACACAACTTCAGAAAAGGAGGTCATGTATGTTGGGGACCTGCAGGAAAGGAAAATGTAGAAATAGCTTGCAGTTGCAAGGTGAAGAAAGCCTATTTAAATGTTTGAATTACGTATGCTTTCAATGCCTGAAGTGTTTCTATGAGAACTAGTGTATAATCTAGCACGTTATTTCACAGTGGGTGAGTTGCAGGACTCAGGGGGTGGAGGAAGGTCATGAAAGAAGATCGTGGCAGGTCACCTTTCTATTCAGGTTGAAAATTTTAATCTAAAACGAATGAAATCTTGCTTTCCATCCCCATCTTTACCCCTCAAATATTATTATATCCTCAAAGCACATACAAATGCACGGTATATAGATGTTACCATACATATGTTGGTTTTGCTCCTACTATTATAGTAAACGTTGGGGGAAGGACATAAAATGTTTGCTCCGAATAAGGGCATACCCCCACAAAAGCGCTGAGGCCCTGTGATTTAGAGGTTTGAGTGCTGCACTGTGAGTTCAGTGATTTGTATATTGGGCAGTGCTCTGCTGGTTGCTAAATGATTTCACCTCTGTCTTCTTCCTGTCCTGTTTATGTAGATCCAGAAGCTTATAAGCAGGGGGGGACTACAAACTAGATCGTCTGGCTAGACCTCTCGTGTACCACATTGCAGTCCATTGAGCTTAATATAGTTAGGGCTGTAGTGAGCCCAATAACCTGTGGGTAGTTGCAGCATGTCTTCCACCAAGCCCAATGTTTGACATTAAGCTCTTCAGGCCAGGAGGTGTGTTCTGAGTAGTTATTAAACCAACATCAACACCGTGAAAAACAAGGGTGATATCAATAATTTTAATTAGAAAAATCTATTAATATTTTATTGGTTAAGCTTGCAAAGACTTTAAAACTGTGAAGCCAGCTACTATATATCATCTGTAGCCTTCAGAATTATAAACTGAATCGCTGCAGAAAGGAGACTAAGAGATGTTTTTTTCAGTTCTGGTATGCAAATACTTCTGTAGGGCAACAGACCAGGTATTTGAGTGTTGTTTAATACAGTAGAGAAGGATGTAACAACAACAACAAATTCACAAAAAAAAAACATAGCTAGGAGCTGTGTTCCAGCAAATGTAAATTTGCAGTTAGGCGCAAATAGTTACTGAGCTCCATAAAGTAGTAAGGGAGTAAAATGCTACAGCTGGTGGCATCCAGGATAAATGTTATGAGTCTGATTGTAGATTTTTATTAAACAACATAAACAATCAGCCCTATCCTTATACATCTTAATGCCTAATTTAAAGTTCAAGTCGTATGCCTGTGCTGCTTTGATGGAGAGTGGCTTGCCAAATGGAGCAATTTTTTGGAGGGTAAGAGTTCTTTTGGCTAATGTGCATTTGACACTTTGACAGCTTCACTCAAACTCTGTCAGACCAAGACATGTTTGTCGTCATCTTTTTTTTTACTGAAAAAGCTAAGCTTGTCTGAAATCTTGAAGGAAAAAAATGCTGACTTAAAATCGTGTCAGGGCAGGAATGGAAGGATCCTTTTTAACCACCTGCCTGGTTGTAACAGGAGCTCATCTCCTCCCTTCTGCACTTCTGGCTGTGGAGAGTTTGCCACTGCCTGCCTGCCATCTGCAGGAGTGGGGGAAACAAACAAATAGGCTGAGAAGTGACTTCAGTCACTTGGAGGCACTCACAACACCAGCAGGCAAACAAGATCTCAGCTGATGTCCCACATGCTGAAGTGCTGAAAAGTCAGGCTTCAGTCCTGGCTACCTGATAGCCTTGGCTGTGGGTGCAACCTTTGCTTTAGCCCTTATAGCCCTAGCACCACAGGTGCTGCCACTACAGCTACCTTGATTAAAGCTGGCCAAAGCATAGCCAGAAGTGCTGCAGCCGTATTTCTGACGGCAGAGCATACTTTGGCTTTAAAACCTGGCCATGGGCACAAGAACAGATTCTCTTTCTTGCAGCAGCATGGGAGTGTTCTGACTGTGCAGCAGAGTGAGGGGAAGAAAAAGAGTGCAATGGAAAAAAAAGGAGTGAAATGAAGTTTGTGGTTGTAGGGCTTGTTGTGCAGCTTCTTCTCTGTAGCTAGAACTGAGCTTTCACCCTGGTTCAGTGAATGAGAAGAAAATGAGACACTGAGGCTTCCCTGCTTAAAGATGCAATGATAACACTTGTTTGGGAACCAGATAGATTGGGAATCCATCCTTTCGAGTCAGTCTTAAAATGAAACTTGTAGGGATTCAAACACAAGTATGTTTCTGGATTTTGTTTTGAAGCCAGTAGGAAATGTTCAAGTCACACACAGACAGCAGAAGTAGAAATTCCCAGTGCAGCCCAGTTCAAAGCATGGCCTGCCCTGCTGTTCCTATTTTTAGTATTTCAAGAATGCTTTTATTTTATTGGTATGAGAGACAGCTGGGATGGGAATTGCAGCATAGAGTGGGACAGGTTGAAACAAAAAGGCAGTTCAGGGGCAGCCCCTTTTTCCTGTTCCTTTAGAGCCGATGCAGAATGCAGGTGAGTAACAGAGGGACTAATTTCTTGCAGCTGACAGATGTTAGCTGGAGCTGTGGTTTCCCGAGCTTTGAAAAGCAGCTCTTGAAGGCTGCATGGCATGCGTTACGGTGTGGGTGGTTCCACTTTCCTTGCCCTGGATTCCCACAGGACACGCTGCTCTTCCCTGTCAAGATGTTTAGCACTGGACACGAGCCCTGCGTGGCTGTGGCCTGTTAGCAACTGCAGCATGAGCTGGGATATGGTGAGTGTGGGCTCCTTGTGTTGTGGCCTTGTACAAGGTAATGTCTGTTGTTGCTCTTTGACCAAAGCTTGAGATGGTTTTGTGCTCAGCTTTTGTGGATACCTTGGCTCATGAGCCTTTATCTTGTCCTGGTTCTACTCTTTGGAGCTGGGCACGGTCATCTCTGGCAGGCCGCTTATCTTCCCTGCGAAGGGCTGTATCGCAGCATCTGCAGTATTTCACCCCTTCGTGCACTTCCTCTGTTTGCATACCAATTACAGAAATAATTTTTGCCTGCTGTACAACATTCCATGGGTTCCAGAAATGCAGGCTATTGTGTTTGTTAAAGAAAAGAAAAGCTGTAGCTTGGTATTTCGTGTGAAATGCTCCTCAGTACGATGTGGCAACTGTGTCAATAGCTCTCAGGTTTCTGAGATGTTAAATTGAGAAATTAATGTGGTGCATCAGGGCACTTGAGGGGAAGGCAGGCTCTATAGCAGATCACTGAGCCGCTTAACTTGCTCTAAATGTCCCACATATTTTCAACTTGTGTTTTCAATGCACATCTTCTGAAATGCCCTCACCTTCTTCGATTCCAGTGACAACAGTTCCCATGGGTCTTCTGCAGCATCATGCAAAGCATAAGCCCTGCCACTTGTCAGTCTGGTGACAGCTTTTCTTGCACATGCCAGCTGCATGAAGCCATGCTACTGTGCTGATCATCTTGCTCCTCCTGTCTTGGGTTGGGTGTTTCTGCATCTAAGCATTGAACAAATGGACTAATCCACATCTTGGAGGCCAAGAGATTTTCAACATCTGCAAGAACCCTGCCCTACCCTAACAGAGGGAGGGTAATGGACCCCAACAGTTTGATGCCATATGGTTTTGGCTGATTTATGGCTTTAATCATTTCCTTTTGGCAAGGGAGTATCCAGCTCTGTGCTTTCCCTACAGGAACTGACTCATGGAAATGGAGTTTTCCCCCAGTGTGCTGGGAGAGTGAATCTCTGTGTGTGAGGAAGCCAATAAGCTAATGTGCAGATTTCTAAATGTGGGGGAAAACCCATATTTGGCCATTTTAAATAAAGCTAATTTTATGCATCAGCCAATTGCAGGTTCATCTATTCTATATCACATATTACTCTGCCTCATTGCTCACAAATTGCATAACTGGTGACCTGAATGTTGGTGCTGTGCAGAGGCACATGCTGGCTGGTGGTGGATAGAGCTGATCAGATATGTGCTGATAATCCTGATGTAACCATGCAAGTGGTGGCCTAGCTGACAGGTCTGTGCAGGTCATGTGCCCTGTGTTGATAAAACATCATGGCCTTCAGCACTATCATCATCTAGGCTCCAACCTGCAATTTGTGGGTCTGAAAACACAAACCACTGTGAGCTGGAGGCTCAGATGGGCAAGCGCATAGTGACCAAATACAAAGTAAAGTGTATTTACTTAAGCCTCAATGAAAATGATTTAAGCAAATACATTTTATCTCACTTCTGCGATAGGCCAGGAGTGTATGCGGCCTGCCAGTGCAGCTCAGCAGCTATGTTTTGTGAGCTATAGCAACTCACCTATCTGAACTGGAGCCTGAGAGGCTCATCCTTGCTATTGCAAGACTGAACTGTTGCAATACTATCTGTGATCCAGCCAAAAGAAGGAGAGGGCGCTGTGGTAGGGTGTACTTCAGGTTGTGTTTGAAGGAGATCCAGCTGATCATGGTAGAGCTCTCTGTGGGTCCTGGGGTCTGTGTATTCTGGGTCCTCACGGGATGGGTGCCTCTGCTTTGTTAGAAGTGTCTTGGTAAACTGGGTACTGTCTCACCTGTACCATCAGAAAGGTTTTTCCTTCTGTGTTGTTTTCCTCTGTCCTAGGATTAAGTGCTCCAAACGATGGAGCATTCTCAGTATCCTCAGCAAGTTGTTTCCCACCTTTGAAGACTAATGCAATGGAAATTTTTCTTTGAGCTTCAGCCTGACTTTCACTGGATCAATTCTATCTTCTTATTCCTGGATACAAGAGGCAGTGGCAGGAGATGCAGGATTTCTTGCATCAGGATTTGGAGGCACAGCATCAGCCTTTCCCCAGCTGTGGAGCAGCTGTAGATGGTCAGGCTTTGAAGCAGCGATGCCTTTCCCTCACGAACAGGAAACCTCCTGCGTTTACCCATGTTGCTTGCTGACCCCCTGGTTGAGATTATTTTTTTTTTTAATTATTTTGAAACATTCCCATTGTACACAATACATACGCAGCTACAGCCCTAAGAGAGTATCTATGCTGTTACACACAACCAGGCTGTGCCCATGGCTAAATCCACAGCCTAGCAGAGCATTAGCTGACAAGCAGGTGATACGCCGAGAACAAATGGGGAGCACAGAGGGTGTTTGTTAGGCTCCTGGGGCTGAAGAAGTGGGGATCTGTGCTTGGGAACAACGACAATTTGCATCTAATTTCTCTGGGCTGCAGTCCTGGCGACAATGGTAGATGTTCATCTGTAGCATGAAACCGCTGTGCGGCTGGGGCTGAATGGCTGCCTTTGTTCAGGGCCGGAGCAGCAGGAGCACTGCAAATCGGGACCAAAGCACCGTGTCACACAGCTTTGCCACGAGCACCAGAGGGGGGAGGGAGAGAAAATACACGCTGGTAAGGCCTACCCCGGCCTACCCTGTGTCTCCTGTGCCCCAGGGGAGGTGCTCCTGACACCGAGAAGCCCTCCTCCTGCCAGAAAGCAAAGGGAAGCCAGCGCCATCCTCAAGCGACTCTCCCGTGGGGCTGCGGTCAGAGCCTGCCCATGCTGGGGTCGCCTCAGCTCTGTGCTGAGAAGGGAAGGAGAAACTGTCTGGTGCTTCTCCCAGGGGAATTTGGGAGGGAAGGTCAGGCAGGGGTGAGCCGAGCCACGCAGGAGATCCTCCTCTTGCAGCTAGCTGGGATGCCAGGGAGAGGCTGAGCAGCACTAGGTGTTAGGTGGCTGGGGCAGGGTCTCCTCCCTAGGTGAGGCCACAGTAGGGTGGTGAGGAGGAGTGTGAAGTGTAGATGCAGGGCCCTGTGCCTCCATCAGACACCTAATTCCAACCAGGTGAAATTACAGATGGCTGGCATTTCCCTCCTGACTTTGCTGAGGCATGCTCAGCACTGGGCCCAGCGTTCACTTCAACACCCTTTGCAGGGGGTCCAGAAAGTCCCTCTCCAGGCAGCTCAAGGTTCACATTGGGCTGTGAAAACCGTGTCCCCTAAGGCTTTAGAGACTGGAGGCAACAGCCACAGAACAAGTTACTGTAGACAGCAGCAACGTAACCTTCCCCACGGTCCCAGGCTGATGTACCATGTCTCATAGCTGGTCAGCCCCTGGTTGTCCTCCTGCCCCTTCTCCTGGCTAATTGCAGTAGCTGCATTCCTGATACATGCACCAAAAGAGCAGGCAGCAGATAATCAATGGGGTCTTCTCCTGGTCTCTTACCAGGCATGATTTGTAGGCTGCTGTTAACTGCAGCAGGAGGGAGGGAAGTGTGGGGAGCGGGAGCCTATTCTCTCTCCCCATGGAGAAATAATGCTTGGCTTGGGGATTAACTGTGCCAAGCACTGTCGCAGAGACCTGGGTTTCTCCCGCCTCACCCACCCCATTGTACTGTGATCACCATGCCAGCTAAATTAGAAGTACTGTTAATTGCACCGTGTGCTCCTAAGCTCCTTTCCATGGCTTTCTGGAGGCTGATTAAGAGAGAGAAAGTGAAGTGGGGATTATTGGGATCCTGGAGAGTTAGTGGGGGGGGGGGGGAAAAAGGAAATTCCTTGGAGGGGAAAAGGAGGGATTTGAACAGCTGATGGCAAGCCTCTGCAAACAAACCGGGAGAGTTAGGCAGCAGATGGACTAACACTCGCTGGGCTTGTGCCAATGCATCAGATTGATTTTAAAGATGAAGCACCCACTGCCTGGGAAAGAAAGCCAGTAGCCCTGTGAGTAGGAGCGCTTCCTGGCAGCTGTTCAAACACTAGCTGCCTTACAGTTCACTTTCAGTGTACCAGGAGTCAGTGAGAAGTGCTGGGGGCTTGGGATATGAAATACGACCAGTGGGGACTACAGACCCATAAAGGGATTATTTTTGCATGGAAGATTGCATGGAAAATAATGTCCATTTGCTCAGGAAAACCAGAAACTCACAGTGCACAATTAAAGTACCAGAACAGAGCAAATGGCCATCGAGTCAAACTCCTTGTCTTCTGACTGCATTTCAAGGGAAGGTGCAGAGTTCTCTGGAGTTCAGTTCCAGAGGGAATTTTCTTGCTGGACCTTGGCTGTAGACCTGCTTACATGCTGAGGTACGACTGCTGTCCCTTATGATGTTAGCTGTGTTACAGACATCTACTGCAATGTCTCTGAGCTGAACTCACAGAGCTACGTACCTCGGTGATGGGTTTGGATACATCCACTGACAAATGCCTCCTTTTCCCGCACCATCCATTTCCTTCTACAGGAACAATATGGACTGAAGTGGTTTATTATTCCCTCCTGCATTTTTCTCAAAATGAAATGAAAACCCCCCTGTTGGTGAAATAAGACTACTGAATAATAAAACACATGAAGGCTGTGTTCAGTAAAATAAGCATTTTCACAGCGGTTCATTCCATCACACTATACGTACATATATACGTGTATGTAATACAGCCTGATGGTCTACTTAATTTATGAAGGCTATTCCATGGTTGTTCATCTTAATTTCCCATTATATATAATTTGGTTCTCTTTAAGCATGCAGTACACTGTTTTTATGGGATGAGCAGCGTAGAGACACCAACTCAGGCCCTGAACCGGTGCCAGCTCCCACATCTTGAATTGCCCCTTGAACATAAGCTTATGTAAAAGTTAATCAGTTTTGGGGCTGATCGTACAGCATGTGCAGTTGTGATTAGAATCTATATTTAAGACTTGGCTGCCAAAAAGCCTTCAGCAATGACAAGCTTAGTTTTTCAGTGAAAGGCTCACGCAAGCACAGGGTGGGCCAGCAGTGCCACGCAGCTTAGGCTCTGCCGTGAGGAAATGTCACCCCCGTCCTGCCTCTACCCATGCCAGCCCTCCAGCGAAGGGCGCTCGTGTTTGGCACCTGCCTCCTCCTCCTCCGGCGTCCTGCGGATTCTGGTGCAATCGGGACGGGGTGAGAAAACAAATAGGCTGCAGCAGGCGTGGTGAAACGCAGCCGTGGCAGATGGAAGAAGGCCAGCAGAGGTCTGTAATTGTGAGGGTCAAGGGCAGAGGTGGGAAAAGGTACAGAAGGAGCAGCATTGGCTGCTGGCTGCCATCGGTGGAGAGCTTCCTATGTTCCCTGTGCTGTGTTTGCAGAGAGGTTTGGAGGAAACAAACACCCAGCTGTCGCTCAGCGCTCAGACGGGGCTCTGTCTCCATGGCTGGAGCAGTGTGTTTTGACTTTTGAGTAGCTGTGGCCTCACTGAAGCCAGAGAACCTGACTGGAGAGGATTTTCAGTCAGGTTGTCAGCTTTCAGTTAACTAAGGCTCTTATCTGCCTGCTTCGCAGTGACAACTGTTGCTCAGGGGCTAGGTGCCTTAGCCTTTCACTGCTGGCATGTCTGATGTGAATTGTGTGGCAGGTTCTGCTGGCTGCCTGGCTGTTCATTGCTTTGTGTAAAATAGACCTGGTGGTCCACAGAGAGCCAGCAGGAATCTGGCACAGGGACTGCCGGGCCCAGGTGACACTGCATTCACTGAATGACAGGGTATCCAGATGTACCCAGTCCAATAGGAGCTCTCTCTTCTGCTTCCCCAAAATAGCATTCCATTAACTGCAGCCCTCTCTTGGTCTGCTTTACTAAAAGACTAATTAAAACATTAAAGCAAAAGTTCCTTCCTCCTGTCACCCTGGGAGACTGCATCGCCCTTTGCAAAGCTGAGATATTCCACCCAAAATACACAATCTGTCCCTTGGGTTCCCCCAGACTTACTGCTCCTGAATTTGGTGCTCTGTCCTTGTTCTGCTTTAGCCACATCTGGTCCTGGCCCCAAACACACCACCTCAGCCTCATCCTGTTGGTCACAGACACGGCTTGTCCCTCACCCCTCCCTGCCTTTCTCCTCTCAGTCAGGAAGGTTTGGGGTCTGGAGGCAGGGATGTTCCCCCTCTGACAGCATTAGGCACCCTTTTATGCCTTGTACCAGGTACCTGGTCCACTGGGTCACTGGGACATGAAGTCTGCACCGTGCCAAGCTTGGCCCTGCACCCAGGCAGCCTTAGGCACCAAAAGGGACCAGCGCTCACTGTGACATGTGTGATGCAAGTGTGGTTCCCCGTTGTACCCCACCAGTATTATACCACTGGCTTCAGCTGGCAACACCGGCATAAAACAGAGCTTGATGGGGAGTCTGGTTCAGGGTTTGCCTCAGCAAACTCATTTAATGGGTTTCTAGAAGGAGGAAAGTCACGGTAACTGATGGGGAATGCATCAGGTAAGAAATGACAGGTGTCTGACTGATAGCCAGGCATGTTAAGGATATGGGTATTTACTGGCAGGGAGAGTTACTGGAGCAAAATATTTTGTGATTCATGGAAAAGAAATGTAAACATATAATTATTTTGTTTTACTTTCTCCTTTCCCGGTCACTGAGGACACTTGATTTAAAACGTTAGCTACCTGCCTGGAGAACAGAAATGTTCTCTGGGCAGATTCTGAGGCTGGTAGCACCAAAGTAAACCTGCAATCGTGCTCCAGCATAGTCAGCGGAGTTCCTCTGCATTTACACCAGTGTTGTGGATGAGCTTCTGGCTCATGAGAGCAATCAAAGCTAATCGACGTGGCTGGAATTTGAAATTTCAAATGCTTCCCCTGAATGGTTGGTGAGCAATCTGCTGGCTAGGAATTATTTCCGGAAAGTATCCAGCAGTTAATTTCAAATCCCATATACATTTGAGATGTTCATAAGCTACTCGCAGACAATTTGCAAACAGAAAAAGAGGCTAAAATTCATCAAAATAAATGATCTGCCATGAATTATTCATTTGGCTCCCATCAATCATGCCAAATGTCTCCCTTGTTGTTAGTCTCTGCAAAGAGATCAGGGATTGAATTTAGCTTAGAGACAGAAGTATGCTTTCACCCCTAGAGGTGCCTCTTCAAAGCAGACTCGCGGCATGTAGGTGATGTGAATAAGAAAGCTTCAGCAGCACAAACCGCTCCTGCTCTGTGGATAAACAGCAGATTTCAGTCAGCAAGGCTGTCAGGCAGACTGCTTCCACAAGGGCCGTGATTACAACGACCGAACCCCAACCCCAAAAAAACAAAAAACAAACCTTGAACTTGAAGGGGATGGGAAAGGAGAGTTTGATGTGTTTCTGGATGTGCCGTGCATGGGTGTTTGTTGTGAGCAGGAAAGGTGCCTGTCAGCCCGTCCTAACAGCAGGCTGGGGGTAGCTTTGCTGAACACACAGGTGAAGCAAAGCCTGGATGACTGAGAAATCAAAGAAGGGATCACTCCTTCAGAGTATTTCAGGCCCCAGCACCGCTTCCTTTCCTTGTGTATGCCATCGGTATCCAGTCGTGCTGCAGCAAGGAGCACCGTGGGCAGCCAGAAGTGGTGTCCGTACAGCCTGGGGAGAGGGGCTGCCGCGGGAAGGCTCCGCAGCTCGGTCAGTATAGCGGGAAGCACATCCAGGCAGAGTGTTCGTGGGAACAAAGGTGGCTAATTGAAGGGAGAGGGCCTAATTCACTGCTATTTTCCTCAGGTTGACACCGGAGAAATACAGCGGACACCAGCTGCATTTTGATAGATGACAGTGGCATTAGCACAAATAAGAGCGCTAAGAATAAATAAGCTGTCATGTTGAAAGAAAGCTGAATTTGATTCAAAGGCAATACATGCAGCAGCATAAGCCCTCGGCACTTAAAGGGCCCACACAAGAGGATCTCATAAGCTGGCTTTGGTTGCAGCAGGGATGTATTATCCCTGATTTTTGGATAAAGGCATTGCTATGGCTGCATACGCAGTGACAAGCCAGACCCAACTCTTCAAAGCCTCAGCCCAGTGCCCGAGGTGCTAGGTTACAGCTTTTACCATTCAGAAAATGGATATAAATAGGGCATAATAGAGTTTCGGGAGCCGAAATGCCACATCGCTGAAAGACAGGCACTGAATAGCAAAACTGATAAGAATTTGTGTTGAAGTAATCTCTTTGCTCTTCTGTTTACATCCTCTGCCTTGCCACAGCCCCCTTGCTGTGCTTTAGGCCCCCCCCAGCAGCATTTAGTGCAGACAAACGGGCTCTGCGAGAGGGGTCGTGTAGAGGAAATTCGGGTTTCTTTTTTAATTTTCTTTTTTCCTTGCAGTGGATTAGGAACAGGTTCATCAACAGGTAGACATATCTGAGTGCGTTTCCTCGCTATTTTCAGCTTTTATCTCAGCCAATTTGACCTAAGAATGAATTCTAATTTACTTGTCAATTTATACGCAAAGTAACGCGGTTTGTTTTATGGCACATTACGCGCACACAGCCTCACAGCCCCAGCAAGTGCCTGCCTCAGGTCTCAGGCAGGAGAAAGAGGGGGCTCAGCAGGTGACACCAGTCCCACTCAGAGGCTGGCCCCATCCCGTGAGGATCCCCTGGGGACTGGCTGAAGCTGCCGAGTTGACACCTCAGGTACACACATGGGAAAGGGGCCTCCAGGGCTGTGTATTTTGTTTTTTTTTTGAGGGGTGGGTGAGAAAGAGGCAGGGTGGCTTTTCCTGGCGAGGATCGAGGAGCAGCCTGGCCACCTGAGCTGTGGGGCCACCGCCACAAGTCCCCCAGCCGAGCTGTGGTGGCCGTGCTCTCGTGTTGCAGCCGGTGGGAAGGGAAGGGGACGCTGGAGGCTCACTGCTGCTAAAGTGCTTTGCCATCAGTGACACAGGCTCTGTTACCTCAGTTACCTCATGTTTCATTTTAAATACATTTGCTTGCAGACAGCAGTTTTGCAGTCTTTCTTACATTGCCATAGAAACAATCTTTTGCATTCCTCTATTTGTTGTGCATTTTTGTTAAAGGCTCTTTCTTCTTTACTTATCCACTCCATCTTTTCATTTGCTGCCGTTCTCTTCATTACGTTGCTCCAATTCCCTCGTCTTCTATCTTGAAACGCCGCAGCTAAATATTTTCTCCATACAGATTCTCAGCTCACAGCCCCTACCTGTATAGCTGTCAAAATCCAGTGGTGATATATCACGTAGATAAGGAAATTGGGCTAAGTGTGTGTGTGAGAGAGAGAGAGAGGAGTGTGTACGTGTATATACACCCACAAGTGGCAGGCCGAGGAGAGGAGCGGGAGGTGGGAAGGAGTCTGATAATCTGGTGTCAGGCTGCTTGCCCTTGGCGGCAATGACACCGAATTTAATTTCAGCTTTGTGACTAGGGAATGAGGCTGCCGGTCAGATACGGGGCGTGGGACTCCAAGGGATTCCTCTCCCGGTTCACTCGGACTGGGAGGGAGCACGGCTTCGAACTTATGTGCTCCACGTAATTATAAGAAGACGACAATCTTCTTGGGCATGCTGATTAAACAGAGAGATTTTATGGTGAATCACTCTCCCCGGTGGATTGCATGTGATTGTTTGCTTAGAAGAGAAGAGGAAGAAAAAGGGAAAAGGACGATGTTTATGGCTTTTCTGGTTGCAAAGGGTGACTTTTGCTAACACCCGGATTAAATTTGTTTCCCTTCACCTCTGCTCCAGTTGGCAGGAAGTACCCAAGAAGAAATAAAAGCCATTCATGAGAAAAGAAAAAAAGCAGATACATTCAGTAAGCGATCGCATGTAAACAAATATGTCTTTTTTTTCCCCCCACTCCTCATGGGAGGCTGCTCTACTCCCAGCAAAAGGACCGGCAGTGGCACAGCCAGGATCCCATTGCACTGCGAGGTGGGCACAGAGCCAGGGCCGGGGTGGGCTCTCCGAGGACAGAAACCAGCCCAGGGTGTGCCAGGCTGCTCGGCTTCTCCTGAGCCGCCCAAAACGTCTCCCGGCACTCAGCTGCCACTGCCGGCTGCGGGACCTGGGAGATGTTTTGTCTGGCATTTCGTATGCTGTGTGGTGGGCAAGGGAACGAGGGATGTAACCTGTACCTCCCTGCTAACGCCGTCTTTTCCCTTCTTTTTTTTCTTTTTTCTTTCCTTTTTTCCTATTCAGAAGAAGGGTTAACTACCTTGCATTAACTCCTCAGTGATACCTCTTCTAATTTAAATCCCCCTTTTTCGGGGATGCAGCTATTCTGCATGTCCAGGCAAAGAAACCGTGACAAGTGGCCAGAGCATATAGGAATCCTAAAGTCCCGCTTGCCTCGTGTGACAAGAAGGTAAACAAAACCAGAACTGCTCCCGTAAACAGGGCAGGAGAAGAAGAATTAACAGCTGTAACAATGTTGGATTCACACGCAGCACAAACTATGTGCCTTCCTTCCCTTGCATTTAGCAGAGCCTCTAGGAGTACCAAGCACTGCGATGATGGGGGTGGAGGGAGAGGACGAAAGGGGGAGAATGGGACAGGATTTAATGTGATTCTTCTCACCCATCATAGTCTTCTCTCAACAGGAGCATGCTCAGGGGGCTCGATTCCTGCTGTGTACAGATGCACTGGGCTTCTCTTAGTTGTTGTTTTTAGTATTTTTTTTTCTCCTTGAAGAAGCCCGGCACCAAAATCTGCTTATAGTACGTAGTTATTAAGATCAAATGTAACGGTAATAGCACATGGCAGTCTTCACTTTTCTGAATCAATTTGTGCTGTGTACGAATCTTAGTCCTGTCAGATGAAGTGAACTGTGACACTGTCTATCCATCCATCAGGACAAATTGAGCTCTTCGTACATTTACTCCTAGGACAGCTTGCTGCACTTGTGATTTATTCCTGTGGCAGAGTTTCTCTGTTTTGTAGGGCCAAATGCAAGAACTGTGGGGCCACTAGGTCCTTCAAAATTGAGAGGGCTGCATTGGCCACCCTGGTGTCACCTCATCACTTGTATTTCTCGTATTTCATTTCTCTTTAGTGTTGCTTGTTCTTTCATGTTTTTTTTTTTTTTCTTTAATTGTATTTGCAGGGACCTCCTCTCCCATGCCACGCGTAAATGTCATGTGCACAAACTCACAGCTGACCCACAAAGATGATTCAAGCGCTATTAGCTAATGGGAGCAATTAGTGCTGCCGGGCTACTTGTGTGGCAGAGCAGGGTTTGTTAGGGTAGAAATGCACACAGATTTCAAGCCTGGTGGTGATGCAGTCAGAGCTCATTATTGGAAGAAATTTACAGTAGTGGAAAACTGTGAGAAGCCCAAGAACTTCAGCTCGGTGGGTCTGAAACGTGTCCTAGTGCTGGAGCAGAGCCCCTTCGCCCTTCCCAGGAGAGCAGGGCCACCCATGGCCATGGGCTGCTGCTGTGTGTGGTGAAATTTCAGTATTTCCCCAGCAAAAGCCAGCATTTCTGAAGATATGCCCAAAGGCTGAACTTCAGGGTATGAGCTCCTCTCGTTTACAACTCCATTTGAAATGGCTGGGACCATAATCTGACCTCTGGGTGTTGGCTGTGTGTGTGTGTGTGTGTGTCAGAAATGTCTGTTTCTCCATAAGAGAAGCTCACGGTGCTTGTTCCTGCATCCTGAATCCATAAAACCCTTTAACTTCTCAGCTGCGGCTATTGATACTTTTCTTTTCCCAAGTTATTTTTCTCCCTTATCCGCTCTGGGGACTTAATTACACGAGCAGCAGCTATGTGATGGATCGATACCTGACGCAGAGCAAGAGATGCTTCCTCACGGCACTTCCTGATGCTTGGACCATACGGGAGCATCCCGACCAACTCTGACCTCCGCTGCCGTCTGCACAGCATTGACACAGCAACGATGCCTCCACCAACACAGGCGCCCTGCTGCCCTCGAAGGACCCAGCCCCGTGACCAGAGGCTTCTGAGCGAAGTGTTTGCTTCCCTCAGCAGATGTGGTGGGGCTGCCGTGGACCTCCTGGAGATGGTGACCGAGGTCTGGGCTTGGAGCTGGGTAACAAAGCAGGGAAGTCTGCATGACCTGCTAAGTACCCAGATGTGCAGAAGGAGGCTATGGGATCAGTTGCTTACACTCTTTTAGGATGTTCTGCGCCACCCCAACGAAGCAATGAGCTGTGGTAAATCACCCTTACGTACCCTGATGCTTTAGTTAAAATGTTTCATTAAGCAGCTCGAGTTGAATGTCTGGAAAAGTTTACACCTCCCACAAATTCTCCTCTGCTAATGGAAAAGTCATGTAAACAAGTATCGCTTTATTATATCCATTGTTCCAGTAATGCCCCTTTCCAAATGGGAACGGCTTAAATCAAAACAATTTAGTCCTTGTCTCAATGTAATTGCTCTTCTGGCCAATTTTATTGAGGGGAAAAAAAAAAAAAAAAAAAGAAAGAGACCATGAAAATACATTCACAGTCGCATGTCAGTGGGGAATAATGGCCCCAGCCCTCACGCTGAGCGCTCTTGGGAAGCCTCCTGTGTGGCACGTTTAAGGAGCACTTGCAGAGCTCGCATTGGCCCTGCAGCCGCTGAGCTTTCTGCCCCGTGCCTGCTCAGCCTGGTGGATGTGTGCAGTGACTCTTACCCCATGGGCACGGCTCTGGGGGTCTTTGTGGGGCTGGGACCCCGCTGATGCTCTGCTCGGATCCTCTCCCACAACTGGCCCGAGCTTTTTGCTGCAGAGCTCTTGGGCCTGAGGTGCGGACAGCCCTCCAGCCCTAACAGCGCTGTTTCCCTGACACTTTTATTCCCACCTGCTCTTTGCACCACCTACACTGCTGGTGGGGGATGCTCTCACACGTCTCCCTTGAAGCTGTGCTGGGACGGCGGGGCAGGACCCGCAGGCTCAGCTCCTTCTGCATGTGTCAGGGCAGGGCAAAAGGCTCCGGCGAGCATCGCTTTCTATTCAGCCGTCTGAACCCTGAAAGCTTGCAGACAATTTCCCTGTGGGGTCTTGCACTCAGAGCTTTTAAACTCTGTCCCCAGCCCTGCTTTTCAGCTTTCTCAGCGACCTTGCATGAATTGCTCAGCTTCCTGGGCCCTGGAGCAACCCTCCTGTGAGAGCGGCACCGACCTGACCCCGCGCAGCGGCTGGGAGCCTGCGGGGTGCCCCGTCCTACACGCAGGCCATTATTTCCTACAGATCACCAGGCAAAGCTATTTCAAGAGACGGCGTTAGTGCAAGCACTCCTTCTGCATCTTTGATCGCTTGTCTGACATCGAGTAAGGAGAACCAGATGCTGTACCATACGGGGCGCTTTGAATTCTCTGCTCTGTTTTGGGGAGAAAAAGGGGAAAATGAGACCAAGGCAGTTACTGGAAGGCAAGCCAGACGCAGCCGATCACTGTGCTATGTATAAAATATTTAATTCCACAGGATGAGTCACGCTGACTAGGCTGCTATTGACCTGGGTAACCTTAGTGAATATTGCATAAAAGGCCCTCTCGTTTTGTCACTATAAATAAATTCTGCGATTATTCACGGGGAGCGCTGGGTTGCTGTTACCACAGGCGGCATTACCACAGCGTTAGGCTCCGAGGTTGGGAGGCGTTCGTAGGGCCTGCGGGGCATCTGGGGCTGCCCTCGTGGGGTCACTGCCTTGCAGGGGGCCCTGCTGCTGCCCTCCAGCATCTCTGCCCCTGCCTGGAGGGAAGGGCGATTTTCCCTGCCAACAGGGAAAATATCGGGCTGCAAAAGCGTGGCGTGATGATTGGGAAAGTAACAAAAGGAGCCGAGGAAAAGAATGGGAAAGGAACTAAACATAGGAAATAGAATAAAGAAAAGGAAGAGTTAAAGTCTCTCCCTCCATGCTCCCCCCCCACCTCCCCAGGCTAATTTTAATTACTGTCTACTGCTTTATGGCACAGCCACCTCCTGCTCCACGTGCTGTAATTGGGCTGCCACATGCTATACCCATCCTGCAGGACGTGACAAGTACTTGTTGGATAACCAGAAATCTGTGCTGGGATCTGTGTTTGTGACCGGCCCTGCCTGTGGCCAGTCCCACACTGAACCCACCTTTGATCCTGAGCAATCCCACGCAGCCTCCTTGCCCTGCGAGGGTGTGAAGGAGCTGAGCTGTTCTCGTCCTCTGCTTTAGGAGAGATTTCTGTAAGCCCTACAAGAAATCAACCTGGGCTGTAGCCTCTGGCAGTGGTTGTGCACGATGGACAGCCTCAGGCAGGGAGGGAAGCATGTGCCTGAGGTCCTAAAGTCCTAAAAAAGGACCCTAAAAGAGGGAGAGACACCTTGGCCAAGGAGGGGGAGGGAAGGGCAGAGTGGCTGGTGTGCAGACCGGGCACCAGAGCAGGGAGCTATTCGGGTATGTCAGAGCTGCCCTTTGTTATGTTTTATTCCTGTATTTACTGATGATTAAGCACCAGGGAATGAAAAGGCAATTAGATACTTAGCCTGAAGTGTGGCCTCTTGATTTTTGTCTGAGTCGTGGCACTGAGAGGCAGTCCTTAACTGGCTCTGTGGTTGTGAGGGGAGCAGCACAGATCTGCACAGGAGACGTCCCTGCCCTCCAACAAGCGTCAGCTGAGAGCAGCCAGGGGTGGAGAGATGCCTGGTGGTTGGGTTATGGTGCTTGAATCCAGGATGGATGGTGGTGTCAGCTTTAATAGTGTTGAGATAGGGGGTTGACCATCCGTCAACACAAATTTCTGATCTCCTTCCCCACTGTGTGCCCTGCCCTGGGCCTCCTCGGTGTCACGCCTTCTCCCAAGCCCTCATGACGGTGCTGCAGAGGGTGACGGTGCTCTTCCCACCACCACATCTCATCTGCCTCATGCTTTCATCCCACAAAGCATGGGCGATGTCCCATTCACCCACAGTGTTTTTCAACAGCCATCTTGTGCCTGCAGTTGTCTTCATTGGCCACGTAAGCGGGTCTACCAGGTGCTCGTCTCAGCTGCTCAGCTTGGTCTTCACACCATGTCCTCACACAGAGGGTGAGCCCTGTGGCAGGTGAAGGTCTTCTTTGTTAATTACTTAACTCTTCAAGTCCTTTACTTGCAACCATCTCTATCCACAAACCAGGTAACTAGATATCATAGGCTTATTTTATGGCTGGGAAAATTAAATCCTTGGAGTGATCAGCAGGGTTTAAATGGAAAGAGACATATGTTAAATGACTTTCCAAGAACATTAATGTGTTCGCTGTCCCCAGAGTCCTTGGCTTAGATTCAGTAGCAGAGAACATAATCGTAATAGAGTGGCAGTGGATTGCTTTAAAATTATTTTCGTGTTTGAATTAAAAGACCCACCTTACAGAAGGTGCCTGGGTATGTGTGTGTGTAGGGGGGAGTCACGATAAATGCAAGCACCCAGCTAACAGAGCATCACAGTGGTGATCTGGCAAAAGCTTGCTCATGCTATTTACCAGAGTTTCAGGAGCTGGAATTAAAATATGAGCTAGACCATTTGCAGTTCTTTTTCTCATATCTACAAGTTTTACTGTACACATTGTCACCCACCAAAAGTTACTATTTTCACAGAAAGCTGGAAATAATATTCAGCACTGAGGCATGAGTAGCCAATGGAAATTTGCTGGGGTGATGCGATACCGCTAAACAGACCATCTTGCAGGGCATGCAGATACAGCTGGAGTCTCTCTCTGCTCCTTGCACAGTCCCAGCTAAACTGCTGAATTAACCTCTTCCCCTGGAAAGCACATGTGATATATTTCTAACTCACCTTTGGCTCTTAAATATTTTTACACCAAATATGCTGCTCTGCTCTGCAAGCATTTGCACAGCGCTCACATTATCGATGCAGTGTACACACAGAGGTGCAGGGGGACAGGTTTTCAGAAAGTGTGCCTTGAGTGTATGTTTAAAGACAGGAGCAGCAGCGTAAAATTAGGAGCAGTTTCAGGCACGAGCAAGGCAGCAAGCTCACTGCAGTGCTTGGACTGTAGGTGAAGGAGGGGTTTTGGAGAGGAGGTTACTGGTGGCAGCACCGACAGGGCCCTGCTGCTTGTAAAACAGCGCTGGCACCTGACTTGCTGACCTAGAAGGCTCCAAGATCTTTCTCGGGAAGTCACAGCTGCCATCTGAAATGCCATATGCAGCGAGAAGGGGTTGTGCAAAACACTGCATGCCTCAGCTGAAAACCCTCCTTGTTGGTGTCAGTGTTGCTACAGAGCTATGGAAGGTTTTGTGCCCTTTGCGATGCTCTCAATCAATAGTCCTTGATGCCCAATAAAATACATGTTTTGGCCAAATTACGCTCATTTTTGCACCAGGCAAACTGCATCTAACATTCTGTGCTTCCTTTTCCTAGCAACTTTTGCATCAAAGACAAGCCCTGTTATAGAGCTAAAGCTTTCTCCAAATGAAAATTAATAGTTTTTTTTTCCTTCCCCTTCTCTCTTTCTTTCTAATGATTATTTTAAAAATATTCAGTCTTCACAGAGAGACCAAAAGCAAGCTCTGTCTCTGAGCGAACATAAATTCATATTTCAACCACGTGTGTATGTGCGTGCATATACATACCGAAATATGAAACAAACAAGCAAAACAAAGCAACAGCAACAGCAACCCCAAAACATGGCATTGACGGGACTTATGTAGACAGTTTTGGCAGTCTATTTTATTTATTGCACTTCCATTTTGAGAGGAAAATTGGATTTGGGGTGGTGTCTGTCTATGAGAGTGCAGTATTTGAGTTTAAATCTACATCAGGCTGTAACAAAGCATATCCCCTATCACAGCTTCTGTTGCATCTGATACAAATCCTGTATTTTAAGAATATTTATGCATATAGGATTATTTAGTTTGTTGGCAGAGGTGTTGCATTCTCTATTTTCTTTTTGAAGGGTATTTCTGGTTGTTACTGATGAAGTTGACTGCAGTATTTGCAAAAATTCAACCTATAGCATCGGTGGAAATATATATTGGCTGGTGAATACTCAGTGTCCCCAGTAAACAAGCGCTAACTTTGCATCCTTTTTCCTCTGCTTGGGAAGGGCTGACAGGGATTGAGAGAAGAAGAAAGGGAGGCTTCCCCTCCAATTTTTGAGTGGGGATGGGCCCCACGAGGGACAGGGATCCCCAGTGGTTTGCATGCTGCAGCTGTGGATTTTTCCTGGGTCTGGCTAATTTCTGCTAAGTCTTTTTGCCAAAGAACATTTTTGCCAATGTTTTAACAGAGAGCCGACTGGGAGGAAAGGACAATAAAATCCATTTCTCATAAATTATTACATCTTTATTTATCTGAACAGGACCGGCCAGGTTTCAGCAACGAGTTGTCTAAAACTTCTACGTACATCTGTGGTTGCTGTACCCAGTTTTTCCATTTGTCTCGTCTCCCCGTGCACAGCTTCTGCAGTTACTTAGGCCCATCCTGGGCTTAAAAAACAGGAGCAGCACTAGTGAGCTCTCTCAAATTCCCTTGATGGCAACATTTTTTCCCTTGTGTCCTAGGCAGTTCTGTCAACTGCTTTACTTCCATGACAGGGAAGCTGCATTTCACTGCAAATGAGATGCTTTCTTGGTGTGTGACTGTAAAATACTTTGAAACCCTGGTGGATGAATGATGTTGTATCATAAATATAAAATGAATATTGTTTTACGGTTCCTGAAATATTAATTTGTGCGTGGAGCCACTCTTGGAATGTTTTTTACTAAATGTAAAGATCCTTTCGAGTCCTGAATGTCCTTGCTTTGGTTTTTATTATTAATATTCCCTGCAGGAGACATTGACTTTCTCTTCCCCTAGACATGCTGACTCCTGCCTGCCAGAGTGATTCAGCAGCTTGCCACTCACTTTTACAGAAGGAAACTTTTCCTCTGGCTTCTTCTACTGGCCTGGTGTGACCACGGCCAGCTATCAAGTGACATATTCGTGTGGCTGGTTGATTCCTAACACAGAGCCGCTGCCGAGTGGCTGTGCAGCCGTGAGCTCCTTGTCTAGCTGGTGGCTCTGCCCTTTATGCAGAGGGGGAGCCCTACAGGGAGAACTGGGGTGGCTTCACAGCTTGCCCTTTTCCAGGCAGAGTAACATGAAGTAACCAAAAGTTATTTGTAATTGAGGTTGGCTGCTGACTGTCACAGTCATCTGGGTCTATAAGGGAGAGTCTATAGAAAAACACTGCTTGTTTGTTTAACTGTGACAAAACCCATAAAAAATTCAAGGGATGGGGAATGATCAACACTTCTTTTCTTTCTTTTCCTAGCCAAAAAAAAGGGGACAGGTCATTATTTTTAATTTAAGCTGAGGAGAGGAACCTTGCATTACAGTGTTTTAATTAAATTTTGATTTTCCTAATAAAGTGTTAAATAGCTGTCAGTGTTTAAAAGAACAAAGCCTAACATAAACCAAATCAGAGACAAAGATGCATATACCTGCCTGCATACCAACCAACTGGTGTGTCTTGTTTTATTAAAGCATGCTATATGGAGCTAAATTATGTAGGCTTTATGGATCCCTCAATTACACGTTTTTATCGATCTCTTGTCACTCTTAAAAATATATTATGAAGAAAAAAGAAAGCACTCTTTGATATTGAAAAGGAAATTCAACTGCAGCACATAAAAGATCTGGGAAACTGTAATTCAGCGGACAGGGCTGACACAAATGTCAAACACTTAATCGTAGCTAATTAGTTTTAAAAATTCCTGATCATTTGCCTTTAGGGACCATATAGGGATCCAGTGCTGTAAGTCGTTCACAGGACAACTTTCCCCATTGCCCTAAGGTAGGCACTTCAAAGCAGATGGCTTTGCACAAAGCTTTCCTAACCCCCAAATCACCTGAGAAGCTTCCCAGCCCCTGACCTGGGAAATGGGGACGTGGAGCCTGCGAGCCAGGGGTGGCGAGAGCCAGTTTTCCACAGCAGGATCATTTCTGAAAACCTGGCCTCCGCCTGGGACCCAACCTGGGAGGAAAGATCGTGTCAGCCGCCAGCTCCACATGTGGCCTGTGGTGCTTGGATGCCAAAAAATTTGGCCAGTGCTGGAGGAAGAGCTCGGCTGAGAGGGGCTGGCAGCACACAGGAGGCTGCGCAGAGCCCTGTCGCTTTGTCCCCTTGCAGCAATCACCGCCAACGTGGAAATACGCCTCGGCAGAGCTCACAGCACATTGGCAGTGGGCTGGAGGACGATGCAATGAGCCTTGTTTGCAGGGAGGAGGTGGGATGGAGGAGGAGAGTGTCGTCGGTGCTGCTCCTCTGGGCTGGATGTGTGGGGTTTGGCTGGCGGCCATGGCACGTCTGTACCCCGCCGCAGATCGTTACCTCGGCCTAGGTGTCAAGTGACTCGGAGCGAGGGTTTTTATGTCTTTTCAGAAATTAGTCTGCTTCTCCTGTGGCCTCTCACTGTTGCCGGGATTGAGCTGCCCGCCCCAGAATGGGCATCTCCGTTGATATTGCTTGATCTCATAACGCAAAACAAACCAGATGCTCGTGTCTGATAGACCTGAACATAACCTCAGCGCTGTCTTCTATTACAACGGAGAAATCCCTTTGTTTAGCCTGTCTCCGAAACTGGATTTTTGTGCTGGAATAAAGACAAATATGAAATATGTACTCATATCCCAGGACTTGTTTGTGGTACTCAGCTACTAAAAATTCAGCTGTGGCTTTCATAAGTTGTTACTAATGTTTGAAGTCGCTTTTTTACCTTATCTGCAAGGAGCACCTGCACCGCTGTATTTACTGAGAGCAAGAGTATTTCTTTTGTTTCTGCAGAGAGATTTAAAAGAAGGGACAGGGCCAGTTTGTATGCTAATAGAGGTATGAGCAGAATGTTAATAGCTGAGATAAACAATAATGAAAAGAAAAATAAAAGTACTTTGGTGGGCAGTCTTGAAGCTAAGGGCCGCGTTCCTGTTTTTGAGGCCTTTTCACCCCAGCTTGCCTGTATGACAGCCGGATTTCATTCTAACACATCTTCCAGTGGAGGAAAGGTCTGAGTCTGGCTTGACAGCAAGTCTGCTTCGAAAGTCCATTGAAATTCAGAAATGCTATTTTCCAACAGCCTTCCCCCAGCACTTTACAACTTGTGTCTCTGAATGAGCTTGTTTGCAAGAAACTGAAATGTGAGAGCTTAACATTTGAAGACTTCATAAATGTTGTTGTGAGCATTTTGTGCAGGCCTCGCTGTCGCCTTGGCTCTGGTCTCCCTGAGGGCTCTGACCTGTGAGAGGGACAATGTCCTCAGGATGCCTGTTTCCCTCTTCCACCTTCCCTGCAGCCCTCCCCAAGTTGGCTCCCAGTCAGTTCACATTCTCCACCCATTTCTCCCTCATGCTTTGGTGTGCCCAGGATCCACCTAGGATCCACCTCAGGGCCACCTGAGTTGTCTCTGCAGGGGGAACAGGGACCTCCCGTAGGGGAACAAGGCAACCATCTGAGTACATGGCCCTCTGCACCATCCTGCCAGCGAGTCAGAGCTCCTGGGCTCAGTCCTGCTGTGCGTGGAGCCGCTGGGGAGCCTCTGAGTGTGCCACTTTGAACCCACACACCGAGTCACTTGTTCCCGAAGAGAGGATGTGGTGTCACATGCTGGTGGTTATTTGCAAGCCTGGGAATGCTAACGAGAACCTGAGCTGTGGCTTGCTGACAGGGTGGAAACGTGCCTGTGAAGGGCCTTGGCGCCTGGTGACTCATCCCTGCAGCGCTGGATGTGGAACCAGGTAGGACATTGCCTGGCAGGAGGCTTCGTCTGAGGACACAGCACATCGGCCAGTTGAAGCTGGACAGGTTTATCACAGGTGTTCCCTCCCTGGCTCTGTTTCTTCCTGTTTCTTCCAGGAGCTTTAAGGAGAGGGTAAGGCCTCTTCACTGTCAAGGGGCTGAAATAACAGTGGTCCCTGCTCAAAGTGGAGGGCATGCTCAGGGCACAGTGTGAGGGAATGTGTGTGCCTAGGAGAGGAAAGCAGGAAGCCCAGAGAAGCCAGAACTGGAGGCAGCAGAGAAAGTCTTCAGCAGCACTTGGAAAGTTGCTGGGAGCCTGGCACTGAAAGAAATGCCAGAGTCAGGGAACTTTGTCAGCCACGGCTGTGGTGTGCAGAGGGTGATCTCCTGTTTGAATCTTGAGTGTCCAGGGATCAGGACTTTTCCCTGGCCTTGACAGATAAACAGGGATCTATCAAAGACCTGGTGGTTGGTCACAGCTTCCCCTAAGAACTAAAACACCCTGCGGGGCCCCAGCCTTCATCAAGTTGTTCATGCCAGGAGTAACGTCAACAACAGAGAACAAGAAACACCAAACTCTGTTTTCTTCTCACTGCTGTAGTAGCATTAGAGAGGACATATCTTCCTCCTTCCTTTGGCCTGCAGTTCTTAAGAGATCAGGGCACAAGCGAGGGCTGCCTCACCTACCTGCTGCAGTAACTGGTGCCTCCTCTATAGCCCTTCCCGTACTGCGCGTGCCAGAGAAGGGCTCCCACCTGTGGGAAGAAGACTGGCTAATGCTGACAGCCTCAAACCTCATGTATATGCAGGAGTGCCACATTTAAACAGTGAGGGATGACGGGGTGATGAGCAGATGTTTCGCACGCACATACACCAATCCCCCTATGCTGGCTTCTTCTCCGTTCCCAGAAGCAGAATGCATGGGATGGCACCACAGGCTGACGGTGTGGGACAGGATCATGAGTTTAACCCTACCCCAAAACAACTGATAGAAACAGGCTTCTGCCATGCATCTCTCTCCATCTTTAGGTGGCAATGATAAAACCCCAGGGAGTTTTGTTCTTTGCCACAGGTATCTAGCAGAAATCTTCCTGGAGTGAAGCCAAAGTGGCTGTGAGCTGGGCCACTCCACAGACATGCAAGAATGGGAGGCAGCATCTCCTGCAGCAGCAGCCATAGAGGTCCTACTGGGGTGATACCACTGTGGAGGTCTCAGAAGCAGGTGCTGAGCCTAGCTCCCTCGTTCCTGGGGCAGAACTTCACCCACAGCCCATCGCTGGGGGCAGCGTTGGTGATGTATTCAGGTGGACAATTCACTGGTGCTGACCCAGTCCCGGCATGCCAATCTGAAACATTCATTCTTCTGAAAATGAGGTTGGCTGGGAAAAGCTCAAGTGTTTCTGCTGTCTGCTAGGTGGGAGGAGGTAGGGAGAGTGATGCAGATGGGATAAAAAGGATACTGAAAGGGAGCTGAAGAAGCAGGGAGCCTTAAGTAGCACTGCTCAAAGCTTACACATACAGAAATGCTCTGCAAGCCAGTTCGTTATTATTGTAAATGCCACTGAATGAAACCTGCTACAAGCAAATGCTGTTCATGATGCTAAACCAGAATCTTGCATCAATGTAAGCCAGCAGGGGACATTAAAATCAAAGTGGAACTGTATTTATATTCTGGGCATAAACTCAGCCTATGCTGCTGGAGATAATATATACCCTCCCCATCATCCACCTTCAGGGAGTTTACACCTCCCTCTGTCAGTCTGACTCCCACTTGGGCAGCGGGTACTTATAATACCATGGCATGAGCTGCAGGTTCTCTTTGAGATATGATCTTTTCCAGTCAAAGTGCCCTTTGGAGCAGGGCACTATCTCTTTAGTCTGGAATTATGGCATTCGTATTAGCAAGTCTTCTAAGGAATTCATGTTCAGAAAACATACGCTCTGCAGAAATGTTTCATGGAAATTAGATTTCAAGGGGCAAAAATAGCACAGTACTCGGAGACTGCAGAAGGTGGAGATCTTTTTCTTCCCCCATTCTCCCAGTAATTAATTTCTCCTCTGGCATACTTTGAGGAAAACACTTTCTTTCATTAATATACTGTCTACCTGTTAAGGAACATTCTTTCAATTCATTTTTTTAAGCATGTACAACTTTGATCAAGTCCTCATCATAGATCTAACAGAAGAATGAAATGCTGTTAAGCATTTTCCTTGTAGAATGCTCATCAATGTTTTGTGCACTTAATCAAATCCATGTACGTGGTAAGTAGCTTTCATCCCGGTGAAACCATTGGAATCGCTTCCAATTCTACAAGAGCCATACTTGGCTATTTCTCTGCACAATGTAAGTGGTGGTAACTCAAACTCAGATTGTATCTGACTAAAAAGTAATTCTTGTGGAAACATAATTCAGTATGCTCTAATCCTGTTTTATAGTAGTCACTTTCCTACCACACTTTTGTCTCGGGCTAGTGAGTCTTTGCTGATTCAGACCACAAATGTTTCTGCCAACCTCTTACCTCTAGAAGAGCATAGAGAAAGACACCATTTATCTGAATGGTCCAGACATTTCATTCACATCAGAAGTCAACCGAAGCCTTAATGTCCTGTTAGCTCAGATTGAGAACCTGTTTGTGGTTCAGAGCCATCAAAAATGAATTTTATATGTGGACCTTTCTTTTAAAACTCCTCCCTATTCCTGAAGAAAACCCATTACCTCAGAGCCAGTTCCCTAGTGACACTCACGTGCAGAAATATCCTTCACTATTAAAGACCAGTTCAAGGTGTTTGGGCCTTTTTCCTTCTCAGCTTGACATAATAATAGTTGATGGCTCACCTCAGCCGCAGAGTTACATGGTAAACTGTATATATCCCACCACTTTTGTCTTGATATAACGTGGCAGGTCTGGTTTTGAAGGAAATCACAACATCCTTAACTGTAGGTTGACTTCATCTTCAAAGCTCAGCAAAAATATGATTCTTGGACCAACTCTGACTTTCGCTGTATCCTCCAAATTGTCAAGCATATGGAAGACTGAGGCAGCAGGTTGCAGATCTGCTGTACACAACCTTTTCTCCTCATAGAAGTGCATCTGGGGCCACAGTTTTCCTTCAGCTGCCACTTTTAGGATCTCAGACTTAGGAAGAGTCGCAGCTTATTGCACAGAAACCTCTCTCTGCTCAGGCACTAGGCAGAGACTTCTCCATGAACAGAGGGAAAGCAATGGATTTCAGCCACTCAAATGGATTCTTTGGGCATCTACAGCTTTTGTGTGGGTGACTTTTTTTTCTTAATGCGGAAAAATAAATAAAACCACTTGAATCCAAATGGTCCATATGAGTCACGAAGAAACCATTCTTCCTCCCCCTGAGACAGTTAGTCACCCTTTCACTACCAGAAGGCAGAATTTGGGTAGTTCTAACTGCACAGGAATGCAGATGATGAGAAATTGTTCTTAGGTATAGGAAATGATGTTTAATCATCTCATGAGATGGGCAAAATTCTTTTTCTAACTGCTGAACAGAATCACCCTTTAGAAGCAGCAAGTGCTCTATTGCAAAGGATTTGTCTTGCCAAGTGGCTTTTGTTGTACCTGTATCTCTGAAAACTGATTTGTAGGTTATATTTTGGAGAACTGTTGACATGTAGGAGATTGGTGTGCTACAGAAAGGCTACAGAAGATTACGTCACTATTTTTTTCTGTGCAGGAATGCATTTCAGAAAGTTTCTGATAACCTATAAGGAGTCTTTGTAGCATGTTCATACTTGTGAGTATGGGAATCCTGTCCAAGTCCTGCATTTTCATTGACTCTTGCACTGAAGAAACTATTCAACACTTGCATCTCAGCTTCCCAGCTATGGAATGGGAATTGCAAGGGGAATTACAGCTGTCCTGTGCTACAGTCTTATTCTGTGGCTGAATTAGTCAGTATTTGGAAATCACTTTCAAGCAATAAAATGCTACATTTTTAATAGTAAAGTTGCCCTTTTCCCCAGGAGTCCTATTCAAAACCTCTCAACCTTGACAATAAATGGAAATTGAAATCTTTTGCGTTCTCAAATGAATGCATTATTTTAATTTTTTTGTAGGGATAAGATTTTGTGCAGAAGGTGATTTTGAATATTTAGCAACATAAATTTAGCTAAACCTTTTTGCTTCTGTAACTATAATTTTTAATGCAATTCTCTTAGTATTTTAGATTGAAAATGAGGAAATATCCTTTGGCTCCAGTCCAAAGTTGCCTCTTTTTTTTTTTTTTTTTTTGGATATCTTTTCAAAAGATAAAGGTCTAATTTTCCCTTCCCTGGTGCACTTTATAGTCATTTACACATGTGAAATGCTATTATTCTCTCCTGGAAACATACACCAAAATGCAAATTACTCTGCAAGAGGAGCCTAGCATCAAACTCAAGGACTCCAGAGGATAAGGGCAAATGAGCAGCCTGCCATGAACAGCCTAGAGAGTCAACTTAAAGCCTGTCACCTACGTTATGGTCATAATTCATGTTCACAACCTTACCCTACGGCAAAAGAAAGGTGCCTTACCTGTGGAAGAAAGTGGAGTAAATACCTCACGTTCACCACAGCACATAAATGATTGTAAAAGCACTTCTGATCTTATCACTTGGCAACTCTTCTGTTGGGTCCGTACCCTCAGACCAACCCATGGCAAATGTCCTCCAAATATAAACTGCATCTCGCTGTGTACACTCACTGCGCGCGTTGCCTTGCCTCTATCACAAATCAAACAGCGGCTGGCAGCCTGTTTAGCAGGACGGGTTACTGAGCACACTTCAGCTGTGAGCAGAGCCAAGGGCGTGCTAAAAACAGCCTCGTGCTGCTCGTCCTTGCTCCCAGTTGCAGACTGTGCCTGTGCCGGCCTGCGGAGCCGTATGCCAGGCTCAAGGAGCTCAAATGGCTTGGGTTTGGCCCAAGCTTTCACAGCTCCTGACTACAGCTCACTTCCCCTTGAGTGCTGCTCTGGTTAAAAACCCGCACCTGGGGTTGAAGGGCTGCAGGGATCTGGGCAGTCAGTCAGTCAGGGTGGGCTTTATTTTCCTTTTAAAGCAGACAGTAATCCCCCAGCCCTGTGCCGTGCAGGGCTGTTGGCAAACATCAGCCATACGGCCTCGTCTGCTGGCTGGCCCCATGTACTGCTCTCTTGGCCTGGGGGAGAGGATAGACCTGAAGAAGCAATTTGGCTTGAAAATGAGAAACGGGCAAAGCAGCTGGCAAACCTGGCCTCTGAAAAAGAGATATGGAGAGAGAACAGGAAAGCAATTACTTCAGAAAGCCAGGTTAGTCCTTACTCCAAATTAGTTGAGCTGCTTGGAAAAAAAAACCCTACAGATAAACCTTTTTGTAGCTCAGCTGATGCCTTTGCTAAAGGTGCTCTGCTACCAGTGAAGCAGCAATTTCCTATGGACGTGCTTCATGAGGTCTCAGATCCAGAATCTGTGGCTCAGTGGCTGTTTTGTCCAAGCATGAGGCAACCCTACCGATATTTATGAGATCTTGGAAAGCTTTGGTGGGAAAGACACCCCAATCTGGAGGAGGCCACATTTCCGCTTACTGAAATCCTCCTTGAAGTGGTACAACCCTCTGCTGATCAGCCATTTCAGAACCTGGACCAAACAAAGCCCGGCCCTAGAGATAGGGACAAAGAGATCGAGGTCTGTAAAGGTATCCAGGTGCCTACATGATTGTCAGACTCCCCAGGTGACACAGCTAAGTGCCTGTGCTTCTTCCTGAAGGCTGTGAAAGTTATGGGTAGGTACTCAACAGCTTTCAGGGTCAGGCTTATGATCCTCATTCGAGCAGTGGTTGTGGTATCTAGGGCGAATTAATATACGTATCGTAAATGGACTTGGTCTCTTCTTGAAGCAGAGAAGTATTTTTGTGATGTGGCTCATTGCCAGCGTTCCTCAGAAAGTCACATATGCAATTTTTCATCTATACGTTGATAAAACACTATAATTAGTTTCTGAAATATTTCTAAATCTCCTTTTGCAGTAGTTAACCCCTATTTCCTAAGAAAAAGAAAATAAAAAAATTACTTTTTCCTTGAAGTCCCAAGCAAGTAGCTTATTTCACCATCCCAGGGGCTGTGATATGTGATCAGGCACCAAAAGCTACGTGCCTCCTCCTCCTCTCGGGGCACTCATGTGAAAAGTCAGCTGAAGGGGCTCTGTCAGTTGATTTTCTCACTTGCTTCATGGTTTTCATTTCTGATTTTAATGTTGTGTTAGAATATTTTTTTTTTTTTACATTTGATGTTAATGTCTCTGGATGATTTCTGATCACTCAAGATTAATAACAACATCCTGCCCCTTGATATCTGATTTGGGTTTATCAAATTATGTCCAGTCCATTCTGGCAACTGCCCAAATTAGCCAGTCACCCTAATTTGTTGCTAGTCCTGTCCATCTCTCAAAGAGCAAATTAAAACAGGACTGTCTCATATGTCAATTAAGGTCTTATATCTTTCCTTCCATCCCTTTCTTTATTGATGGGCTCTATTTTTTTCCCCCTTTCTTTGTTGTGATCACGGAGGCCTCTAGATTTACAACTCTTAAAGTCAAAGTACTTTATCTACAGATCAAGAGCAGCAAAGAGAGCAGCAGTTTTCAGATTATCCTGCCCATCCATCTCAGTCCTGGAGGGGGCCAATTTATGAAATGAGAATTGGACATTCTCAGTGTCTGCTTCATCTTCTGCTGAAACTGCAGACGGGGAACAAATCACTGGCTATTTCAGGGTCTAAGGGTGGCAGAATGAAGACCTGGGCTTCGAAAAAGCAGATTTCAGCAATTTCAGAAGGCAGTTAGGCAGAGCCTCTTGGGAAGAAATTCTAAGGGAAGAAGTGCAGGGAGCTGGTGGCTATATTACAAGCAAATCAGCCACTTGTCTCAGTGCAGAGGAGCAATAGAGTTTACAGTGAAACCCATATAGCTGCATCAGGAGCACTACATTACTGGAAATCCAAAAAAGGAGCCTCACAAAGAGTAAAAACAAGGCAACAAGGCAATATAACCAGTTTTTCTGAATGCATAAGGAGCAGAAGCAAGGCAAAGGGAGATGCAGCTCCACTGCTTAATGGACGCAGAGAACAAATAAAGCATGACAAAGAGATGTTTGAAGTATTCAACGCTTTTTTGGTTGAATCTTCATTAGAAAAGAAATCTCCATGAAGCAGCATTGAAGTGATTGAAAAAAGGCAGTGGCTGGTGTGCGATGGTCTCCCGTCAAATTGGGAAGGCATTTCGCTTTGGGTTCTACAGGAGAATTTTTTCCTTGGGACTATTTCTGTTCACTGTCTTCATTATCAGGCTGGATGATGGAAAAGACTTCATGCGCAGTAGACACCAAGCTGGGATGGAGCTATAATGAGTTTGGAGGGCATAATCAGAGAAGGAGCGTTCTTGGTGAGCTGGAGAATTGATCTGGGCCCAGCGAGATGGAATTATTTTGGGACAAAATGGAAGTATTACGCATAGAAATCAAATGTGTACATCCAGATCGCACAAAAAACTGCTGAGACAGCAGTACCAGAGAAAGGGAGCTGGGGTCTCGGCGCACCACAAATCAAGTGAGCCAGTAACATGCTGGTGTTGTGGAACGGGTGAATCTTCAGGGAGGAGGTGTTAGCAGGCAGGCAGTGTGAGAGCTACTTATGCCACTCTACCCGGCGCTGCTGACATCCCACTTGATCCACATTTGGGTGGTCTGGACGCCATGTAGAACTTCTTTTTTTGTCTAGAAGGAAGATAGCGGAGGGGAATCACAAACCTTTCAATATAAAGAGAGCTGCTTTTTACTTTCCTCCTTGCCTCCTGCAGGTAGGATGAGGAATAATTGGTATAATTTATAGCAGCATATCCTTAGGTAGGTGTAACAAAAGCCTGTAGGAGAGCTGTGAGCCCTGGAGGGGGCAAGGAAGGATACTGCAGCATTGTCTTCACTGAAAGCTTTTCAGAGCAGACAAGAGGATGTAGGCAAGCCAAGCACCTCCCAGGATCCCTCTGATCTCCTTTGTGAGACAGGCTGTGGGACTGGGAAGAGATTCGGGGACACTGTGTGGTCCATTCCTTCTCCCCAGATCATGCCTGACTACAAAGTTTTTGTGTGTTTCAGGAAACAAGACAACAGCGCTTAAAATAGCCCCACAAAATAGGAAATAATGCTTTCCATTTCTGTGACTGATGTGGGGTTATGTGCGGTATGTTTTACAGCAGTCAGCAGCTCTGTAGGTCACTGATTTGTTCATATTAACCTGCCTGCCAGGAGTTAAATCAAAAGAGACAGAGGAGGAAGAGTCAAGCTGGGATAAAACCGCATCCAAGGGAAAGCTGTTTGCAGGGACAAGGTGGTGCCTTCCCCCTGCTTCCCTGCCTCACCTCCCACAGGGCTGGAAGCCCAGGCTCCGAAACCAGGAGGAGGTTGGTTTTGGACAAGAAGAGGGTGCAAGCGACCTGCCTGCTGGATGCAGGCAGCACACTGTCCAAGGCCAAACCTCCGTGCCTTTATTCCTTGTGGGAGGCGAGCGAAGGCCTGGGGGTGAATGCACGGCTCCAAGGGCTGCAGGTCTGACCCCTGGCAGACACCTCGGGAGCTGCCAGGAGGTGATGTACAATTACAGAGTGGTTTGTCCTGTTTCTCATGGTCTGTGCTTGAAAAGAAAACAGGCTTTGTCCTAACGTACTGGGACGTATGTTGCCCCAGAATGAACTACTCAAACAGGACAAGACCTGGAGAAAAGTCCCAGGGAAACTTGAGCATGAATATTCAGCTCGGGAGAACGAGCTTCTCAATTTATCCCCACCTTGCTGGAGTTGTTCCCATAAAATAATCATCGCTTTTGAAGTCAGTCCTACTCTTCCCCCGTGCCTGACGGGCTGCTCCCCCAGCTCCGCGTGCGTGCACCGGCTGGCTCTTTCCCAAGTGCTGCTCGGTGAAGAGACGCCTGCGTGCCTACCTGCTGCAAACTATTTACATTTCCCTTTCATTGGCAATAAATTAGCTCTGCAGAGGAGGGCTGAGCAACAGTTGTTCTGAGCAGGGAGGGAGCCTGGGTTCTGCGACAGCGTTTGAACAGCCAGCCCTTATCATCTCCAGCGTACGAGTGCAGGGAGCTTGCTGATGCAAACCAACACCAAGTGAGCCGTGTTTGCCAGCAGAGCAGCTTCCCATGTGAAAACCCTGATTCTTCTTGACAAGGCCAAGGCAAGGCAAAGCCAAGGCAAGGACAGAGCCTTTTTTTTTCTTTTGTTTTTTTCTTCTCCCCCCAAAACCAGCTGTTATTGGAATAAGTAATTCTGCAGACCTGCCTTTCACATCTCACTCACTTTATGTGCCTTCTAATTAATTTCGTCGGGGAAAATAATTGGCTCGGATCTGGTCGATCCGACTGAAGTTCTAAATAACTTTGGTTGAGTGGTATTTATATTTCAGCAACTAGTCTTGGGTGAAACGCTCGCATGCTCGGAATACTAAAGCCTGTGCTAACGTGGCATAAAAATAGCGCCGTGGTCCATCGAGTGGCATTAAGTCCCCTCTATAAAAAGACGTACGGCTGCCTCCGAAATGCAGCTGTCTCGGGGGCTGGGGGGGAGCAGACCAACCCCTGTCAGTGCGCAGTGGTGGGCAGCATGGACACACTATCTATTAGCAGCAAGGTGGGGTGAAATGACTCTCAGCTGGGGAGGAGTGATAGGAATTGCCCTGTGGAGACAGATTGGGAATGCAGGAGCTGGTGGGGAAAGATTTTGAGGATGTGGTCACGTTGGGACAGTGCAGGGGCAAGGATCAGGCAGGGAGAGGGAAGGACAAGGACAGCAGTGGGAGATCTGGTGCATGGGAGGAGAGAAGAGGCAGCACAGGCAACAAAAAAGCTGAGATTGCCCTCGCCTGAGGGACAGACCTGGTCAGACATGGGCCCAGGTGCTGGCGGGGAGATGTCCTTCTGACAGCCGGACTGCCGTGGTCAATAAGTAATCCTCCTGCCATGGGACGGGCCGGGGTGCTCCCATCCCTGGTGATATAGGGCTACAGAAACACGCAGAGGGCAGGCAGGTGTTACTGTGCCGAAGGTCAGAGTGACACTAAGAGTACCTGCAATTCTCTCCATCCTGCAGCTTCTCTGCAAACATTTGGGCCAGCACTTCTCTCCCCCCCCCCCCACCTGACAAATTTTAGATCTGCAGCCAGATCCTCACTCTCCAACTCAGCCCTCGTCTCCGCTTGCCACAGCATCAGCCCACTCTCTTGGATCCTCGAAAAGGAAATTCATCTTTCCATCTGCTCCTCTTCATCTCCTTGTTGAATAGGTAGCATTTGCCTGAGACAGCTCGCCCCGTGCTGCAGAACAACACGTTTCGTGCCGCAGAGTGCCCCGAAAGGCCTTCTTTCCATAAGCGAGCTGTGTAAACTGGCTCTCCTTCTGCAAACCTTTCCTACTAGCCTGTGTTGGCTGCGGGGCTCCCCGGGGGAAGCCTGGGTAAATGAACAAGCGTGAAGAGTGCTGCCACAGCCTTCTGCACTTCTTTTCTCCCTGGTGTTAAAAATAATAGCTCATTTGTAAATAACGTGTCTCCCAGCCTGTTTTCAGAGGGCTTTTGAGAGGCACTGGATTAGCAAGCCCGCATCCTGACTTGCTCACGTCCTGCACGGGCAGCAGCGGTGCTGGCTGTGTCAGATCCCAGTGTGAGCAGTTTGCCTTCCAGCTGAGTTCCTGATTTCCCTCCCAGGATTACCAACACGACCTGCACACGGGCAGCTCCTGATCATTAGGATGAGGACGCCAGGTTGCAAGAGCTCCCAGCTCACTCCCAGGCAGTACTCCTAGCCTAGAGGACCAAAAGGTATAGCTGAGCCAGCTTGGCCAACGCCACCCCAAGGGCATGTGAAATGGCTCCAAGCTGCTGGGAAGGCACAGAAATCCTGCTGCCCGCTCCACGATCCGTCCCATCCCACCAGCTCTGGACAGCTGGAGCAAAGCTCGTCCACGCTGAGCTCACCACTGCAAGGTGTGGGGTAAAGCAGGACCAGCTGGATGAAATCCTGTGAGCTGTATCAGAAACAAGATCGGGCACCTTCCGCCTTTAATCTGCATGGCCGGGAAAACAACCCAACGTTACAGAACACCCTGCCTTAGGAAATTTCAGGGAGAGTCTTACCTATTTCTCATTTTTACTTCAAATATTTTCTCCCATCCCTCCCTGCCCCCACTTAAAGATTTATTTGGTTTTCCCTCTCTCTGGGCTCAATCTAATTAAACAAAAAAAAAATGCTTTATTCATGCGAGTGTTCTGTGAACTTTACTCAGGAAAAGTGCTGAATACACCAAAAGCAAAGAACAGTTTTTATGTGACTAGTTTTTTTTTTTTTTCCTAGGATTTTGTTTTTTTCTTTCTTGCTCAGCAAAGCTGTTTTTCTATTAAGTAAAGAAATGGATGAAACCCCACACTTCAATACACAGGCAATTCAAACTTCAATAAAATAACAAAAACACGAAATGCTATTTTATTGGTCACTGAGTTCCTCTTCCGCACTGGGAGCATTTCCATACCAGTGATTAACAAAGTGAGGCCTCGATCCTCTGAGTGTAAGAGGCTTTCAAAACGGCCAAGTTAAACTCCTGGAATATAAGCATGGTTAGACTTGGGGGTGTCTGGGCAATATCCATTTGATTTCCATTTCCATATGGATTATGACACAATCTTGCATCTTGAACCTACGTACTTGCATACTAATTTTTCCCTGGGAACCTCTCCTACATTCCCCGTCCAAAATAAATGGTGATCTCACGATCAGCTATTTCGTACTTTTCATCATTTCTCCTCATTATTCAGAGCGTGTCTCATGCCTTATTTACAAGCCGTGATTCAAGCTGCGCCGCGGAGGAAATGGGCTGCAATTTCCAGATTAACTTCTCTGCGTAACGTTCTGTGGTAGCACCCCAGCGCTTCCCAAAGTCTTCGCAGATCCGTCTAGACTGCTTCAGCCGGAGGTCCTGTGTCTGCAGGGTGTCAGGAGGAGGCTTGGGAAACAGCAACATCGAGAACGAGCGTTCGCAAGGCAATGTGCAGAAGGAGGAGACACGCTGTGTGCGACAGCAAGGTGCTCACCCCCTCCTGCAGCCTCACCCAACTCGCAGCGGGATGCAGCCACTAGCTGTGTAGGCACCGTCTAGCCAACCTTCTCCCCATCCTATTCCTTCTGTCCTGCTCCAAGGACGAGGAAGGCAATGCCACCAGTGTGTGAGGCTTCTCGGAGTTCGCACTCCTTGCACCACTGCTGACTGCAGGGAGCGTTCCGACATCCCTGGTGGTTGCAGCTGCGGTTTGGCCGCTCCCCAGTGAGACCGTTCCTCAATTAAAAAGCAATCCCATTTTGTTAAGATGAAAGGAAAATGGCTGTGTGGACCAATATTTGCAGAGCCACATCGGTAGGTTGCAGCTATAAATTGAGCGTTCTGGTATCGGAGGAGGCTTTCAGTGCACGTTTATGAACAGGGTGGGTTTGTTTGCACTGGGCAGGGGAGGTGCACGCGTGTGCTTGCCTTTTAGGCGTGGTGCAGGCAGGTAACTCCTTCTGCGCTAACAGAATGGGATAGCTCCTGCTGCTCTGATTGCATTACTCTACTGCCTTCCTGGCTCTGCAGCCTCGAGCTGCAGCCTTGATGTGAGCACTTGAAGGTTGCACTTTGGCCGGCGAGCTGCCAAACAGCTGCATTTCAGCAAGACGTGGTGTTGCGCCCGGGGGGCTCTGCCCCACAGCTGAGCTCCGTGTCACTGCAGTAGCGTGGTAGAAAATGGCAAATTGAGCCACGCAGAGGTGTGGGTCAACGAAGTCATTAACAAAGTGACCTCACGGAGAGGGGAGACAATGCAGGGGCCCGGCATGATGATGCCCAAGGGTTTTCTTTAACAGCAGGCTCTGCAGTAATGACGGTAACACAGAGAGCAGCAACATATTAAAAAGGCCCTTTCTAGCAACCCCCTGTGCCTGAATTTCCAGGAAGAAAAGAACTTGCTTGTCATGCCAGCGCTTGCTTTACCTGATGCGTGGCAATGCCGGGGGGCTCTTTTGGGGAAGGCAGCCCTCCCTGTTGCTGTCCCCATCAGCACCGGTCCCATTTCCCCTCTCGCCTTGGGCACGGCTGCCCCTGCCCTCACCTCCACCAGGCTTGGGGTGGGACGAGCAGTCACGAAGACCAGGCAGAGAAAGGCAAGAGGCAGGTTTGCAGAGAGGATCTGGCACAGCAAAGCCGTGAGCAAGGCTTTGGGGTCAAGCCGTGAGCTGCCCCCCACAGCAGGGGCACACACCGCGTGTAAGAGTCTGGAGGAGCACACACAGGTTTACTGACCTGAGCATCCCTGTCCTGATTATGAATGCACCAAGTGGAGTGAGGCAGAAGCTCAGTCTCTGCGAGGCAAAGTAAATAAAATAACATTAAAATCTAATTTTCTCTAGATTCCTGCAAGCCTTTGGGAGGACAAAGGGATCACGATGGGTGTTTGTTTTCCTATAGATTTCCCATCATACTTCCACTGCCTCCTATTACGTGCACATTGGTGGTGTCGGTTTGCTTCTTCTCCACTCCAGAAAAAAAAAGGAAAATAAATTGGGGGGAGTCCAATTACTGAAACTTAATTAAAACAATTTAAAAATGACTTAAGTAATTATCTAACAAGTGATCTTTTTGGTAGCAGCTGTACACAGGCAATTTATTAGTTAGTGAAGCCAACCCTACTTTTTAATATAAACAGACTAATTAATCAGTGGTTAACTCTTGTAATGACCAGCCCTGGCATTTAATTATTGCTGCTGTCATCAAGCATAATAGCTTATTTCCCAGGGTTATTCTTCGAACTGCCAAGAGTGACCACTCGGTGTGAAATTTAAAGCACTTTCCCTGACTATCTCTCATTTCCACATCCTCACAACTTTTGGGAGCATGCAGATTTCCTAGCATGAGAAGTTTCACCCAGCTTTTTGGCTTTTTTTTAATATCTTTTTAGCAGATTTCTGGAAATGCTGAGAATTTTCTGGGGAGCAAAAATTTCCAGTTCTTTCAGGTTTTTGTTGCTTAGGGGGGAAAGGGGAGGAAAAATGTCTTTGTCACTTTAGAAACCCTCTCTATGGACACTCTTTTGAATGTGGCGGATGAAAAAAAAAGGACCAAGATCTGCAACAGGCACATGTTGGAGGTGTTTATGTTGTCTTGTTTTAATGAGCTGCTGAAGTTTGGTGGTGAGGAGACTGATCCTATGGCGGAGAGCTGAGAGCCCCCCACAGCTCAGCAGACAACAGCAGCCTGAGTGCAGGCAGGTAAGAGAAAAGCTTAGTATGAGGCTAACAGGACAAGGTGAGGAACGTCCTGGGGTCCCTCGAGCTCACGAACAGCAGACCAGGAGCTGCCTGTCACTGGAAAAAGGGGAGAAGAAAAAACTCAGGCGACCTAGTCCTCAGATTAACCTCAGCCTTTCAAAATGCTGTGGGATAATGAATAGTACAGGAGCTGTGCATTGAAAAATGCCCTTTAAAAGGAGGCACAGGCAGTAGGGAAGGCACAAAAACCTGGGTGCTGAGCACACCTATCCGAAGGGTGTCTCTGTGGCCGTGGCCATGCACACAGGTGGCTGTGCAGAACTCACCCAGCACAAGCCTCGAGCGCACAGGGCCCTGCTGCTTCCCCACGATTACCCGGCCCCGTGCACATTTCAGGGAGTTAAAGATTTTCTAACGGATTTAATAAACCTGAAATGTCCAGCAACAGATGCCAGATTTGATCATCTCGCCGGGGCTGACAATAAAGAGGCTCACATAAACTCAGCAGGAAGGGAAGCAGAGAGTGCAGAGGAGCTATTAGCGAGGAGGCTAGCGTGAAGCAATTGCAGGCAGCAGTCAGTAGGGCAGTAAAAGCTAATAAAACCTTGATGTACAAACCAGACTAATCAAAGAGCAGGTCCCGCATATGTATCTCCAGTCCCCTTGGCCTTCACGCGGCAGCTGGTGGGAATAGCTTGATTGCCTGTGTAGATGAATGGATCCCAAGCAAGCGATGCCTGAGCATCTCTGTCAGCCCACTGGGCTGAAACGAGACTTCAAAATCCCCAAAATGAGCAGCAAACTTCCTCGAGTTTTCATGCTGTCAGCTCTCCGCAGCCTTGTGGTAGGAAGAAAGCCCAGGGTTTGGCTTTGAAGGTGAGTCAGCACAGGGGAAGGGAGAGGCTGCCTTTTTCTGGAGCATGTTTTCTGCAAAAGGGCAAATAAACAGTGCTGCTTTCTGCCCCGCGGAGCAAAGGAGGAAGGCAAGGCTGGACCCAGCTCTTGGTCACGCAGGAACAAACCTGGATTTGTAAGCAGAGCCATTCCCAATGCACCCTTGGGAAAACAGGAGCAGACCTGGGACCCTGTTGCCTGAATTTTCCATGGCCAGGCTTCTCCCCAGAGCCAGACCGAGGCTTTGGCCACGTGGTGAGTAATTAGGGAAGGTTTTAGTAAAAAGCGGATGACAAAGGACGTGAAAGCCTGCCTGGTGCTGCCCTCCACCCGTGTCACCTCCCTGGCCACACGTAGGGCTGGGCTGGTCCCGCAGCACTGCACATGAAGAGCACAAGGCAGCAGAGTCACACCGGTGTTGGAGCGACCGGGCTCAGGAGATGAAGCAGGTACTTGCCTGAGGCAGCCTGCATCAATCTGATGAATGCAGAGGGAGAACGGGTAGGAGTTGCTGTAATGGACCCAGACTGGTAATGACTCCAAATTTCTGCCTGCCATAAGCACTCCTGCCTAATTCTCAGGATGAAGACACCCAGCCCTCCCTCCCCATCACACGAGTCCTCCCCATCTGCACCCCGGGGAGATGAGCCCGCATCTGGGGAGGAGCGGAGCGAGGCTGTTTCCTTGGGGCTCTAATTACGCCTCTAATTACAGCACTGGCCATGACGGGGACTGAGACCCACTGCAGAGACCCAGCACCGTTCCTCCACCAGCGAGGGCAGAACAGGAGGCTTCAAAGAGCACTTTGAACCACGACCATTACTCCTGGCAGCGAAACAGCATTTAGCAGCAAAGCATCCAGACCTGGGGTTAGCTCTGCTTCCACCTAATTCAAACACCGAGCCCAGAAGGAAACCGAAGAGCAGCTTTGCTGGCTGAAAACACACAGTTTTGTTATTTTTGTGTTGGCTGGTCAGGCTGGTATGGTCTGAGGGCACAGGTTTTTACTACCCAGTGGTGCACAGATGCACGGGCAGCACACAGGCTGCACACCCACCAGTTCGTGCTCTCCTTGGTGGGGAAGCATCGGAGACCAAACCTTCCTCTGAGGTCACTCTGCCACTGGAGGTCACACGAGGGACTTTGCTGGCATCAGTGGCTTTTGGCAGGTGCAAAAGCAGCCTCCTTCTACAAGAACGGGAACTGGCTCCTTCAGGCACATGAATTTTGTGCCTCCCGTTTTATGCATGGTCCATGCACTGTGGTCCTGGGGTTGCTGGAAGAGCAGCCCCCTGCCTCGATACTGCCCTCGATGTGGGTTTCTCAGTCATCTCAAAGCTTTCATGACTTAGAAGTTTGTCATCACAGGCAGGGGAGAGGGCACTCACGGCATTATTTCTCATTTGCGTACCGCGGGGTGTCTCCAGGAGCACAGATGCTCTCGATGCCGACGGCGCAGAGATGAGCCTGGCCCCAAACATCAGCTTTATGCTGAGCACCAGGGGGTACCGCTCCCACCAGGTGCTGGCAGCGCCGAGCAGTTTTGTAACTGATGTTCACGTCTCCTGGCAGAGAAGTGTAGGGGAAGTAGGGCAGCCATATATTTCCTCCAATTTGGCATTGAACCGGAGGCAGAGAACAGGCGTAATTTCCATGCCAGGCTGGAGATGTAATAGAAAAGCCATCTAGCAGGTGAAAAATGAAGTGGCCCCTGACACAGGCAGATACTCCCTCCCACCTACTGCAGCCCTCCTGCTGCTCCCTGGTGTCTCTGTAATACAAACCGTGCTCATTTCACAGGCTCACCGCAGGCCAAATGGCTGTTCGTCACCCCTGCCTGTGCTTCTCTAATCATCTGCAGCCCTTCATCTCCTACGCGGGGCATCGCCACGTGCAGCCAGAGTGCAGCGTTACCCTTCCTGCTGCAACACCCAGGGCACTGGGAGTCCAGAGCCGGCTGCAAAACCAGGTGCTGCAGGAGCACAGGCTTCAAAGGGGGCTGGAAAAGTGTGCTGGGGGTCTGGGCACCTCCTGGCCAAAGGAAACTCAAGCTCTGAGCCAAGCAGCTCGGTTGTGCCTGTGCTCATCGTGGTCATGCTTGGTGGTGGGGTGAGATGGAGGGAGGACACCTTTGTGCTGATGGTGATGCAGTACCTGGTGGGATGAGGTCGGGTTGGCAGCAAAACCCGGGGATTTTGGCCAGGAGGGAACACTCCTGCCCCTGCTGTGTCCTGCCCATGCTGCCCAGAATGTGATTTGGCACAGAGGCATGCACAGCTGTGTGTGCCCAATGGGCAACAAGCATGAGGCATGGGTTGCCAGTGCCCAGTAGCTAAAGCCTTGTTGAAGAAGAGGGTTTTGTGTTACACGGTTCTGAGGAGCACCCGTCCTTTTGCTTTGCCATGATTTCCAGTGTCCCAGGGATGCCTTGCTGGTGCTGGGGTTCTGGAGGAGTCTTCCTCTTTCCACAGTGGACCACTTCCAGGTGAGCCTTATTGCCACCAGGCATGTGTTCCCTTGGTCCTAAAATCACATAAATGGGTTTCATTAGCTAAAGAAAATTGCTTTTAAAGGGATTTTTTTTCCTCGTTAACACATGTTCCTCTTTGTATTTATCCTATCTTGGTACTGTAGCCTTGTTTTTGTAATATCTAACTACAGCCCCTGTGAGTTGCCCCTGCTCTTGTTTCATCTCCCAGTATGCTGCCCTTCCTCACATGCATATTGACACACAGTAAGTGAGAGAAGTCTTTTTTTTAATACCTAGTATCTTGAATATTTGAAGTTTCAATTGCGTTAGCCCCTAGAAGGACACCACTATACTACCCACTGTATATGCAAATGGCTAGGGAATTTGTTCATTTTCAAAACAAAATGCATTCTTCGACCTGGACCTGGATGACTGATGAGCAAAATAATGTTGTGGCTATGGCTTGATTAGACCTTAGCATTTAAAATAAATGCATCCGCTTTAGGGAGGCTTACACAGTTTTTCTGCCGACTTCTCTGTAGCCATTACATGGTGGAGCTTGATTAAAGGAACGTGCGTTTCCAAATCGTGTTCCTACACATGTTCACTTAAACTGAACGTGAAACATTTAAATATGCCTGTCTGGATTGCCTTCATGCTAATCAGTCACCGAGGTGAGCTGACACATCGCCTGTCCTCCAGCCAGCTAGGCAGCACAACTCACATGCTCTAGATTCAGTACTGGGCAAGACAGCTGTCCATCAAACGTGAATAATAGGTCGGAGGAGTTAATGGTCTGTTCCCAGATATTTTACGAGCAGAAAAATGGTCTACATTTACAGAATCAATTATTCGCCATGAACAATTGTCCCAATTTTTCTCATTCAAAACACAAGTTAGTTAAATATGTGCCGTTATCTCTCAGTTTTCGAGATTCATGGATCTTAAGGCCAAGGGGGTAATTAAGATCATCTAGGTTGACCTCCAGCTTAATACAGGCTAAAAACTATCTTCTGATTATTTCTGCATGGAGACCATCATTTCTGCTTGAGCAGCAGCACATCTTTTAAAAAGACAGCTAATTATGATTTGAAAACATTGTGTGTTAGAGAATCTGGTACATCCCTTTAAGCTGTTTGTATAATCACCCTTGTTGCCAACATTTTTGTCTTGTTTCTAATCTGAATTTGTCCTGCTTCAGCTTTCAGCCACAGGATCTTATTACGCCTTTACACCACTAGATTAGAGATCCATCTGCCACCAGAAACCCCTTTCATAATGGTGTTTGTGAGTCATGATCACATCACCTTTTATTTTCTCTTGAATAAGCTAGCAACATTAAGCTTTGTTAGCCTTTTGCTATACAGCCAGTCGTCTGATCTCAGATTATACTTGCAGCTTCCATCTGAACCTTTTCTGGCTTGAGCTTTGATGAGGCTGACACAAAATTTCCTTAGAATTGCCAAAGCCCACAGCTGGCAGTTCCCTGTGTGGGGACTGCATCCAGCCTCACATGGCTCTGAACTAGACATTAACTTAACATGAAGGGCACACAACTGAAAATTGCTGGTTGCTGGAGCACAGGTGATGGTGTCTCGAGTGTCTTCTGTATCCAAAGAAGCTAAAGTCCAAACCAACAACATACAAATACTTTACAGTTTAAAAATCCAGTTTCATGAAGCTGAATAAAAAAATAAATATAATCATCCTGGAGAAAGAATTTAAAATGCAAGACATCATAATGGTATGTGTAGTTTTGTTTCCATCCATCTCCAAAAGGAAATAGGAGAAGTAGTGCGGTCCAGCAAAGGACAGGAAGGGAGATCACAGATACAGCCAAAATCATTTCGTTCAGAGAAATGTTAAATAGACCAGACTTTGTCAGCTTGGAAAGGAATTGACTGAGGAGTGAACATGATGTAACAAGACTAAAAATGGTGCGGAAAAGGTGAATGGAAATGACTGCATACAAGGATGAGGAGGGGAGGTGCAGCCCGGGCGAGCTGGCCACTGCTGGAGGCTGGCTCGGCGGCCCTTTGATCGCGCCCTGTCCAGCCGTTCTCGCCTTCCTAAAATGTGAAGGGTAACTGGGAATTTTATGCAAGAGTTGATTACATGCCCCAAAGCCACACAGCTGCCCAAGTGTGAGAAAAAAGTTACACTGGTAAAAAGAAGCAAGCTGGCTTGAAGTAGGCAAATGTAGCTGAATACAAATGCACGCACACACACACAAATAGGGAAAAAAGAGATAGTAATGAATATAAATTAGAAGGGTGGAAAACCAGAAAATGTCTTGGTGGAGTGACAGGACACAGGGAAAAACCTAAGGCGAGAGAGCTAATGGCAGTAAAACAAAGTTTTTAATATGCCTATTAATAAAAAAAAAAATCCTAACAATGATTCTAGTCTGTAAAAACATGTTTTTAATGTAGAAATGGCAGATAGATTCAATATATCTTGTTGCTCCAAATGTTTTTTTGAAAAGTCTGCGTGAAGAATTCACCAAGGGCGAAGATGAAATCTGTTCCCTTCCAACAGCAACTTGGCAATGTGCTAAATGCGCTAATAAGCTGGCTGTTTTTAACCAGTAGGTCCGGTTGCAGCGAGAGTTTTAGAAGAGCTGCGTGAGGAGAGCTGTGAGCTATTAAACTGGTAAACCCTGGGAGCACCGGAAAGACTTGCTTGTCTGGAGATACAGAAGTTACAGATATCGATAACACTATGCGTGTCAGCCCGATCCGCAGCAAAATAATGCAATGTCATCAACAACAAGGAGAAAAAAAAAACCAACAAACTGCAGCCAACAGCGATCAGTTTAGCCTCAAGGGAAACAAATTGTTCAATACCAGCATGGCATCATGTTTGTTTAGCAATAGGGGTGTTGGGGAGAATGTGTTTATATTTCTCTAAGGTGTTTGTTATGGTACTGAAAAGGGTTTTTATCAAGAATTATTCAAATGAACAAGTTGTGGTAAACGAGACTAAAAATAGTTTAGTGGACTGGGCTCGAAACATGCTGTTAAGTGTAGAGACATCTTCTGTAGGCAACTGCGGGCTTTCTTGACCTGTTCTCTTCAACCCGTTGCTACAGAAATGACCTAGAAGAAGACCTGCAAATATTGCTGGAGGCTGGGGAGTGAGGGTAAAGAAGAAGACATGCCACTGAACTGAAATATTTCTAAAAACAGGAGCCTGCAAATATTTCAGTGCAGCCAGAAGTGAAGTGATGTGCCTCAGGAGGAGGCGAGTAGGCCGCCCTCACAGAAAGGGGACACGGCCTCGGGTATCTACAACCCTGAAGGACTGGACAACCAGGGTGCAAAGTCAGATAAAAGCAAGCCTCCGCTTGCTGTTCTGCAGCAAAAACAGCTGCAGTGATCCTTGGCCACAGGGAAATGTTCATTTCTGGTGTCAGCACCCAGTTCTGCTCCTCACATGCCCGGTTCCAGCAGTGTTAAAGGCTTCAGAAGAGAGCTACAATGGGGGAAAGCGTTGTCCCTCTAAACCTTTTATCCAAGAGAGCAGATCAAGGTGTTTTATACAGGAGGTAAACCAGAACAGCAAGTTTTACCTTTTTTAGTTTTGGGACCTTGACTGCTCTTCTTGTGCTCTGTGTCAGACTTCTTAGGAGCAGGCCATGGCCCAAACCGCAGTACAGGCACAAACCACTCCCTGAGCCGGGCCCTTCCTCCCTGCTTTGTTCTCCCTTATTTTTAGGCTGCTAAAGATGGTGATGACTTTTATAATTTATTTCAGATAAAAGTATGAAACGTGGCTGGTTGCAAACTGATGGTAGGCAGGGAGATTTATTGTTCAGGCTAATTCCTTACCATCTAGAAGGCACTTTGACTTCAGTAGGAGCTGGATTAAGATCTGACCAAGAAAGTAATATTAGAATTGGGATTACATTTATTAATTGGTTTGTTTCCCTGCTTGGACTGCTAGACAACACTTCTGTCTCAGTTATTTCTCTAACAGCACTGCGGGACAAAGCCAGAATTCAATTAAGTACAAGAACGAAAGGCACAAGAAATGATCGTCAGCGGTGCGGGATTGTTTCTTTCTGCAGAAGCACACAAAGTGCTCGTTTGTTGTGGGCGCGTTTGCCAAGCTGAGAAGTTATGGGCAATATTGATCCGGGCTCCTGGCTCCGTGGAAGCAGGCGCTGGGTGGAGGCCAAGAAGGGTGAAGTCTCAATGCGGCGTTGGTCGGGCTCAATGGGCCGTTCTTTGAGCGAGGAGCCCCTTCTTTTCAGTGTTTGCACCTGTGTGGGTTGCATGCATCCCCGGGTGATGATAACAGGAGGCAGCGTTGTCTGGGGACCAAAGCCGGGACCTGAGGGAAGGGCACTCAGCCCTGGTTTCGAGCTCTCCTGCTGGGACGGCAGGTGGTCCCTGGGAAATCCTCCTCAGCCCGGGTTTCCGTGCTGCGGGATGGGGATAGCGTGATGTGCGGCACGTTTGAAGTGGCTGGGGGACTCCAGATGAAAGCTGAAAAGTCAACAAGTCCTGAGTTTCATTATGAATTTTCATAAATCCTTTTTTTTTTTCCTGACTGTCGACAGGTATTAGCTTTTCATATCTCTTCATGAATGTGTAAACCGGGAACTGAGACCTTCTTTCTCCAACCATGAGGTGACTTAATCCAAACTGATTTGATTTTTATTTTTTCAGGTAAGCCCTGCAAGATTCCACAGTGATTGCTCAGAGGTGACCTCAGACAGCTAGGAAGAAATACAGGTTAGCGAGCTCTTCTGGGCAGAGCGCTTGCACTTGTGGTGGAAGGGGAAGTCTATGTAATTACAGTTTTTTGCTCTTTGAAAAAGGCCATATTTTCCTCCTGCTGGGAAGAGTTCGATGTCAGATCTGGCATTTCTCTTTCACCAAACATGTTGAAAAATGTGAATTTGGAATCTCTCTTCCTCTTTTATAAACAATATAATTCATATAATAACATTTACAAAGCTTATGACTATATCCAGTTTACACGGGCTATAAACGTGGAAGAGTGTGCCAAAGGAGGGCAAGGCACTCTCAGGAATCGATACAAAACAAATGGCCCTGCACAGCCGGCCCGTAAGAAAAATGTGGTGGTTGACAAATTCTTTGCTCCCCGCAATGCTCTGGGCTCTCGGCTAACCTCAAGCACGCATCCGTTAGAGCTCCATGTGGAGGGCAGGATTTTGCTCACGTCGGCATTGTCTGACCTCTCAATTTCTGCTGAATATCTGTGTCACCTACTGATTGCTCTCTCTGTAAAATAATCCTCCTTAAATTATTTAGATGCATATTCTGCCTGCCCCTCGGCTTGTGTTCTAATTCTCGTGAGCGAAATGACCTCAATTAGAAATTCTTGCTTAAACATACAATATCGTGGAGATGGTTTCGGTTTGTCTTGTCCTTTCTTGCTTTTTTTTTCCAAGCCCCACTTTGTATATTTGTGCTCATCTGCAACTCATTAGCTTCTGTCATTACCTTCCCTTAAAACAAAACTTACTAGAAGATAATTATTTAATTTGCAAAAAGGAATTAAAAATGCCATAATTAAGGTTGTAGTTTTCCTTTTTATACCCTTGAGGGGATACTATTTTCTCTAATTATATAATCATACTAAACCAGGCCTCATATAAAGATACATGCATTTTTAATATCAACATTTCTTTTTTTTTTGCTTTCATTAGAAATGCTTGTAATTTATGATGGTAAAATCGAGATTGGTATTAGGGCTATTCATTTTTAACTTGGAGCCTTTTATTGTTGCTCAGGGTACTGTACTAATCAAGGTGTACAGCGCTCTTTGCCACTCTATTTTAGTATCATTTCCAAATGCATTTTACACATTATTCTTATGTCAAAACCGGTATTAAAATGGCTCCAAAAGTAGTTGTTTCCTAACAGCTGGAGACAGGACCGCAGCTTACCAATTCTTGCAAAGAAAATCATATTTCACTCCAGCATCCACCTACCTACAGTCTTTTCAGGTTTCTTAAAAATTATCTGGCACTTAACTCTGAAATTAAATTCTGTGTCTTACCAAACAATTTATCAAGCTTTTATTTTTTCAATTCATCTATAGTAAGCTTCTGGTGCTTTTCCAGTCATTCTTTGCTACCCCTGAGAAAATCAGGGCTGCTAGTACTGAACTCTGACATTAATGTGAACCGAGACTTGACAGGCCAGGCTTTTCAAGGTAGCCCCTGGCCATGCCATCCACGTGGTTTTGAGTTTATTTGACAGAAGAATCTGGCTGAATTTTTACCTCGCCTTTCCTAAAGCCAGTTATTTTGTGGAGAAACCCACATCTGTCTGATATGATTTGCCTTTCAAAAAACTCTCCTGACTCATGATTAATAAATAATTCTCTCAGAATGTACAGTTTGTGGTCCAACTCTTTGGTCCCTAATCTCCAATATTAACTGTAGGTTAACTCATACTTGTCTGGCATTTTTTATCTGTATCCTACACAAGAGGCTCTTTTGCATTTTCATTAATCTCTGTAACCTCCCGTTTGTGCTCATTAGTACCCACACATCCTCTGCAGGCTTATTGTTAATACGTTTTCTTAACAAATTCAAAGGCAAAGAAAACATTTAGTGCCGCTGTCACTTTTTTCTTCCAAGAGCTCTATTTATTGACCCATTATTTTTCTGCAGTTTCCATTCCTCCAGTATATTGATGGCATTTCCTGTTTTTAAATATTTATGTGGCTTTCTTCTTGGTTTCTTTTTTCCCCATTTGCTCTTCGTGTCCTACAGTTACTTACGTTTCTGCTCATATGCTCCCGGGATCACTGCACTGCTTTGTTCTCTACCCACAGTTACACCATGGCTTCTTTACTGGAATACCTTCAGTATGGCCAAATTCCACCCCGATAGAATTTGTTGGGTTTGGCAGATGAAAGTCAAACAAACCACATCCAACATTGGTTTAATATGCTGGGAGATTGCAAAATTATTCTTACATTTACTTCAAATATTTACTGATGTCAGAAGATACCTTTCTTCTTCCTTCTCCCTTTTCCCCCATCTCTTCCCCCAAAAGAACAGAGCCTGGTATAGTTCATCTATCCTAAATCACTGCATGTTGAGCCCTGGACAATGTCATTGGCAGCATTGCTCGCATCTGATTCGAGTGACTCTCTTGCTCATAATTCCGGATACACCTATGGCACTCGTGTTTAAGGGGGCTTGAGGAGCACAGAGGGCTGCTGCCTTCCATTCAAGCCACCAGCAGAATGAGGAAGAGGCAACAGGACCTGACACAGAGCTGCTTGTCTGTGAGAAAGACAGATGAAGCATTTTCTGATTTCTGGAAGTTGCTCAGATTAAAGGTTATTTGTTTGTTTATTTGTTTTTCCCTGCATCATGTCGCAACTCAGCAAAAACCTTAAAAATGTATAATTTAGTGTGAAGAAGGGGTGGGTTAAAGAAAAATATTATGGTAAAATTCAATAAAAAATATTTGCAGGAAAAAAAAAAAGAAAATAGAAAAGAGCTAGAAAAGAGCTCTATTTTAAGCTCAGTGAAATGAACATGACTTTGCTCTATTTTGTAAAACCACGTCTCTGGTTTTCCATCACTTCTAGAAGTATTCAGCAAGAGTGCTGATGGGAGAAGAGATTTATCATGGAAAAGTGTGCTCTACAGCCAAAATAGGGGTAGGTTTTCTTACTGACAACTGCCTTAGAGAGATGTTTGTGACAATACGAGCCCAGCCGCCTGCAGCCTGTTGGATGTGACAGTTGGAGAGGTACCTGGCAGGTTTCTTATCAGGGTAAATTTATTATGCAGATAAGCACAGAGATACTAGAGATGGTGCCTGGGTACACGTGTTTGGTACCTTGGTATTCCCACTGGTACCACGTCCTGTAATTTTGAAATCTCCCACTGGTAACAGCATTATCCACCAGTTTTGACCAGATGTGTGAGTGCAGAAGAGACAAGCTAGAGCAGGCTACTTACTCCTAGTGGCAGTTTTGGAGTATTTATTTTGTCACTTTGATTAGTGACAGCTTTCTGAGACTCTCTGTGGACTGGAGCCCTGCTATATTAGGTGCTGTGCAAGGACAAAACAAAAAGATAGTCCTTGCCCTGAATACTCTACTATGTGTGTGTGTGAGAGAGAGAGAGAGAAACCCATCTGGAGAGCAGAAGGAGATAAAGGAATAACAATCATCAAAGCAATAGTGAAGCTTTGGGGTTATGGTGTAGGGGAGTGCATCCCTGGAGTAGTAGCCTTACAAAAGAATGAGGACAGGATTGCTCTAGTGAAGTCAAAGCTGCAGAAATGCATGTTGCACCAATGGAGATGTGAGAAGATGAGGAACCAGATAAGATTCTCACTGGGTGATTGCATCACATCCTGTAAAATAAATGATGCAAAGTGAATCTCCAAGCTGGTTATATCAGAGGTGACTTCTCTTGGGTACACCCATGGATGACCTGAACCACGGATATGATCTGCAGCAACTAAACAAGGACTTGTTAGGATGTTTGGATAGAGTGGAGGACAGAAGAGAGGGATAAAGATACATTATTTTTTTTTTTAGCCATGTTGGGGTTGAACAGACATCTAGAAAGAAATGTCTGAAAGACTGGCCATGAGACTGAACTGCAATAGCTGGTAGATCTGGTAATGATGAGGAATTTGAATTCTGCTTGCAAATGAAACCACCCAGAGACCAAATGGGATGGTGAAAGAGGAGGAACCAAGGACAGAGCCTTGAAGCCCCCAAAACTGAAGAAAGGCCAAAGAAGACCTCCCAGTTGAAGGGGTGGGAAAATCACATGCAGGGAAGACAAGAAGTGTGTGGTTGCCTGTGTTGAGAGTGATGGAGAGGCCAAGATAGAGGAGGAGGAGGGTGGAGTCCTGCAAGCTGATTTACAATAGATCATTACTGATTTCCCTTGCTCACCCCTGTCCCTAGTGATATCTGAACACCAAAAACGTGCAACGTCCATGTCCTCAGTTCCCACATGTAAAGCAGAAAAGGCTATTCACAGCCTGGTGGAATAAGCAGACATCTGCAGACATCTCCATCCCTGATGGAGAGCTGAGGCTGTGCAGGAAAGAGAGAGGAAAAGGAGGGAGGAGAAGCAAGTTATTCCCAGCTGCCCAGTGCTGGAAACAGAGCAGTGGGAAGTGCTCCACAAGCTGAGAGCAGTGGCAGTAATTGAAGGTGGAAGTGGTGGGAGACCAGGCTGAGGCTGTCAAAAGCATGTGGAACAGGAAACACGAGGAAAACAATTGAGAAGCCAATAATATCATTGGCAAGGGAAGTGCTGAAGTCCAGCAAGAGATCAAGAACATCAGGATGAGGAGGGAGAGTAAACAAGGAAAACAAAAGATAAGGGGCAGGATTATGCCAACACAACCCCACGCATGTGTGGACAGCAGCCTGTGCAGTGACCAAAAATATCAACTCGCTGTCTTCTCCAAGGAGGCTGTGCAAAGCCGCTTCTGGACTAAGATTTTGGCCAGGGAGAGAAGGCACGTGGCTGGTGTGCAGCCAAAGGCTTGGTTCTGCTGTGACTTTCTCCCTCTGTCGATTAACTGCCTCTGCCCCAAAGTACACACACGAAACAGTCCATTTCCCAGCCACTGTGTGTGTTTTTTTTTTTTTAACTTACCCTACACTTTCCACTGATTGCTAGTGACACAGGCCTGATGGCATTTATATCCAGTTATGTTTCTCTTCTCTCTTTCCTCAAATTTGTATTTACACTGCTGGTTTGTGGTGTGTGAGATGGGGAGAGCCTTTATACAATATATGTCAGGCGATCTTTATTAAAAAAGAGGCAGAAAAACGGAGAAGTGAGTGATTTGGTAGAGCAACTCAATAAGCCAAAACATATTTTACAAAAAAAAAAAAGAAGCATCAGCAGTCATGTAGTATAATATCATACACTGAGCAGGATTCGTGGCTGTGCATAAGTTAGTGCAGTACCTTGACAGATAAAAAGATAAATGAAATCTTCCCTCTCCGCTCGCAGAAAAAATGGTTCTCGCAGATTCCCTTGTATCTCCAGTCATTGCCAAACTCCCATTTTCCTTCTCCATGAACTCAAAAGCTGGGGATGAAAAGGCTTAGAGAAATTTTGCCAACCTCTAGCTCCGTATTTTCTGGCATTGACATTTAATTATCTCTGTGGGCATGTGGCGGGCAAGTCTGTTGCCGAAAATTTTTTGTACACAGAGGATGAAATTTCTCATGTTGATTAGAAGGTGGTACCTGAGCTGGGCTGAGGAAGTTCAATGCCTTTTAAAATGATTACTTGTGTATCAGCAAAAACCTGTAGGGTGCTTTAGTGAGGAAATAAGAAAGTTTAGCTGCCAGTGGCAGCTAAATGCCTAATGCCCCAGCCCTGTGTCACTTTACACGTGCACTGCACTTAACCTGTGTGGGCTGCTGGAGAGGACTGGGACGCCACATGGCTATGTGATGGCTCCATGGAGGTGTTTACCCCCATGAGATGCCCTCAGACCGCGTGTCCAGGCAGAGGATTTGGATGCCCATGGATGCACAGGGTGTCTGTGCCTGGCGGTGGCTGGGACTGAGCTGACCAAGAGGGTCAGGCTTTCCTCTGTCTCTGCTTTCCACTTCCAGGCCACTTCGACGACACAGAGAACAAGGATGGAAACAGATGAAAAATGAACTCAACACCTGTCACGCACCCCTAGGCAGGACCCAGCCGCAGCCCAGCCAGCTGCTGTGCCTGCAGCTTTGCTGCTTCTGTTTTCCTGAGCTGAGGTGCCCTGTGTTGTTTAAGGCCTGTCCTCCTTCACAGCTGCTCTGTTAGCAGCTTTATGGATTGGCAATTGGTTTTCCTCTGCATTTCAGGAGCAGCCTTCCTCAAGCACCGTCCTTCTGCCCCCCCTGTCCCTCATGGAACAAACCAGAGCTGAATATTTTCAACCCCCCTCCCCTACCTCTAAGGGAAGCAGAGACATACACGGCTCCTTACAATAAGCAGAGAGTGTAAAAACACTTAGCAAGCTCTTGCCTAGACAAATACAAAGCAGCGAGCCCAAACTTTCCAGCTGGGTGGGTGGTGCTGTTACTCTGGTGTCAGGGTGGGCTGGGTGCCAGAACTGTTTCTCCTCTACCTGACCGAGCCCCTGCCCAGCCTCTGGCCATAAATCCCCTCACCACTCCCCAGTTTATCACACAAGCATGAGTGTTTTGCACTGTGTGCTGCCTGGGGAAGGTGCCCAGTCCCCAGCCCCAGCTGTCTGTAGGACCTCAGTGGAAGGAAATATCACTCAGGCCTAGCATACGATGAGGCTTGACAGGCCTCATGGCTCGCTGGGTCTCTTCAGCCATGGGGCTGAGTGTGCTGTTCACGATGCTCTTGCCATTGCTGGGGTGCCCCAGGAGGTGGCTATCACCAGGACGACCTGGTGGGCCTGGTTCCCATCTTCTTTCTGGAAAGGAAGGGAAGGGAAAAGGCACCGGGAGCAGGCCATGGGCTGGGTGAATAGCCCTGGAGGCCTGTGTCTGGTCTATATACGACCTGTCAGTACAGTGTGCAAGGTGGGGATGCCTCAGGAGCTCTCCAGATAATACACAAAGGTCAAAATAAGAGCAATGCAGAGTAATAAGAGGGGAAAAGACCCACAGCGGTGGCTGTTCTGTGTGAACGCCACCTTGTGAGCCACTTGGAGGAAGACTTTGATGGTGGATGCTGTAGCAAAGGGAACCAAGGGGAGCTTTGGGATGGGATATAGGAAAGGAAGAAGGGTGGTGCATAAGGTCCAGGCCTGGAGTGGAGAAGGAAAGGTTAAAATGCCAGGAAAGGAAGCTATCCATTATACTGGCTTATGTGTGTGGTGGCCTGGGGAAGGATTATGGTTGCTCTGTGGAGACGGGGCTGAGGTGACAGTAACAGCCTGGTGACTGTGTGGCCCAGTATGAAGTAGCAAGCTGTCCATGGATTTTAATTGCTCTGGGAAACATCTGGCTAGGATTAGCATGCCCATGGCCAGAGCAGCTCCATTAGCCATCCCTTCGGGGAGGGAGAACCAGTGGGATGGCTGTGGTTGGCATGCAGGGAGAGGCAGGGATAATGACCAGAGCGAATAAATCAAAGCAGGGGCCTCCCTCAGGACCTCCATGAAGCACTCTGTAGGACCTCCCTGCTCTGCATGGACCACAGTGGCAGGCCAAGGGAGCTCTCCTCTTGCCTACAGCATCGTAGCATCCACCAGCAACACAGACCCATGATACCCAGGCAGAGGGGAGGGCAGGGGGGCGGCGTGCCCCACACCATCCTACCCCATCCCATGTGTCCATCATCAGAGGCTGATGCCTTTGCCCCACCAGCACAAGTGTCTCAAAGTCTTGCTCCCCTCACAGATTTATTCATCCACATGGGTCTCCAGGGGAAGGGCGACACAAGCATCAGCACCGGGTTGCTTGACCCCAGCTTGGTCCGAGCAGTACTCGAATTTTCAGAGTGCTCGTTGAGAGCATACTGTGGTAGCCAGTAAATGGTTTCCATATGCTATTCATGTTCTTATTGTTCTTCTGACAGGTGATACCTTTTTTCCACTGAAACGGTATCCCCTCATTGGCAAGCTGTGGGTCGGCGAGGGGGAGATGTGGTCTGTTCCAGTTAATTCTGTAACTGCGATCTCACTGCTGACAGAAAGCATTTGGGAAGCTTCTTAAGCAACCCTAATGATTTTACATTGTGTACACCTAGCGGAGCACTCAGCCTTTCCAGCTCTGCTGGTGCGTTAACATGTCATGTAATGAAACTATTCAGCCGAGATTAGAGGAAAGCTGGAGGAGCAGACAGTGGGGAATTGGTTAGATGCATGGCTGTGTCTTCCTGACACTTATATTACCAGGGTCACAGAAACAGGCAGAGTGGAGCATGAAATGACTACATTACTGTTAATTTATTAAACAAAACAAATTGATATTAAGCAGTCTAAAAGAAAGTGGACACGTCTCCAAAAGCCAGCTGTTGCAGCACCACCCTCATGTACATAGACAGCAGTTTTTTGCCCCAGGCTCCCAAAGCACACCTTGGTCTGAACACTGCAGCTATCAGTTGCAGATGGGGATCAGGATGGCAAAATTCACTTGTCCACTGCCTGTCCACAGTCTGAGAGCAATACCGGGCTTTGGGCAGGGTTTTTGCGTGCTGGTTGTGTGCTGTACCTCATCAGCCACACTGCTGCGCTTGCTAAAATGAGCAACAAATTACCTACTTAAAAAACACCCCCCTATCCGATGATGTCCTTTCATTTCAGACAAGGATTAACATTTCTGCACAGCAGCCCTCAAAAATGCCTATAGCTCACTAAATTGCAGTTGAATTAGATGGCAGTTTCTGTTCCCCAACAGAAGCCTCCCCCATGCCTCATTATTAATAGTTTTCAAATGCTGAAGTTAAGTCAACAAAATTGCAATTGTTTTCCCCATAATCTGCCAGCCAAGGGAGGGAGTATTTATGCAGATATTGCTTGCAGTACTTGAGAAAATGTTTGTTTGTGGTTTTTAACACAGGACTGCAAATTTCCAGCAGAGCCCTCCTGGGTTATTTCACAGTCCTATGCATCGGGATTTCAGCGGCGGAGGAGGAGGAGGAGGACAACCATCTGCAACCCCCACAAGCACCGGGCGGCTTTCGATCCCGTGAGTCACTCCCATTAGGTTCAGGGGACTGCGTTTGTAAGCACCACTAAAAATTCACATGGGTTTCAATGTTTTCCCTGGAAAGTCTTCTAGGGAAAATTATTTAGAGAATGGAGAGCTTTCTCAGTGCCGTGAACAGAAGAAATTATCTTTCTTTTGTTCATTCATTCACTTTCTTCCTGCCTGCCTTCCCAATCCTCTTTTACTTCCCTTCCCTTCTTTCCCTCTCTTCTTCAATACAAATAATTGAAAATCTGTCATTTTGGAATTCCTTTGTCCCTTCAGAAGGCACTGAGCACTATTTCCAGAATAGCCCAGCCTGCTCTTTCAATCCATAATTCATCATCCTAAATTGTTGTTCACTCGCAGCAACCCTGAACAAAATGTTACAGATGCAGCATAAAGAGAAGAAATCAAGCAAATGGAAAAGGGACAAAAGGAATAGCGGCAAGCCACAAGGGTATCTGCAAAGAGAAATAATTTCATCCAAAAGGCTCCGCAGCTCCAATGGAGGTGTTCACTTGCCTGTTTTACATCCCGGTGTTGCCGTTTACGTTTCCAGGTAATGAACAAGCACAGAATTAATCTCCTCATTTCAGCTCCAGGTGTCTACTGTGGCAGAAGTCCTTTGTAACGCTTTAAGCCATGACTTGATGGGTGGAAACACATGGGGACAAGACTGAGAAAGACAATAGAGAGGGAGTTTTATGGATTGCAACCTCTAATCTATCTTTAACTTTAGGCACATCAACCTCTGGAAGCTGTGATCCGGCATCAGCTCCTTTCCATACTCTGCGAAGTGCCACCAGCTCCAGCATCAGGAGCAGGGGTTTGGCAGAGTCATTAGAGAAGACAGGTAGGTATGAAAGCCATTCAGGCAAGAAAGGATCCTGAGAGTTGGAATAATTGCATTATTAACTACAAGTCTGACTGCCTGTTCCCGCTCCCATTGATGTCAGTAAGGAATTTTACTGTGACCTTCAGGGAAAATAGGATCAGGCTCATTTTTGGGATGAGCAGATCAAAACCTGGTACAAAATGCTTGGACACATGATTGCACTGGGACTTGAATCTTGTTTTTTTCCTGATGTTCCCATGCAAGGATGTCCAAGAGATTAGATTAAAAGAAAAGATTTTAAGGTCCCCCTGACAAAAGAAATAAAATGGAGAAAGCCATGGAGTTAGTAAATGCAGTTATTATCCATTCATCCCACTTATCCCCTTAGGCGTGTGGCATTTGGATTAGTGTTGTGCTTTATATACACTGGTTTAAGTTAGTCTTGATGCTTCAAATACTGCCAGCAAAAAAATAAAATAATAAAACAAAATGGTAAGCACGCTGGAAGCCTTTTAGAAGCTTGCTCAGCTGTGAGAAAGAGGGGTTAAGTCCTTGATCCAACAAGGTGTTTAAACATATGCCCCTATTTTAAGCACGTGAGTGGGCCCATTGATTTATACTTAAGACTCCTGGGCCCCCGGCTGGGCAGTGCAGCGATGCACGTGCTTGGCTTTCCGCTGGCGTAGTCCTGTGACTTTCCTAAGGAAGCTCATGTGCTTGGCGGGGCCAGGGCCGAAGGGGGATTCTCCAGGAGGCGGATGGCGCTGCAGCAGGGCCAGGTCTGGAACAAAAAAATTTCCCAGGTCTGTGTCTCTGGCTCGGTCACCACCTCTCTCCCAGCTCTTTAACTCTGTTCAACTATTTGTAGCTTTGGGATAAGCCATAACAGCAAGAGAGTTCCTCAGAAAACAAAACAAAACAAAACAAAAAAACCCAACAACTTTCATTCAACATTTTGGCACTCGTAGCTCTGGCCTTCACCAGACATGGAAAAGAGAAGATGTAGCCAAAAAGTTTAGAGTCTTAAAGGAAAAGATACTACAAACGTGTTTTTAATCAGGGAGAGGGGTTTTGGGAAGCAGAGAGGAAACAACAATCCGGGTCTAATTCTGTTCCTTCTGGCAAAATAGCCTCCCCCTGCATGAGATCACTAGTGTGGCTTTCCTCCAAGCTGATAACAGAAGTGCCTGCCTCATATGCCTTGCTCACATGCTCAGCTAAACCCTCAGCCAGATTTGGGGCTAGGAGGGATTTTCCCCTCAGGTCAGAGGGGCTGGTTCAGTTTCCCCCTTCTCTGCGGGGTGAAGCCTGATCTGCTCCCCCAGCGTGCAGATCCTCTGCCAGCCGTCTGCCAGGGGCCTTTGGTGGGAGCAGCCCCAAGATGGTCCCGTAACACCTCATGTTTGGCCCTAGATCTTAGTGGTGGGGAGAAAGGCCTGCTACAGGGAGTAGCAGCTGGGGTGTTTGTGGGTGAATATTATCACAGGAAGAGGGTGAGGTGGGTACAGAGCACGTGGTCTGTTGATTCGTGTTGACAACTGAAATATCTTCTGACTTGCTGCTAATGCATGAAACGAGCTCTACTTCCCAAGCAAAAGCAAGTCTTGGCACAGGGCAATGGAGCAAAGCCCTTGGTGGGAGCTGAGCAGCGCGGGCACTTTGAGCAAACCATGCAGGGAAATACCTGCTAGCTGTGGGAGGAGGCAGGGACGCTGGGGATGGAGGGTGCTGGGGCTGTCTGCAATCCCGTCTCCTTGGGCCTTGCCCAAGCCTCTGCAGTTTGTTTATACAATAGTAATCCCGAGCACTTCACGTGACAGATCCCTGGTGATTCATTTCAGGGGAGTTACGCTGATTTACACTGCTTGAGGCCTTGGCCTATATTTTCCAAAGGATCCTCCAACATTTCCTGATGAAAAATACCAGAGTGGTCTAATCAGCAGAGGGCTGGGTTACCGTGGTCTGCGGGCTTGGATGTGCAGAGCTCTTCTCCCCCCAGCCTCCCCTGGGGAAGCCCCAGGCACAAACCAATTTCGTAGGGGTGCAGGATGAGGCCTGGAGGCACCAGGGTGCCAGGACCTTATCTGCTGGGTCTCACCCCTACCTGTGGTACTCCAGCTTTCAAAAGCTGTGGTGCACCCCGCAGTGGGCCCTGGATTTAGACGTTTTGATGTTGATTATCTCCTCCAGTTCCAAACTGCACCCCAGAGGCAGCCCCCTCCTTCTGCCTAAATGAGGCAGAAATGGACCAACAGTGCATTAGAGCCTGCAAGATCCTACTCCCTGAAGGAAGATGAAATAGCACTTGGGCCTTGACTTATTCTGCACATTCCTGTTGCTGTGCAGCTCAGAAGCAGGGAACTGTCTTTGCTGGTGCCTGCCAGGGGGAACCATTTGGCAGGAGGTGGGAAGAAGGAGAAGAGGCATGACTGGAGAGGGAAGGAGATGCCCTCTGTGCTGCTGAGCCCATCTCTGCTTGTGAGCAGCCCCTGCAAGCTCCATCTCCCCCAGGCTCCTGCTTCCTGCTGTGGCCATCATGCGTACCCCCCTCACCACCCTCCAGCTCCTCATCCAGAGCTTCCCCACGGGACACTGTGCCCCTTTGAGGTGTGCCAGCACAAGGATAGGCAGCAACCGAGGTTTGCTATCCAGCGGGGAGAAATTTAGTCCCTCTGTGCCTATGGAACAATGGAGAAAGGGTGCAGGAGGAGAGGAGGGCTGAGGAAAGGACAGCATACAATCTAAACTAGATTGTTTGCCAGGATTTTGAAGTCTCTCTAAACCATATTATTAATACCTTGACAAGGCTTGCTTACTTTCTTTTTTCCTGTCTTTCCGTTATGGGATTGCAAAACTCTTCCAAACAGACTTATTTATTTCCTGTTACTAAAAGTAGCAGCAGTGATTTATAAGCACGCTGGGGAAGAGGGGGGCACCTGAAGAGAAAAACCAGCCGTCCTCTCCTCCACCTGCAGCTGAACTTCCTCCCTCCTCTGTGTTCTCCTGCTGGGGCTCAGGCACATGAGGGGCTGTTGTGGCTTCTGCAGGTGCCACAGCAACTCGATAGCACGTCTGGGTTCACAAAGAGCCCAGCTTTGCCTTATTCGAGGCAAAATGCCCCCCTTTTTGCTTCAATAGCTGGGAAAAGCTGAGGTGCTGAGTTAGGAACACAACATGCCTACACGCAGTGAGGTTTGAATGGAGCTTTGCTGCTCTGTTATGGATTTGTTTTGTAGGCTTTCACCTGGAATTCATTTTAATGATTACATCATGCAAGCTCTGGCGAAAAGGAGTTGATAACAGAAACATTGACTTCACTTTAGCTAGAGCGATGAGAGGGCAATATTGCTGGCTGTGATGATTTAATCTTGCTTGGGCTGTTTTGTCTTGGGAAATCTGAAAGTCTTCCTTGGGAGAGGCAGCAGCCGAGGGGACCCAGGCCTGAACCAGGCACTCAAGTCAAGAGTAGCACATTCCTAAAGCTGAAGCTCACTCTTTAACCAGCCTTTCTATATCTCATTTCACCTTTTGGTCTAAGCCAGACAGGGCTTCACCAGCAGGTGAGGAGGACTGGTGTTGGCTCCTGCCAACCACGACCAGAGGCATGATTCTGCAGACACATCCCTGCAGTGGGAGAAGGTTCAGACCCAACTGAAGAGGAGTTCCTGAGGTGAAATGAGCACCCAGGGAAGGATTTTGTCAGGCTGGATTAGAAGTTAACAGCAGACACTGCAGCTGATGAGGGTGGGAGGATTTTCTATCTGAGGTTGGCAAGGGTACGCTAACGAGTATCATCTGAATTAGGTAACGATGTGCTTCCGTGTAGGGTTGCCTAACTCTCTTGCTGTGCTTTCAAGCTGAACATATGTTTTCAATTATTAACATGATTAATGGGAATGAGGTGACTTGAATCCCAATGAGCTCTATCCTACCATTGCATGCACAGTCCACAATATGGTAATGTTTATGCAGTGTGGAAGTGCACGATTTGCTCCACTGGGAGGGCTCTTCAGAGGCACAGGTGCCTAACCCTCAGCAAGTTTAGAGATCCACCATTAAAGCCACTTGCTGTATAAATTCCTGGGCAGCTCTTTGGTACCATGACCTGCTCATGAGCACCCATGCCCAGATAGCTCCTGCCTCTGCCTCTCCAGGAGGACAGGGCATGGAAATTGCCGTGCAGGAGCCAATTCATACGGTACTGTTCTGGTCTGGTGTGGGTTTTGGTCAGGAGCCCCAGAAGAGCTGGAAATAAGAAACCATCTTCCTCCCATCATCATCTGGGACAGACTCCAGGATTTGTAAGTCTCCAGTTCAGCTGAGATTCTCGACTGTTTCGTGGGGACTCTAAACCTACCTGTCCCTTCTTGGCGGACAAGCTTTGCTAAGGTGTGTATCATTTTTATTAACCTCTGTGCCTTTGGGAAGGGACTAAATAAGGTTCAGGATGTGGAACAAGAAAATCAAACTTGAAATTTCTTGTATTGCTTAATTCCTCTCCAGCTGCCAAATCCAGAAGTCATCCATATACTCGGACCAATTTTTCCTCCATCAGTTAAGCACTGGTCTAATTCCTTCTGACATAAATATATATGTCACTCACCCACAATCTGGAAGTGAGTCATTCAGCTCCTCACAAACAGAAAAAATGTTGGGTAGAAGCATGGTTGTACAGGATAAATGAATTTGCTGAAGGTCCAAGCCAGAAATGGATGGAGAAACAACCTCCTTCAGATCAACAGAAACAAAGTAGTGCCATGAGCACTGGAACTGATGAAGACAGCCAGTCCCATCCGCTTGGGTCTGGTGGCTGAATGAAAGTTCCCATTTAAACTTTCCTAGGATTGCTAGACTTTTAAATTTGCTGTCTCTTGCAGATTCTGTGGGTTAAGATGAGGATAAGTTCATATTACATCCTTTACGTCAGCATGATACAGATAGCGGCTTTCTCCTCTGTCTGGATGCCTATTTTCATGGATTCTGTAAGAAATAAGTTAGCTCCAGGTGTAGCTGAAGCTGCTAAAAAGGTTTGGGATTACAAGGAGAGCAAGCATGCAGAAAGAGATGATTTCATAAATCATTATTTCCATGGGAAATGTGACTAAAAATTGCTATACAGTGCAAGTGCAGATGGCTTTTTTTGCAGTACCAGCAGTGTATGCAGATATACAGTATCAGTTAGCATCGGGAAGCTGTGTGACTAAATCTCCTTTTCAGTTTTGAAATATTCTCTCTATATGTACATATGGGTATGTACACATACATATAAATGACATATCGTCCTGTCTGTCTCTGTGCATGTGTGTGTATACGCGTGCGTTATTCTGTCAAAGCACTCCATATATATTTAGGCACTGCACAGCATTGTTAGAATAGGCTGGGATGTGATTACTTGTCCTATTGCACTTCAGACACAGTCTTGTTCTTCTCTAATTTACCAAATCAAACAAGTAGACTGCATATTAAGACTCTTAAATTCAACCACTGGAAAGAGGAGGGCGTGCATATTATTGCATGCATGTAATCAGTGATTTGCAGTCATACAAAGGTTGTACACATTCAGGCAAGAGACAGATATTTAATGCAAAAGCAGTAAAACCATCCTGGCTAAGGACCTATGGCCACAGTGATTACCACAATCTGAGCACCCACATGCTAAGGGACACAGTCACCTGTACGTTTGACCTCTTTCTGTGAGTAATTTTACTGTTAGCAAGCTCAAAAATTCATGTTAGAGGAATGATCTGAGAGTGCTTACGGGTGGAATTTCCATGTATGACTGTAGCTGGGATCTGTACAAATAAAAACTTGCCTGCTAATAACCTGCGAGTTCCCAGACTATAAAATACCTATAATTGAATCTGAACTCACTGCTGTTTTGCTTGGGCGAGCAGACGTGAAGGAGTCTGGAGCGACACCAGCGAAGTGATTCCACGTTGGCAGAAGGCATGGAATGGGCTCGCCGCTGCTGTTCCTCGGGGTGTGCGATCACAAAAAGGTTGCTGTCAAACAGCACCAATTTTTGGTAATTGCCGAGGATGGTGATTCCATTACCTGTCCTCCGAGACGTCCAGTTTTGCTGAGGAAGAGATTTTTCAAACAGAACGTATATTTAGGGTCAGTCAGGATTCCCATTTTCTGAAGCTGCCGTTACATGGTGCAACGCATCGGCGGGGGGCTCCACTCTCGAGCTGCCAGTGTGAGCAGAGGAGCAGGAGCCAGAGCCCCCTCCTCAGCTGAGCAGAGCATTCAGCTGCCAGCAGCACCCTACCTGACCACACACTCTTCTGCCCACAAACTTGACAGCTGCGGTGAATTTTAAGCGGAGTCAGATATTGTTTAACAAGCAAATTTTACTGTTTTTTTCTTTTTTTCCCTGCTTCTTGAAGGTTTCAGGTTGTAAACAGTACTTAAACCTTCCCATTTGAATCTTTTAGATCTACTTTTATACCTGGGTGGCAGACCCTCAGCTCAGTAAAGAGCACTTTGATGAATCCCCATGCATGCATAACATAAAAAGGCCTCAAAATCACTTCTGAAAGAACTGTGCAGATTTGACTAAAATATAGAGGTATACTGATAGTGAAGTAAAACTGACAATCTTGTGTTTGTGTTTTGAGATAGAATGACAGTGATAACACAGCATTTGTTACTGCTGCACTGCTATTTATATGGGTCAAAGTCAGCCAGTTCAGACAGAAGAAAGCACTGTGGAGCGTTGGGGGGTGGTGGTACAAAAATGCTAGTTTTGCTGTTGGAAACTGCATGTTCAGAACATCGCAGCAGGGGACTGGTCTCATATTTTTTAAGTACGTTTAAATCAAATGTTTGTTTGAGAGGTCCATTTGAATACTGTCCCCCAAACCACTAGCTGCTCATCACAACCAGAATGGGGAAGTTTTTGGCACCCATCGTCATGGCCCCCAGCAGTGTGTGCTACGAGCCTCTGATGCGTGGAGGGGAAGAGTGGGTGCAGATACAGTGAGGTGCAGTTCTTCCAGAAGTAGTAAATTTTTTGCTCGGAACATCATGGAACCTGTGGAAGAGAGCCAAGCTATTCCTGAATTTCAGTCAAATTTTCAAATCAAAGATTTCAAAACACCTTGTGTTTGTGGTTTTAAAGTTGAATGTTTTGCTTGGGGAAGCCTGTGGAAATCTCCTTTATTATTATTCCTATTAAAGGATGGCATAATTTGAGATGGAAACAAGTTACTTTATTTCAAGTCAAACAAAATATTTCAGGAAAATGCATTACAGGGGCTGATACTTGTTTCACAAAACCTCTAATTCATTCTGGTTCACTTTGGTCTGACCCCACATTGCAAACCATGCTGAAAAGCCGCATGCTGCAAGCCCCAGACCCAACTTTCTTCCAGCTCCGTGTTTCCCATCCCAGCCCTCCATAATGTCCTGGCACAGGTGGGACTCACCTCTGATGGGCGGGTGCTGTCAGACAGCCTCTCTGCTGGTGCACAGGCTTTTTGGAAAGAGCTAGTGGTCTTCATCTAGAAGATACCTGGTTATGTCCCTTGTCCAGAAGCTATTGTCACCTGGTGGAAACTCTCTTTCTGAGAATCCATGTCTTCTGGTTATCCAGGTGGTGGCTTTTACATGAGCAGGGTGGGCATGTCAGGAAACATCTAAAGGAAACCTGCACTATAAGCAGTGGGGGGTAAACATTCCTCTCTGTGGAGAGATGGAAGACAAGACCCACTAACAAGTGCTTTTCCAGCAGATGGCTTTTGTACTTTTTGCTCTGTTACATACAGAATAAATTTCTCTAACTCATTCATGAAAATCTCACTTTGTTTGTGAAGTGCAGTCAACTGTTCTGAGTAAATATTTATTAGACACTAATACACGGCTCGGTATTTCCTAAGTGTATTTTCCGAAGACTAAAACTGTGCTCCTCGTGCACAGACCTGGCCTATGCACAAGTGTCTTATCATTTCTAATCCTCTTCATTTCTCTATTCCTTCATTACAGGTTTTCTTCTGGCACTTGATGATATGCCTTAAACCTGATTTAAATGTATTTGATTCAGAGACGTTTGCCCATGTGATTCCCGTCTGGATGCAGTATTAATAACAGCTACACAATATTTCATTATCACAGCAGCAGGGATGATATGATCTTGTGGTTTTATCCTACTCCCAGATGAATTCTGTGGGAAATCTCCCTTATCTCTGGTAGGAGTAAGCATGAGTCCATGACAATTGCAAGTCATTGGGATCGCCCTTTGAAGCGTGTGTTGAGGGGCTCGGGTGCCTGGCTGAGTCCACAGGGATGTTTTGTGCTTTGTGCCACCCCGGTCACAGCTGGAGGTCAGAGGCCAAGCCATGGGGATGGCCAGGTGCTTGCTCCAACACAGCAATGCTTCTGCTGGCATCAGAGAGTGCAGTGGCCCTGAGCGCCTGCCTGCAGTGTCTGAGTTCAAACAGCCGAGATGTGTATCGACGGCGAGTAGCTCCCAGTCCAAGGTACTGATTTGCGATGTGAGATGCACTTAATACCAGAGTGAAACAGCTGGCGTTCACCTGCTCATCCATAGCCCCGAGTCATTTATCTATCACCCATTGAACAGCGCTTTATTACTGCAGCTTTTTCTTTTGTGCCTTACGCTCATGTTCAAAAGAAAAGTACCAATCCACAGAAAAACCTCCCTTGTCAGTACCCTGTGACTAGAAATCCCTTGCTTCACTGCAGCATTTCTGAACAGCAGGAGAAGAAAGGACAATTTCTGAGACTGATGTTGTTCCATCAAGGCTTTTGTGCCTTTTGCACTCATCCAGCCTCTTTATTTTCCCCCAGTCCTCTCTCACAAATAACAAGTGGTACACTGTAGGCAAGTCTGCCAGGTCATCATGATGCAAAGGTTGGACTGTATGTTAAGGGAAGAATTCAGATATCTTTAATGCTTCGCTCATTATCCCCAGAACACCACCAGTTTGCTTCATGGACCTGCACTATAATCTGCCTGATAACTTATACGCTATTTGACCTATCACGGTCACAGGTTGTTGTTTTTATTGCTCTGGAATATTTGGTTAAAAGTGATAGTTGCCTTGCTATAAGCTTACGAGGGCAGTGTATTTCGCTGTACTGAAGGCAATGACCTGTATCTATGGGAATCCCATACGCAAGTCATTTCCTTGTATCTTTTTGGTTATGCTTCAAATTTTGTTATCGTTATTTATTTATTGAGCATTGCCAATGCACTCAGTTTTTTACACTGCGAAGGAAAAGCATACAGTGCCTGACTCTCAGCCAAGTTAAACTGGCGTGTTGTGCTCTGGTGAGTCTGAGTTTCCCTCCCTTATCTTCAGGGCTTACCATCAAAGGGTTTCACACGGGTGTATTAAGTACCAACCTCTTCTTTGTTTCATTTGCTAGCTCTACATTCAAGCACCTTAGGGGATCTGGCCTTGCTGAGAAACTGGGACTTAAATCAGCACCAGTGGGAACTCCAGAACCTCATTCCTAAACCACACCGACCTGCTTTCCCTTTTATTTTCTCTCATTTTTCATCCCCCTTCTTGCGTGCTGTATCTTATCAGAAGCCAACGCCACAAGGCTTCTCTTATTCCTTTGAACACAAAAACAAACTTCTCATGGACATGAATAGCACATGATCAGGGCTTTTGGTAATGAGAGCTGTGCGCCAAAACAAGTTACCCTTCATTACCCTCTTCCTTCTCACACCCCTAAACATTGCTCACCAAGGGGCTGTGAAGGGTCCCAGTCTTCCTGGGGGAAGATTATTTCTACGTGGGCTCTGCAGGGTATTGAGCAGCCCTCGCAGTCCGTATTACACCCTGCATGGCTGTAGTCCTGCTGCTGTTCAAACTGAGCTGGCTTAAGCCTAGGTGGCACATCAGCTGCAGCTGGACTCGTCCCAGCTCCAGGGGCATGAGTCAAATCTGGGAACCGATAGGAAACGTGACGGCTTCTGTGAGAACGTCAGCCAAAAGCAGTTAATGTATAAGCAAATAGATCAGCAAAGAGCTGAGGAAACGCATCCCCGGGTGCAGTAAGAAAAGCAGAAGAAAGGATAGAATTAGAGAATGGAGCTGGAAGAGAAGGAATGGGGAAGAGACTGGTTTAAAAAAAAAAAAAAAAGGATTTTACTGAGAGTTCATTTTTCTTAGGGGAAGCTGGGAGGGAATTTGGGGAATGGGAAGAAAGAAACTAGAAAAATGATGAGCTGTGAAAAGAAGGATAAAAAGGAAGATATTAAAGGAGGTTAAAAATGTTAATAACGGCATGTTGAATTTATAGGATGGGAAAAATCAACTGTGAATGGAAGTAAAAAGCATGGAGAGCCAGACTTTGTTGTTGTTATCCACAACACCTTGCTGTCTGGGTAAGCCAATGAACCCAGGGGGGTGCTCTGCAGAGCAACGGGCTGCTTGAGAGGAGGGAGCAAGAAGGTGGGGCAGGTGGAGGATTGGATGGCTGAGAAAGTGCAACAGAAGAGACAAATTCATGTTCCCGTAGGGAGGCTGATGCCAAGATGCTGTGGAAAGAAATTTTGATTTTTTGCTCTCTGCAGCGTGCTGAGAGGCCGGAGACTGGGCAGGTCTGGGGGTGGCTGAATGGTCTGCACAGGAGTGCAGGTGTGAATCTCCCTCTCCAGAGGTTTTCTTGTGCTTTTCCCTGGTGGCTTAAGGCTCGCCTGTGTGTACTGTGCAGTGACTTCTCCTGCTACTGCTCTCTGATGTTTCTGAAGCCCAACAGCTTGTAATGAGCAAGTTAGAGTTCCACCAGTCTCCTTCTGTTTTTCTGACTTAAAGCCTTTTTTTGAACTAAAAAAGCTTTCTGAAAATGCAGACAATTGCATTTTTTTATTTATTTGCCCAGGAAAAAGAATTACTGTGGGAAAACTTCTACATTTCTCTTTACTACCTCTTCACACAGGTTTGGCTGTCTGTCATGGCCTGGGGAGGATATTCTCCAACCATAACAAACGCACTGCAGGAGATGCAAGGAAGATCTTCAGTCTCTTTACTCGCACCGCTCGCACTCCTGAGGTTGCCATCCAGTTTTATGCTCTGTGCTAATTGCATTGCTGGGGTTCTGGGGGCCGCGAACAAAATCATTTGTAAGAGCCACTGTGAAACAGGGCAAATCAGCCTGCATGGTGCTCCTTCCTCCTGCAGCTAAACTGTTTCTCATAATTTAAAGTTATCTCGCACGCGGTGATACTGCACCACAGTCTGCGGCACACAGCAGAGACCCAGAAAACCATCGCTCAAGCTACTCCCTGCCACTAAGACAGGGAGCAGGTGAGGGGATGGTGGCATCTTCATTTCCTCGCTGCACAGGCTCTCCCATGTTCTTGTGCTGCAGGGAGGAACAAGCCTGGTCCTTTCCTCCAGGTAACTGTAATCTGTTACAGATCTGTAGTACAGTGGGAGAGGGAGAATTTGTTTGAGGGGGTGCTGGGTTTTCAGGCTCTGGCAGAGATATCTGTTTTACAAAACTCCTTGCCCAGCAGCTTACAGGGGATGAAGTAGAATAATCCTGTGAAATCCTCACTTCTTGGGTCTGGCAGGCAGGGTTTCAGGTCTCACAGCAGCTGAGGGCTCACACAGTACCTGCACAGCAGCCCATGGGCCAGGCTGGGGGCTGCAGCATCCCAGCTGCTCGGGCTCTGTCTTCAGCAGGTAGGGATTGGAGCCAGAGGGTCTTCATGGGCACTCAGCTGTACCCATGCCACATAGCTGTGAGTATGTGCAGCGTGCTGGGGAAAGAAGGGGAAAAGCAACCCCCTCACAACACTCACCTACGTATGAAAACAGGGAGCAGAGTTAGATGATGAGAGCGCTCCCATCTTGTCCACAAGAGCGTGATCCTGAATTCATAACTGCCGAAGTGTTGAAGAGACAGAAAAGCACCTGCAGCTAAGCTTCAGTTGTGTGCAGCTGAAAATAAAAAGGAGTTGGATGGATAAGATAAGATTAAGAAAGTTGAGACGCTGGATGAAACCACTGAGCCTATGTCCCTGCTCCAAGTGGGATCAAATATACCTGTAGCACTGCCAGATCTCCTCCTAAAATCCTCCAGTAGCAGAGAGCTCCCAGTCCCCCTAAGGATTAGAAGCCAGCCTTGGATTTTTGGCCAATATCTAACTTAAATCTGCCATTATGCAGGGTCTAGTTAATTCTTTCTTGAGAAGTGTTCAAAGGGAATAACTGGTCCTTGTCCTTTCTTGGACAATCTTTCACCTGCTGGTGAACTATTATCAAATCTCCCTTCGGAGCTTCTAGAGGGACCAACCCGAGCTGTTTCTGATAGGTTACGTTCCCTAAATCTCTTATATTCTTGTTGCTCCTTTTTAAAGTCACCCAGAACTAGATCCAGTTCTCCAGCTGGGTGAAGACCGGTGCCTTGCAGAGCCGAATAAATCCCTGTTGCATATGGTACTCATGTAATAATACATCTCCATATGATATTTGCCTTTCAGGAGATTTACCTGCTTTGCTTGTATTTGCTTTGAGTCCTGCTGTAGCTCTCACATTTTTTTTTTGCAGTCCTTCCACCTTGTCTGTGATTCTGCATTTTATATTTGTACGTTTGATCTTTCATCTTTTTTTTTTTTTTCATGGAGTGCTTTGTACACGTTGTTACTAAATTCTGTCTTGCTAGTTTGGGAATATTTCTCTAATGTCTTGAGATCATTTTGAATTCTGATCCCATCTTCAGAGGTACTTACATCCACTCCCACCTTGGTGTCATCCGCAAATTTTATAAGTGCACTCTCCACTCCATCATCTCTGAGGATGGCAAGAAGGTACCAAACCAGGTAATAAAACATTCGTTTTTAAACCCTGCAAAGATAAATAGTGAGTTAAGCTTTGATAAAGAACACTTTGGGGTGAAAAAGGTGTAAGTATATCTTAGCTCTATGACTTCTAATCCCTACTTGCGTGGATAGTTCACACGTGCTACATAGAGGAGTAAAGATTGGAAAAACGTAATCATAATTTTTGTGAGGGGCTTTCTTCCCCTACCAGCCTAACTGCAAATGCAAATGGATGCTGGTAAACTGAAGTATGAAAGGAGCCATATTGTACAGCACAAGATAGTACTAGAGAGAAGTTTAGTATTCAGGGAATATACAGCACTAAAATACTTGTCAGTGTTGCAGTATTTTGACGTATAAGTGGGACACATCTGAAACCTTATCTTTGCCCTCCATTGCCTAGTGCAAAGAATTGGCACAGTGACAGAATTCATCTCGCTCAGAAGTCAAGATGTTACAAGAGCCATCTCTTAAAAAAAAAAAAAAAAAAAAAAAAAAAAGGCAACAAAAAAGCAATACTTCTGTAAGTCTTACAGCCCTGGGTTGGCAATCGTGGCATCTGTACTTTTGACAAGTCTAGGAGATGTTGTCTGAACTCAAAAATGCACAGTTTGTGAACTTGCTCTCTGGGGAAATGTCAAGAAGCACTGAATGAAGAGAATACTTTCACTAGCCTTTGGGATGTTGCCCAAACCGTCGTCAACTTTGCCACTGCTCAGATGATATTCCCATCTGTGTAATCAGTTGACAAAACAAATCTTTTTGCTTCCAGAAGGTGCTCATCCTGCCTTTACCTGATGCTGTTTTTCCTATGTGGGGTTGTTTTCATGCCTGGAGAGCCAAAGGGAATGATGAGGTGAAAACACAGTAAATTTCAATTGCATCTGTTTTTGTTTTGGTTGTTTTTTTTTTTGGGGGGGGGGGAGGGGGTGGTTATTGGTTGGTTGCTTGGTTGGTTTTGGTGAATTTAGTGTGTGTGTAGATGTGAGCCCTTTGGTTTTTCATTTCTTTGGCTGTCAGAAGCACACCGACTCCTCTCAGATGTGTATCAGCTATTACCTCAAGTTCCCACCAGGACCCTGTTTCCTAGGCCATGGCAGTGGGCTGCAGGAGTCACAAAATCACAGGATCTCAGAAGAGTTGAGGCTGGCAGGGACCTCTGGAGCTCGCCTGGTCCAACCCCTGCTCCAGCAGGGGCACCCAGGGCAGGCTGCCCAGGGCCATGTCCAGGCAGCTCCTGAAGATCTCAAAGGAGGAGACCCCACAGCCTCTCTGGGCAGCCTGTGCCAGGGCTCTGTCACCAACACAGTACAGAGCCCTATCAGGACTTCTCCTGGCACTCCATTTTGAGCTTTTTATTTTTTCTGTGCAGCAGAGCTGTGCAATTTTTAAGAACTGAAAGACTGACTGACCCTGCTAAGTATGTGAGATCTGAATCTGTTCGTGTCTTTCAGATGGAAACTCCCCATCTTTCCTCTCTCTCCCTTCATGAGCAATGATACGAGCTTGTGGCTGATCAAATCCAGCAGCTGAAGTACCAGTGGGATCCTGAATGTATTTGGTGTCCCATCAAATTCTTTGATACAGCTATACAACAACTCAATGTTTTAGTGAGTATCGTTAAAAACCAGCTCTCATGGGTGTATTGGGCCTGCTGATGTTTTCTTGGCTTTTGGAGCAGAAAATCTAACTAAAATAATAATTGTAAGAACTGCCTCATTTTTTCCTGTTTATTATTGTTACTCAAGCACATGGTATGCCTGAAGGTAGGCTGGCCAAGAAAGGAGTGTAGACAAACTAAGAGCAAGCAAACACTATGGAGAGCCAGCACAGAGCATCATGATCCAGCCCAGGAAAACTCCAGCTGCTGGGTTAATTATTGTTATTTAGTCACATGCCAGAAAGCATGTGATTAATTGCAGCAAGAAAACGCACTGCCCTTCGTTGACTTTAAAAAGGACTCTGCTTGCCAGGAAGAAAGATGAAATTTGCGAAGTTAATAAGCTGAAATAGAAACAAGGAAGCGGGAGATAAAGCTGACAGTGGTTCTGCAGCAGGTGAGGCTTCCCATTGCATCCAGCCCCTGCCAAGATCTCATCGGAGAGCAGGAAAACCATGACACCCAAGCACGGAGGATGCTGCTTTTGTGCTGGCTGAGATCCTCTAACAGTGGCTTCACAGAGCCCTGGGGAAGGGCAGGAGCCAAGGGAGTTATTTCTTGAGTTCAGGGTTTCCCCGCGGTGTGTAGGTGTGTGCCTGGCTAGCGTGCTGTGACATGAGCCCCTTCCTGACGGGATCCTTGCCTTCAGGTGCGGCGTGCGCAGCTTCGCACCGCTCTGTCCTCTCGTCAGCAGGAGCTCTGGGTCTGAACTGCTCCAGGGCATGGAGCAGGCGTGAGCCCGAAAGGGCAGATGACTCAGAGAAATCAGGCTTTAGGTGCGGAAATGCCGGGCTTGGCAGAGGCTCTGCTGGTTAGAAGTAGTGCTTCTGTTGGTGCAGTGGGAAGACGCGTCCCTTGTGCTGGGCTGTCCCACCACAATCAGGATATGCCTGTGTGTACCCAAGCAGAAGGCATGCCCTCTCTTCTCATTCTCCCCTCCTCTTCTCCCTCTCCCCGGGAAAGCTGGTTCTGTTTTTCCACTTCCACCAGTTTCTCCCTGTCGCAGAGACGTGGCCTTCTGCAGAGTTACTCCCAGTTTACACCAGTGCACGTGAGATGGCAATCAAAGTCTCTTTCTCTCAGACTTGAAGAAGGAATGACCTTGCTGGGGATTTTCTGATGCCAAAAATATTATTTTGGTAGTGAAGGCCTCATTTACACCTGCATGCACTGGAAGTTTGCAAGTGAAACTAAAATCATTATATGGCCACCTCTCCATGTGGTGCATGTGTCTCTCAGCTCAGCAATAGTTCGGAAAGCCTGAGACATCAGTGGAGGATACTGCAGTAGAATGAGAAAGGAAAAAAGATCTTCACCTCAGTTCACAAACCTGCACGCCTTCAGCTTACAGAAACATGACAGAAAGGTCTTCTGTTTGCTGTTTGCCTTCTTGGAGGAAAACACTTGCTACTCTACCTGAAACTCTTGAAAGAACAAAGGGCATGGAAAATACATGGTCTCTCTGGTGCGATCGCAGTTTCTCTTTTAAATTATTTCGTGTGATAGGCACTGGGGCCAAGTTCATTATGGTTCAGGAGTGTTACACAGAGGGTGGATCTGGCTACCTCTGCTGGAAGTGGAATGCTGTAAAAGTAATTTCTCCTGATTTGTTGGTTTTGGCCCTCTTTTCAGAAACAATGTATTTCGTGATTTCAACAGATGATGATAAAGGTTTGAAGCCAAAAGGGTCATAAAGGCTACAAGGGGGTCAATTTCCTTCCCCTGTGGTGAGTGAGCCTATTTACTGTCTGTTCCAACGTACTGAAAAATTATATTTGGGAGAAATCAATATACAACTTCTAGAGGGTATGTGAACCGAAATAGCTGTGAGCATCTCTTTTCTTCCTTACATGAAATATGCTCATGAGTGTGATACAGAAGACCTGTGTAATTTGTTATAATGACTGTGGGATCCAAACAACAGTTTACAAATTGGCAAATTTGCAAAAGAACATGATAAAGTAATCTGTTTAGTGATAATGTGTGCTGTGTGAAAATACTACTTTTAATTCCACAATGTAAAATATTCTTGAGCAATATCTGGGAGTACAACCTATAGTGTTGATAAAAATGCATCACTGGGGGTTCTTTGTTTAGCCATGGTTGTAATGCAAAAAGCAGGCATGGTGGTAGGGCAGGAGTGTGTGCAGTGGAGTCCTTCACCAGGCTTGGAGGAGACTCTGGAGGTAAGCACCACTGCTGACATCAGGCTGGACTGTGCACCAGGATGGGTAGCAGGGGTAGCTTGCTACAGGCAGCACGCTGGTTTTGAGGCATGGGCTGCACTGTGTGCATCTGAGTGGGAGCCAGCACTGTGAACACAGAAGAATGTGAAGAATATATATATATATATATATATATATATATATAAAGTGAATCAAAACCATCTGAGCTGTATTCAGCTTGTCTGCTACGGCACCTCTGGAAGTAACTCACTGTCAGTGATTTAGGATGCTTCTCCGGGAAATGGGAGACCTGCTTTCAGTGGCTTAGGCTGAAAGCACTTTCTTTAACACCTACTGCAAGGGAAGTGGGGAAGAAGTAAGGAGATGTTTTCCACTTTCCAGCTGAAACTGAAGTATTGTATAGCAAGGAAAGGTCTTCTCTGGCTGCCCTGCTGGATCACGTACAGTCACAGAAGAGAAGCATTTACAATACCTAGGTTAAGTACTTGTTAAGCATCACTTTCTCCCAGCCGTCTGTACAAGAAGCCAGGGTCTGACATCCTGGGGACCTGGCCATCTGAATCACTTACCGTTCTTCTCACTTCAGGTGCTGCACACAGATAGTCTGAATATGGCCCGGTGACTTTGGAAGAAAAAGCTCTATATGGCTTCCTTGTACACTCAGCTCCCTTCCTAACACAATTCTATCATTCCTCTTTCCATTTTATCTTTCTTTTTTCCCCTCATTCCCTCACATTTCCTGTGCTTAGCTGATGATGGTTCCAATAGCTAGGAAAGACTTTATTTAGAGAGATAAGCAAAAACCGCTTCTGGCAGAACACTTTGACTGGGGGAAATCTCATTCTTCGTCTCCAGGAATCTTACTGTAGGCTAATTTAGCATCAGTTTCTGTGCTTTGTTGTATCACAGATAGATAGCCTCACATTACTTGACTGTAGCCTTACTGATCTGGATTATGAGTTTGAACAGATAAAGCACCAACTGAGATTACAGAGCCATTGTGTGATGTGTTCATATTCATCTTTGTCGCTCAAAAATAGGCTGCTGTACTATGCATTAGCACTCAGTATTTACCCCTAGACTCAAATGCCTTACATTGCTATGGCTGCACACCACCACGATGCAGTCGTGCTGGAGAGGAGAGGATGGAATTTCCTGCCCTGTCTCAGACCATAGATCATCAGTCTTTACCACTCCTGGCAGCAGTGAGGAATCCGGCATGACCTTAAGAATTCAGATAAATGCAGCGAACAGGGATCAAATTACCTCAATCAAAGGTGAGGTCATTGTTTCAGCAAGGCTCTCTCCACAGCTGATTCTCTCTTCCATCTATCATCACCCCCCTGTGAGAGATGCTTCTGAGCCATATCACATTTTGAAATCTGATCATCAGCCTCCAGAATGCCACAAGAGGTTTGTTTTGTGCTGCTGAAGTTCAGTGCAACCCGCTAAGTGACTCAGCTCAGGAAGAATCGCTGGCAGTGGGACAGTAGTTTGTGCTGGCTGCTGCCATCTTTAGCAGGAGGCCGACCAAAGGCTGAGTTGTTCTTTCTTTGTCTTCACCACCCTAGGAAAAGGATCCGTTTCCTCTGTTCATAAAACCAAAAAACTGCAAGGAATGTTGAACCTTCAACTTTAATAGGGAGGAAGGACTTCCAGATTTGGATCGTTTGCCTTGGGAGCACATGGGCTTAAGCTGATCCTGGAAGCCTGTGAAAGAAAATACGGCATTTGCTGTATCTGCATTGCGTGACATAATGCGTCGATTGATCTCTGGTGGGGAAACAGCATAAAAAAAAAAACCCTGCTACCAGGGGAAAGAGTCCTTGCTTCGTGCTTTAAAACCAAAGATGCTGCCTTATCAATATCGAAGTCTGGGATGAGGTAACTTTAGCTCTAACAGGCCCGAACGCATTCAGACCTTGCACGGCACGCTCCGTGGTCAGGCAGGATGACACACACTTTTCAAGGTAAAATGCGCATGATACAGTATTTGCTACTTGGGGTTTTAACAGCTCAAATAACACTCTTGGAGGGTTGAAAGATTTTCTGGAAGTGAGCCACTCTAGAATGCTATTGCCAGCACGTCTGCCTACTCTGGGTAGCATCAGAAACTGTGCTGAAAAATTAAACAAACATAGTTCTTGGCATCTAAACAGATGGGAAAGGACATGTTGACTCCCAAGTCTTTAGCTGAGGAGGTAGGCTGTTTCTCATTGTTACCACTGTGCAGTGAGGAATTGCAAAACACCCACATAGATTTTCAGACCTGCTAGCTGCACTTAACCTTTAATCCTGCAAGTACTCAGCCATGAGCATATAATTTTAAACATCTGAGTAGTCCGACTGACTCCGATGGGAATATGCACTGAATGAAGTTAAACATTTGCATAAATGTTTGCAGGATCAGGATCTTTTGCTACAAACGCAATTCTTTCAATACAAACACAAGCGCAGCTCAGGCTGGGTATTCAGCCCAAGCTCTCAATGTACTAATAAACCTATATCCCTGCAGATGTATTTTAAATTTCATGCTAATGTGTGGTTCCTGTGTCATAACACATCTTGCTAATGAGTTTCTTGAGAGAGGAGTGATATACTTTCTGACATAACCGCATGGTTTTGAAAAACTATAATCTGCAATGGATCAGTAACACATCAGCTTCTGTATATCAAAGAGGTTCCAGACAGCATGATTGGAATTGGGGCCTTTTAAAGTCTTTCAAACCTATTTTCTGAGTTTTAGTCCTGATCTGAAAATCCTCATTCCTGTCTTTCCAAGTGCAAGATTGCTTGCATGAGTAAGGAACTGACTCACTTATTCCTAAAGGTGAGGACTACTTTCCGTTCCCACTGCTGGAGGATTCATTTACCTCTGAGTAGGTCCTTTAATTCCAGAAAAGGATGAGCAATTTTTGTGCTCTTTACTTACAAGAAAATGAACACTGACACCCTGAACTAGACTCTGATCTGGGCTGTACCTGTTTTTATGCCTGCTCTCAAACGAATACAGCGAGCTAACCTCTGGTTTGCAGCCTAGCCAACTGGATCAGAATTTAGCCTATTGAATCTAGGTGTCCGCATTACAGATCAAAGGAAAAGTTTTGATGATTCCTTCTGCAAATGTCACCCCTATTTGCACTCTCACATGATTGATCTCTCTTTTGTTTAAAGTGCTGTGGTTGATACAGAAACATTTATAATCTGTGATTCATTCTAGCAATGCTGCTCTTAAAATATGCTAATATTTTCTTCTGAAATGCACTGGAAAAAAAAACATTTTAAAAAAATGTCTTTTTTTTTTCTTGACTTCCTTGCTTTAATTGAAATGGTTGGGTTGATTTTTTTTTTTTTCAGTTTTGCTTTGCTGACTAAACATGTTAAGACTTTTGAGGCAAAGAAGTATGTGCATGCGAATGTGGCGTAACAGAACAGGCAGCTTTTCCTAGAGTTAAAGCTATATAACATTTTCCATTCTAAACTTCTGTGCTTCCTGTGGTCTCTGAAATAAAAATACTTCAGGATGAAATCTTCTGGCTTTGGACTTTGTCCAAATGTGAATATTTTGGAAGGATCTGAACGAAACTGGTTCAGCCAGTTCAGAATATCAGAAGAGTCAAAGACAACAACAATTAAAAAGTGTTCTTTCAGCTAAATAGATCCTTACGGCCTTTCTTGAGCATTTCTGCAACTTTATCAGCAGACGGCTGACAAGTGAACTCTGACACGGAAGTAGCCTTCCTTTAAAGTAGATGTGCCTTTGCTTGTTCAAGAGGAAATTAGTTTTGATTTGGCTGAGTTATAGACCTTTGAAAACTGTGATTGAGCATGTGCAGTGGATTATTTCGGTAAGCTTGTGAAGTGTGCAGCTACAGAAGGATTTTCTGTACATGCATGGCTGGTTAATTTTGCTGGAAAGGGAAAAATCTATCTAAGCACATTGCTAAAATCAGTGAAAATACCTGAGGCTTCAGGAAGACCTTTGAAGGCCGTTTCAAGATCTTTTAGGCTGTGTAAAGGGCAAGAAAAGATTCTGTAGGCTTTGCGAGGCATTTAAAGAGTAAGTGGCCTGCAGAATTTGTAAGGTTAAATGGGATTATGGCTCCAGAATGAGCACTTTACACAGCTGGGTGTGTGATGTTTTCTGTGTGGAGCCATGGGAGGAAGGGCACCCTCTCCCCCAGCAGATCTGCCTGATGAAGGAGTCCCCCAGCAGCAGGAAGCCGCTTCTAAAAGCTGATGGCAGAGCTTAACAAGCTGGAGTTTATCAGCTTGTTGACAGTCTTGGGCTGCTGAGCCTGCTCCAAATTACATAGAAAATGTTGCTAATGAAAATTTAGCCTTTGGGGTGGTGTGTGTGTGCCTTTTTAGACAAAGGCTTTTGCTGTTACTGTTGCTCCCTTGCATCAAACATGCTTTGGATGAATCAAAAAATCTCATCCAGAACATCTGCGTGTCTCCTGGCAGCCCTTACTCTCCAGTGTACCTCACTTCAATAGATGCCAGTGGTTTGATTCCAAAACTTGTGTTTTGCACAAATTGGGTGTCTCTCTCCAGCTCCCTCCAGAACCAAGAATCACAAAGATGAGTTTATTGGAAGAGTCATTTGTGCTGAAGAAAGATCTCTCTATTTTTGCACTTCCTGAAGGAGTACTTCTCTCGGATTTCTTTGTTTGCCTTTTTGTCCATCTCTTCTTTCTGTCGGGGCCATGGCAGGTAGGAAGGCATGTGGTTATTCACCGAAATCTTTGCATACCAGACAACATCTGCCCAGACCGTGCCAGCCCTCTCACAGCTCACCTCCCTGGGGGGATTGTCAGCAGAGCAACCATGCTGGTGAGCAGGTGAGCTCCTGATGCCATTTCTTTGGGCTGCTGGATCTTTTTCCTGCTAACACAGCGGAATTGCCACCGGGTCCAGCACCAGGCCCATGCTGACACCACCCTGGCATGGTCTGGAGTCCAGATCTGTAGAGAAGCCATCGGTGCAGATGGACTGGGGGAGGCCTGGCATTGGCATGGACAGATGGGGCACAGAAAGGTGGGGTTTGGTCAAAACGGGCAGCGATCAAACAGCTTGTTGGGAAAACACGGTGAGATGGTGGAGAACAGCTTTAAACTCAGGCGTACCCCCCTGTACTCGGCTCTGGTGAGGCCGCACCTTGAGTACTGTGTTCAGTTTTGGGCCCCTCGCTACAAGAAGGACAGCGAGGTGCTTGAGCGGGTCCAAAGAAGGGTGACGAAGCTGGTGAGGGGTCTGGAGAACAAGTCCTACGAGGAGCGGCTGAGGGAGCTGGGCTTGTTCAGCCTGGAGAAGAGGAGGCTCAGGAGTGACCTTATTGCTCTCTACAGGTTCCTTAAAGGAGGCTGTAGCGAGGTGGGGGTTGGCCTGTTCTCCCATGTGCCTGGTGACAGGACGAGGGAGAATGGGCTAAAGTTGCACCAGGGGAGTTTTAGGTTAGATGTTAGGAAGAACTTCTTTACTGAAAGGGTTGTTAGACATTGGAATGGGCTGCCCAGGGAAGTGGTGGAGTCACCATCCCTGGAAGTCTTCAAAAGACGTTTAGATGTAGAGCTTAGGGATATGGTTTAGTGGGGACTGTTCGTGTTAGGTCAGAGGTGGGACTCGATGATCTTGAGGTCTCTTCCAACCTAGAAATTCTGTGATTCTGTGATGTTCTGCTTTGAGTGGGTACCGCAGATACAGTTGTGATGTTCCTTAACCATTAGGGTTAATGACGTGGTGCTAATCGTGTGGTGCTTTTTAACCATCACCCTCTTCCCTTTTGACTTTTGCGCCCTGCTTTTTGACACGACCACCCAGGCGACCCCACATCAGCAGCGCAGCCCCACCAGGCAACACCCCGGAGACCCCCACACTGAGGGGAGAGGAGGGGAGAGGGGGGCGAGGCGGCGGCGGCTTCCCGGCGTGCTGCAACCATGGCGACGCCGCTCCCCCCGCCCCGCCCCGCCTCTCCCCGCCCCGTGCCGCCCCCCGCGGGGCCGGGCGGCGCGGGATTGGCCGGGGGGCGGGCGCTCGCCCTCTGCCCCCTGACCCTGCGCGGCGGCGGCGGGCGGCGGGAGCGGCGGGCGGCTGCTGCCCGGTTCCTGGTGGCCCGGGGCGGGGAGGAGAAGGAAGAGGAAGAAGAGGAGGAGGATGCGGCGCAGGTCCCGGCTGCTGCTGTGCTTCGCCTTCCTCTGGGTGCTGGGCATCGCCTACTACATGTACTCGGGCGGCAGCGCCGCGCTGGCCGGCGGCGGCAGGAAGGTGAGCGGCAGTCGGTAGCGTGCCCCCTGCCCCTCCTCGCACCCTCCTGCCCTTATTTTTTTTTAATTATTGCCTTTTTTAACGCTTCATGCCCTCGTTACGCCGGTGCGCGGCAGGGCTGGGTCGTGCCGTGTCCCCCACCCCCCCCCCCCATTTTTTCCTCTTTCCTCCTTTTTTTTTTTTATTTATTTTTCCCTCCCCCCTCGTGTTTCGGTCAGTGACGCCCCGGCCGTGCGGGAAGAGCTCTGAGTACACAGCCCCGGGGGCTGGACGCGCACCCGCTGCTTCCTGCCCCTGCCCGCCAGCCTGCTGCTGCCGGGGAGTAATTGGTGTGTGTGTGTGTGTGTGTGTGTGTGTGTGTGTGTGCTGCCCCCCCGGACCAGGCTCGTTCCGCCGTCTGTGGTGTGCTAGGAGCAGCAGCGAAGCCTCTCGCTGCTAAATTGCATCTTCAGAGTCGCCCGGCTGAGCCCCGCCATGGCACAGGGCAGTGGGCAAAGTGCACCCGGGCTGAGGAGCGCCGTGCCCCTGGTAGCCAACGCGGCCTTTCTCCGCTCCGCTGGCGTGTAGCACACCAGGGCTTTGCACAGTTACTTCATATTCCAGGTGAAAGCCCGCTGGGTTTTGGTGAGGACCGGTTCCCGCAGCCAGTCATGGGAGGAAATGTTTGCACCATTATGGACAAAGTCACTCCCGCAAGGGTCTGCAGAAGGAGTCTCTGTTCATTCATAACTGGCTCGCTGCTCTGGTTTTCCCCCTTTCGTTCTCAGCAGCAACTTCTGACACAATTTATTAACGTAAGCGTTAAACATGCTCCATCAGAGTAGACACAGCAGCGGTGGAGATGGATCAAGCGCGTGATGAGAAGTAAGGCAGTAGCCTAAAGCCTTTCTTGAAGAACAACGCGAGTGTGTTTAGAAAGTAAAAGCAATCTTGTGCTGCTGGTGATGCATAATGGGATAAAGGAATGCTATCTAAGGCAAATACATCTGCAGATAGGGGAATATATGTTTAACTCCTAGTGTGTTTCCCTGGGAGCTTCCAGTCAGCTTTGCAAATGAGTTCAATTCGCTTTTTCTGATGGGAAAACTGTGCTGTGGGGATAGTGATTTGCACAAGGTCACCTACAAGACCAGGTGAGAACAAAATAGAGAGGAAACCAGTTATTCTGGCTACAAGTCTGGTACTTTGTCTCCTAGAACCTGCTGCTGCTTCTTGCTGCTATTAGTACAACTTTTCTTACGGATTTAAGAGATCTGTGATCCTGTGATACTTTCCTTGGGATTATTTGCCGTCATTCTGTTTGAAATTTAATAAACCTTCCTGATGTGGGTAACTGGGAAAGTTTAGCAAAGATTAAATTTAAAGAAAATGAGTTACTTCATAAGCCTGAACTGAAGCTCCGTGCTAGGTTTAAAAATGTGGAAGTTTGAAGTAAGGCCACGGTAAGGAAGAAAACAGGTACTGTGACCGTAAGAAACAAGTGGGGAAATTAACAATTACGTGTGGATTGCTGATTTAGGATTCTATTTTCTGTCAGCGAAGCGTAAAATTTAATCCTGGGCCTCAGAGTAGGTTAGCAATTGTAAGTAGAGGAAGATGTGTGTAATGTAATAGCTTTTGAATCTCAATAAAAGGCTTATTAACTTAGTGTCAGACCCTGGTATAAAGCAAAAACACAAACCGCCTTAAACTTACGAACAGAAACCCTGCTGTAGTAAATTTCTTGGTTGGTATGACTTCATGTAGTCCTTATTACTTTCCCACTATTTCAGTATAATGAAAACAGAGTTGCTTACAGAAGAACATCACTTTTTATAAATTGGAGTCTCTGCCGTGTTCAGTCTATAAAATTACAGAAGCCAGAAGGGGATAGTTCTTCATTTATGCGAATAAGTAATTTGCATGTTAATTACAGATCTAGTTATGGAAACAGAATGGTTTTTCCATGAGGGTGATTTTTTTTCGTATACAGACCTAGGGTGTTTTTCAGACGTACTGGACTTGCTCGGTATGACATCCAGTCTTGTGATGAACGCCATCAATTCCCATTACCTTTAGAAGAGGTGAGGGTATTTGCCCTTTTCCAGGATTGCACCTGAATAAGAGAGAAGAGCGGTTTATTTTTTTTTTCCTTTCTCCTATTAGAGGAGCGCCAGAGTTAATGTAAGCTCCTACTTATTTTGGTTCTCTATTTATAACCTTTCGAGCTATTTGGATGCTGCAGCGTGCAGGACAGCCTAGCCTAAGTTTTTGGCCTCTGGCAGCAGTGGTGGAAGCCGCAGCTGTGTGTGTGGTGCTCTGGCTAGGCAGGTCGTGGGGCTGCGGGAGCTGAGCACACGTAACTGGAGCTAAAGCACACAAAGTAGGAGCTGTCTCATTAGTAAATATGTAAATAGTAATGACTAAAAACTAACGTGAAGGAGCAACGCTTCCAGACCTGGGCACAGAACTGCAGTAGAATGAAATCTCTTCTTCCGATTCTGGAATTTAGGGTATGACAGGCTTTCTTCTTCTCTTCTTAAAAGAAGAGAAGGGCAGAGCCTAAGCCTTTCATTCAGAATGTACTTAGAGGTGGCTTTTTGTTTTCTTTTTCCTCTGGTGAATCTCCAATTAAGATGATTGTAACCGTGAAAGCCAGGGATTCAGTTCACTCCTTGTACCAGCCAGATCACTGGGCTGTCGATTGGAAAGAGTGAGTCTGATTCACTTGCTTAGTGGTTAGAGAAACAGTTCCTAAAACAGAGGCTGTGACACAGAAGAAAGCAAGTTGCGAGCCCAACAGTTGCGAGACTGAGAGAAATGTGGCTTACTTTTGTGTTCGCTTAATGTGCTTTATATTAAACAGCCTTTGGAGTGGAGGCTGGAACGAAGCTTGTGGATAATTTCCTAGCCCATAGCAAAAGTGCTTCATGCTCCGTGTCTGACTTGCACGAAATGGAGCAGCTTCTTCAACATGGTTAGAAAGCTACGTGTGCCCTCCAAGCCAAGGTCGTCCTGATGCTATGACCCCCTCCTAAGGGTGCTGTGAATTTGAATTGGTCTTTTGAACAAGTTGTTTAACTAGTTTCAGATTTTTTTTTGAGTACTCTAACTGCTAAGCTCTTGCACAACTGAGTGACTGGGTTTTAAAACAAAGCGAGAAATCCAGCTGGCTTCTAAAGAACTTACTCTTGTGAGCGTTAAGGAAGTAGGCCTGTTGAATGGAGCCCTTCAGGCAGGACAGAGGAATGTCTGCATCTTACTGACAGCACCAAACACCTCGCTGCTGCCAAGAGGGAACTCCTCATAGGCTACCCTGAAGGAGACCTGTAGGCTGAAAGGGGATTTACTGTTGAAAGCCGAGGCATCAAGAGGAGATGCCTGCTAGGCTAAGCCACAGCTGAGCCAAGGTTTGGAGTCTTCTGGTTTTAGGTGCCAGAGTACTGACAAGCTTTTGCTGCCACGTGAAGAACGTGGTTTTCGTTTCCTTTTCAAGTTGACCGTCCCCTCAAGCTGCCCCTTCCCTCTGTGCTGTGCTTCCTCTCTTCCCCTCTGTGCTATTTAGAGAAAGAGGGTAAAAACAGTTATTCAGTAATCGGAGATGGATAACTGTTGCCAGTACCTCTTAAAATTAGAAACATTTCTTTTTCATCATATCCCCCTCCCCCCCAACAAAACAAAACGCCCTCAGCCCCTGAATGCTTTGAACTAGAAGCCTGTTAAGCTCTTGCCTTGCCAGATTTTCTGGGTGCAATGGAATGAATTGTAAAAAAAACTAATTTACAGTGTGTCGAGCCACAAGGAGGCAGGCTTCTCCTGTGGAACTGGTTACTGCCCTGCATACAGTACTGTTTTGTGAGGTTGGTATTTTTTTTTTTTTTTTTTTTCTGTTTCCTGGCTTTGTGTGTTTTTGGGCTTGGGGAGGGCAATGTGTTGGTGATATTTTACTTTTTTTTTTTTTTTGAGCAGGCTTTTGTTAGTGGCTGTACTATGAAGCTAGCTGAGATGGAAATAAATTCAAAGGTAAATGATGCCTTGAGTACTGGATTGACTAAAAGTAACTCAAGCATTTTGGGGAGAGGAGGAGGAAAAGAAGCCAGCTGCTCTCTTCAAAGTTTTACAAGGATAACATTTTAGAATAACTCCTTTCAGCATACAAAAGGCTTTCTTTTCCTCTTTCTTTTCTTCTTTTTTTGAACCTCTGAACTATTTCTGTTAGTGTTAAATGAGGCTCTTAAGCATGACATATATATGTATAATGACAGTAGAAGGACAGCAAGAGAGCTACATATCTTCCAGACTTAGTGTACACGAGCTTCTTTTTGAAGGTTGAAGTGGGAAGAAGGAGGAAGTGTGTTTTAACTTTAGGTACACCAGCCTGTTTTTGTCAGAGGGTGAAACCGTGCAGTGTAAATTGTTTGACTCTCAAGGTGTGTGGAGGCAGGAGAGCTGCTTTTTGGGAGGGAGTTAAAAATAACCACCTCAATTCTGTTGTCCTCATTTGCCTAAGGCAGGCATTGACAGTTTCAGTGGCTAAATACTGAGAGTTTAGTTTATTACATCATTTTGAAAGGTAACTTCAGTGCCTTGTGCAACGCCCCATTGGATGCAATTTCAGATATCTTGATCTTTAGACAAGTGAAGATACTAAAGATTGAAAAAGAGAAATTAACACTTGGCATTCACTTCCTACAAAGTACAAGATAGAAAAGCTCGTTCCTCTGCTTAACGGGGAACAATTTCTTGTCCAGCAGATATTTTTCTTTGATGTAATTCTATGACAATGAGAAACAAATTAAAGGTCCAGGCACTTTGATAATAAAGCTCTTGCTGGAATGTAAAGAGTCTGAAGTTTGACAAACGTGTGTATTTTCTTAATATAAAATGTCACTTGGCAAAATGACTCATCTTGGTGTATTATTTCTCTCATAAACTGTAAGTTCAGGTGTGATGAAAAGGCAGTCACCTGCAAATTCTGTGCTGTGTGCTTAGGTCTGTGGTTGCACGAGGCTCTTCCTCTCGTCTCCCCTGCAATTTGAGATGATTCAATGCGGCATTTCTCTGATATGGCAGGGTAGTGAGAAATTAATTCTTAGTCAGAGGCTGCTGTATCGTCCCCGCAACACACCCATCAGTTTAGAAACTGATGACTCTGGCTTTGGTTTGGATGCTGTTGCTCTTGCATCACTGGTACCTATTTCTGTTTCATAAACAGAGAAGTGAAGCAGGGCCGTTTGGATGCACAGAAGGGGTTGAGGAAACAAGAATGACTTCTTGTAAATTGTAATGATGTCCTTTGAGAGATGTAGGTTAGGAAATGAAGTAGTATGCAAACAGTGTGCCATGTACCCTACCTGTTTTTGTCTTGTCAGTCATTCATTTGGAGATGTGTTGTAAATAAATGCCAGTCATTCTGTCAATGTATTCCAGCTCCTTCCAAAAATACAACTTGAAAAGTATGTTTTGTTTTTTTTCCTAGCTTAGAAAAGGCATGATATTGTTATGTATTAAGTAAAAGTATTAAAGATATGTCAGTGGTGGACATCAAAATGAAATAGCCATCATTTGGCTTGTAGACCAATCTAGGAAAAAAACAAAAACAAAAAAACACAAAACCCAAACAGACATAAAACGTTTAAATATGCTGGAGAACTTAAGTCTTTGTCTTCAAAATTGCATGATAATTCCATGTAACTTTCCATATTTCCAAAAAACATGGTAGTTCCATGTGTTTTTCTTAGAAATGCTGATTTTCCTCCCGCTTTTCATATCTATTCTTTTAATCTTCTTTGTTTTATGAAGTTATGTATGCTATGTATTATCCAAGTGCTTGTGTATAACTGATCTTGTTCTATCAAGATGACAGATAGGATCTGAGGTGTGGTGGTGTCTGCCAGAAAGCCTGCTCGCAACCATGCTCTGCTACAGAGAAGAGATGCCTTTGTATCTGCACTGAGTGTCATGAGAGAATAACCCTTGTTGCATGACTAGAAAATGTTTAAAAACAGCACCAGTAGACAGCCTGGAAGATTTTTTTGCTTGGATTTTAGGTAACTACATAAATTTTGTAATGAACTTAATATACAGGACCTTAAGTTTAAATTGGTCTGAAAACAAAGTGTTAGGATGCAGTTGATCCTGTGCAACACAGGTGATGAACTTAAGCTGGTCAAAGGAGTCAGTGCAAACGATGAATGTGAACTTGTATTTTTGTTCAAGATGATCTGGTTCACCCAAGTTTTTCGTAAATAATTTGCTCGGATAGTAGTTTAGCTATTGATGTGCAGCTGGGTGGTATACAAGTGTATTTTACAATTGACTGGACATTTAGTAGCAAGTCATCAATGTGATGTTTTAGGAGTTAGTGGAGAAGCGATGTATTGCTGGTATGTTGGCTATGCCATGTGCTGGCAATGCACTTGAATTCTTGTAATGAATCTGCAGGAAGCAGTGCGACACATGCATCTTTTTTTTTTTTTTCAGGAATAAGGGGTTGAATGTCACTGCCTGCATATATTGGGTTAGTGCAGAAACAGTATATCAGTGTGGGCGTTGTAGAAGGAAACACTAAGCAAGTTGTTTTATTGCCATAATGTAATTCAAAGCGCTGGTATCTTAAGCTATATGAATTTTAAAATCTGCATACATTCTGTTATCGTGTTTGTTGTGAAATGACTGTGCTCATCTTCTGCTTTTCTGTTTTGTGTAAGCTTTCAAAGGAAGAAGGGAGGAATTGAGGAGGGAAGATTTAAAAAAAAAAAAAAAGTTAAATGTCAACATCAAAATGTTCATCTTTTGTGTTGGGAATTCAGAGGCGTAGCACAAGGTATTCTAGATAACGTGAAATGATTCACTTTCTAATGTTTCCTATGGGCCCATGATGTTCTTTCATAGAAATCTTTATATCGTAGGCCTAACTGGAAGTGAAAGGTTTTTAAACAGCTTACTTTATTTCATTTTTGTTTTGAACAACAGACTATTTTATGAAATCTATATGTTACTGATGCAGACCACGCGGATGCTTACCTGTTATCCTGTAAGTGTCCATTTGCCTGATAATATTGCTGTGAATGAAGTAGTCCTGGAATTTCTACTGTGTCCTGTGGCAGTTGTTAATTAGCAAAAATGTTTAACATTCAGTATCTGTTCTCCTTTTAAAAACAGTAACTCGTATTTACCCTGTTGGAATATAGCCTATTTTCTTTTGTGGCTTAAAGGTAGGCTTTTCAGGGGGCGTTGTCTTTTTTGTGCATCAGCTTGCATGCTAAAGCTATTTAGTAACTTGTTCATATGAGAGCAATTTGCACAGGCTATGTTTGAAGGCTGTCAACGCTTTATTTTTCCAGTTGCGTTTTCATCTGTCTAATCTGTTTATTTTCCCCACCATTCTTTCTTTCTAAATGCTGGCTTTGTTAATTTCCCAGAGTACTTTTATTGTCATTTAAGTGAGTTAAAATATTCTAGTTAAATACCTACGCCACCTGACAGAACAGCATCTACATAAAGGGACTACCCAGGCAGATAGTACCTCTGAGCTCTGTTTATAAAATTCAAACGGAAAAGGAATGAGATATTAAAAGCAGGCTGAATTTTAGAGCATTTGACATATCCACAGAAACTACTATGTAGTGTGCATCAAAGGCAATAATTTGTATTTGTCATCTTTAAAACTATGTTCTCTTATGGGGAAAAAAGAGCCTACTGAAAACTTTGCAAGTACAACTATTGATTTTATAGCTTCAGAATGTTATTTGTTATACAATTTGGGCACTCTTTTTAAGGAAAACAGAGTAACGAGATTCTGCTGAGTTCAGGCATTAGCAAAATGCAATAGGTTGTCTGGGCTGTAACAGAGCTGCTTGAAACAAAAAGAATTTAGCCAAGGAAAGATTCAACAAAGAGTTGGCACTGAGCTAATGCTATTGTGAACCAATCCTCAAAGAGCCGTGACCTGACGAGAAGAAAATGTTTTCTTGTTGTACGAAGTTCCAAATGTTTAACCACCCTGAAAATAATCAGCACAGCTGAAATTAGTTGTGGTTACTAAAGTAAATTTGCTTTAGCTGGCCTGTTGGTTTAAGGACGGTCAGCGTGTGTGTATGGACATATTTTAGTGAGTTGAAGCAGTAAGGTTTTTATACAGCTAGGCTTTTATTTTTCCTGCTTTTAACTTAAATGGAAAAGTCTGTTCTCTCAAGTACACGTAGGTTCACAAGCCCTTAGTGAGGAGAGAGACAATTTCCTTATTTCATTTGGTAGCAAGCTGCTACCAGCTAATGGTGGGTCGGCCCATATAATTACTGGTCTCTGCTCAAACGTTGGGAAATGTCCCTCTCGCAAAACCACTGCTGTGGTAGGCAGACCTAGCAAAAATGTGGGGGCTATTGAATTACAGTATTTTCTGCTGGGGTGTTCCACGAAATTAGGAGTTCATATGTTGTCCAGACAGTGCATTAAATCCTTGTAACAGGAGACTGACTGCCCATAACAGAGGAATGCTTCAGGCTGTACCAGACCATCCCTTACAAGCAAACTTGCTCATTTCATCCTGCATTACCTATTTGTAGAAAACAGGGTGTGTACTTTACTCCTCCGACTAGTGCTCTTGCAACACAGTGTGGATTTGGGTCCTTGCCCTGTTGCTTTGCTGAGAAAACACCATTGACGCGATGGTGAGCTGCGTCATTTACTCCTAACAAATTGGTAACTGATGTTCTAGCATGGGGAATAGTTATTACCCAGATAGCAAATTATCAACCAAAAGTTTTAATTTAGGGATGTTCTTCTTAGTTCCACTGATGAAGTATCTATTTCTCTTCCCATGTTCTTTGTAGGTGATGATGGGGAGCGAGAATTGTGGCAAGTCCAACCGGGGTCCCCTTGAGAGAGCTGGAGCTTGCTTCTCCTACTTGACACTCTCACAGGAGCCATTCTCAATACCTTTTCAATAAATAGATGCCTACCAAAAACAACTCCTCTCCATTTGTTAAGCTGTCTGACTTATGGTAATAAGTGCATCTGAAGCTTGTAAGCCTTGGTAGTTAAATAAAAAGGCATTTGCAGTCTGAAGGAAGCATTTCAATACAAGTAGTCAGTAGCAGCCTAGCAAACAGTAGCTCTGCTTTGCCTCTTCAGGTTTCATATTTAAGCTGATGTGCAAAAGGGAGGGGAGAGGGTGCTGAGTGGAAGAGCATCGCTGCCAACACTGCACAATCACGAGTCAGAAATACATCAGGACAAATAAACTTGTGCTGATCGAGGGAGGAAAAAAATTTGTGAAGAGCTGTCTGCAGTGACTGTCGGGTTTGTGAGAGATGTAGCACTGATGCAGTACCTTTTGCTGAGGTGCAATTGTTCAATTATTCCCCACGCTTACTGAATGTTCCCTAGTAAAAATAGGCAAAAGATTGATCCTGATGTCCACTTTAGCCTAGGCCTGAAGTACCTGGCTTTATGCTCAGCAAAAGCTGTTTGCTTAAAAATCCATTTTGGTTACCTACTGAGATAAGTAATGCAGATCATAGCGGTGTTCTAGGAAAACACTGCTTGCATCGTGGGAACAATAGCTAGAAAATCAAGATAACATCAGTCTGTGCTCACTTAGTGTTCTCTAAGTAAGTGCTTGCCATTTCAAGAGCAAGAAACTCAGGCAAAAACTGTTTTTACGCACACGCATGCTCTTGGAGTATGGCTTTTATTTTTTTAATTATTTTTCCTTAATGGCTGTAGATGTTTCAAATGTGGCCATGATTGTGTCTTTGTTTAGTGATACGCTAAAGTAGTTGTGTCTTTGAAATTAAGCGTGTCGAAAATATTTTTGACAACTTCAAGAAGTGCGTTTGCTAAGTTGTCTGTGCATAAGTAATGATTTCTTGAAAAACTTGGCTGCTGTAAACACTGCCTGACAGTATTGGAAAGTCTGGTGGAAAGATACCCCAAACTGTTTCAGGAGGATTTTTGCCTGTTGTTTGCCTTAGAGCACTGTATGGGGTCCCAGTTCTATTGAGCTGTCTTGGCAGGTTATTTCTGCACCCTGAATTTAGAAAAGGCCTTCTTCCTAGGAGCACTTAGATATCTGTGTGTGAATGTTAGCTGTGGTCTCACAATGGAAATACTTACGTAGTCAGTTTTTGGTGTGGCCTCTTGTTCCAAACAACTCTTCTTGTCTATGCGTGTATCACTGAGGTGTATTAGAGAATAGGTTTGTACAGGTTAAAGCTTAGTAATGCAGTGGACTTTATAAATTGGGATGTTATCATTTGTTACTCAAATAGAAAAGATAGCTCAAGCTTCTCAGGCTGTGGTATCGCAGAGTGATGTGACCCAGTGCTGCTGAGGTTTGAGGAGAACAGGACTGGATGTGTTGTGGATCTGGATGTGATGAGGTAGGCTGGCTGTGCAGAGAACCGTGGCTTGTGCCTAATCCTATGTGGTTGATGTGCCCTGCTTCTGAGGCCTCCGGTTCATGCATGTTCATTCGTGTTTAGGATTGTGATATTCTAATGTTTATTTCAAAGAGCAGCAACAGCTCAGATGCAAGCAATGGTTTGGAAATATCATGGCATTTGCTCAGATTAACTGTGATTGCGGTTGTCATCTCACAACGCTGTTATCCCTGTTACTTCAAAAGGTTTCCGGTGACAGATCTGGATAAGTACACAAAACTGCTATAATTTTTTTATTCTAATCTCTGAAGTAGATTTATCTTGTGATTATTTTTCTCCCAAAAATAACAGAAGTGTCCTTCGTGTTCCAAAAGTTTTTTTTTTTTTTTTAAAAAAAAAAAAAAAAGTTTTTTTTTTTTTTTTTAAAAAAAAAAAAAAGAAAAAGAAAAAAGCAAGAGGCAATTCAGGGATGCTGTTAGATGATTCTTGGGGTATGGGAGTACTCTGGAAGTTACTTCTTCTGAGTGCTTTACAATGCCTGAACCGATTGCTCTTCACAAGAAATAAATCTTCAAAGCAATTTACAGTGGAACTGCTGCATGAGTGACTTGGTTAAGCCTTGTGAAGACTGCTAAAACTATGTAAAGAAACCTTGTCTTTAGTACATTGTTTGTGATGAAAGCCGGTTCATACTGATGAATAAGCACAGTGTTGGATGTTAGTGGGAGTGTGTGCTTGATAATCTTCCAAGATGTTATCTTTGTTTTTTTAAACAGGTGTGACTAGTATGACTAAAGGAAATACTCTGTATTTAAAAAGGCAATCTCTGTGGTTTAGGGTAACCCATAGAAGTACAGACATTATGGCAAAACCTCAGGAAAAAAGAAGACTCTTAGCAGTCATTTATGGATGCAAAACAGCTAAAAAGTCTGCAGTTTAGCTTCAATTATTAATACTTCTCTGTTTGAGTGTCACACCAAGTTGTTACTTCGTGTGTTGCTAATTCCCCTTAGCAAGATGACTGTGTCACTTTCATCTTGTACTGTTGTGATACTTCGTCAGAACATCATGGCACAGGGTGGATTTTTTCTAAAACGTACCTTGGTTAAGGCAGATTTCAGGTAGTGTTCATATTTTATTGCACAAGTAAAGGTAGATGTAAAACTGTTTTTGACATTTTATGTTTTTAATGAAGACATTGGCCTCTATAAGTACTGATATTTGTTGCTTTGTCTCATACCTTATTTGAACAAGTGTGATTTTCTTCTTTTTGTCCTTTTCTATAGGTTACGTTGTGGAAGGAGGTGGCTGAAGGATTCTTAAGTAATCAGCCTGGAAAATGTATTTCTACATCAGCATCTATCAGAATAATTCTTGTGGTCATTTAGTTAGGATTCCTTTATGGTTTTTATGTGATCAGCTAGTGCTCGTGGGTATCAGTTTTCTAGCCCTGAATTTGTTTAGCTGGCTGTTTTGCCAGTTGAAAAAGAGGAGTCTCCAGTGGGAGAGTGTCTGGAAGTATATCAGTGTAACTGCTCTTCTGGCATCTGTGCTGTGTTTTCATTTCGGCTGTTCTCGTGCTCTTACTGGCAGTAGACTGCAGCAGCTGGGATGTCAGCATGTTTGCTTTCTTGTGGCATGCTTTATTCTTCTTTTTCAGACTTAGCAGTTTAAGACAATTTTTATAGCCCTTGTTTTTCCTGTATTTGAATGGCCTTTTGCCATGGCACAAATAGCAAAGCAAATGGCCATGGCATGGCAGGAAGTGCTCGTGCTACGGCTTCCTTTCTGGTTTGTCAGCTACGGTGGTTCTTGCGCTCCTGTTTGCTATTTTTTCCTTTAGTTCGGTGATCAAGCTGTCAGTTCTCTTCCTCCTTCTCCTCCTGAGTGCTGGATTTTGCTAGAAAACCAAAATCTGCTTTCTCCCAGCTCTGTCAGTAAATGGCAGTGCTTGCTGGTTAATGCACTGGTGCCAGTATGGGTCGGGCTGCTGCTGGACTGGAATTGTCCCAGCTGGGCTGTTTGAATGCATGGTACGGGCTGTGTTTCTGTGCCTCCTTTGAGTACTATACAGTGCGTAAGTATGCAGTCTTAGCTCTTCTGTGTTAACTTGACTCCTCTCTATGTTTTAGCCAACAGTTTTGTTGGGTTTTTGTTTCCTGTTGGAGAAAATGGCAATTACAGGCTCGTTTCTTGTAACAATGCAGATGCCTTGCAGCATCTTACAGTTTGAGTAATCGATCCCTACTGTGATATTAGCAGTCAGTTTTTAGGTAGTACTGTGACAACAAAACACCTTGCGTAGCACCATGCAGGTTTTCAACTATCAAAACTTGATTCTGTCTCTTCCTGGAAGCATGGTTCTTGTTCTTGTGCCCGCTTGCAACAGCAGAGGTGACTTGCAGTGCATGCTGCTGTCTTACTGCCTTGAGGGCTGGAGGTGCTCAGCACAAGCTGCATTGGTTTCGTTTGACCACTTCCTGTGGGTTTGTATTTAAATCTCTACCGGCTTTAAGCTTTATGTTTTTGGTGGGAAACGTTAGTGTATAAATAAATTGGGTGTTCTGTTTCCTTGCATGTACAAAAGCTGCTGGTATTGATGTGACTGTATTCTAGCAATGAAAGAAAGAAGGTATGGCAAATACCTCTGTGGAAATTGGTGTAACCAGGAGCGTACGAAAAGCAAGTTAGATTGTTCCTTGATTATTTTGTTTCCATTGACTGGAAATGTTGTAATCTTACACTTAAGGATTAAATAATTGCCTCCACTGGAATACTAAAAGAGAGCTCAATGGTTTGAGTTTTTTATTTTGGTCAGGATTAGAACAGTTTATCAAGGGTTATCTTAAATGGTAAAACTTCCCTGACAAATTGAGTTTTGGGGAAATGCTCTGGGTGTGTTTAAAGTAGGTGATGCTTGTCTCCTGTCTTTATAGTCTTGCAGTCTGTATCAAACCTAAAGAAAGAGTGCTGTTGGTCAAGAGAGGAGAAACCTTTCTGGTTGATGGAGATCAGGAGTTCCAGTAAATTCTTAAAAGGCTGCAGAACTGGGCTTTCCATTCCCTCCCCTCCCACCCCCCCCAATTTTTTTCCACTTCTGTTTCCCAAAGCTGACTAAGTTCCTCATTTCCATGGGACTTAAATGAGATTAAAAGTTCAAACTGACTCTGTCACAGCCACCATTTAGTTTTGTCAAGGACCCGAGTGCTTAAGAATGCTTCAGTTCAGGATTTTTGTCTTTCAAAGCATGTTCCAACTTGGGAACCTCTTGTGTGCATCACTTGTATTTTATACCTCACTGAAATAATTCAAATTTTGATAAGGTGTTCTGTTATGAGATTATTTTCCCTTAATTTTACTTTGGGGAAGATGGTAACAAATCAAAACAGCTCTCCCAGGACTTTAGGTTGCTGACAGTCACTCACTTGGCATAGCTGGTAGCATCCTTGGTTTTGCTGCTGTCTCTTCAGCCTTTGGATTAGACAGAATTTGGGAAGTAAGGGCAAGGAGAAGTGGAGATGAGTATCTGCTGCCCTTTACAGCACTACGAGCTGTCCCGACATACCGTCATGCATGAAACTGGGGACTGTTCATGTCATGAAGACAGAAGCATGGGCTTGGGCTGAGTGGTTAGCTTGCTTCGTGCTTCCCAACCATTAAAATCAAGGAGAATGGAGCTTGTTTCTTAGATCCTTCTCTCTTGCTCCTGCCTCTTCCATTTGGAAAATAAATGGTCACCACCCTCAAACCATTTAATATTGCTGGCTCTGTGTAAATGTATTTAGCTGTGCTATAGCTGTTCCAGCTCTTTGCTGGTCTGAAACTTCATCCTCCTGTTTCGTTTCACTTCTGGCATGTAGGTGTTCGTGTCCTCTGCAAATTTGAGTCTGCGATGTGTCCACTCATTAAAGGCATGGCTTGCAGAGATCTGGAAGGTGGATGTCGATGGCTGAATGGAAATAAAATGCACCTTTTGTGTTAACATTTAATGGAAGTGTTTGCTCCATTCACTGGGGCTTTCTGTCGCAGCAAATCATTTGAACTAGGAACTGCCTGCTTCCGTTTCTGATGTCCAAAACCAGATGGAGTTTCCTTGGAGGAAGAAGGGCTGCAAGAATCTAATCATTTCAATAGTATCTGGCATGCACCAACACACATCTTATTTGTGTTCTGCAACAGAAAAGGAAAAGAAGATGATATAGGCTGCTCCTTTGTTTTAAAAGGCATAGTATCTGTCGTACGTAATTATTTCATCAGCCACTAACAATGCATCCTGTGTAAGGAAAGGAAGGAATGGGGGAAGATAAGCTCTAGGTCAAATAGGAAAGAAGGATATCCTAAGAAGCTTAGCCTTTTGCTTCCCTTCTCTCTATCTCTGAAAATTATCCCAAGCCCTAGGAGAGTAAATGTGCTTCATTCTAATCTTACCATTAGTGTCGCGAGCTGCCTGCATTACCTGGTTTCCGCGTGAAAGCCGAGTCCGGTTTAACTGAAGGAAATCTGGGGAGAATACAGCGCTGCAGATCTGATTGTGGTTTTTGTTTGCTTGTACTAATGGCAACAATGTGTAATTGTAGTTGTCCTATTAAATTAATTTAGCTTTGAGGCTTACAAACCAATCCATAGTGTGTCTGTGAAGAATGACAATGCAGTTATAGCCTGAGCTGTTCGGTGTGCCCATTTACGAAGTTTACTTCTAGACAAATACAAGTATTTCCCATTAAGAACAAATACAAGTGGAAAGCTGTTCTTTCCATGTTTATATTTTGGTTATGCTGTTGTATCCCTTTGCTTACCCATTTGGTCCCTTCTTGACAGCTTGACTGATTTATTTCTTTTTCAGTCATGTTTGGATTTAAGTGGTAACAATTAGATTTTCTTTTTGTAGACTTTGAATATCAAAGAAATGGAATCTTTCAACTGTCTTCAGATTTGCATTAGCTTTTAGAAACAAACCACATCTATAGTGATACTGCAGAGTCTTTTGGCAGCTCTGAGGTATGGTATATACAGAGATTAAATACGTGGTGCAGGGATATACGAAGTTGAGAAAAAGGACGGTCCAGTCAGGTTGCTTCATCTAGGATGCCACGTGCTCTGTGTGTACCCAATTTTGAGGCTCAGATCTCAAAATGCTTTTGAGTCACAGTTCTCTGAAAGTCTGAGTTTTGTGTAACCTCCAATTGTGCTTCAAAATTGCTAAAAAGGAGTCAGTGAGGTGGGAGAAGTGAAGTTGCAGCTTGAACTGTGGCAAAAACACAAGGTAGTGAAAGCCATTGAAGAGAAGGGTCAGTTTGCTCTGTAACCATCACTGGGACTCCAGGCATTGAAATAGTGGATTTAGGTTGTCTTTCTAACTAGAGAGAGGAGAACTTGGATTTGATTTTTCCTTTGTTCTTGTGCCATTGAAGCTGCAAGTAAGTGTGGTGCTGGAAATGTGTACGTCTACCTTAATGATCAATCTGTCTTAATGTTGCATGGCTTCTCTTGATCAATTTTGAAATAGGCTGATGTTTTGAGAGGAGATCTTCCATTCATAATTGCGGATTACATTGCTGACTTAGTCCTCTCCCATGGTTAGGTATCTACAAATCTTAACGCATTTACTATTTTAAAATGTGTTTTTCAAGGTTTACTTAAAAAGTAGGCTTGGGTTGTTAATGGAGTTAAGTTGTATCTTTCACAGCTCTCTGTATCTGTCAAGACTCATTTTGCTGCTGCTTTCCCAGCAATGCAGTAGTTCTGAATGTGTTGCATGTTCAGCATCCCTTGCCATCTCCACCTCTGTTACTGAAAGCAAAATTTGTCCTGTCACAGGTTGTCACGGCTGTGAAAGAAAGAACAGAGACTTCTACTATCACAAGAAATAACAAGCACCATTTCTTCCAAAAATACTTTTTACTACTTGATGCAAGCAGTATTGTACTCGTAAACTGTCAGATTTGAGTGAAAGTGGGAAGTATTAGGTCTTATAAATAAAAGCTAATCTGCTTGTTAGCTTTTTGCAATTGTGCTGTTCACAGGCCTGAGGACTTCCTAACTACATTGGAACTTGTTTCTTTTGAGGACAGTGAAATGTGTCCAATCCCTTCTTTCAGATCACTTTATTCCGCTACAGTTTGAATCACCGGGAGTGTCAGAGCTTTCACTCTTCTACACTTGAACTACCGCCCTATCATCTAGATCTCGGATTACTATATGGTTGTAGCTGAACACCTTTTCCAAACCTGGGAAATGTTGACCTGAAGTGTCTTGGAGATACAGACGTTGTAATAATTTCTTCCCTGAAGGACTGATAGAGTGGAATAAAATCTGCAAGAACAAATCACTTGAACTTTATCTTTGTACGTAGGAGGAAAATACACTTTTACTGAACTATCTCATGGTGTGATACTGTGATCATATAGTCATAAGTATACTTAATTAAAAAATTGACGGTGTTTTTGTTTTCTTCCTCTCGCTTTCTGAGTTGTTTAGTGCTAGCTAATAGAAATGAATAGCAGCAGTCTTAATATACGCTTCCTCTTCTTTGGGAGTTGCAAAAAGTGGTGGCCTTTGGGAGACCAAGTAGCTTTTGTGAGTACTCAAACAAGCACTTTGTTCTTCGCAACTAAGCCCTTCTGCGGGGCCTGAACAGCATCTTCTGCGTCCAGTCATCATCAGCTAATAAAAATAATCTTGGTGCCTAGCCAGTGCCTGAAATTCAAGTAAGGTTTAGTAGCCTTTCTTTGAATGAGAGAAGTAGCGTAAAGGCTACCAAGCTTACAAGCTGAAATTGATGTTTATTTTCAAGCTGTTACTTAAATCAATCCTCTGTTCAGAGGGTCATTGCTCTTCACAGGAACACAGCCGCCGTCCTGGAGCTGGCTTTCCTGGCTTCAGTTGGGTTTATAAAGATCACTGAGGAGCTGATGCTGTGCTGACTGGCTCTCCTTGCATCCAGTAACTGTTGTCCCTCTGACTTTGGTTTTCTCCCTTCCAGCTGACATTTCTCTGCAGCAAGTTAGTAGCCGTATATTTCCTGACCTCATGGGTACTGTTTCCCTTTCCCTGTCTTTATAGGGAGCTGTGCTGTTCTGTTGTACCAGGTTTTCAAAGTATTTGGCTGCCAGTGGAGTTATACTGGATTATTCATTTTACAAGAGTGCTTTTTCTGATGCAAGCCATACTTGTAGGCTCAGACTTCACAGTAGAGTTCTTGCCTCCTGTTGAGTTATTTTGGCCACTGGTGCAGACTGCTAACCTTTAGTCTGGGTGTATGTGGAGTAATGTAATAAATATTCTTGTCATCAGATAGGAATAATCCCCTCCCTTTTCTTAAAGACTTCTCAAATTAGTGTGAAAAGGGGAAGTTCAGAAACAAAGCAGAAATAGCATGGTTATTTCTTGTTTTCCTGCTGGAGGGAAAGCACGACACTGATGGTAAATCAGATCCCAAAGAATATACTGGTTTTACAAAACAGTAACTCTTCAGACTGGGTAGCAGGAGGGAGATGACGAATCTTCAGCTTATGATATCAAGCAAGCTGAAGATTCAAACTGAACTTAAATATGAATTTATCAAGGAGGGTTTTTTTTTTTTTTTTTTTTTTGAACGAGGGGAGTGAGGGTTAACTTAAAAATGTCTTCCAGATTTCTGCCAAATCTGGATTTGTAGTCATTGTGGGCTTTCTTTTTCCAAAGAAATCTGCTCTAGTAGCATTCTTGGAGTCTGTGTTTGTGTGGTGTGGCATAACTCCAAAGGCTTGGGAATTCATTTTTGAAGAGTGGTGATGTTGCTATTTCTTTATTCTACTCGCATACAAAATCAACCATCTTTGTTCTGCTCATTCGAATATATTCATCCCATAAAATAGATATAACCCTCAGTATTCTTCCTTGAAGCTTCCCTTGCTTTTATGACATTTTCAGTTGCTTCACTTGAAAGGAAGAGCTGGTTTTCAAACCCAGGAGTCTGTATTTACTGAGAGGAGTATAAAACTGAACATTTCTGCTTCTCACGTCCGAGATTCCTCCACAGGAGGTACTGACAACAAGAGTATAGTGTGTGAACCACGGAGTACTATGCTCTGTTAGTGCGGATTATCAACAGAGTAGATGTACCAATAGAAATTATCACAATGCAGAACCCCCCCTCTAATTCAGCCTCTGGCACTGAAGCTGTACATCAGCAGCCAGATAGAGGAGCTGAAACATCGCCTGGTGTTCACAAGCACTTGAGAAGCTTCTGCGTTTTAAAAATCTTAGTTTTCCATCTTTGACTTCAAGCTAAACCTTTGTTTGATGTCTGCTCAGCAAAGCCAGTATAAGCGTTTGTCTGAGATGAGCAAAAAGCAACCCATTTGGTATTTTTTTAAAGGCACAGGAATTCATGCTTCCATTATTTCCTCTCTATCCATGCAACTGCTCTGAAGGTTTGTGACAGTCTGCGGTTTCCCTGTGGAAAGGTCAAATCTTTAAAGCAGCCATTCTTTCCCTTTGCCACGAGGGTAGTACCCTCTGCTGGGCCATACCCTGAGTAACTCCTTTTTCTGATCAGGAAGCAAGTCAATACTTGCTTGGCGACGTACCTGATCACGTAGGGGAATAAATGGTCTCGGTTTGTACAGCAAGCAAGTGACTGACGATGATTTTGTTAATAGCCAGACTTAAATAGCTTAAATTGTGCCTAGCTCACTGTGGTTCCTGACTAGCTTGCCGACTTGCCACCTCTCCAGGATGGGCAGCGGGTGGCCGTAGCCTGCTGGGGAACGTTCCTCCTCTTGAAGTTTTGGGAAATGTGACGCCACTTGTCAGGCAGCCACAGACTTTAAAGGCCGTCACAGTGGAAAAAAAAAGTTTCTAAACCCAGAGCTTTCTCAAACTGCACAAACTTTCATGTATGTTTTTATAAAGAAAGCTTATCCTTGCCCGGGTTCAGCGTGTACATGTAATTTCTCAGGGAACACGTGCTGGGGGAAGTGGGTTTCTTAAGCCAAACACGGTATCGGTGTTCCTGTGTTTATTGAACCAGCATTTTTGGTAGTTTGAACTGCTGCTATGTTTCTGAAGAATGCCCTTGGAACAGCTGGATAGCCTTTCATAATTGTTACAAGACTGGGAATTTTCGCTATATTTAAACTTCTCGTTACATCCTCTTTTAAAAGGAGGTAAAGGGAGTAAAATTCATCACTACAGGACGTGTCTGAATGAAGTTCTTTCTTTTGAGTACCCGTACTCAGCCCCCAGCATTGTTCTTCCCCCACAACTCCTTCCTCTCTTATTGGAGGTAGATTAAATTGATCACTCCTAAACAGATTTATATCTAAAAAAATCTTTGTGTATTTATTTTCCGGTGGAGGATGGAGAATATCAAGAGAACAAGGAACCTGAGGAGGGGTGTTACTGAGTTCAAGGGGAAGTCTCGTGTAAGACTTAAATTATTTTCCTGGTGTTTCTTGCTCAGACAACTGTGCATAATGCATAATACATTTTTAGAAGCAACTCTGAAGTTGTTTTTATTTGGGGGTGGCAGGGGCTGCTGGGGAGAGGCGACATGGTTGCAGATACTCCGTGTAGCACGTGTGTATATATTTAAATCAATGGAGTAATTTCCAAAATTCAAGAGCTAAATCTGTCATCTAATACTGATGGCATTTTGGCACCCTTAAAAGTATCAAGGCTGTACTCCTCGGTGATTTAGATTTTCATTCCCTTCCCTTTTTTGGGGATATACAATGTGATCAGTAGCATCTTGAACCATTTTTTTTAGGCTATTCAGATTTCAAAGACCAAGCCAATAAGCAATTTCATAAATCCTCTGATTTTTGTATTATGCTGGACGCTCTTTTGCTCAGAATCTAAATGGCAATGGTGAAGAAGAAAGCCTCATAACTAGGTATGCAACTACCCTTTTTCTTTGATTGTGCTGTGTTGTACTGCAATTTGCATAGTCTGTTGTTGTTTTTTTTTAGTTCCTTTTTCTAGTAAGGTGACAGTTTTCCATCCTCCTATGTATGCTGGCGTGTGGGTAGACTGAACTCTCTCTGCCTCGTATCTTCAACTGTCCTAGTGAGTGCCAAGGGAGAGGGCTGTTGTAGTTGGAAATAAGTCAGTCACTGCTGCTGCTTGCAAGTCTGGCTGCACTTCCTGGGAGATTTTATTGATAAAAGGACTCAATTCATGACTGCAGCAGAGTACAAACCTGCAGGACTGCTGCAGCAGGATGGCTAGGACCTTGGAAACCCAGCAACAGGTCCGTCTTGCAGCAGAGATTAGACGTCTTCCTGCTTATGAATGACCGAGTACCGTCAGCCTTGGCTCGCTGAGGTGAGTGGGATGTATTTTTCTCCACCACATTAAGATGGATTAGGATTAGGTTTTTAGGATGTGGCTTGCAAGGTCAGGAAGATTTGGCTATCTAGTTCATGACAAAAGGCTGCATTTGAATGAGTACTGTAGGAAAAAAAAATGCACAGAGTAGAAAGGAGATTCTGGAAGCAAGAAGAATGTTTGAAGCCTATTCCGTTCAACATCAAGCAAATGCATATAGCTGGTCGTTCAGCTGTGCTCAGTAAGGTAGGAGAATATCTGCAGATGTTCTGTGTAAACTTTAAAACTACTGCTTGCTTTTTAGACTATTGTAGTAACTTTGGTATAGTGACCACATCTTGTCGTACAACAATTCTGTAAAGCTCGGCCATCTTCTTATGTTCTTTTACTCAACTCTTAGGTGAGTAGCAACTTGTAACATAAGGGATGTAAAACATGGAAAGGTGGTGGGGAAAGAGCAGTGAACAAATTCCAGTGCACAGTTCACATGCACAACATTTACAGTGTCATAAAGTGTTCAAATAGAAACTGTTACTGGAGATAAGAGACTTCGCTAGCCTTAATGGTGTGACCATGGGTCTGTGACGACTTTGTACATTGCTGTTGAAAGTGCACTAATAAATGCTAAATGAAACAGTGATAATCAGAGCAGTTGCTCCTACATTTTCAGGAAATAAAAGTGAACAGAAGGTCACCATTGATTGAAAATAGTGACTAGTTTTGTTAGGGGTTCAGTAAGCATGTGGGTGGCCTAGTACCTAGAAATGGGATTATTTATTAGGCAATTGCAAGAGAATATAACAAGTCGCTATGTCCTTTTTACCTTGCTGTACTGCAAAAGTTTTGCTGCCTTAAAGCCCGTGTCACTAACAAGTGGATTTTCAAGAGTTTTGAGCCTGTGCCCTTGATCTTTGTCTGTAAATTTTGGGAAGGTAATGCATAGTTTGGAAGTGAAGTAATGGTGATAAGGAAACAATTTTCTTTTTACCTTGATGTTCAGCCTATCTGTAAAAGCAGTCTTGCTCAGGTGTGAGCTGACTGCTCTGGGCTTCTGCAGAACCTTCTTTTATCACCTTATTAATGTTAATAGGATTCTGTGATCTCAGTTATTGTGTACCAATACGTACTTAGCAAGAATAGGTAATTAAGTGGGCAGTCCTAATAGGCTAGTCAAACTTTACTAGACCCAGCTGTTCTGCATCCCTTAAGGCAGAGAGAAAGGGAAGTTAGTGTGGAGGAGGAGGTGGAAAAGATGCTTAGAAAAGATGACAGGGTTGCAGAAGGGCAGAAGGAAAACTAAGAAAGGGCATGTACCAGTGGGTATCACTGACACAGCACAGCCGGAATAGCTGCTCTGCTTTAGGAGAGGAGTTGGCAGAGCGCAGGGAGTGGGCCCTGCAGAGCTGAAGGAGCAGATGGGTTTCAGTGAAAAGCGGGTAGAACATAGAAGGAATGGAAGCATGTTATTTTTGATCTTGTGCCTCTAAAGTGGCAGTGGGCAGACCAACCACCTGTTCTTTATCATCACTTTTTAGAAAATGTAAATAAGCCTAAATGTTAATTCACTACTAAAATTTCACATCAGTGTACTTATAGAATATTTGCTCGTATGTTTGCTTCATACACAGATGGGGAATTTTGAGGAAAAACTGGAGGTTTCTTTCAATGCAGTCCTCCCCCTCCAACCCTGGCAACTTACTATGCCACAGGACAAATTTAGGAATTATATTTAGCTTTAAGAGCCAGTTAACCAAGCTAGGTATCGGCATGCGTGCAGTACTGATGTAGTAAGCGGGGTGGGTGCATCTCTTGTAGATTTTTGTGTTTTACCATGGTTCTAGGATTTCGTGTCTGCTTTGCGTTTTGCTTCTCAGCAAAGTTTTCACTAGCTGTCAGTCCTACGAATGCACAGCACACGCATGGAGAACAAGCTGTTGGAGGATCTGGCATCTTTGGTAAAAGTAAGGATGTACAGACAGTGTGGCCTGTAGTGGCCCAAGCATGCTTGGGTTTTCTCCTGGTAGAGGCTGCGTATTTCCAAAAACTGAAAGGATGCGGACCTGCCCCAGGGAGTGATCCAGCATTGCCCCTCTGGCATGCTGGGGCACTGCTGTAGCTGCAGCTGGTGTGAGCCACGTCTGTCACTTGAGTGTCAGCGTTTCCAGCCAGCTGTAATCTGCCTGCCGAATACTTAATTTGTCCCAGAAAAGTGAAGTGGGAGGATGAGATGCTTCAGAATGTTGGAAGCTGTTGTGGCACTAAGTCATACTTGATGGGGTCAGATGTGGCATGCCTCCTTGCAAAGTTTGTGGGATCCAGATATCTGAAATCTGCTGTTGAGTTCTGTGTATGTTCTTTCATTAGTTATCCGCATATACATAAAAATAAACTTTACAAATTTACATGAATCACCTTGATTTGATGACTGGTTTCACCTTCAGGAACTCCTAATGCTAAATTGTGTTAATTTCTGTGAAATCAGAACTCTGAGATTTCTGCAAGATTCAGCTAATACTAAGCTATGCAACTTGAAGTTGCAATTTTTCTAATCATTTTTGATTACGTCTTTGGTACTTGCATGGCACAAGGGTAATCAAATGTTGACCGACTATAGTGAAATTAGATTTTATTTTTTTCTCCTGAAGTTAGATTTTATTCTAGAAAATGCAAATTCCTAGTCATTTTCCAGTCTATTTTAATAATAATAATAATAAAAAAAAAGATAATATATTACTTGCTGGCTTGATATCAAAGCTGAAATGAAAGCAACAAATCTTTCATGCATGTGGGCAACCTGAATTGCAGTGCAACCGTCTGTCCTGAAGCACAGTGAGCTTTAGAACTGGCTGCCCTGAATTGGTGGTCCAGGATATCAAAGGGACAGCCCAGATTAGGTGGGTTTTAATTTCCATGGGTGGAATGTGGAGTGTGGGGTGGGCACATGGCAGTGGTATTCCTGTTTCCAGAAGCCACACGTTGTTATTCTCTGTGCCCTGCTATCCCCAAATCCTAGACAGCCTTTTTCTCCATCTCCTAGTGCCACTTGAAGTTCTAGATAGCCTGATTATTGTGAATTTTGACTGCTACAGATAAATATTTTCTACAGGGTGCTTAGTAACTGAATTCAAGTGAGGGAAAGCTCAGTTAGGTTTCACAGCACAGGTGTGAATTTGCTGCAGAGCCGCTGTAAATGGGATGTGTAGTTGTGAGGCAGCAAGGAAGCCCGGGGCTTCATTGTGCATGCTGCTACCTGCTGGGACTGCAGTAAACGGGTTAGTGTTTGAGGACATCTTTCCAAATCACAAGACAATGAAGTTCTTGTGATACTCTTCGATATTTTAAAGAGCAAGGCTTCATTTTTTGGTATGCCAGCTGCCTTTGAGTAACTTGGTTTTCAGTAACGTGTACACCTGCAGTGAATTTCTACTGGAGTAGAGGTTAAAAGTTCCTACTGCTCTTGTCAATACACTCTGTGATGTTCTGCTGCTAATTCGGTGTGTGCTTTCAAGAGGTAAGACACATCTTCAGTTCTCCAAAACTAAAAGACTGTTTTCTGAGAATTCAGTCATTGCTATCTTATGCACAGTGTAGTGGCTTACCCTATAAAAATGTTTTTCTTTAAGTACAAACTCAGTATCTCAGAGTATTTCTGTAATGACTTCTAAAAAAGTATCATATATAGTCTTATAGATTTCAAAATGCCTCTTTGCTTACTGTGAGTATATAGGGTTATAATTTTAGATAAGGGAAAATACTCTTGGTGCTGCTTGCGATAATGCTGCTTTAGGTGACTCGGAAAATAGAGAGATTGCAGTGATTTCACGGCAGAATAACCACAGAAAAATTATTCTTCGTACTGAATCAGATTTTGGGTTGTCTTTTTCATTGTTTTGCTCACAAATTGTAAAAATAAATAACTAAAGTTTTGTTCTTTTTTTTTTTTTATTTATCTAGCCCCTCTGTTGTGTTAGAGTATTGATTGTTCCTGACATTGATTTAGAGATGCAGCTCGCTGTGTGCCTCTCATGACTATATAAAAATCCGTGGGTCTGTTCCAAATGTTTTTTAGCATTTGTGTTACAGACAGGCTCCTGATTGTGCTAATGGCATTGCTGTTTGCGTCTTGCCCAGGGAAGGGGCAGTGCTGCGTGCCATGTGAAGCGCTGGCACAACACCCCCCTGCTTGCAAGTGGCAATTTTCAAAGTCACTTTTAATGCTTCCACGTTGGACACTGAAAGCATCTTGCTGCGAGCATAAATGCCTCCTATTCCCTAACAATCTGCTGGTAAATTTGTATCAACATTTTCTTTGTCTAATGCTATGCTGGCCAGATGAGTTTTGCATAACTGAGCTTGTTTCTGCCGTTTCAGAACTGCACTTTGTCTTCAACTAATAAACAGCAGAGACAGCCGGGCACAGATCTGCCCTTTTCTCAAAATTGTTTTGACAATTACGTTTCGATCTCCGTCTCCAAAGTCAGATGCTGTGCTCCCCGTTCAGTGCTAATATCTTCTGAGTGATAAGCTTTGAAAACTTTCCTGTGGGTTAAAACAAGAGTTAGACCTGGATAGCCTGGGTGGAAACAGAGCCGAGCAGCTTTTTTGGTTTGTTTTGGTTGGGTGCTGTGAGGTCGGTGACTTTTAACTGGGAGGTTGCAGCTGGTGCTGTGTACTGCAACTTGCTGTTGCGTTAATCCCTCTCTTTCCTGCCTGTTTACATTGTACTTTATTTTCTACAGTGTTTTAACTCTCCTCCTTAGTTGCTTTATCCCTTTCTGTCGGTCCTCCTCCTGCAGAAAGAAGCCTGGCAGCTGTACATGGAGCACGTGCAGAGTTTGCTCTTCCCTCATTGCTCTCCGCATCAGGTGTAACAGTGCCGGTGTTCTGCAAACTTCTTGGTACTGCCCCCCAACTCCGGTGCATCTCTAACAGAGCAGAATGATTTTGAAGACCCCCATTAGTAATCAACCCCCTAAAGGAAAGGGTTAATGGCTCTTTATGCTGGGAAGAAACGGGTTCTGCTCTCGTTTCCTGCCTGCTGGCTTTTGGGAGGGTTGCTCAGATACTGCACTTCCTCCAGGCTCTGGGAGCAGGTGTAGCATCCCTCTGAACATCCGGACAGAGGACCACAAGGGTTTTCTTCAAGGGTACTGCAGAAAGGTCTCTAATCTAAAACTCCGTCATTTGTTTTTGTAACTGCTTTGCAGCCAGTTAGCGGCCAGATTTTTTTGTAGGTTGCATAGTTTCCCAGATGACTAATAGCAAAATCTTTCAAGTAAGTAAACTTGTATTCCTCTAGTGCTCTGGGGAAGTTGTGAGCAAGAATACTGGGGTTTAAACAGGGATGCTTCGCTGTAAATTTGTATCCAATTAACTCCTGAAAGATTATCTGTAGGAGATGACAACTTTCTAATATCTGAGCCTCGGAAAGGAAGCCGAGAGGTACCCTGAGACCCTGTCCTTAGACCCTGTCTATTTTTGGTGATACTCCTGTTCTTGCAGCCTGCTGTGATTTTAGAAAGAAGTTGAGAGGAAATGCTGTAGTATGACCTAGTAGCCCTAGCTGAACATGAGACTAACATCAGTTGAAATATGCTTAGATATTTTCATTGAGCAAGAGTTCGCTTGGAAAAACTACTGTATCTCACCTCTTGCTGTTCTTTTATTGCAAATAGTTAGGAATAATGTTAAAAAATATCATTGAAGTTTGTATCTTTTGAAGCTGAGAAACCTACAGTGGTTTGGATTCCTGGCTATAAAAACATTTGTTCAGAGCACGGCTGATAATTTGAGACAAAACTTCCTCCCTCAGCTTAAACAGGAAGAGGCTGCTGTTACTTTAGAAGGCTTGGTGGCGAGGTTAGCTGGTGTGAGATGTCTCGCTGGGAACTCTAGCTTCTTGCAAAGATGTTTATAGAAGTCTATATAGAGAAGGAAATAACCTTCTCACCTGCAGCCACGTTCACTTCTGCCTGCAGGAGAACAGAAGTTGCATCTGGGGGTTGATTTCTGATCTGTATTGAGGCCTGTGGCAAGGATTGTAATATTCCAGAGCTCCTTTGTGGAAGGATACTCATTATATATTTAAGATATTTTCTACCTTTGTAGATACTTACTGTTTTAAATGCTTTCCTGGAGTTAAAATGGTTTATTAAAATGTTGTTCAGCATTTTGGACTGGAAATGAATGTCTGACTTGATATGCATGCTCAAAAATCGCTAGGGTTAACTTGCAAAGTGTTTGTATTGACTCTGTGCCTTCTAAGAATCCACGCTACTGCCTGGTTTTCTTCTATCCCCCTTAATTACGATGATTTTGAATTACTCTGAAGATATGACAGAGATCAGGCTTTCCCCAAAGCAACTCTGCAGACTGAAAGTTATTAGAAATACCATAGTACTAATCTTTAGGATTGCTTTGGCAATTAGATGGATCTTAAGTGCTCAAAATCCCTTTACCGGTTAATGAGGACAGACTTCTAACAGCGTGCATCTCTGAAAGGAATTTTATACTGAGGACCTGCTTTTTACATGATAAATTACTTCCAATCTGTTTGCAGTGTAGGTTTTGGAATGGCTTTATATGAAGTTGAGGATAAGCTGATACCAAGTAGGCCTAATATACAGAGTACTTGAAATATATGCATTTTTCTCCCTTTCTTTAATTATCAGGCTTAAAGTATCTTAACTGTGTTGGCACTAATAAGGATCATTTAATGCTTTTTGGTGTGTAAGCATGTACTACAGTTGCTTTGATTTTGATTCATCCTCCCTCCCCCCCCCAATTCTCAGTATTAGCTCTTAAGTATAATAATTATCAATCTGCCTTTATCTCTGCCTCCTTCTTGGAGGACTTCATCAAGAGCCCAGCTGTAGCAAATCTCTATAGGCTTTATTCCTTAGCCTTCTTTTTCTTAAATTTCATTTAACATCAAATTTGGTTTATTGCATTATAAAAAAAAAATATAGTCTTTTCAGACTCCAGACTTACTGAATGTTTCTCAAACAGCCAAAGCTTGATGAGGGCTCCTAGCTTTGTGCAGGTAAACTGTCTGGGGAGGAGAAGGAAGGTGGGGTTTTGGTGATGTCTGCCTATTTAAGATGGGGAGGAGCTGTCTTCATTGCCTTCTGGTTATTTTTTTTTGTCTCAGCATATGTAATGCTGAAGAGGTTCTTGTAAACTTTTAGACTTTTTATTTTTTTTCTCTTCGTTATTTTGGACCTTCCAGTCTTGACTGTTATGTGAATTCTTCCTTTCCTTGACATGACTGGGTGTATATTTGTAGCACGGCACCCTACCTCTTAATTCTGCAGCTCTCTGGTTAACCAAGGCAGCTGGAAATGAGGCTGTCCTCCCAGCTTCCCCTCCAAATCATTAATTATTGTGAAGCACTAATTGTCAAATTGCATGAACAATATTTTTCTAATGGCTCTCTAGCTTTTTTACAATACTAAACAAAGTGCTGTAATGCAAGGCTTATCTCTGTAGTAACTTTCTCTAAAGTTCAGAAACTCAATTCCATAGACTTTTAATCTTTTTATCAAGTGTTTTTATGCAAGTATAGGAGTTTTGCCTTTATTAGGGAAGGTTGGCTTCAGGAAAGTAATCCTTAGAGTAATTGGGAATTTCCTTTCCTTGTCAGCATGAACTAATTTAGTACCACATTGTTTGGCTTTTAGCACTTGCTAAGTGAAATTAGATTGCACATGTCTATTTGTTTCCAAAATAATCGTTTTGGATGTTTGACAAGTGTGCTTGCCGTTGTTATCACATACTCCAACACTCATTCTGGGATAGTTTTCCCCATTAAAAATGAGAATACGGTTGCCTACGAGCCTAACTGGAAAACGAGCATTGTTGTTTTGTATTTAAGGATTCAGAGGAGCTACATCCCAATTATGACCTTAGACGTGCCTCAGACTTAAGAAAAATCTCCTATTACTTCTCTGGCAGTGTTACCTACTGCTTATTTTTGGTAAGAACACCATAGCCCTCTACTGTGCAGTGCAAGATGGATGGAAAAAGCTGGCTCTTAGTCTGCTTTTATGCTATTCAATTAGATATCTTTAATTTTGTTTGCCAACATCTATGTCAGTAGGCCGTGATACATAGCTGAAGGCTTGTCTGGTTTTGAGGGATTTTGCACTGCTTGCAACTAAGGAGTATATTTTTCTAACAAATCATTGTTGATAAGATTAACTGATAAGGGGTGAGGCTAAAGCTGTATTTGTCATGACCAGCTTAAAAAAAAAAAAGGGGACTGAGTGCTCAGCAAATGCACATGGGGAAGTCTTGGCTGGGCACTTCTGTTTTGTAGCAATTAAATGTCATCAAAACGCAGATGCATTTTGTCCGAGTAGGCTAAGTGCAGCAGTGGAGGAAATGCTGATGCTTCTCGAGACTGCAGTAAATAAGGCTGGAGAAGAGCACCATGCTCTATAGTACATGCTACTTTTAAAGGTATGTTTAAGGAATAGTCAGTTATAAGTTGATTTCTTCTTGCAAGAAACCTTTCAGTTCTGTCAACTTTTCAGTTCTGCCATCCTTTCTGTTTTTTCCCCCCCTTGGTTTCCATCACTAGACTCTTACCCAGGTCTTTGCTGTCAGAATAACTAATACCAGTTGATTACTGTGTGTTTTCTGGTGGAGTTTGCCCAGTAACTGTTGGTCTTCAGAAAATGTATTGCTGCTGGTGTGACTTGTGGCAGCCCGAGCGCGCCGCGTGATGGCTTCTTGGCAGAGACAGTGTGCTGGCAGCGTGGGGCAGGCGCCTCTTGCCAACCGGTGTCTCGTGCAGAGGACAGCCCGTGGCCAGGAGGTAAGATGCAAATTCTGGGGATGGTTCTTCCCCAGGTCACTGGGGACGCACTGCCATGAATTTTGCCCAAAACACAGCCTCTGGAATTAAGAGGAAAACTACCACTTATTCACGTCCCCATTTATGCTGGCAGACTGGCTTAAATTTAATTCAGCTCTTGCTCTTCAGGTAGTCCCTGGGAAAGATACGAATCATGTTGCAGTACCTTGCTGTTGTGTCTTCATTCTGAAGCCTTGAAGTTGTTTTGCAAAAAATAAATGCCAGGAGTATCTATTCTTCTTTTAAAATTAAAAAAAAAAAAAAGGGGGGGGGACCCTAAACATAATATTAAAGTATATAGGAATTTCAGTGTTGGGGACTTCTTATAAAGATATGCTTAAATCCTTGACATGATGTTGAGGGAGTAGTTCAGGTAGCCTGTATTAACTGCATTAAAAAGCTAGCTGTTGCTGTGTGTTTGACAGTTTTGTAGTATTCTGTGAGCTTTATCTCTCAAATACTTATGTACTGTCTACAGCACGCCTTCTTCCAAGGGTTTAAAAAAAATGTTGGAAATCCTTTTCTTTAGTCACCTTCTTGAGGTGGAAAGGAGTGTTACTAGGTAATCTTTTTTTATGTGTAAATTAGACAATTCTGGCAGACTTGTTGGACTATTTAATCGCCCATGAAAGAGAATAGTCTTAGCAGGCAGTGTCTTAATTGCTAGACCAAGAGGTACAGCTAGTGAACTTCTAATAAATCTTGGTTTAAATAGAGTATTGTTCAGAATGGGCATCTTGTCAACCCACAGGTATGTATACACAAACTTCAGGCATAGGTGTTGCTTACATTTTTGCCTATCTTATTTTGATAAAGTACTTCTTTCTTGTTTACATCTATATAAATTTTATCAGTAGTAATATAATTAAAAAGGCATTTAAAAGGTGAAAATTTGTTTATTTGCGAGTGAGTCATAGGAAGGCTAATATGAGAACTTGATAAGATCATGAGTAGGAGTAAGAGGAAGCCAAACTATTTTTTTGTGCTGCAGTGAAGCTTGGCAGCCCGAGACTATGAGACTTTACATTCCTTTATTAATGCATTTCTCATAATGGATGACATGCAGTACGTCTCTTCTAGGATAAAAGAGGTATTGATTGCCAGGACAGCTATTTTACTTTGTTCTCTCCTGTAACTATTTTTTCTTATGAAAGGAATAAGTTTCCATGGAGTTTGCTGGTTGTGAACAAAAAAAGCTGTTCATCTAATATTTTTTTTGTTGTATGGGAACTTTTTATGAATCTGTTGTGGTGTTTGGCTTTATCATAATAACGTGAGGGGCCAACGGGAAAGGTGGAACATCTTTTTTGTTTTATTAGTCAGTGCTGCAGTGTAAGGTGCATTAAGAATGATTTCTCGTAGTCTGTGTTAGCATTTGGAAAGGAAGCCTTCTGAGAAGGAACCGATTTCTTACTATTAAGTGGGAATCTTATGATGGAAATAAATCTGGTTTTGTTTCCAGCAGATTTTTGCTGTGTTACAAGGGTTCACTGCTTGCTTACTGTTCTTATAAGGAAGAAAAACCCGTCTGAAACTTCACCTGTAGGCAGTAGACTCATGGAGAATGAACGAAACAAATGTCATATCTTAAAGCTTTGTACCTGCTAAAGGTGTTAAAAACGTATTATGACTTAATTTTGCCTACCCTTTAGTTTCTCTTTTCTTGTGTGCATGAAAACTTTTTTTATTGTAAATTTAGGGCAAACTTTATGCAAAGGATAATGTTCTCTTAAGTGTATTCTTTGGGTTAAAATGCAACTAAATTTACTACCAGAATATTGAATTCACTACTTTTTTACAGTAGGTAGGTAGTCTTTTGTGGCATTGTGCGTATGACAAAAATAGCTTTGCTTTTCTACATATTTGCAACTGGATACCTTTAGCAATAAGCTTTAAGTTTTTTGAACTATTTTTTTCAGCTATAACTATAGGTATTGCCAATGTATGCTTGTAACACGTTCTGTGTGCTGAACCAATGCAGAAACCAGGTAAATGCAAACTGCAAAAAGTCTGGTGCAAGAGCAGGAAGTAGTATTTGTCATAATAAAACGTTTCCTTTATTTTTTAAGTTAGCCTCTAACTGAAAGCCAAACATCTTTGGTTTATCAATAGTGTGATAGTGGTATTGGTCTTCCAGGGGTGCTCTCCTATGGGTTCACTACATCTTGTGTGCATCTTTCTTCCTACACTGTTTTCCCCCTGCCCCTGATTACAGAAATCTAGTCTTTTAGTGTTTGGCAATAAAGACATTATTTCCCTCAAAAGGTTACAAGATTTCAGTATAGTTCCTAGAGAGTTCAGAGCTCTACAGCATGTACTGGTGCTCTCCAAGAAAATCTGTTGTTAGGGATGTAGTTCTACATCTTTTGAGGAGACAAAAATGTGGGAACTCAGTTATGCGAAAAACAGCAATCAATATTTTATTTCAGCTCCAAAGGAATGGGTTTGTTAAGAGAACAAATATTTTCTGTAATCTGGAATATCACAGAATCACAGAATCTCTAGGTTGGAAGAGACCTCAAGATCATCGAGTCCAACCTCTGACCTAACACTAACAGTCCCCACTAAACCATATCCCTAAGTTCTACATCTAAACGTCTTTTGAAGACTTCCAGGGATGGTGACTCAACCACCTCCCTGGGCAGCCTGTTCCAATGTCTAACAACCCTTTCAGTAAAGAAATTCTTCCTAACATCTAACCTAAAACTCCCCTGGCGCAACTTTAGCCCATTCCCCCTCGTCCTGTCACCAGGCACATGGGAGAACAGGCCAACCCCCATCTCGCTAGAGGCTCCTTTAATATACTTATACAGAGTGATAAGGTCACCCCTGAGCCTCCTTTTCTCTAGGCTGAACAAGCCCAGCTCCTTCAGCCGCTCCTCATAGGACTTGCTCTCCAGGCCTCTCACCAGCTTCGTCGCCCTTCTCTGGACCCGCTCAAGCACCTCGATGTCCTTCTTGTAGCGAGGGGCCCAGAACTGAACACAGTACTCGAGGTGCGGCCTCACCAGAGCCGAGTACAGGGGGACGATCACCTCCCTAGCCCTGCTGGTCACAGTGTTTCTGATACAAGCCAGGATGCCGTTGGCCTTCTTGGCCACCTGAGCACACTGCTGGCTCATATTCAGCCGACTGTCCACCATCACTCCCAGGTCCTTCTCTGCCTGGCAGCTCTCCAGCCATTCCTCTCCCAGCCTGTAGCTCTTCTTGGGGTTATTGCGCCCCAGGTGCAGGACCCGGCACTTGGCCTTGTTAAACTTCATACAGTTGACCTCAGCCCATCGGTGCAGCCTATCCAGATCCTCCTGCAGAGCCTTCCTACCCTCAAGCAGATCGACACACGCACCTAGCTTGGTGTCATCTGCAAACTTACTGAGGGTGCACTCAATGCCCTCATCCAGATCATTGATGAAGATGTTAAAGAGGACCGGCCCCAGCACCGAGCCCTGGGGGACGCCACTAGTGACTGGCCTCCAACTGGACTTGGCTCCATTTACCACAACTCTCTGGGCCCGGCTATCCAGCCAGTTTCTAACCCAACGAAGCGTGCGCCAGTCCAAGCCAAGAGCAGCCAGTTTCTTGAGGAGAATGCTGTGGGAAACGGTGTCAAAAGCCTTGCTGAAGTCAAGGTAGACCACATCCACAGCCTTTCCCTCGTCCACCCAGCGCGTCACTTTGTCGTAGAAGGAGATCAGGTTCGTCAAGCAGGATCTGCCTTCCATAAACCCATGCTGACTGGGCCTGATCGCCTGCTTGCCCTTCAAGTGCCGCATGATGACTCCCAAGAGGATCTGCTCCATGAGCTTCCCTGGTACTGAGGTCAAACTGACCGGCCTGTAGTTCCCCGGGTCTGCCCTCCGGCCCTTCTTGTAGATGGGCGTCACGTTTGCTAGCCGCCAGTCAGCTGGGACCTCCCCCGATAGCCAGGACTGCTGATAAATGATGGATAGGGGCTTGGCCAGCTCCTCTGCCAGTTCTCTCAGTACCCTTGGGTGGATCCCATCCGGCCCCATCGACTTGTGCACATCCAAGTGCCGTAGCAGGTCACCAACCAGTTCTTCGTGGATGGTGAGGGCCACATCCTGCTCCCCGTCCCCTTCCACCAGTTCTGGGTACTGGGTATCCAGAGAGCAACCGGTTTTACCACTAAAGACTGAGGCAAAGAAGGCATTGAGCACCTCCGCCTTTTCCTCATCTCTTGTAACTAAGTTTCCCCCCGCATCCAGTAAAGGATGGAGATTCTCCTTAGTCCTCCTTTTTGTGTTGATGTATTTATAAAAGCGTTTTTTGTTATCTTTAACGGCAGTAGCCAGCTTGAGCTCCAGATGAGCTTTGGCCTTCCTAATTTTGTCCCTGCACAGCCTCGCTACATCCTTATAGTCCTCCCTAGTGGCCTGCCCAATTTTCCAAAGATTATAAACCCTCTTTTTCCTCCTAAGCTCAAGCCACAATTCTCTGTTGAGCCAGGCTGGTCGTCTTCCCCGCTGGCTCATCTTTGGGCACATGGGGATAGACCGCTCCTGTGCCATTAGGATTTGCCTCTTGAATAGCACCCAGCCTTCCTGAACCCCTCTGCCCTTCAGAACCGCCTCCCATGGGACTCCACCAACCAGTGTCCTGAGCAGCCTAAAGTCAGCCCTCCGAAAGTCCAATACAGTGGTTTTACTGGTTCCCTTCCTGGCCCCGCCAAGAATAGAGAACTCCACCATTTCGTGGTCACTCTGCCCAAGACTGTTCCCGACAATCACATCCTCCACCAGTCCTTCTCTGTTTGTGAAGAGAAGGTCTAGCAGGGCACCACCCCTGGTAGGTTCACTAATCAGCTGCGTCAGGAAGCTATCTTCCACTTTCTCCAGAAACCTCCTAGACTGCTTCCTCTGGGCTGTGTTGTGCTTCCAGGATATGTCTGGGAAGTTGAAGTCCCCCACGAGTACAAGCGCTGACGATTTCGCAACTTCTGTCAGCTGCCTGTATATATTATTCATACCAACGTACTGTATAGATACTCTTCATTAAGATACATTTTGGACTTCAGAGCATTTTTTTTCTTGATAGCTTGTTTCTGCTGGTATAGAGCTCTGGATTTCTTTTCATTTGGGTGAAATTATTCCTTATGATGCTTTCCAAGAGTAAAAATAACCCCAAGATCCATTTCTCTTCCATAATTGAACCTCTATAAAAAGCTTATTTATTCTTAAATTTATGTTTGTACTTTGTGTAAACAGGATTTTATATTCACCTTTTTGCCGCAGTTTTCTTCCCTCTGCAGTGTTACATATGAACCCTTTTATTCCAGGAAAATCTCTCAACTCTTTCTATCAGTTCTGCATTTTTCCTCACAAATTCCTTTATTTCCACTGTCACTACAGACATTTCTAGAACATAACCTGGGCAGGTTAAAGTAGACACAAAGGACTAATCTGGTTTAAGGAGTGTGAAGCATCATCTTTCTCTCAGAAGAGAGCGCTCTTGGTATCACACGAGGGCTGATAAATCATACGGGGCAGCTCTTACATGGATCGTTTCTGCCTGCCCACCCTCCTTGTTCTGGCTGAGGCCTTCAGTATCAGGTGGGTGGTTTTTCTTGGTGGATGTTGCTCAAAATTATTCCCTAGAGTTACCACCAGGTCTGTAAACCGAGAGGTACCGTGAATTTTTTATGCTGGGGAGGAGGGCAAACAAGATTAAGCACCTGAAATGCAAACTTCTTTGGAGGTAGTGTCTTTTATCCACTCTTCTGAGTATAGTGATTGACCTTAGATTTAAAATAAATCAAAGAAAACATTTTAATCCAGAAACCTAGTGGAGTGCAAGACGGTAATAAAAATCCATTAGCATGTAGAAGAACTAGGCTAAGAAGTCTAAATTACACAGGAATGAAAAAACGTGCTACTTTATCAACTTGGAAGAGCTTAATGTGGGAAGATATAGGTATAGGTGCATCCCTATATAAAAGGACATTAAGATGTACAAGGTGCTCTTTGTTATTCATAAGGCTTAAAGTGGGGTTGCCAGAGAATTATTTCTGAATGCTAAATTCACTAGACAAGGCTAGAGTAATTGCTATAAGACTTCGTATCCTAGGCTCAAAAAATCTATTCTGCTCCTTATTTGCGGTGTTGTCAAGGGTATCTCATTAGCACATAAATATAGTTTTACTGTTCATTAAAACATTTCTGAAAAACAGTGCAAAGGAATATTTGAAAATCTAAAAACGAAATTGCCTTGTTTGCATTCAGTAATGCTAGCAGCACTGGGTCATAGTCACAGGAGTAAAATGAAACATAAGACAGAGTCAATACCATCTCAAAGTGAAGTGTAAACGGCAGCGTGTACGTTTATCTTTGTTTTAAGTTGATAACGTAAATACAAGACTTTCCCATGTCCAAATTTAATAATAAATATTAAAAAAGAAACCTGTGTGTACTTTCTCAGGCTGATTGTAACCCACCAATGAACGAAGGTTATTCTCAGTTGTCACTTGGTTGTGCATTTAATAAGATGTTCTTATTATTGTAGCTGAAACACACTTAAACTAATAGCCTGATTTAAAAAGTAATTTCCTTTGAAAGGTGTTCAATAACAGAAAACCGATTGCTCCCATTGTAAGTCATGAATTTCAACAAATTAAATATTGTTTTACCTACTCAAATGCGATTTCAAAACTCTGAAAGTTCTTGCTTATGTCTGACTGTTCATCTGTAGGAATGGGTTGGCTGCTCTTTTCACTAATTCCAGGTAAAAAAAAAAAAAAAAATCCCTTGGTAGTATTGAAGGCAGCTGATACAGGCATAAACATAACAATAATGTTGTGCAACAGGTATTCTAAAACCCTTCAATCCTTGTACTTACGAAGGGAAACTGTTGTCCAAGATGTGTACCAGCTGCTTTAATCAGGGCCACTTCTCCTTGTACGAGAAGATTTAGGGGCTACTTCTACAATAATCTCAGCACAGTTTCTAAGTTTGTGCCATTGTAACAAATGGTTAACATTGGGCATGTCGCTGATGGCAAGTTTCTGAGTGCTTTGCCTTTAGTGTTGATGGTAAAGGTGTCACAAGCACAAGAAATCTTAAAATTGGTGGCTGCTAGGTGCATGGCTTTGAAGCAGTAAATGGAAAATAAATGTATGGTGCTTAGCACTGGTTTAGAACCATGGCCATCCCAAACTACTGTATATAGGATTTTCAGGTGCAGCTATTGCTGACAGTAAGCAAGTTCTTTGTTTTTATAACACAAGCAGTCAAAAAGTTTGGAGAAAAGAAAGGAACAGCATTGTGAAATACAGGATCAGAACAGTTTTTGATGTTAGGTTGGGGGTGTAGAGCTGTCAGCTTTCAAAAGCAATGTAAGAAACCACCACCGTAACCTACTCCTGCTTGTGTTGCAGCTTGGTTCAGCGGCACATCATCGCTCTCAGCACCAGAGAATTCAACCTTAAAGACTGGTTCATCCTCTTAGAGGAAGGAAGTGTAAATGTATGAGCGAAAAGAATGGGAAAGGGGCAAGAGGAAAGGCTGAAGTCACCAAGCAATAGTGCTTGGGGCTGACAAAAAGTACCAGGTACTTGGCTTTTGGAAAGTAGCATTCAGTAGCCAGAGAAATTTACGTGGGTCTGATGTCCATCCATCTCCCACCCTGCCATCTCAATCTTTTAAATTTGTGAATGTTGGTTTTGGTGCTTGTGGAAGATAGATATAGGGAATTTTATCTTTCATAATTTTCTTTAGCAGTTCATTTTTTTCAACTTTAATCTCGACATGTGAATAATATCCATCAGCAAAACAGCACACACTTTAAGAGCAGGTGACCTAATCTATGTCTCTATCCCTTATCTGTGTTTTCCTGCAAGTGCAAAATAAATGAGTTTTCAAGTGGTCTATGGTTTTTAATAATAAACCTTTTAAAGTTGCTGTTATCTGAAAGGTACGTATCCAGTAGTGGGAATTAAATGTCAGAGAAATACTGGCTTTGAATTGTTGCTTGGTGGTTTTGAAGTTTTTCTTCATTTTCTTTAGGATCCTTCTGCATCCGTGTGTATTTGAGTAGTAGTTTTTTAGCCTATTCCCCCTCCCTCAAGAAAACTCTTTTGATGGACTGTTCCTTTTCTTTCCTTCCCTATTCTTCTTTCTCCAACTGCTTTTGAATCTGTTGTTCAATTCAAAATAGACCTCAATATTCCATCTTTGTCAAGTCCTTTGAAACCAGACAAGGTAGTAGATAATGGCAAATCAGATTATGGCTTGCCCAAAGGAATACCTGCATTGTGAATTGAAATATATGTAACTCCTTGTGGGCTAAGATTACAAAGCTTGATTTCTCCTGTCCTTAGCTTGTAAAATGCTGCTGCTTGCATAGGTCTGTTATCTGCTCTAGTCTAACTGAAGTATTAAAAATAGTAAAGCTGCTTTTTAGACTGTATCTGAACTATTAATCTAGCTACGTGAGTCAAAATTTAAAGGATTTTGACAGGTCAGATTCACTCCAGGAGTCTAGAAATAGCTTTTGAATTATTAGTCTGAGTAAACGAGAAGCATGGCTGTGCTCAGTGCTACCCGTCTGATGCTCAATTTTACTCTGTGCTGTGGCTCTGTGTTGGTGCTTTTTTCCAATATAAACAAAACGGAGTGAAAAATCAGACCAGTATGTGTTGTGGGGTTATTAAAATCGGGTGTCTCTTAACTTTGGATGTCAAGGCTGGCCTAAAATTTGAAGCCAGAGCCAACTCTACCTTGCACTATTCAAAACAAGCCATTAGGAAGATGGGGCAATATTTGAGAACTTCTGACTCATGTAGTTTACTCCCTCTGAGTTTGAATAGCTTGTTTATTATTCTATCATCTGCATCATTCAAGTAAAACAAACTGTTCTAGGACTGGAGAAATATCCAGAAAAGCTGGATATTTGCTTTGCCCTGGACTATCTAGCTTTCAGGCTTGAGATACAGGGTGTCTACAGATAACCTGTTGCTCTCAGGAATGTTGTCACTCAGCCTTGAAGTGAAAGGACTGTCTGATGGAAGTTGATGCTTCAAGTGCCTCCATGTGATGAGGAGGAGTTACAGATTATTTGGGGGGAAAAAAAAAAGTAGATGAAAGAGCAAACCATGCAACTGTTCTGATATCTACACACAGTATCTAACACTTGTTCTCTTCATCTCCCGTTGTCTGAACTGTCGGGGATGAGCAGCTGTTATAAGTGTTCGTAAGGGATGAGCCTGCTTAAAAATCTACATAAAATGAGATTCCATATAAAACAGAATAAACAGTTTCTATGATCCATTAAAATGGAAAATACAGTCATAACAATCTGACTGCACAGAGCCGTGTTTAGAATTATTTGATGGCTTTTTTTTGGTGATGAATTGCCTTTGATAAAGTGCCGCTGTGTTGGCTAAATTTAGAGCAGTCTCTCACTCTGTTATGAAGACAACAACCACCATTTTAGCCAGAAAGAAGGTTGCTATCCCATAGAGATGATGATATAGTTCGATAGTGGTTGGAAAAGAATTGATGAGTAAGATTTTTGGGAGTCAGTGCAGTTACTACTGTGCAAAACTGAGGACTGCATCTGTGGTGTGTGAGAGCATAAATAAAATCTGTTTCAGACTGATGCAAGGAAAGAAAACATCTTTCTCAAATCATGTTTTATTGAGTATTCTGTGGAATAGTCAATACCAAAATCCCTGGTACTTTTCCAACACATCAGCTATTGCATTCTGCCAGTTGCCCTTCTGTTTTGACATACAGAACATAAGTGAATAATGATGAGAAGTAAGTAATATCCTATTAATAAACATGAATTCCTTATGGCCATGAGCTGTGCTGGCTTTTATTAAAGAAAAAAAATATATTGTTAGCTACTTATTGTATTACTTTATTGTATCTGTACTTAGTTGACCACCAGTGTATGAATGAGTTAGTGTGCTTACACTGGGGAACTCACACGTTGATGGCAGTATAGCTATGGCACCACAATGGTACCACAGTGTTTTCCTAGAATATGAAGCCTGATGGTTGCTACAAGCAGCTAACTGATGAACTTATGCTTACTGAAACTAATTTGTAATTTGGAGCTGTCTTATTATAAAAACATGTTTTCTTTCCTGAGTATGATGTAGACCTTACTCCCTGATTTTTAAGCACTTTTCTAATCCACATAACAATGTGCTTTTCGAGAAGCTGAAGACACTCTTGTTCTACGGGCTAAACTCAAAAATGCTGTTTTTGCTTGCTTCTAGACAGTTGATATCGCCATATTGAAATTTACTTCAGTTTTTGTGAAATTTTGTTTTCCCCTTAGGTTTTTTCTCTGAGTTAATGTATCTCTTAATTTTGTTAATCCTGTTCTCCTATAAGTAGAATTTCAACTCTTTCACTTTCCAGAGAACACTTAAGTTTTAACACTTAGGGTTTTTTTTTGTCTTCTGATAGTAGCTGAAATTATTCTTTAGGACTTCTGCTGCAATTTTGAAAGTGTATTTGGTCTGTATGTATACAGACGCACATGTATGAAGGTAAGGACTCCTCAAATCCTTTTCTTTCTCTGACTTCTGACAAATTTCAGAAGGTGCATATACCAAGTGAGAGGGAGGTAGAGCTCACTATTGAAAATAATGGGGTATTACATCTTGTGGAAACAGAAGATGGGAGTGACATTTTGGTGTTATCTTTTATATACCATTCATGACTTTCAAAACAGATTATGGCTTTTACTTCATCTTGTGGCATTTGCCAACGTTAATACTCTATTTCAAAGTTGGTAGTAAAAAAAAAAAAAAGTTGTTTGAGGTAATGAGCCTTAGAAAAGGGTAGCTCATAACATTCTCCAAGAAGGATTTAAATTTAAACTTTGAAAAATTTCAAATAGTTTATGAAAAATTCTTCATCAGCCTTCGTGTGGAATCTACGTTTCCTGTTGAAGTCTTTTGAGTTGTTAAATTCCATGGCATTTCTTATTGAGGGTTTTGAGAGCAGCACAAAAGCTTTTCTGCGTTGCACCTGGTTTATCCGTCATGCTTGGATCAGTCTTTAGTTCTGTTTTTTTTTTCCCCTCTTAGGTCAGTTTCTATTATAAGGCGTCTTTTGTGGAGTTGGTGTGAGATTTCAGCGGAGAGCGCGCAGTTGGTGACCTCTCCTCTGAGGGATTTGGGATGAATAGGCCTTAACTTGAGCTCCTGGCTTCTGGCTAGGCCTCAACATCCAGGGTGAGCTTTCCTGCCGCTTTTAGAGCGAGATTAACTTCAGGGTGTGCGTACAGCTGAAGCTGCTTCCAGCTCGCAGCTTTCAAGCGCACAGGATTCTTGGGATACTTCAGCAAAGAGCCCGGCTGTTCCTAAACACCTTCCCACCAGCCCTGCAAAACTTGTTTTCCTCTCAACAGGTTCCTGCACTGCCAGCTTTGCGTGACACTTGAAGGTTATGTTCTCCCAGGCCCCATAAAGGTTAGATATGCAGTGGGAATTGTGAAGGTTTGCACGCAAAGCCCAAGCTGCGTCTGAAGGGCCCTCGTCTATGCCTTAAAGCTGTGAGTCTGTACATGGCTTAAATGTTATTAATGGTGCTTTGTCTGTTTCTTGTAACAGGTTCACACCCAAACTGATCTAATGCTTAGTAGCAGGAAGAAGAAAAAAGGCTTTTTTCTAACTCATACCTCATTGCAGGATGTTTTTACCAGGGTGTAACGTGGTATGGTTTTGGTCTGTGTTGAGCAGAGATGTAAAGCTTTACGTTACCTACTCCAGATACAAATGTTAGTACTAAAGATTGGCAGGAATGATTTGAAAAAAAGATAGATATCCTTTATTGCTGTGATTTGTGTTTCTTCCTCCTGAAGCAGGACTCTACCTTTCACACTTGTTGGCTGTCTTGTAATAGGCACTTGTCCCATAGTGGAACTGAGCTTTCATTTAGTTGTCCTGAGTGTTCAGGATGAATGGATTTGTCTAGATTTGACAAAACTGAAAGATGCTATTGGCATCTGTGTAAATTTCATATTACAGAACATCTAATGATTAAATGCATGATTGGGTATCACTTATTGGGTGGAATTCCTGTCAGAATTTCAGACTACACTAAAGCTACGCTTCCTGTGGGTAGTATATTAAACTCGTGGTTTTTGTTTCATTTAAATTAGCATCAGTGTTTAACTATGTAGATGTTTAATTGTGATGCTAAATGTGCTATGTCATGTGCCTGGAGTTGCAGAGACTTGTCTGTAAATCCTAATGTTAGGATGAAAGGGGAAAATGCAAAGTTATTGAAGGAAGTCACCTGTCAAATGCAAGCTTGTCATAAAGTTAAGTAATTTTTCAGACTTCAGGGATTTTTCCCATCTGTTTGTGTTCAAAAGGTGTCTATCTTGAAAGAGGTTGAAGGAAATGGTTCCCTTGTTCTGCAGTGGCTCAGTTCCTGAACCTAAAGATGGACCTTTTCTCCTTTTTAAAAGGGTTCAGATTTTAAGTCAATCTCATTTACAGTCTAAGAAAACAAAAGGAAAGTGAAACCACAGTGCTTTTGCGTGCTATGCAAAAGATCTGAGACAGCAACTTTAATTTGCTCATCTCAGCCTGTCTAGAGTTTGCTTTTATGCCTGTGATAACCTTCTGCTAGGGCTGAGGGAAATACAGTGTAATGTTTTGTTGCTTCGTTGCATTATAATCCTGCAGATCTGATCCAGCAAAGCACTCAGCCTGTCAAGTGCATCTTCCCCCCTCACCTCCCCCTGCTGGAATAGCTCTCTTGGATCCTGTTTCTGCATTGTTTTGTCTTAAGTCACCTTGTTTCTTCTGCTACAAAACCGTGTGACTGCAAGAGTGGTTTTGCCTTTAGATGTACTTGCATTTCTGATAAATACATGTATATCCTTTTGATCTCTGTTATGTTTGCAGGTTTAAATATTTATAAAACAAAATTAAGCTGAAAAGCGTTTAGTTCTAATTGCTTTCCTTCTCTGCAGTCTTTACTTCAAGATGTGTGTGAAAGGCATGAGAATTTTCTTCCATTCCTCTTTTCCGCCCCAGCTGTTTTCTGTATTGCAGCTGAGGGATTGCTTACTGCTTCCTTCAGAAATGTATAGGAGGAGAATTGGAAATACCTGGGTTATTGAAATAATTGTTATTGGATTCACACACTGTAAAACGAGTTCTACCAATTTATTCAGTCCTTCACCTTTCTTTCAATTAACAACAACTTAAGTTTCCTAAACTTCCAGAAATAAGAGACTTTCTCGTGTGCAGAAATACTAAAGCAGAACAGCACATCCATTGCTTTCTATGCTTTTCTTCCCCTCTGAAAAAGCCGCTTTTTCTTCCTTCCCCCCCACCCTGTTCTTCTAAGAGCCTGTCTTGGAGGTAAGAACAAGCAGTGACGATTTGAATTGAAAGAGGATTAGAGACAGGACTTTGAAATGCAGGCTAATTCATCGGGCACTTCTGATATTGTAGAATTAACAAGAGATGGCATTAAATCGTGCCTGAACATTTGTTGGAGTAATTGCAGATTTTTCTGCTTGAAAGAAGGTAGTGTTTTGAGTAATGTGTGGCTTCATGTTGTAACTAAACTTTTAATCCCTTACTTGTGCTCAAAGTGGTATTCCCATTACACTTTTCCCTGCTACCTTGGCTGTACACACCTTCAGCTGCTTCCCATCCATCAAATCAGATAATTTAGTGGTTGATCTGATGGTTAAAATAAAACCCAACCAACAAAATGCATCTGTACCCCTGGCCCCATTCTGGCCAAAAAGCTCACTGCCAAGTCCGTTGGGTCTGTGGGATTGTTAGCCAGGGATTTAGGCTTATCTGGTTAATTTTTTAGAATGGCCCTAATGCCCACTGTGTTTCTTGGATCTGAATCAGGGTATGTATCCTTGCGTTAAGCTACCTGAATGTCCAGACTTCACATCTCGCAGAGCTGTCAAGCGCGAAGCTGAATGCACAGTAATTCTCAAACGAGCCCAGTGGGCTTTGAGAGCAGCACAGTGAGCAGAAATTGTATCCGCATCAAGCCGTGCCCTACCTTTTCGGGGCCTGCGTGGCTGCCTTTCCTACATTGCCCCTTTCCAGAAGCTGGTCAGTTTTTAAAACAAGTAAATAAATGCTTTGCAAATGTCACAAAGTGCATGGAAGGCAGTAAGTGTGAGACAGGAATACTAAAATTAGTGCTGCTGCTAGAGTGTATACCTAAAAACATTTCTTAACCAATACAAGAGAGGCAGTGGTGACAGAAACCTCCCTGGAGGTGGCCGTACCAACGAGATGCTTTCAACAAGTTGGAAATGGGGAAGTTTTATGATGTCTCCTTGACTCTTCCTTTTTTTGTCAGCTTCTTTTTATGACATATGCTGAGTGATGTGGTATCCGATGTACATGTTTTGAGTGATGATTTATGATTAATTTATTCTTGGATTTTTTCCCAATCTAGTGCAGCTAAAAGAGCAGTGTAAATGCTCTTGCTGCTTTGTGTGTACTTACCATGTAAGTCGTGGAATGACGTGTTTGCACTGACACAATCAGTTCAGAATAGAAGGCTGTTTTAAATGTTACTTAAAATGACATTTTTTTTGGTTATTTTTTTCTTTCCACTCTCCTTCTGGGAACTAAAATCGAGTGATAAGACTTAACTATTTATCTTGAATTTAAATAATTATTGCAGATGTTTTGTGATGTATTATTTCTGTAGTCTGTAGCTGCTAGTAAAGACCAGTGAGATTTTTATTCCAGATGTGAAAAATTTAACAGGAAATACTGACTAGACAGACCTTTTTGTTTTCTGCTTCTGACCTCCATCTCTGCCAGAGATGGTTCTTTCTTGCTTTCAAAGTTACCGGTGCATTTGACAACTCACCCTACCATTGATCCCAGTACCTTTAAATGTTTCTCCTCTTTTTTCTTTCCTTCCTTCCCTGCCATCCCATTACCCATTTTGCAGCCTTCTAAATTATGGGGATCGATGAATACTTTTTGTAAAAGCAGCAAAACCTTTTAATGGTTCCTCTGCAGTGTTCCCATTGCAATAACATTTTTTTCTGGTGCATGAAGCTTTCATGCTATTCCTCTGCTATTTCTGGGTCCAGATGACAATCTCTTCCACAAATCGGAGGGAGACTTTGGTTTGCTTTCTGGTCCTTGAGCACTTTACATCAAACGCCATTCTTGCTTCTGTCTGTGGTAGGCTGTGCTGAGTATTTTTTGCTTGGTTGGTAGGGCTGCTTTATGCAGGGGAGACGTGGGTTAGCTGGTTTTAACAGAAGTTTCCTCTGCCATGAAGATGTGCTCTTATTCAGCCTTAGTTTAAATGAGCAGATGTTTCAGTGAGCAGATACTGTTGCCCTTCTCTGACTGTCCTCTGTTGGAGGATCTCTTCAGCTCTAGGTGAAAAAGGCTGTTGAAGCTAAAGAAAACAAAGGATGTGATGTGTGTTGTTTTTTTTTTTTGTGTTCTTCTGTGTTGTGTGGTTTGTTTTTTTTTTTTTTTGGTCAGTTATCTTGCCAATTTTGGAAGGCAGGCAATGCTTACTTTCTTCTACTCTACTGACAGGTGTTAAAATTAACCACTTAGTTTAGACACACATTGCTGGAGTCAAAGTCTCCGGGCATAAGAGTATGGTTTGTTAGCGCTGGATACCTGAATTGTCAAAGCTGTAGGAGTATTGTTCTTTTTATACCTTTAGGATCAACATTATCCAATGTCAGATGCTTACAGAAGAGTTCACCACTTATTATTTAAAACACTGTATTGCAATCAAAAAACGTGTGGCATTTGCCTGCTCTTCAATTAATGTAACTCATTAAACCTTCAATTAATGTAACACATTAAACCAACACAGGGATCTGAAGGATAAAATGTGTTGTTACTTCTAAGCTATCTTCAAATCCATTTGGATTTTTTCTTTAAAATACAGTGTGAAATACAAAGATCTGCATTCCAACATAACTACATTTAAAAGCCTACTGCCTGAATAGCCCTACCTGCCCTAACCTGGGGGGTTTCTGTGGCTATTGGCTCTTGTCAATGGAATAAGTTTATAATGCCCAGAGATCTTAAACAAAGCTGAAACGAGAACTCGCAGTTTATCTCGTTCGCTGTACAAATAAGCCTGCTGCCGCAAAGTTGGCTCAGGCTTTCCCTCAGAGAATACGTATCCATGTATGCCAGAAACTTCGGGGAAAGCATTGTTTTTGTCTAATCCAATCTCAGTTTATAAAATGTCATGTCAGGTTTTATAGTTGTTCTGGTACTTCAAATATTGCCCGTAAGCACTAAAATATGTGCTTTGTCCTAACTGAAGGTAAACTTTACAGATAAGTAAGGCCCAAAGGCATTTAATTTTGTCTGGAGATGACAGGTTATGGTAACAGGCACTTTCAAAATGTTTTGAGTATATTCCCTGAGTCTATATCAAACATATGAGGAGCTATCAAATTATAATTTTGATTACTTTTCCACATTTCTGGAGAATTTAAAATTGCCTTCTTGTATGCATGTGTGGTGCTTGTGTTTGTGTTTTTTGTTTTCCCTTACTGGAAGCTTCTATTTTTCCTTTGAATATTCAAACGTGTGAAAGAAATGTACCTTTGGCAGTAATTTACTTAAACTGTGCAAGGGAATTAGAAGGAAAATTAAATTCTGTGCTGTATTAATTTCAGACGTTACTTCCAACAAATATATTACTTCTAATCAAATTTTTGCAAAGTGTTTTTTCTGGTTACTTATGTTTTGCTTCTTGATGTACTTGGACATGTCTGTTTTACTAATGCTAAGCAACTTGGCAGCCACCAACTCAGCATTTGCTTACAAGATATTTCTTGCCAGTCTTGCCTGTAAGAATCAGCATTCTGGGCGTTTTCTGAGCCTGCTCTGTCGTTTCATGCAAAACGCTTTTTGCTGACAGGGGAAGGCATGGATGCCCCTTAATGTAATTACATTAAATTGCTAGAGTGCTTGTCTGGCATGTAGAAAAGCTCTCCAGAAAGAGAGACTTGGAGTCATATTTCTTGAGACGTCCGCTTGGAAAGCCTCAAGTCAGTGACCAGCAGATGAGTTCGACTCTCCTTGCTTAAGTTTCTCCAGGACTGGGAGTAAGTGGTACTTCAGAGCCTGCTTAGCTGTTCTATAAGCACCTAATGTGATGCCTATTTGTAAGCTTCTAAAATGGATTACGAAAAAGCGAGGCAGATATTAAACACCACCAGCAGCAAACAAGATCAGGCTTTGGCTGCATCCATAGCATAGCTGGCTTTGAATCCTTTCCTTAGGTACTGGCTTCTGCGAGGAGCCTTCATGCTTGGGCTGGGCATCTGAATCCGAGCAGGCACCCAACTGCTGCTATGCCAAGTGGCCTGCTACGAAACATCCAAGTGCTGCTGTGTAGCTGGCCCCAAGTGCATGATCAGAGCACAAGTATATGAAGTGCTGTGAGGAGCGTCTGCTGCAGCAAGAGCATCTCTTCCAAAATCAACCGATTTGACTGATGTGCACTGCATGATGCAGAGAAGCCTTATATTAGGCCAGCTGGATCAGATGATACTTTGAAGATGCTGCCAGTATTCAGCTTCCTTTTAGAAAATTATCAGTAGAAGAAAATCTGTCTGCAGATGGCCCTTGGCCAACATCTTAAAAGCAAGTACGAAAACAGATATTAAGCCCTCGCATGTATTTTATCCCGTGATGCCACTCTGCTCAAAATCTGAGCATATGCTACCAAAGCAAGTAGAACTTTCTATTTTATTTTTGCTTAATTCCCTGCTTTGTATTCTGCATGAACAGCGTTGCAATGTGCTGCTACATGGTGATGAGCAAAGGAGCTGCTGTCTTCCGTGTCTGACCTGTTTCAGAGGGCTGGGTGGTGTTACCCTGTGGGGTAGCACTGTGTCTTGGCCCATGAGATGTTCTCATCTGGCTTGCTGCCATCCTCGTGGAGGAGGTGGTGAGCAGCTTGGTGCAGTCAGCCCCCAGCCATCTCCTGCACTGGGGTGTTGTGTGGTGGGGCCTCGGTAGAAAAGGCTGGTACTGGGGTCACACCTGGCTCCCAGTTGAGATGTTTCAACCGCAAGAGCTTTGTTGAGAAGTGTGTTGACCTGGCACTTGTAAAGCGTGTGATATCTTAATATATCTAGCGATGTTACACCTTGGTACATGACTTTCTGTCACCCAGAAAACCAATGCAGGATCTCTCCTGTAATGAGGTCTAATTCCTCACAGTTAAATGTCAAATCCATGATATGTGAAACCTCATTTTCTTAAAAAAAAAAAAAAAAAAAAAAAGGTAGGCATAAGTAGGAAAAGCACTTTTACGGTGGAGTAATACCTGGAGACTTGAACGAGTTTAATGTATTTTTTTTTTTTTGGTGCCAAGTGAAATAACAATTGACAAAGCACTAATTGCTTTGAAACAGTTTTAAGGAAAACAGTTTTAAGGAATATGGCATTAGATGCAAATAAATATACCAAAACCAGAAGGGTAAGCAGTCTGGAAGGCCTAAGTAATGGTAGTGAAATTATCCACTAATGTATGTCTGTGTATAATTACAGCTTTCTAAACTAAAACGACTCCTCTTAAATTTTGTGTTGAATATGATCATGTCTTGCTGTAGCTGTGTAGAAATGCTGTAAAAAGAGAGTTTGAATCTTTCCTAGTGTTTGTATAAGTTACCTCATTCTCCCTTTCCCCTCAATGCAGCCTTAAATGTGCAACTCATCATTTGATGAAGCATTTTCTTGTGTCTTTAAAATAGCTGAGACTCTGATTCTTAAGGCTGGAATTTTCTACTTCACCTGTTTGAAATCTCAAATTGAATCTGCCAGGTTGTCTTATTGGAGTGGATGAGTTGAGCAGGAAAAGAAAAATGGTAATAGCAAGGCTTATAAACTAATGTGAACCTTTTCTGGCATACAGAAAGTACAATGGCTTCTGAGACAAACAGTTGCTGTGTTTTAATGACTGAGTTGAAAAAAAAAAAAAAAACACTCTCAAATTTATTCAGTTTTATCTACCTTCTCCTGTAGTAAAAGCTACTGAGCTATTCTGTTCAATACGTCGAGTAGTAAGCACTTTCCTTGTCCTTTTTGCTGAAATGTTATTAATTTAAAAACAAACAACAATTAGACTTCAGTAGCTAATGTAGATGTCCATTTACCTTAATTTTCTGTGGGGGGAAAAAAATGAAATGTTATGACTTGCAGGTTTTAAAAAATGTGGCAAAGGTAAATGTACATCATGTTAACTTCTGGGCTTTCGAAATAAAGGTATGTGGGTAATTGTATTTAAAAATTTAATTGCATTTCAGTTAGGTTTATTTGGTACATCTAAAATGTTGCTACAATACCAGGGTAAGATCTCCCACTGAATGGAGTTGAAAGCTTGCAATTTTTTCTTTTCATAGCCCATCTGGTCCTGAATCAAGAATAATGGGAAACTGTGACATGATGTATAAAAGCAACGTGTGCCAAATCCCTGACACCTGCAGTGTCAACGGAGTGCACCCATCTTGATGTTGCGTTGTGAGTCCTGGCCTGAGAAAGTAACACCACAAATGAGGACCACAAAGATATTGCTGTAGTGGTGCTCCACATGCATCTAATGTTTGGTTAGCATCTATGCTGTTTGGGTAGCTACCTTTTTTATTTTTTCAATAAGCTCAAAATTCTTGTCCAAATGTATTTCCAGCAAACAAAAATGGCTTTAGATTAGAGCCTGATGTTGTCAGCTTTTCTTCTTAGTATGTCAGGAAAATAGTATTTTAAAGTATTAAATACTAACAGCATTAACAATGTTTTAGCATTAGCCTTTTTCTATTTTTCTCGTTAAATCCCCTTCTCACACTCCTGATTAGAACTGTGCCTCCCATTGAGCAGTTTCAGTGGCTTTTAATCTTGCCTTAAGCTGAGTTTTTTGTATGAATGAATGCTGTCAGTGCAAGCATTGTTTTCTTCTATCAAGAAGATTACTCATCAAATGCAAGTGACTTTTGAAGATTACATTAGAAATTGGTATTTTGTTTCACTCTAAGCAAGCTGAAAAAGCAACTCCTGTGATGATGACAACATAGGAATGTCATTTGACCATATGTTTTAGTTGTGTGCTGCACCAAATTAACATGCTGAAGCAATTTACAGTGTAGAAGCAAAGAAACTGGTTGGTCTGGTGTATTTATATCTATGGTTTTTATGTCTGCTTTCTTTTCCTTTTGTGCATTTTGAGTTCTCTAAAGGATATAGGTATCTTTTCCCCTAAAAGGCATTGGATGTCTACATGTACTTTCCAAATGCTTTACTGGGTGAAAGTAATAAGGCATCATTAAAATAGATTTCTTTTGGAGAAGAAAAATACCACAAAACCCTAATCCAGGGCACAGAGATTAGAGATTAATATCCCATACTCCCTTGGACCTATTCCGTTTGATAGGGAGGCTGAAGATCCAGCTGTCTGTGTTAGGAACTTCTTGGCAATGGGGCTCACCTAAGAAATTCTGCAGACTGTAGCTGAACAGTTGCATAGAAGCCTCAGACTTAAAAGAATTCAAAACTGCATTCAGCTTTTCTAAATTTAACATTTGCCTTTTGTAGTTTGTGTTTAACTCGGGGGGGAGGAAACACCAAACAAGGTGAAAGAACTTGATAAGTAATTGTGCTTAATGGCATGTTAAGCATACATGTACAAGGAAGGCAGAGGTTTCCCCTAAAGACTTAAAGTGGGTGGGGGTGGGAGAAAAGAGAATGAGGAAGCACTCAGTGCCTTTTCTTTAATTTCAGGAAAAATGCCTCCATTTTTTTTGGTTGCTTAATGGATGTTTTGCATTTATTTTTCGATTTACATAGTTTTGGATGCTTCCCAATAATTTGGGACAGTGAAGAGCTTGGTAGAAATTGGCAAAATTTGATTTTATTGTATTGAGAAGCGTTTTAAGTGCAGTTGATATTGCAGTTAATGAATTAAGTTTCCATAGCACTGCTATCTTTAAAACGGTGTACCGAGCCAAATAGCAAGTAAAATACAGCTTCCAGAACCACAGAAAGCTTTTGTTTCAGTGTGTTGGTGGGGCTTAGAGGAGAGTGAAGGATAATTTCCCTCATCAGCATGCTGTGATAGCTCTCTTGAAATGTGTTTTCTTATTGTCTTAATTATAAAAAGAAAAGCAAATGTATTGACCTCCACAAGGCCCAATAGCCTGAAACATGGACTACGTGATGGGATATAGTATAAGCACCTGGGCATATTCCCTCTCTGATACCCTGAATGCTTGATTCTCTGAAAAATGTGCATTGGTAGCATTTCATTTTAAACTGATTTAGTGTTTATATGGCTGCCTCTCTATAAATGATTATCAGTAACAAAACATCAGCATTGAGCTTTGAATATAAGGCATCGTATTTCTAAAATACTGAAACACAAATAACCAGTGGTGCCTACTTAATGTAAGTAGTAACTTTGGCTGAATTTACATTGGAAAAATTCAGATGTGCCTGTGGAAATGCTGTAATTTATGGCTTAAATGTTCTCCAGCATGAATTTGGCCAGTTCCAACTACTTGTTATTCTAAAGAATTGTTGGATATGGCTTAGGAGTTGCGGTGGTCAAGACCATTTGCAACGGGCAACTTCTGTACCATCACCTTGTTCTGGAGGCTCGGGCAGATGGCTAAAAACTGTTCTGCTCTGTTTCTAGGTGCACTTAATTGATTACCGTAGGCACAGTATTGGATCTTCTTGCACGACACTATTCATAGCGAAGATGTTGCCTTGAGAGGGGTTGTGCGAATGGAACTGTCTTAGAACCGGGGCTTCTTCAAGGCAGATGTAGAAAGGGCAGCAGAATTTCCTTTGACACATGTCCAAGAGCAGCAAAATCTGCTGGCACTGAAAACAGTTGGCGAAGCGTAGTGTGCAAATCAGCATACCATTGCTAATTATCGTTTTTAAAAAAAGTTACCCTCTTCTCAACTTCATCCAAACGCATAATATGATATGAATCCAAATTTCTTTGACATCTTGTATTTTTGTGGTAATGAGAATACAAGAGTGTGGGTTTTTTTCCCTGTTGAAAGGAAAATGAGACTTACAGATTGAGAATAAATGTTGGAGGTCGGAGAGCGGGTAGGAGAGAAGAAACTTATTAATGCTTTTTTTTTTCTACCTTCTCTAAATGGGTATTACCAATATTACTGGAATAACAAATCCATCAGAGTTGCCTTGAATAAGCTACACCAAAACAAACACATGAAAACAGCAACTTGCAAATGTTTTGGAAGGTTTTTATTCAATCAGAAAACTGCCACTCTAGTTATAACTGCTAGGTGAACTGACTTTTTTTTTCAGGTAACTTCCATATTTGGGTTATTCCTTACTGGAAGAAGGCTTTCTTCAGGTTTTATTTAATTTTTGACTGTCTTGCTCGTTTGAGTATTACTGATCAAACTTTTTTTATTCTATTTTTTTGTGGTACATTTCCTTCTTACATATTACTTTTTCTTCCTCAAGTAAGAATTGTTGCATAAATGCAAAATCCTATCTTAAACTTCTTACCCGTTTCTGCCATTTTTAAAGTAGGAAATAACTCTTTTCTCTTCCAAACTGCATCGTTAGCTCTGTTGAACTATATCATAAACTTAAAATCCAGAGGCTGTTATTGCTGTTTGCATTGAAAACACAATTATGTTAAGGATATTATTTTAAAGAGTATGTGCTTTTTTTCCAGGAGGACCCAAATGACGTTGACCCCAAAAGGAAAGATGTGCGTGTCAGCGATGGGGAGGACAAGGCACAAAGTGTGGAGACGTTACCTCCAGGTATCGCAGTAAAGTTTGTAATGAAAGATCCGTGGGCACAGATCATTGCTTTATGGCTTTCAAGTAGCTAAGCAGTTCTTTTGATTTTAATCATTCTTTGTAGTTTGGAAGTGATAGGATTACTTCAGCAGTATGTATCTCTGTTCTTAAAGCTTCAGCTTCCTTATCTTGCCTGCTTCACTACTCCTTTGGGCTTTAAGTCATAGAAAGAAATTTACTCTTTTCTAGTACGCTTATATTGCCTTGCAATAGGTTTGAGCTGCTGTAAAAGCCTCTGGTACAAAGGTAGTCCATTTCTCTGTGGAGAATGCTGGCAGGTAACAGACAAGTCACCTTGAAACTGTACTTCTGACGGAAGGTTCAGACAACTTTCAGGCTTTTTTGTAGCTTCATCTATGTTTTGTGACAGGTTGATTTTTTTTAAGTGTGCTGATGGTGTGCCTTATTTTTTCTCACACTTGCTCCGTGTTTGTTGAATGTTGGCAAATAAACAGAAGAACATGATTTTTGTGTTATTTGAATGAAATGGAGTCTTGGCTTGGAGATGAGCTGGGACAGTTAAATGTTAGGGAATCTTCATTTTGTGTGACTGCTCCCATAAAACTTCTTTTGCAGCTTAACTGCTTCACATCAGTGAGATTTAATGGATGGCCAGAATTGACGTATGAAGGAGTGCAGAAATATTGAAATGGATTTGAAAATTTTACACTGCTTTCAAAAAGGTTACCATACAGGGAGGGCAACTTACGATCAGATGGCTTTACAACACTTTACTGTTCTGCAGTTAATCCTTACGTTGGGCTAGAAAACAAATGTTAAGCCAAACAGTTGAAATTGCATGAGATTTTGAGGAAAGAACTAACTAGATTAAGTTTTACTTTAAGGAGCTGAAATTTCCATCCCCAAAAGCATGAGTGTTTTTTGTTTTACTGTCTTAAAGTTCTGATACAGTATAAGCTGTTTAAATTTCATGGCTTTTTTTTCCCTGTAGCATTTGGCTTACCTTGTCTCAGATGCTTTCTGGAGAGGGAAATGAGATTCTGGCTATGTATGTATGCTTTTTGTAAAACAAACAAGCAAAAAATCTTTATGAACTGAGAAATAAATCCTTTTTTTAAAAAAACAAACAAACAAAAAAAACAACTGACCAATGTAACTTGGTTTCTGATAGGGGAAAAAAATACTTGGGAAGATCTAACAGAACTCTGCAAATTTATTGAATATTTTCCCTAATACTGGGTTTACAGGTTGGTTCATCTCACACCTTCCAGCTGAGAAGGAAAGCTATTTCTGGAAGGAATTATCTTTATTTCTACTTCAATATTTATGTATGCAGAACCAAACCCTTACATGTGTCTTCAAAGACTTTCTATGTTGCCCAAAGTAGCCGTGAGTATTAAGAGGTGGGAAGTGTTATAGGTCAAAAGGGGGAGAGATCAGAAGCTGGAAGGTTAGAAGTAAAATTAAGTGTAAAGTAGAACAGGTCAGGACTCCTCTCATTTAATCCATTGATTAGTAGTCTCTTATGACTTGATTTAAAAGGCAAGAGAATCGTTACTGCAAAGTAGCATGAGAGTCTCTAGGCAAATATCAAACGCTACACAGAACTTTGCACTCTTAAACCACTGTTTTGATTATTTCCAATTTGTGTAGGCAAGCTTTTGAATTCACATGGCAATGGAACTAGAATTCATACTTCTGCAGATATTTTGTGGGGTGTTTTAAGGCAAAATGACCAAACTTTTGGAGAGGCTTGGTTCAATTCTTTCTTTTCCATTGAGGTTAGGAGACCTGTGGTTTAGGTTTCACTGTCAGGTATCTTTCAGGATTTCTAGAAAGTAAGGAATTATTTGTTACCTTTATCTTTGAAATGGCTTACTATAAGGATTTAACTGCTGTTCTACCTTCTGTACATCAGAGTGTATCTATCCTTTGTCATTTGATGACTTTTTTATATGTTGCAAAATTCTATTTCTTGATTTGTAAAAATGGTATTGTCAGCTTTTGTAGTAAGAAAGACTGACCCTGAACTGTCTCTGTGGATAACTAAAGCAGCACTGTATAGCCAGTGCTTTTTAGATAGATGTTTTTCAACCTTGAACAAGAAATAATAGGAGTTTGAGCAGTTATTCAACCAGCTCCTTCTGTTTAGTTAACAAAGATCTGGAATCTCTGAATGTCTGAAAGTCAAAATAATCATATTTATACTGAGTATCCTACTGCTTTTAAGCTCGTCTGAGTCAGTAAGAAGGAGTGCAAGCTATTTGTGGAATTTTGTATCTATCTAGTCCTACTCCTTGGTGCCTGCTGCTTGGTTTCATGCAGATTTCTGTTGTACTTTTTTCTCTTCTGACTTCAGCCTGCTTTTACTGTTATCTGGCTTTTCCCTAATAGATCTGATTCATATTCCACGCAGTTGACAGGACCTCTGCTGGAGCCACAGACAAGCTTTGCATCCTTCCTGCCTTCTAAAGCCAATTTCATTTGTTTTTATATTCTATGGGCTGGCACCACTTTTCAGTAAATCTAGTGCTATGACACAGTCTCCTTTATTTTTCCTCAAATTTGTTATGTTTTCTGCACTAGCTTTGCATTTGCTGATTTTAAAGTCCTAGGGAATAATAGGTGATACATCTTTAATCTTAAGCTCTCCTTGGATGGAAATAATGCAATAAAATCCACAAAACTAGTACTGCTTTCTTTTAAATGCAGCTGATTACAGTTAGAGTGGAGGAAAAAAAAGTGCTTCATGTTTAAAACTGAGCAGCTTATTAAAAATAATTGCAGAGAATTACATTATTTTCATTGATTTCCTTCTCCAAGACTTTATATTTGAGAAATACCTGCTTCAAAAAGAAGCAACTTCGCTGGATTTCACTTTTTTTTATCTTGGCTCTGCTCAGCTCATCCAGCTCAGAACAATCTAACCTAATTAACAACAACAACAAACACTGAAGAGCATCTAACCTCTGCATCTGTAAAATAAACACTTGTCAAAAACAAGTTTAGTGCTGTAGCATCCCCTGGTTCCTGTTTCTTAGCCAGTGCAGTCATTTCTGGTTCTGTTTGACACTGGTGGCAAACCCTGCAGTTCACTTACTCTTGATTTATTGTCATGTTAGGTGTCAGTATTGATATCCTTAAAAAAAACAAAAAACACATGCTTGAGTTCGAAGTTACCAACCTGCTAAATTTAGGTTTCAAATAACATATTTACATTTTTGCATACTCATTTCACATGGCAAAATTGCTGAATTTCTGGAGACTACAGAGCCAGCTAACTCCCCAGAAGAAATTGAATAGGATCCTATGAGTGTACCCCAGAGAAGCATTCAGGTCTTTGAATGCTTGGAGTGTTGTTTGAAAGCTCTTATGTAAATGTATATAAAAGCACTTCAAGTATAGATTATAATAAATATATTGTAAAATACAGTGATGCATTGAATCTTTTTTGTAGACCAGAAAAACAGTGACTTCCATGTGATGCAACCTTCTGCTGCTACCTGATAACCAAATCACACCTTGTTCAGGTTGCTATTGTCGATTAGCTCCTCAGGTGGTCCTGAAACTACATGTATAGAGCATTTTTAATCAGCTTGGTGGTATTTGTCTAAGCAAACAACAGATGATTACCATATGAAATGAAGGAAAGGGTTCTTTCAATATCAGAACCTTCTAACAGAAGTTAAGATACAATAGGTAGGGCACAGTTTATGGTGGAAAGCTTTGAATGAGGTCTGCCTTAACTGCCCTAGTTTCCATTATTCACAAGTTGAGAGAAAGAACAAAGGCAAACCTTGAAACACCTGAGCAACCTCTGACTCTCACAGCTGTTGCAATGGTGTTCTGTCTATGCATTATCAGTGTACTTCAGGATATGCCTGAACTGTACGACTTGTTTAAAAGCTGAGCTTGAAAGGAGTGACATCTCTGCAATCTGCCACCTACTGAACTTGAAGTACCTCAAAAACTTTGTGCGTTACCTGTGAAAACAATGACCCCATTCATCTGTAATAAATAGTAACCCCAAAAGGCAACTTTTCCTTTATATCTATTTTTATGACACCAGCATGCTGTGTTCACTATAACGTGCTCACAGGAGATTCTTGTATGCATCCATATAAGAAGTGTTTATGTTATATTAGAATTTAAGCTCTTTTGTTGGTTTTCTTTGAGTTAGTTGGTATAAATTTGCAGCAGGTAACATTAGTTTGGCTGTCGATATACAAAAAAGTAAATGTTTAATTGGAGGTAAGAAATAATAGTTTAAATACATTTGATATCCAACTACTTTACAGCAGAAGAATATGGTAAATATTCTGAAACTTTGTTTCTAGGGGATTGATGTTAAATTTGCCTTTCAATTTTTAGGTATACAAATCCAAGTGCCACAACCAGTTATATAATAACATACTCTTTGTTAAAGAAGAATTAATCTGTGAATCCTTTGTCGACTATAAAGAAAGTTGCAGTTGTGTCATGTAACTCAAACTAGAGAGTGATCTAGTGTTCCGCCTACATGAAATGCTAGTTTTTAAGAAAAATGCAATCTTGTACTTCTAAAAGGTTTGGTCCTCAAATAGTTTGGTTATGGCTGTCTGTATTTTTTATGAAATGCAACGGTAGTAAACTGAATTGTCATGTCTTTGAAATCTAGATCTTTAAAGAGATCTACCATCTTAAAGCATGTGGATATGTGGAACATTTTTTAACGGAAATTGTGGTAGTTGCAAAAAACAGCAACCAGTAAATAAGATAAAGCATGGTGTGGTGAGTAGGGTAAACTAAGCTGTAAAGTGGATCAATTGCATTAATTTGTAGGGTATTATAGAAATCTAATATGCAAAAGTGAGTGTGATGCTATGCTGTTAAATACTATTGGGACTTAATTATTTTGTTGTAAAACAAAAAAAAATCACTGAATTCTCCTTTTAAATTGCAAAGATTGATTTGGGTTTTTTCCTGTTTTTCTATTGTAGGAAAAGTTCGGTGGCAAGATTTTGATCAAGATGCTTATGTTAGTGCTACTATGGTGCGATCTGGTCAGGATCCATATGCCCGCAACAAGTTCAATCAGGTAGAAAGTGACAAACTTCGAATGGACAGAAACATTCCTGACACAAGGCATGATCAGTAAGTGTCAAACTGAGCCATGTTTGTCTTGGATTAGTTTTTGTTTATGGCTTTTGAGCATCAGGTGACTTTCCTAAAGCAGGACTTCTCTAGCTTTCAGAATGACAGGAACATCAAACTATGATGTGATCCTTAAACAGCAGGGTAAGAACAATAAATCATGTTCAAGTTTTTCTGTTTCCATGACTTCGGTCAGTGTGTATTCTGTATCAAAGCTGGTGTTGCATTTTGGTCTCTTTATTCTTGTTTACCTGATGGCTTTTTGTGGCTTCTACATTTGTAGCAGGTTTTATCTTAACTTCACTCTGGTGATTGACAGCTCAATCAGCACAGCTCTGACATTATTTCTGCACTTGCTAGTCTCTAGAGACATGTTGTGTAGTTCTTTACATGAAGCTGACTTGCAGGTCTTTCCTAGTAAGCTGGGCTGATTGCTGAGCCCTTTTCCCATTTTTAAGGGAGACGTGGACAGAGTAATAACGTGATCAACACCAAAATGATTACTTCAAGGTCATGTGGCTGTGATGTTTTTTCAAGTATATAAATTGGCCTGAGTTAATGGCATCAAAATTCATACTGGGGATCGAATTGTTGTGTGGTTTTGGAAAGATGCTGGATCAACTGCTCAGTGGTGACGCACATTCCTCTACTTGAGTTTCAGGTTTCACCTCTTGCTGTAGAAACAAGGCAGATAGTTATTAAATATGGCATTGCATTTAATAAACCACATTTATGTAAACAAAAGGATAGTTTCTTCTCTTTCCCAGCCACACTGTTTATCTTACCTGGTTCTGGGAGAACATAGAATCCTGCTGCATGTTGCTGTGGTTCTGTAGCGTCAATGAACATGCAGTGTGGACTAAGCAGTATAGAAGCTACTTCTAAGAGTGAGCAACATAGGGAGCAGGAGTCAATACTAGGTCCACTACTGCTTAATATCTCCATTAATGACCTAGATGAGGGACAAAGTACAATCTCAGCAAGTTTTCAGGTGACACAAAACTGGGAGAGGGTGGCTGATAGCTATTTTGGCAAGGTTAATCACTGCAGAAACTGAAGAACTTGTATGAAATGCTTATGTGGAAACTGTAATGGGAAGAGCAAGTGTAATAGCCATGGAAAGAATATATTCCAGATCTAAGTGCATGTGACACTTGGTGGCACGTTATTTTCAATAAAATTGAAGGCAACTCTGCTAAAATGAGTATTTCCTTTGGAGCTGCTGCAGAGTTTTATTGAAGAAAAATGAGGAAATATTTCTATTTAAGCAACTTTTATTAATTGTACTGATGTGTCTAAAAGCCTATTTTACTTGAAAATAGTCATATAGTAGTACTTAATTGCTGAGACTGTCTAGGCTGTTTAGAAGCAGTTTATCAGAATTGTACGATTTTCTATGAAGAGCTAATAGAGGTCTTGAAAAATGACTCGGCATATATGGACTATGTCACCTTCAGGGTTTGTAAGGTTTTTGTTCTGCATTTAGTTGGATGAATATCGTCACTGTTAGCTTTATTCTTCAAATTTTGAACGTTGGAATCTTAAACGTTTTTCTATGCTAATGAGAAGTTACTTCTACAAGCAAGACAAGGATGCTACAATAGCTTTGAATATAAAGGGTGAAGTGGCTGAGTGCTTTTCTGAAGGAGACGTGTACGGTAGCCTAGTAACCCTTGCGTGTTCATTAATGTGCTTGTTTACTTAGATTCATTAAATGGTCATACTGTGAAACAGTGTTCCGCTTTCATACTCAGTTGCATGAAAGGTACTCAGTGTACAGCAGCAATTATAGTAAAGTGACCTTTTTTTTGTCAATGTACCCAGATCTGGCACTCACTGGGTCTGTTGTATACAAAGACAACTACTAAAAGTGGCAGAGGAGGAGTTGATCTGAAAACAAGGTACTTCCTAGGTAGATGGAGAGCATACACTAGTAGATATCCTTCATGATGAAGCAGCTGTCTGCTAAGGCTGGAACGTAAATGCTACATTCAAATGACAGGGTATTGTGTCTTTCAGGTGTCAACGGAAACAGTGGCGGATAGATTTGCCAGCTACTAGTGTGGTGATCACCTTTCATAATGAAGCAAGATCTGCTTTGCTTCGAACTGTTGTCAGGTATTACCTAAGAGACACTTTGATTTTCCCTAAAATAAGTTTGTGTCAGATACTACTTTATGATAAAGAAGGGATATAACAATACAATATACTTTTCTGTACTATTTACAGAGGGGAAAGCTGAGACTTAGTTTTGTTGATGACTCCATTTCTTACATTCTGAAATTAAACAAGAAATGTTCCCCTTAACTACAAATACATGAAAGCGTGGAACTAATTACAAGATGATGTTTGGAGATTGGCTGTATAGATAGTTTCAAGAAAAACTTAAGAAATTCACAGGGGCTATTTGATCTAAAGATACCTGTAAAGCTTCCATTTTCCAAGTTGTCTAATTCACTGATTTCTGGAAGCTAGAATTCCTATTGGGGGTGAGAACAATTCTACACGTTCCTTTTTTTTTTTTCTCAAAAGCTCTTTAGTTAATAAGCCAATAGCTGTTGTTGAAGATAGGATCCTGGGCCAGATTGAAGTATGGCTTATAACAAAGAAGTGGTTTTTATGACGTTATCATGGGAAATGAAAACTACTTTGTATTGAATGCTTTTTTTCATGGTTTCAGTGTCCTTAAAAAAAGCCCGTCACATCTAATTAAGGAAATCATACTGGTAGATGACTACAGTAATGATCGTAAGTAATTTTTTAGTGTCCAAATTTCACTTATTTTGCTGAGAGTTTCTGTAGATGAAAGTAGGTGGTTTAGTTGAGAATTGATTATATGGGTAGGAGTTTGAAGAGACTGATCCAAAACCAAATCTTAAATATTTCATGCTTGTCATTATGGAAAAGTGAAGAGTTCTGCATGTATAGAATCACGAAGGTTGGAAAAGACCTCTAAAATCATCTGGTCCAACCACCCCCTACCACCAGTATCACCCACTTCTGATTAGAATACTTCAGCTATATTTTGTTACTTTCCACTAGCTGAAGAAGTGAAGTGTAGACTTGAGAACAGCCTTTCCGTAGCATATTATATGATATAAAAATTAAACCTATGGTGCTTGTACCAAATACTTTAGCACTGCTTTAAAAGAAGGTCGTCTCCATCAGCCTTCTGGAAATTTCATACTGAATATAGAATAAGTCAAGATTTAAAAAATACTGGGGTATCATAATGCGAACTTGAACAGTGGTCTTCTGAGTAACACTTCTTAAAAGGAATTTGCTAGTTCAAGGCTTAAATGTATTCCACAATAAGTATAATGTTGGTTAAAGTGTGAGCCTTCCGATATGCAAAGAAAGCATATTTTAATGCTTTATCTTTTTATAACATGTAGAAACTACCTAAAGTAAGCAAAAAATATTATTGAATGAAAATATTTGTGTAAAATCAAATTAGCTTTAAATAACATAATAAAGGTAGTAATTTCTTAGCCTGATAATTTTTCTTTATCTCTGGTGAGGCATTTTTAAAGTGTATCTTAGCTTAATTATTTGCAACCGCAAACATTTTCCACTATGAAGGTTTTTTTTTTTTTTTGGTGAAGGAAAATGTACTTTTATGGTATATCAAACTGTTTCTCATCACTTTATTTGCATTTTTTTAAGCTGATGATGGTGCTCTCTTGGGAAAAATTGAAAAAGTGCGGGTTCTTCGAAATGATCGCCGAGAAGGTAGGCTTCATCTGGGGAAAGGAAGATATAAATTCTGGCATGTTGGATTGTCTGCGTTTGCTAATCTTGATCAGGTGTTTTAAAGGAACATTCTGTCTTGGAGGGGAGGATTTTCACTTTATAAATCAACCTGCAAGTGAAAGGAATGAAAACCAATGTATTTGTGCAAGTAAAAATAGTAGTTCTAATTAATTCAGTATTGTTGTACGCAGTTGCACGTTGCTGGCTTTCACAGCGGAAGCCAACTTGAGAAATTGCCTTTCCCCCTCAGCCCCTCCTTTCTCTCACTGTATTTCAATCCTCTGTTAATCTGCTCCAATTGTATGCAAGGCCTCACTGTAAACTGTAAGAGTGTTTGCAAAGACCCAGTTTAAAAGTATCCTTTTTCACTGCTTCCCTTACTAGAGATTGTTTGAAGGATCCAGTTGATGGACAGCCCGTCAGACAGTTTATTTGGCAAAACTGAGGGAGTTTGAGCATCCAGGAGGGCAGGGACCATGTCTGCCAGTTTTGTTGAAGCCTCTGTGTCATAAAAAAAACTTGTATTACGTTTTTTCTTCTTTGTTGCCTTGTAAATTATGGCCTCGTATCACTGAGCCCTTCAGTCAGCAGCTTCCTGTCTGCGGAGCTTAAAGAATTAGATAGAGGCAACTGTTATTCTACAGCTGTTTGAAATAATAACCGGGAGCTGACAGTTGCAATAGCTGACTGAGTTAGCAGATATGTGCTTGTTTGTTTTTATAGGCACTGCATCTTGTCTGCCAGCCTGGTCTGGGGAGCAGCTAGAATCATTAGACTGTCAGAAGCTGGAAGTGACAGCACCAAACCTGTGTTGTCCCATAATTAAAACTATTACATACGGTTGTGTTCTTACTATTTAAGTATTTGTTTGGAATATACTTGTGAACAAAGGCTTATTAGGAAATCAGACCTTTTGTGACTTGCCATGGTTGCAGGGTTCTCAGTGAGTTGATTTTGTTTTTCTGAGCAGTGCAGGGCTTAAATATTGAGATAACAGTAATGGAAAATTTGACTGAAGCAACGGTTTTTTATTTTTATTCTGTACTATAAATACTAATTCTGTACTGTACATACAAACATGAACTGAATTTTCCTTCATACTTCAAATTTCGTTTTCAGATATACTGATGCATAATATGATTTGACAGATTTTTTACTTTCAAATTCAAGGTGCAATACTAGTTTACTTGGTGTTATTGTGAGATTAGGATGAAATTATTACCAATGGGAGCTACTGTACTGTTTAGGAGGCTTTGCCTGGATATTCATTTATGCAATCAGATTTTTCTTTAATTAAAATATTTTAAGATTTCATTTGATTGCTGGGTGGTTATGCTAGAGTTTAATACTAACTTTGCTTTTTATTTTCAAGTGTAGCCTGATGCCTGATATCTCAGGCAGGGATGGTACTGACTGCTCTGCTTTCAGAAATACATATGGTAGCTTTGGGCTTTATCTCTAGGACCACAGTTCCTGGGAACAGATTTGTTCTGGAGGGTGTGGTAATCTACAGACTAAATGTTGAGAGGAACCTTCTGAACTCTTCCTATTGTACGGTTCAGTGTGATTTCAGAGGACTTGATGGCGTAATGGTCACTTCCATTTTCTGTGGAAGTAGATGAAGACATTAGGTTCTGTAAGAATGAAAGATAGAAATACAATAGCCTCTTCATGAGGCTATTTAGTTGCTGAATGTTGGACAGAGCAAACAAGTCCGTAGCTTATTCCTCTTAAGCTACTTGTGTTCTGTTTGTCAGACCCATATTTTCAGGTTGATTTTAGTGAGGAGGATGGAAAGAAGTAGTTGGGTTTTTTTGCATATCAGTTTTAGACTTTTTTCAGTTAAGAAAACAGACTTGGTGAGAATCAATGGGAAAATTAAAAAAAGTAATTACTTTGCTTTGATCTTGAGTGACAGTGAAATTGATGAGTTTTGAACAGTAATACAGAAAAATAGGCAGGAAACTTGCAAAGGAATGAATGTAAGTTCATTCTTTCGTGTATTGAAAAACATGGTGGGATGTCCTAGGGTAGATGTGTAAATACAAAAGGACATGAAGGAATGGTCCTGTGAGGAAATAAGAGGGAAAGGAGAAAAAGGAACAGGGCAAATCAGTGAGGGAGGTCTGTATAAATGAGATGTAGAGAAGAGAAGAATCTTTTGATTTCATCAGACACTTTTTCTCTTAAATCTTCTCAGGGTTAAGATTTTAAAACCACAACGAAAAATCCAAAACAGACAAACAAGTGAGTTTCAAGAAACACAGGACAGGCAGTTGAAAGGGGCTGGGTAAAAGGCTCCTAAACATGAATTAACCAAGTGTGGCTAATTCTGGAAGAAGTTGACAGAAGGATGGACAGACTGTTTCTGAGAACTTTTGAAATGGGGAGGTGGGGGGAGCGCAAAAAGGCGGTTAGGATAAGTTGATATTTTTTGCAGTTCTACTATGCTTTCATAAAGGCAGGAGTACTTTTAATTCACCCAGTAGTAATCCTTCAATTAGGCTGATAAAATCAAAGTGGTACTATATCCTGTTGTGGATTTGGGGGAGGGCAGATTTGTTTTCAGTACTGATGTTGAGTAAATGAATCAGCATTAATGCCATTTACTGTAATGTAGATCCAGCTGCACTTGTATAGTACTTTTATTTTGGAAAAGGCACTCAAATTCTTCTGTTTAAATAAGATTAGAACCTGTAGACTAGAGTGCAATAGTTAAAGTTGCAGGCTTTTTATTCTGAGATCTTTTCACTGAGCTGTTAACCAGCATCTTGTTTTTATAGTGGAACTTGTGTGTTTATGTCCTGAGTTATAGTAATTTAATTCATGATCATCTTGAAATGCAATTGTTTGTCTCTCTGCTGTTGATTGTTTTCCTCCAGAATCTACAGACTTTTTTTTCTTTACTTTGCAGGCTTGATGCGCTCTCGTGTCAGAGGAGCAGATGCAGCCCAAGCAAAAGTACTGACCTTCCTGGATAGTCACTGTGAATGCAACGAGCACTGGCTGGAACCACTTTTGGAAAGAGTAGCTGAGGTTAGTAAAGTTCTTCTAAAGTAATTTCCTGAAGGAGTAGCTTTTAAATTTTAAAGCCATCTGGTTTATACTACATTAATTTTATGCATTTTTGTAAGGAGGCTTTTTCTCTGAAGTAAGATGATGGAGATGATCGGAGGTTCTGTGATTAAAACCCTCTTTTTTGTTCATTTAATCTGTGAACATAGGAACATAAAATGTGAATATTTATTATTACCTTTAAAAGCAATTCAAATATATGCTTCTTTTGTTCTTTAGGGACCTTCTCAGTAAGTGTTGAAAATCTTTAGAGCAAAGCATAGTTCTCCTCAACCAATATCATTTCAATGTAATTCAGTTTACCTGAATATTTATGCCTCATTAAGATTCAGTGTGATAATGGGAAAGAGGTTGAACTGTGAAACGAAAATTCTCATGGAAATTAACAGGGACCATGGGCTCTCAGCTTCTGTGAAAACGGTGCTTTGCCGGTGTCCCAGAAAAGCTATTGACAGAACTGAGAGTGAAAGTATACTGTTTTCTCCAGGGATTGGTTATCCATGTTAACTTACTCCGGAGGAACTCTACTGAAGTAGAAAGTGAATCATGTGTGATTCCAGGAAATGTTGGGGGATGCTCAAATGAAAAAAAAGCTTTTTCCATAATTGCATTTTCTTTTAATTTAACATATTTTAGTCTGGAAAGGCTTTCCTTCAAAGTGCTCCTGGTCAAAATGGTTTTACTTAGCTACTCTGTCTTGTTAATGCCAAATTCCTTGCTTATTCTCCATATGCTCTCCTTTGCATTTCCTCCAAAAGAGAGGGGGAGGAAGAAGCCGTGTCCTCAATATGCCAATGGGGAAACCAGTCATCATCAACTGATAACTTCTCTTATTCTGTTTTTCTGCAAAGCTTTACAGTGTATTCAAGAAATACTGTAAATTGCCTAAGACTTATCAGCATTTAAAATCCTGTTTTGGAGGAGAAATAACTAATCAGCTCAGACCTGGATGCTAAAGTACCTGCAGCCCATAGAGCCCTTGAGCATGAGCAACATAACACTTTGCTCTATTTTTGTGACTATGTAGAATGTTGCAGCCCTGGAAGGGTAGTTTCTGTATAATTATTAACCAGGAAAGTGAACTTCAAGGCATTAAATACATCTCAGAAGGAAGCGAAGAATGCTTGTTGCTAAAGCACTAGCTTGATTCTAGGATGTGGGAACTGTTCTCAAGCCTGTTTGTGTAATTTGTTTGAATCATCTACCTGTTTGAGAAATTTGAAAAGAAAGGTAGTTTTGGTCAATAAAGCCCTGCTTTTAGCAAGACAAATATTTTGCCATTTACCCTCGTTCTTCTCTGGTATTTTTTTCAGGGTATACTCAATTTAGGCTTCTGAAACCAATATGGGATATGAAAAAGTGTTACCTTTTCATCATAACTGAATGTAAAACCTCCCATTAAGTGGCTGACAGGTTAATGAAAATCTGGCATTACATGTAGTGTAATTGATGGGAGAAATAGCTGCATATTTTGCTTTGTGCTGCAGTTACTTCTAGAAGTACATGAATGATTAGATCCTTCAAAACTTGCTCCTTATAATTGTCACCCTGATGCATACTAGTTGTGTGCCTCAGAATAGCTTTCAGCTGTATGAATAGAGTTTTCCATTCTTAAAAGCTTGATGTGTTGTTAAATAACTGGAATTCCACATCATTTATTTTACTTTTATCTGGGAGGATTCCCAAGCAGCAGGTGTGGAGTTTGTTAAAGGTGCCTTTAAGTGCTCTGCTGGTTCAGATAATTAGGGCACACACGTATAGGGCTTGCACATAGTATAGTTGTTATTTTAAATGGGTTGATTTTTGCTCACAGTGCAGATGGTGTGTTACTTGATGTTAATAGCATTTTCGTAATGGTCTTGGTGACAAGAAGCTGAATAGATTTGAACTTCTTTCCTTTCTAGCCTCAAAGGTAGCTTTTTTGGGTTAGAGTTACTAAACATCAATGCAGCATTTTCTGATGCTCTGCTACATCTATTCTGTGTGTGGTGGGAGGGTTGCTTTTTCCTTCAGTTTCAGAATTGCCCACTTGATATTTAATTCTGTGGGAGCTTTAGGGGCCTAATTGGGTGTTTTAAAATATAAAAATTATAGCATCCAGAAACAGTTTAAATGGAATCAGTTCTACAATATACTATCTAACATGCTGTAACTCCCTTTGAAAGCTGTGTGTTTGACCTCTTATGTGTGTAAGGAGGACGTGAGGCTTTGAGATCCTCTCTTCTGTTGAAGGATGATCCATCCCAGAGTGTTCTTCTTTGAGGTGGCTTCCTAGGTAGAATGTCCTTGTTTGTTGGCCATGCTTGCCTACTGTTCCTGGAGGGATTTGACAGTGCAAGGGATTTCCTTCAGCAATTTGAGCAAAGGCTTAAGGCAATAAAAATGTACACACAAACTGAATATTTTAGCAGTCGGAATGTACAGATACCCTTGTAAACTGGAGCTGGTATGCCTTCTCCCACCTTGCTCCTTACTGCAGAGAAGCTTTCTGTCTAAATGCATTTTGTCTTCCAGGGCAGTGTGTGTGTTGGTTAGGGGAGCTTAAACAAGGAATCAGTGGAGCTTAACCCTTTGATTTATCCCCAAATATCAATAATAATCAAGAGAACCCATTATCTTGAAAACGTTGGTAATTACTAGATTATTTTATGGATGTTTTACTACTTTGCTTTTTCCCTTTTCTATTATTAAGCTCTTTGTTCTAGTCTTATAATATCAGTTACAGGAAAAAGGGAGTTTCTGGAGCAGAACTAAACTAATTTCATAGCACAACTGATCCTGCATCACTTTTGACAATATTTTTAAACAAAAGATCTTAAAATGATTAAGGAACTAGAATTAAAAAATAAGAAGTGTATTTCTTTCTCATATCTGTCTGAGATTCTGTGACCTTGAATGAGTTACTTTTAACTGGCGTATTGCTGAAAGGAAAATATTTAGATTTTTCTCTTAAGAGTGTTGTGAAATTTAATCTTTGAAGTGTTTTAAGTTTTTTTGGGTACTGAGTTGGGGGGGGAGGAAGCAATACATGCAGAATTGTGAGGATAATTTCCCAAGGTTTATGAGAATAATATCTAATAGTAGCCTAACTCTCTAGAGCATACATAACCTTCTTATGAAATATTAAAATGAAACAGTCTGCTACAAATTTCCAGTCACTAGAGACTTGCAGTGTTCACAGGCTATTTCTTTCCATTATCCTCACATAGAAGCACAAGATTTTCCAATTGTGTTCCATTATCAATTTAACAGGAGCAGTTGCTTTCTAGTATTTTAAGTGGATGGTTTTGAACTCCATGTACTTTGGAGACTTGCAAGGTCTTTTTAGCAGTTTCTGCATTAACAACTTTGCAGTGCCCTGCAAAATGTCACCTTAAGGATGTGCAAGTATTTTGTCCACTTTGCTGCTGAACAAATCTTATCACTTCAAATTGTGGAAGGAACAGCATGTTCCCAGGCCCAGAAAGTGGTGGTTGTACGTCAAACTGAATGGTTGCAACCTGGGTTTTTGTGTGTCAGGGAAATAACTTAATGTGTTACTTAAGCTTACAGTGCTGCAAGTGGTGCTCTTGTGCTGATATTGATAGAATTAATCAGATAAACAGTAATGGCCTGAGGAAATCCTGAATGTTTAGAGACGATGTGCTACCTGCTTATTCAGCCTTATGGAGGTATAGTGGAGATAAACCTGAATCCTAACTTAAGATCTGCCTAATGTGACAGATGATAGCTTAGGCAGTTCCTACTACCAGGTTCAGCTCTGTGAACCATTTGAGAAAATACAGATTTTTTTGCGAGAAATGTTTGTTAGAGATGGACACAAATGTATAAACCACATCAGTTTCAGCTAAGGAAAGAACAAGAAAGATACAAATGTGAAATGACCCTTTCTATTTCATGCTGGTGGATGTATTGCAAATACAGGATAGGCTGGGTAACTTCTTTATAAGATATCGTTGGTCTTTAAAGAAAGAAGATCTTTAGCTTTATTGCTGTGTCTAGAATATCTAAAATAAGATCACGGGTACACCTGAAGTCCTTTATTGGTGTAGGAGGACACAGGGTTTTGTAGTTCAGGTGCAATAAATCATAGTTGCCTCCCAAGTAGAACACTGTTAGTAAACCCATATGCTTGTCATCTTAAACACATAGACTTGGGGCTACAGCTAACAGAAATGTGAGCTGAAGATGTGATCAGCAGCAGAATGGGAGAGGCTGGTCATCTTTGTCTGTGTTACAAGTTTGCTTTAGACCTAGCTAATTAATACTTAGTGGAAGGCCTGTTTACAATTTGTGTTGCATCCCTCGCAAAGATGTACTCTTGGTCCATATGGTATAGCTGAATTGATCCTTAAAAGAAATGTAGAATCGATAACAAATCATCAGCTGTTGGTTGTGTTGTCAGCCAAAAGCTGAAGGCCTAACTCAGATTCTCCTTTTGGCTAATACAAAAAGTAAATGATTTTTTGCATACAGAATGACCTGTTATATGCCAGCTATGAAGTTTTGGTTTGCTAAAATTAGTACAGATTTGGTAGTTAAGAATCAATAAATGAAAATGTGTTTTTAATGATCTTATTGGACTAACCTAAGAGTTTGACTACAGGAGTTGCTTTTTAGTTGCTCTTGTTATGAGCTCAGACTGTTCTACTAGCTTCTAGTACTGACCTATTGTGTATAATACTGGATTAATAAGGGGGAAGTATTGTTGAACCACTGCTCAGAATACATGTATTGTTGGAAGACACTTCTGCGTACATACTTAAAATGGAGACGTTGAGGTTGGTATTTTTTAACAATGAGAACAGATTCTCTGTAACAGAGTTACCAAAATACCCCCTGTTTATTTAAAGCATTTTTATATTCACAGAGTTGGTGATAATACTCTTCAGAAGGTGCCTGTACTCTCTGAATTGTGCTAAATCTTGGCGCTCAAAGTTCTATTTTGATCCCAAACTACATGTTTGATCAAAAGCAGCTATGCTTCAGTGTCTAAATGTAAATCCTTTTTTTTTTTTAAGAGGTACTTCATGGAGAGGAATTGGTTTAACTATGATACTGTGTTCTAATATTAGATGAGTCCCTTCCAGAGTACAGATGTCTTATTATCCTGATGGATGATGCATGTGGAATTGCTGGAAAGATGTTTTTCCCTTAAAAACTATTTTGACAAACACATGAGCTAAGGTAATTAACATTGCTCGGAATAGTGTGTGAGACCATGCTCAGACAGAGGAATGCGGCATCCGTGCCACTGGAATCTTGGCTGCCAGAGATTAATAGCATTCATTAGTTTAAGAGGTGCTTTTTGCTTTTTTTTTTTTTTTAAAGAGGTGTCCGACTGTGAAGTGTGATTCTTTTTCTAGTGTGAAATGGGTTATCATTAACCTAAGACTTACCTGATTGTAGAAAGGCCTAAATGTTCCTTAAAGGTTGAAGTAATAAGACTGCAGTACTCTGTGTGGCCAGGTATTTGCTGTGAAAGTGTTACCTGGATAGTTCTTCTCTTTGAGCCAGTTTGAAAAATAGGAATGGAAGTGCTCTTCGCTCTCTTGCCTTTTGAAGTACGAGTTTGCTTCAAGAGCAAGCCAGAAGAGGGGGGTTTACTTGCCCATGAGTTAGCCTAGAACGCAGAGTGGATTCTCATCTATATAGTGTGGTTTATTTTCTCTGAAGCAAGGGTGAGCAGTACTACTCGGAGTCAGAAGCTGAAGTAGGCGAAAAGCTGGGGGAGAAGTGCTGATAAGATGTTGCACAGTTCTGTAGGATTTCATCCAGAATGAATCTTTGTATATTGATTTCACTATTTCAATATCACTTTCTAATATTTATTTTAGGACAAGACCAGAGTTGTGTCTCCTATTATTGATGTAATTAATATGGACAACTTCCAGTACGTGGGGGCGTCAGCTGATTTAAAAGGCGGTATGTACCTGTACTGGAATACAAATACAAAATAAAAAGCATCAAGAATCAAAACTCATAATCACTGCAGTTGTGGAATGGGCTGTTAACATACTGCTCTTCCCTTTTGTGTTTCTAGCTTAATTTCTAATGTCAGTTATTTCTCTAGGCTTGGATTTTAATTGGCCTTATTGTCTTCTACTTTAAAACAGTTCATTTTTATTATACAAATTCTTATAAGTTTATGCTGCCTCTTACTAATGTGCAAGAGTCACTCCAGTGTTTGTAGCGCTGTGCATGTGTCAGAAGCAGCTTATGGCCAGAGCTTATGATTCCGTTTTTAGATAAGACAGGCCTTAATTGCTCTGTAGTTTAGAAGTCCATCAGCAATGCAGTGCCTATGAGTTTTTTCAAGATGCTGGTTTGCTTAATTAAATGCCTCTGAAAAAGCAGAAAGCTTTGGAATGTTTGTTAGTGATGATCTGTAATTGTGAGGAGCGTAAAATGTGACCTTAAATTTTGTAGTGTTTATACCTTTACTGTTACAAAACTTCCTGGTAAATTCATTTTAGAAATGTTACAGTTTCACTGTCCGGTTAGTATAAACTGTTGACAGGAAACAAAGCTTTGTGAAGCCCTGTAAAAATGAATTCTTCCTCTCCTTTTCTGAAGGAGGGAGGGCAACCACATGCTAAAATCCGTATTCGTTACAAGTTCTTTTAAAGTTTTTTTTTCACTGTTAGCAGGAATGTAACATTGAAAATAGCTGTCTCCACCTCCTCCCCCCAATTGTTCCTGCAACCCTGGAAAGTACTGTCTGCATAACAGACATAAGATGAGCCACAATATAGAAATTGCATGGTGCTGTTCCCACGTTGTTTCAGCTTTTTCTGAATGGGCTCTCTAGAGTGGGGAAGGCAAAATCAATTTCAGGCCCGTTCTGCCTGTGACATCCAAGTCCAGATCTGGCCACCAAGTGTTCGTTCCAGTAAACCCAAATGAAAGTAATATTTGCATAATGTTGCATATGCTTCAAGTTCCAGTCATGACCTGGAGGTGGGAGTTTCTATATCCTTTTAATTAATGTTCTGAAAGACTGCCTACAGTGGATATATTCACAATATGCTAATATATAATACTATGCTATTATCTGTGTGCCAGCTTTATTAAAACCTTAAGGCTTTTACCCAATCTACTCATTATACAGCAAGTATGGAAATCTCTATACCATTATGTGGCTCTTATTGTTGTCTGCAGTGGGAGGAGGAGTTTTCATTGAAACCTTTGATTGGTTCCTGTGGGGTTCATGCTCCTTAATTCTTCCCAACTGAAGTGGTAGAGAATTGAGAGATCATTTTACTTCTTACTGCTTTTCATGCTTCATCTATGGATCTGTTTCCCATTTTTTTCCTTAGCGCTCATTTTCTCCCATCATACACAATAGAAATAGATTCTTTAAAGTGCATTGAGCCTCTGTACTACCATACTGAGGAGTGAGAAGCTGCCTTTTAACAACACATTTTTCACATAGCAATATCTAAATACTATTTGGGGTATGTTGAAGTGTGAATAATATATTCCCTTTCAGTTCCCAAAGGACAGATGAGTGCATAAGGGGTGCTATAGCATTTGGCATCACAGGACACTTTCACTGGGGCCAAATCTAAACATGGAAATCAAACCATGCTTTCAACCTTAGAGTATCTGTGTGGCTGAAGCATGGAGAGCTGAGACAGCTGGGACAGCATTTGTGCCTGGTCTGTTTTGCAAAAGACTTAATCACCCAAGACAAACCATCCAGCAAATTCTGCAGAGGACAGGGCTGAAATAATTCTGAAGTCTGGCTGCTTCTAAATCCATGCACTTTGTATTACAAATTTGTTTTGGAGGGGAGAAGGCTTGTAAAACTGTTTACACCCTGAGAAGCACTTTAATTACTGAAATAAACTATAGTTAACTGAGATCTAATAATTTAGGTTGTGCCTATCATGCAATTTACCCATGATAGAATTTCATACTGGATATGCACTTGTGTTTAAATTGTGTTTAAAAATACTCCTTTTACAAAGTTACTGATACTATCTCATTGAGTGCAGTTTTTTCCCAGACTCGGTGAAAATGGAGACGGAAAAAACATTTTCATGGGTAGACAATTTATACACTTGTTCAGTTAGCAGCACAGTGCTGTGTTCCAAAAGAGACCCCTTGTGTTCACTAGGGTGCACGTAACACTATCTCTACCACTTGTGCCAGAGAACAGTAGGGTTTTTTCAGGTTTTCCCAGATGCAAGTAATTTTGCTGGGTATGTATGATGAAATGAGACTTTTTAACTGCATGGAAAGATTGGAGTTCATTTTTGTTTTCAAGCTGAAGGCTTTGCATTGCTATCAATTGTAGCCATTTTACTGTTTTGCTACTTGGAGTTTTTCAGTATTTAGATGGTCTTTCATCTTTACAGCGCAACATATTATGAAGCGCTCAAACTTGTAGAGGAAGACTTGGCATACATGTTGTAAAGACTGTTTAGGATAACTTCTGTATTGTGTGCATGAGACAAAAGTATTGTGGAAGTTGAGAACTAAACTTTCATTTCAAACTCTCCACCTCAGTCCTTACCATGTGCATTTATTGGTGCAGACAAACAGCCTGTAGGACTATAATTTTTGTCTGTTTAGCTAATTTTTTCCCACTTCCCCAGAAAGTAATTGCTTTATCTTTATGCTAGAGAAAGAAAACTATTGACATCTGTGCAACAGAAATCTGGAAATCATTCATTACATTACCTCATAGGATCTAAATGCTTTTGGCAGCAGGCAGTCTGTATAAGGCTGATTTGCTAGGCATATTGGGAGAGCGCTGTGTAGCCTTTGTAGTTTTTTGGTAGAGATTCATGCTTAATGGTCTAGCCCAGATCAAAAATAGTTAGTGTTTCCTGTAGTAGGGTCATTTTATACTTGTTGTGCTTCTTGTATCGTTGCCTAAAGGAAGGTGTTTTAAACTGTTGGCAGGTAGAAAGCTGCTGGAGGTGACCTATTGGTCTTGTTTGTACTGGTGATCTTTTTTTCTGCTCTTAACTCATAAAAGGTCCAGACTTTCTCCTGCTGTGCATGCAGACACATGTACCTGCATAAGAAGAGTAAGATTTCTTGCTCTCCAGCACTTATCCTGGGTTTAAACATGCTGTATTTAGGAGCATGCAGTAGAAAAGGATGAACTTAAAAGAATGTTAGTAAGAGAAGTGGGAGCTACATAATCTGTTGCAACCTTTGTGATAGAGAACTACTGCTGATAGAGAGGAGTACTGAGAAGTTTGTGTAAGCATAAATGTGAGCGTAGACTTGAAATGTAATTGTACAGTAAGAACTGTTGAGAGCAATTGTAATGGGATGAAGATTCTCATATGATGTTCAATATGACTTATGCATGAATCCAGTATCTCATATTTAAGGCTTATACTTCCTCATTTGTTGAGTGGGTTTCTTACTTTGTGTAATAGATGGCAACAAGAGAAATCATTTTTTATATTTCAGATTTGATTTTTTATTGTCCAACTTCTTTACCTTTTATCCAGTCTTCTCCTCATTTGTTTTCTACCAATAAGGTTGTACAAATGAAAATTTTTAACTTAGATTTCAGTTCCAAGTGGTTTAGGTCAATATTATGTTACTACAACTTGAACGATGACCACCGTCTTTTTAATATCCTACTTATTCTCTATCATTTTCTTCTTAAAGGTTTTGACTGGAACCTGGTGTTCAAATGGGATTACATGACACCAGAACAAAGAAGAGCACGGCAAGGAAACCCAGTTGCTCCCATAAAGTGCGTCTGCCCCACTTTTTCTCCCTTTGATAGATAATGTTTTCATTTTTTTGAGTAAAAGAAACTTACTGATCCATCTTCATGGGACTCTGTTCCTGTCAGAGCTCTTCATTGCAAATGGATTAGTGTTGGTTAGTTTATCTGATGATTTAAATACACAATAAATCATGTAGAGTGTAACGTTGCTTCAGGACATTAGAAGAATATAGCTTGAAGCAGAGTGTACCTCTAATACTGTTCAAGTAGCTATTACTTTTGTGTATGTTGTGTTTTGAAAACAGATTAAAGCTAATATTTCCAGTTTGGGAGGTTCAAATGGAAACACTACCTTGCTAATTATAAAGTCTAATACTGAAAAACAGACACTGTCTGTAGTGTAGAATTTGCATCCTTTGTTTTCCCATAAGAAAGAAAAAAATATTAAGTCAACTTACTTGTCTGTGTCATTTTGCTTTAAATGACGTGCAATGAGATATAGCAACCATATATTTACAATTAGACTTGACATAGATTTAAAAATACAAATGGATTCAGGACCAAGTAGTTGGTGATTAAACAAAGCTAGAACTCATTTTCTCTGTCTAAAAAGGAATCTTTTACATAGGTTTCAGGAATATGGAAACATCATTCATATTTGTGTAGCCTTCTGAGACTGTCAAATAAATCGATTATTAAAAAACAACACCAACAAACAAAAAAGACCACCTAGCTTTAAAGGTCATTGTTAGATTATTTTACTTTATCAAAAACCAGATATCAAACGTATCATTTTGTGTTTAAATTGTATATGTTTTGACAGCTTGAAATATAGCATCAGTGTCAATATTTTATTGCTGGCACATATTCCCAGTCTTTAAATAGACATCTTGGGAGCCAAATGGAAATTTGGAAATTGACTCAGAAGCTCAATGGTGGTCGTAGTTCTGTACCTGTTGTAGAAATGTTGTATGATGGTATGCAGACAAACTTTGAAGTGATAGATGTAAACATAGTTGCCTTTGAAAACATTGCAGTTTTTTTTCAAGGATGTATTAAACTTGAGATGCAAATAGATACCTCCCAGTTCATGGTTCTATAAGTACTTAATTTTTCTTGTCTGTTTAGGACACCCATGATAGCTGGCGGGTTGTTTGTGATGGATAAATCCTATTTTGAAGAACTAGGAAAGTATGACATGATGATGGATGTTTGGGGTGGAGAAAACTTAGGTAAGTATATCATTTACCAGTGGATCACTTCTGAAAGAAAGCACCTTGCAACTTTTGTCTTTACTGTCATGGATTCATGGTCTTTGTGGTTTTGTGTGGAGAGGATTAAGAAACAGAGTTAAAACTTCAGGTGCATTACTGGCAAAACCCAAAAGGTTTACATCAGCAAAAGAATTAAAACAGGTAGGAATTGTAAATTACGTATGAGGAAATGTAAGTATTAGCTCACTGCACAATAAAAAAAAAAAAAGAATGAAAGTTGGCATGCAAAAAACAACCTTCAGGATGTAGATAGGAAATTAATTCCAAAAATTATACCTTGTTTTGAAAGTCATATCATTTTCTAATGTTTTAGATTAAAAAATGGTATTTAAATGCTGACAACTTTTTGATATTTAAGATGCTGAAACTTAATGACAAGCAGAACGTAGGAGATCATGGGTTTAAAGTACTTACATACACTTTAAGAAATCAATCGAAACTTAGCTAACCGAAGAATGGTCTATTATTTATCATTGATCCTACTATATTGCTTGGCATCTAACCTTGGTGTTTTATACCTGTAATTTAGCCCAACAAAATAATTATGATTGTGAAAGCATTTTTGCTGTAATTCCTTGTTTTCACATGTTAGAGTTAGTGGGATTTAGGGGAAGAAGGAGGAGGGGCCAAGAGAACTTGCACATCAAGCATTGCTTCTTTGACATTGTGGTTAGATTTAGCATTAGTAGGGTTGTCTGGCTTTTTGCGTAGCAGTGTTGTGGAATGACTTTTTTCAGCTAAGACTGGTATACTTGTATTAAATGTGACTTAGGAGGAACCAAACTCTGCAGCTTCTCAAGACTTGCAGTATGTCATTCTATTTTCGAGGTAGAGATGCATCTCAGACGTTAAATAAGTGTGTTTTAGGACCAGTTCTAAGGATTAAAACTTCTCTAATGCATGTGCAATCTACAAAACCCTAAAATTCATTGAACTTGCGTAAAGAACTTGAAGGCTGGAAGATAACATCCTTATGTTCTGCTGTCTGACCTTCTTGGGCAGTACTCAAACATTTGCAGGTTCTGAACAATTACTTTCTGTTTCTATTCCCCACCCCCCATTTTGGCTGCATGTGACTAAGTTGTAAGAGTTTGAACATTGTAACTGTTCTTTGCTTTTTAAAACATCCTGGAAAGTCATTGGAGAAGCTTACTACAGCAATACTTGCATTCTCTGAGAACCTCTTTTGCCACTAAAGCACTTAAATATTTGATTAGCTGTAAACATGTACTTGAGTGACTGAGTTTTTCCTGAAAATTTAACAGCTGCTTGTATGCTTTGATAATTGAGGACTTGATAGCAGTAAAAGGCACAAGCAACAGCTCGTTACTCTAGGTTAGGTGGAAAGTCTGCATGCAAAAAGCTGTTTGTTGCTTCTGCTGCATTCTGTTCCCCCTTCTTCTACCATGGGAGGAAGGAGATGGAGACTTGGGGGTGCCTTTTCTCTGCTGCTTGAAAAAGCAAAGTCAGACAGGAGACAGCTAATTATTTGTTCATAGCTGCAAGATTAACAGAAGGTGTGTAAAAATTGCATGGTGTATTATTTAATTAGCAAGAAATGACATATGCCAGATAGTGGAAATCTGTGATGTGCAGTTTAATATCTAATATGCCCACTTGTATGGCCTCTTCATTCTCCAGAATCTCTCTCGATCAGCCTCTAGATGCTACATGCAGGTGATCTGCTAGGTGGACTTGCAAAATACGTTTAAACATATTTATACTTTATAAAACTTAGCATTTTTCCTTCAAGCATGTACAAAGCACTTGAGATCTTTTTCATATTAGTGTGGGTTCAACTTTACCAATTCCAAGATGGGCTTCCAGTATTTTGCCTACAGTCCAATTCATAGATTAGCCAAATGATTGTTTTTATCATGAAACGATGGTGCATTTTCACATTGTTTCCAAATTTGACTGATTACACATGCTTGTTGTACAAGACGGATCAAGGTTTGTTCAGTGTTGTGTTGAGTTATAGGTTTATGTTCTTAGCATTTATGGAAGGAGAACTAATCAAATGACAAAACACTAACACACACAGTAGAGGAAGCCATGAATAATGAAAAAAAAGTTGATACACAAGGCATTTCTAAACTACATCTGGGTCACGATCAAATCATTAATGAAGATGTTAGTGATGTTTTGGTTTAAATGTTCAAAAGTAATCATTTAAAAAAGAAAGGCCTTTAAGTATATTGTTTTGACCTTTATTTTTATCCAGAATCTCCCTTCACTTGAGAGGGATATACTTCCCAATACTTAATGAAGCTTAATACTAGATTTCTGAGCATTTAGGCTGCATTTGTTAGTCTAATGCAAAAGTGTTTGTCTTTGGTCAGATTTTGCTGTTACACTAAGCAACATCCTAGCCTCACTGCATGTAACAAACTCTCACATTAGACTGATCAGTGTCTGAACTTTCTAGCAAAACTCCAGGAATTATAAAACTCCATAAATTATGCTTCAGAGTGATATAAGAAAATTATTACTTCTCTGCTTTCACAATTTCAGCACAGTGGGATCAAATTTGAGCTGGATAGGGGAAAGTCTGAAGTCTTCTCTGTGTAGTTTATTCTGGTAGAAATATAAAAGCACTTTTGTTATTAACTTGTTTAATGGAAACATTGATCATTTGTTGTAATTCTTTATTTTTGTTCTAAGCTCAAAATAAGAGAAGATCAAGTGCTGTGAAAAATGTACAACAAGAATGTCATGTTCAGTTGCTTCTAAAATTCATTTTGCCTATTGTTCCATGTTAATTCAACTTGAAAATCAAGGTCATAAGTTATTGCCAAAGACAATCTTACTGCCTATTAATATTTTTGGAAGATTATCTGTCTACAGATGGGACTATGTTGATTGTTTAGAATTCATGAATGTGCGTAGCTGGCCTTGATGCAATAGCAATTATTTTTGAAGTAAAGCAAATACAAGGCAATCCGTGTAAAAGCAACGACTGTTCAGGAGAAAAGCAGTTATCTTACTTTGTCAATGTTTTAAATCAGAGCAACATTTTTTTTTCCTCTGGTGAGACATGCTCTCTATAGTTTTTTTCTACTTTAATTTTAGAAATGCTGGGTTTTGTGACTTTTTTATTCGTGTATGTGGGAGGAAGGCTTCTGGAGGAAGAATGGCACTTAGTGTTGTCTTAAAAGTAGACATCGAAATAGAGCTGCTTAGTGTTTGTGTGTGTGGTTTTTGTTTGTTTTAAATCTGTGGCAAGGTGTCAAGTGGTGATGAAGAGGCTTGAAACTAAGGGGAGGAGTTGGTGACCAGTGGCAGCTGTTAGGCTAAAGAGGGCAATAATCAAAACTGAAGGAGTGCTACTGGAAGCACCAGCGTGCTTACTGGGAATGAATGAGGACAAGTTTTCTGTTGGCAGGAGGTAACTTGTGCTATCAATTGTCTAAGCTGAGAAACATGCAACAATATTTGTAGACCTTGTCTTCACCAGCAAGGTAAGCTTGCTAGATTGGCTTAGAAGTGTATAGTCCATAGCCTTCATTTTATATATGTCACCTCTCCATTCAGTCTTTCTCAAATCAATATTGACTTGCTATAACTTCTGCCACGACCAGCATTTGGGAGTATTTATCTGATATAAGTCAGCAGCTCAAAACTATTGATTGTTTTATCATGCCTTGAATTTGTCTGATGTCATATTTCATCTTTAGGTGATTTCTTTTAGAAAAGATAATTAATTATGTTAAGTCTTTTTACTATTGCTTAACTTTTAAGTAAAACACAGTAATAGAACATAGACCTATCTTTGTCAAAGTGCAGCAGGGTTTGTGAATTTGGAGAATACTGGGTAACCTCAGATGACAGAAGACACAGTTTTCTTTCCAAGTTAATACAATTATTTCTTCTGAACTTTGAGAATAATGAAGTAGAATGCTCAGATATGCCTTAGTTGTATTGTAGGTTTTTCTCCAAACAAAAAAATCTTACCGATCTCAGCAACAATCAAGTTTCCTGCAAATAATACAATGTGAAATTACATTCTCTTGTGATGTTGGTGTTTCATGTTTTCTTCGCAGAGATCTCATTCCGAGTTTGGCAATGTGGTGGGAGTCTAGAAATCATCCCTTGCAGCAGAGTTGGTCATGTATTCCGCAAACAGCATCCGTACACATTTCCTGGTGGGAGTGGTACTGTATTTGCAAGGTAATTATTAGTCTGGTCTTCACTTAAATAGCAATGTTTTTGGATTTCCTCAAATGATCAGCAGGTGGCAGTAACTTCATTTTAAGGACCTTTTCCTTAAAGGAAGCTGATGATTTTGGGGCAGCTGTGCAGACTGAGAAGAACCTTGTTTGTTTAAAAAAAGAGAGGAAATTTGTAGTAGAGGCAGACAAAGAATATGGAGAAGGAAATGGTTAACTTTTCTTTCAATCAATTTTGAGATATATAAACGATTGTGTAGACTGATTCTGGTATTTGTGTCAGGCTGTTAAAAGCTTCATTCTATATCATATCTCCCCTTCTTCTAACAAGATAAAAATGCTTTTTTGTATAGACCTAAGAAACTGCAGTATTAAGAACTCAAATTAACGTGTGTTAATTTTGCTGTTGCTTTAACGCATGGCAGTAGCTGGAATACCAAACTATTTCCACAGTTGTTCTTCTGTGGAATGAGAACAGTAATCCTGATTCATGTTCAGTGTTTTAAGTCACATGGTTTAAGGCACTGCATGAGTGTATGACGTGTTTTGACCAAGGCTCAGTCAGTTCTAGCTGAAGCATCTGTGTAGATTTTATTTTAGAGTATAGGACTCCATGCTTAGAGGCCTGAAGGAGTATAAGTCTCAGCTCAAAGTTCCATGAGTTCAGAGCTGCAAATCATTTATTTATCCTTGAAGAATATGGGACCCCAACACTGTTTAACATGAAACAACACAGAGCACTGTTGTATTTAAGTCTGGAACAAAGTTCCAAGCTGCCCATATATTTGGAATAGTGTTTCACCTTTGGCTGAGCAATCACCTTGGAGGTATAAATTGTTCTTTTTCATGTTGGCTGTGCCAGCAATGTGACACTAATGAATTTAAGTCTGTTAAAATAAAGTCACAGTCTTCATTTCTTCCAGTAGTCATAGTAGGGATTTTTCTGCTCCCCTCTTCTTTGAGTTCTTTATTTCATACTACAGTGAAAATGAATAACAGTACTTGTGGGAAAGCAAAAGCTAGTGATGAAGTATCCTCTCTTAATATGTTACATCTTTGCCAGTACAGAATCCTAGAATATCCTGAGCAGGAAGGGACCCACAAGGTTCATGGAGTCCAACTCCTGGCTCCACAAAAAAGTGCCAAAAAAAATCAGACCATATGTCTGAGAGCATTGTCCAAATGATTCTTGAACTCTTGTCAGGCTTGGTGCTATGACCACTGCCCTGGGGAGCCTGTCCTAGTGCCCAACCACCCTCTTGGTGAAGAACCTTTCCCTAACGTCCAATCTGAACTTCCCCTATATATAGTGTGTGCCAGGAGGATAGAAGGATCTACCTATTAAACCATATTATGTAGGATTAGGAAGCAACTGTTTTAGTTTTACAGTAGGTTTTAAAATGCTGATGTCATAACAAGGATCAAGGTTAATAAATAATATGGTTAATAAAGTTATGCAGTTTTCCTTCTCTGCAGCTTTTTCTGTCTTTGGTCTGTTGCCGAGATGCTGCTTTTCTTGTGATATTAAATAGGTACTTAAACATAACTCATCTGAAAAGCAAGAAAAGGGTCTGGCTGTATGTGTGCAAGGATAGAGGATGCATCAGAAATATATCACATTAGCAGTGGCTGAAGATTCTGCATTTATACTGTGGTTAAAACTTTTAAATTTTGTTGCTGTGAAGTCAAATAATCATTGTAATTTGATCATTCAAATGTCCTGACAGCTGCTATGACAGTGTTTTTTAGTAGTATTTTGCTTTCTGGTCACTTGTGTTCAAAATTACTTGAAAAAGAGGTCCCACCTGGATGCGAGTGATGAGGACAACTAAAGCCTATGAACTAGCATCCTGGGAACTTGCATCCCTTTCCAGATCTATCTTTCTCTGTGGGCTGCTTATTGCCTTTGTCTGCTGAGATGTCTGAAATGCTGCAATGCCATTAAAGTTCTCTATTTCACTGGAGTTATTTTTGAATTGACCTAGAAAACTTGAATATCACTTAAAAGCAGGGTTGACAACTTGCTGTATAGTTAAAGGTCATGTTTCCTCCTCAGTCAGCTGTCTCATATGTCAAACTAATATAACAAAGCTCCTTTAAACAGACAAAGCAGTGATAGAATGAGAAACCTAGGGTAATATGATACCCTCATGGTGCAGATATTATCAGATATGTGTGGGACCTTGGTGCCAAGAAACTTGGTGCACAGAATCCGTGCTGGTTGTGCAACTGGGGACTTGTTAGCTTATACAATCATCTGTCCCTTGACTGCGTGTAACTTGTTCTGGAGTGCACTGGATAAGCTTCCTATTTTTAGCTGACTAGTCAGTGTGCATTGCCTTTGGGCAGCCAAAACAAATTGATGATTCTGGATGAGAGACCGGGAGTCCTGTATTACGAGAGGAGAGAGGAGATGACTTCCTGGCTGTGTGGTGTGGGCAGACACAGCTTGCATCTGGCAGGATTTACTAGATCAGTTTAGCTTTGCACATATATGCTTTGCTCTGTAGGGCCAGCTGCTTTAATATGCAACTTCATCTGAGCTAATAAACTTTGCAGAGCCCAGTCTGGTCTGTGCAGAACTGTCTCTAATGGCATGATGCTAAGTTTCATTATCTGTGGTCTAATGTAAGTGCTGAGTGCACCCTACGCTCTGTTTTTCCATACCTTGGCTTCTTTGGGGTCTTACTAATTTTACTGACTTTCTCCTGGCTATTTCTGCCTTCTGAATTGGAAAGAGTACTATTGAAGTTGTTGGCTGACAGCGTTTACTTTGGTTGCTCAAGATGAACTTGCCAAATGTAAAATAAGCTTCAGTGTTGCAAGCAAGACTTTTTCTAAGCATAAAATTATGAACAAAATAAGTAAATGAGTTTTACATAGACATAGAAGCCAGGGGGTAGAAAAAAGCCTTACCATCTTGCTGTCCAAAAGGAGATTTAAAGACACCAGTTACATAAAGACACAAATCTTAGATGTTTCATTAGAAGTAAAGAATCTTGGTTATTTTTTTTCCCCTGCACTTACAGTAATAATTACTTTGACTTCTAAAGTATTAGAAGTATTTTCTAATTGCTGTCTCTCCTCTGTTACTTCAGCTGCAGCAGACTTGCTTGGTTCATAGCCTTAAATGTCACAACAGCTTATGTCGTCTTGGAATGTTGAGTGCTATACTGGTAATAGTGAGATGCAGGCTGAATATGTTGCCAAAGTTAGCATATCTGTTTTCAGCAAGGTAAAACACGTTATTGAATACTGCCAATTGTTGAGATTTTCTGTTTCTAATTAGCTTGCTTATTCAGGTAAACACTCATGGAATTTGGTTTCTGTCAAGTTATTCTTATTAAAACAAACAAAAACAAACATTCTCTAAAGCTTACAGAAAAATCTTCAAGACATGTATTGAATTCCAGATGAAAATATGAAGAGTGTGGAAAAGGCACAAGTCTTGTTCTAAATGCATAGGTTTCAGTTGGTGTGGCTTTCTAATGGTTTTCTGTTATGTGGGTCTTTAATAGGGAATAAATCTTCTGCCAGGCTTGAGGCAGCTGACTATGTAGCACTAGGGAGGATTAAAATCAAAACAAGAATAAACTGTTTAATTGCAGCTGGAAAAAAATATAACTTATATTTCATATGCTTGTCTCTAGAAATACACGCAGGGCAGCAGAAGTATGGATGGATGAATACAAAAACTTCTATTATGCAGCAGTGCCTTCAGCCAGAAATGTACCTTACGGCAAGTAAGTCACAACTGCTTCTTTTTCTTCATTTATTCTTCACAAAATACTGCTTTCTTGAGTTAAAAGTAGTGCTGGATCTCCTGTTACCTCTTTAAGATGTAGTTCTACTGAGAACCTTGAGTTTCCTCTATATTCACTACTGTATATAAATACAACAGCCAGACTTTGAAAACTGTTCCTTTTTTACTCCTCTTCTAGTATTCAAAGCCGAATGGAACTCAGAAAGAGACTTAGCTGCAAGCCCTTCAAGTGGTATCTTGAAAATGTTTATCCTGAGTTGCGGTGAGTTTCAGCTGAAACTGCAATAACATGGACTTCTTTATTTGCCTTCCTCAGAAATCATTGGTTTCTCTTTCTACTTCCTTGGATGTAAAAGATATATTTTTTTGATTTATTTGTGAAAAAAAAATCCATCACGTAGGCTTATTTGCTTTCAGTTTTGTTAGTTCTATTCTTAAAAATTCATTTTTCCCAAGTAATCTTTTTATTTTCTACTTAAATGCAACTGCAGCTGTAGTCGCAGTATTCTAGAGAACAGTGTCCAAAGAACTAAACTTCTCTGAGCCTGGAGTTAGTCACCTACACAGGCTGTTTGCTTGAAGACACAATGTTCTCTGTCATCTTCTATTCTTTTTAAAGCTTTTCCTTCACCTAAGCATGCGCCTATCTGAGTGAAAAGACTGAATCTCAGTATGGTACAAATAACACAAGTTAGCAGATAACAAAGCCTGGTAAATTTTGCAAGCATTGGTAAATGCATTGTTCTAAGAAGCGGGGTGGTCATCTTTATCATCTCTTACTCTGTCAGTGGGTAACTGCTAACCTTTATGCATGTGCATAAACAGAAATGAGTGGTAACATCACTAATACTTTCTGCAAAATGAGTCAACACTTAGAGCATTAACACAATACGTGACATAAATTGAAAGTTGCTTTAGAATGCATCTATCTAATGAAAAATCCTCTAAGAAAACATTTGTCACTCTTTGAATGAAAAGGTTTTTGTTCAATAACCTCCTACTATGTACGTCTGTCAGATTTGAGTCTCTAAACTAGTTTGTCTGTTGTCAGTTGAGTACTGGCAACATGGCTCATAAGAATAGTTTTCTTTTTTTCCTCCTGGGGGCACTGTGTCAGTAAAGTTAGATAACTGCTAGTGGCATACAGGCTGGGAATGCAAGACTATCAGCTATCACAGCCCTAGTAAAACTTGTGAAGATCCATACATACTAAAGGGTCTCATAAACCAGGATGATGCTGAGGAAGGAAGTTACTCTTTATTTTCTCTTAAAAGTGCCAGAGGATATTTATTTTTGTTTCATTTGCCAGAAGAAATATGTCTTGTAAGCTCTGCTGGAAAATGTGCTGCAACAAGCATTACTGGAGTGTAATGTTACCTTATTCTATGTTATCTTGTATTCATTCTGGTAGGTTGAACTATTAAATAAGATTATAATAATAATGTGAAGTTTTAAAAGGAGTTTATATGCCCTTGCTTTATTGTGGGGCAGACAGACCATAAGTTGATATCAAACAAGTGTACTGAATGCATTTGTCTAGGTATTTCAAGACTACGTGAATTCCAGTTTATGCAGCTGTTTAAAGAGATATCAGTAAAACACTTTTATTCAACACTGTTTCTAACACTTCAGTAAGAACACTTTGGGAGAAATGTAGAGTGTCATGTTTCTGATTTCAGCGTGGCTGAAAAAAAACAGCGCAACAAACAAGGTTTGATCTTAACTGATAGAATTAAGACTTGAGTGACCTCAAATGATGATATTGTCACCTTTAATTTACTTATACTGAGTTTATATGAGAAAACAAGGATGAACATACAAATCTTTTTGTTTTCTGTTCTATGCTTCAAAGTTTGTTTTATCCATATGATCAATTAATTGCCTTCCATCTTCAAAAGACAACTGAAATTTTCAAATCATAATTATCATTCATCTTTAACCTCTCACCTTAAAAATACTTCAAGTAAAAACAGATTAAAAGCAAGACAAAACAAAAACCAAAACCAACAATCTAAGCAGATATTTCTGGTTTTATTTTAGGGTACCTGATCATCAAGATATAGCTTTTGGGGCTTTGCAGCAGGGTACCAATTGCCTTGATACTTTGGGCCATTTTGCGGATGGTGTTGTTGGAGTTTATGAATGTCATAATGCCGGGGGAAACCAGGTCTGTATGCTACTGATTTTTTTTTTCCCAAAATGTGATCTTCAGAAGAGGGTAAAAAAAAATAAAGTAAAATTGAAACTAACTCAAGCAGGTACTGTGTACTGGTGATAGGTACCTAAACCCAGATGAACAGAGCAGTTGCTATTTAGTCAGTCTGTTAATGATTTCTTCCTCAAATTTAATTTTGTGTGCCATCAGGTTTAGAATCTCAGCACAGAGATTGATTCAGTCTGCATCAGATTATCCACTTCCTTTTTCTCCGTTAATATTTATTTTTATACTAGAAGCCAGTAACATCCTTCCAAGAAATTTCATACTTTCATAGGAAGTCTTTATCCATGAATTTGTATATTTGATTTAGGGGAGCTATTTCTTAAGAAAAGATGTAAAGTTAAGCATAGGACCTAAGGTCAGTCGAATGGTCAGAATGCATTACCATGATGCCTTATGGTAGTGGTGTGTGAAAAATTCTCAAATTCCTGTTTAGCTCTTCCAGAAAACAGGAGTGTCCAGATTTCATCTCCTATTCACTCACAGTAAAGGGGGTGTTTCAACATATTTTTTCCAATGCTACTCCAAAACTAATGGAAAATATGTCAAATCTGTAGATGGAACCAAATGAGATTAACTATTGTGAAGAATCTAATTATACAGTTGTGACTTCATCACCATTAACAAAATGTGTGCATATGTGCTCACAGTTTTGTGTGCTATTTTGTCAGTAAACTTTTCAGAACCAACCTGATTATTAATTTTACATTCATATTTATAATCAAGAGCATCTATTAGAATAGAAGGCTTACTAATTAAGATTCGCTATTGAAAGAGTGTTTGTATCAGAATTTTGCTTTGACTTAAATTAAAAGGGGGAAAACTCTACAATCAGATGAAACCTAAAATATATTATTTCAGGCAATGTATCATGTTGCTTTGAATTACCATCGTATATTTGATATGCCTCTCTTCCATATCATTAGAGAATATATTTGGGGAGGCTTTTTCTGTTGTTTTTGTGAAAATGCACTCATCTTTTCAAAGCACCACAATATTATTTTTTTTAGAAGAAAGGGTGGACATGTCAAGAATTGCCTTGGTGCAGAAATCTTGGAAGTTTCTCATTATCTTGTATATTCTCTATAGATGTATGAAGTTATCTTCTTTCAAACTCCCCTCCTCCAAATCTGACCCTCTATTCTGTGTAGCTTCTTCGGTGAAGATGACCTTTAAAAAGTAATATATGCTTGTTATGAACCTTGTGACAAGGCATTCAAACAGATTCGGAAGCAGAACAGGTCAAAAGTGGATTTTTATGTCCGCACACAATTCATACCGGATTGGAGGAATGAACAGAGTGACCTTAGCATGGGATAGGGATGAGGAGCAAACCAGGGTCTTTAACTCTGTCCTATGAGTTTTGCAGCTACTCTTACTGAGAGTACTCAGCTACTATAGGATGTGGAGAGTATGCTCTGGCTTGTACTTGACAAAAAAAAAAAAAAAAATTAGTTGAAAAGGGATTCTTTTCCGAAAACAGCCTGTTAGAATTCAGTAATTAAAAATTGCACCTCAAAAGGGACAAAGAAATTGTAGTATATTGTTTGACAATTACATGGAAATATTTACGGTAAAGAGCTAAAGGTAAAGGCAAATGCACTCAGCTTTAAAGGGAAGGGTCAAGGTTATTGGTGTCCTACCATCTTTATACTTCTGATTTATGATACAGGGTTTTTTGGATGTCCTGATTGTCCAGTTATTACACAGAGCTGTCCTGTTTCCAGCCTGTGCTTTGAGCACATACATGCACTGTTTGCCATTTCTTTTTTCTTGTTCTGGTGTAATGGAATTTGCTTAAACTTATCTGTACTATAGCAAGTCGTAGTTCCTGATCTCTGGAAGAAAGTGTATGTACACTGAATTTCATACCATGAAGGGCCATCACATTGTCTCCAGCAGCAGAGCTTGGAACTTCTATGAAGCTGTAGCTTTGGCTTTTAAATGTGTTACGTTCTTGCATGATTACTGGTTTGTCTGAAGCTTTTCCAGTCTGCTGATGGAAGGGTGAAGATGTAAAAATCAGTGTTTTCAAGGCTCTTACTTTCACTGACTGCAGTCTTGAACTCCAAGTTTTTACCACTACCCTGATAGTCTTTTAATGTCATTGAGTATAAATCTTATAAGGGTGGCATCTGTTTCAGTAGCATTTGTGATTCATTCTTGATAAGCCCTAAAAATATTTGCTTAATTTGCTTAAGTTCTTAAAAGTGGCTATTAATGATACTTGTTGACGTTGTACAAGCTGTTTGGAACTGAGAAGAAAAGTAATTTTGCTGCCAAGTGAGGTTAGAACAGAATATGTCGAGCTGGGAGCGATCCCCAAGGATCATCGAGTCCAACTCTTGGCTCTACACAGGACCACCAATCAAACCATAGGAATGAGAGCATCATCCAAATGCTTCTTGAATTCCCTGGGAAGCTTGTTCCAGTGCTCAACCACCCTATCAATGAAGAACTCTTTCCTAACACCCAGTCTCAATATAGTGAAAAAAATATTTTATGTATGAAGAGCAGAAGGAAAAGCCTTCAGTATATGGCTTTGAGACAAGTAAGGGGTTATGCAGAGTTCTGCCTTCTTGTTTCTCATAATCGTTATTATTCCAGTAGTTGCATTATATGGTACCCATCTAATGATTTGCTTCTAGACTTGCTACCTCTGTGGTGGCGATTACTTGCAATTGCATGGGAGAGGAGTCTCTGTTTCCTGAGCATCTGTTCTCAAAGGAATTAAATCACTGTTAAATCTACCGAGTTGAAGTGATCATGCAAGCTAAACATTGAGTTATGGTATCAGAAAACAGGCTTAAAAATGGGCTGGGATTAGTCATCTAATTTATTTCTGAAACACTCATTCTTTGCAAAATAACAAAAGTGTAGTCAAACTTGGCCCTGTTTATCTAGGATTTTGTATTACACAACTCTGAATCCTCTTTAGTCACTGAAGAAAAGTTAACTTCTCCTTTTTAAGTAGCAATGAGCATGAGTTGGATAACTAGAGTGGCTTCAGTGAGAGAAGAACTCAGCTTTCTTCCTCCAAGGACAATCAGACAAATGGAGACTGATCTGGGTCCTGGAGACCAAACTTCAGGGTGAGATGCACGGGGAGAGTCTGAACGCTAGGGTAACATCAGGACCTGTGTAGGAGGACACCAAGATCGAACAGGCTAGGCAACAGTGCATGTAGAATGGCTTTTCTTTCTTGTATCAGAAATGGCATATTTAAATGTATTTTAAAGCAATGCTTTTGTATGTCATGCTTTGGGTAGGAAGTGTCAATCTCCTGCTACCCTTTGGTTTGACTGTCCTGTCTTTTGCTTTCTGGTGGTCTGTCATATTAGGAACTTATGTTTTCCCCAGTAACACACATGCATTATTTAGTTTATGGATAGAGTGACCAGTGATATGGCAGCCCAAGTGATTATTTTTTGTGTGTAAAATTTCTGTATTTATCCACACAAAATATCTATGTAGAGTATACACAGAAAATACAGCTGGATAGATAACTTGCCTTAAAAGAAAAGGCATCTTCTGTTGTACTTCTGTAAAGCCAGTAGAGGGAGTAGTCAGCTAGCCCAGCCCAGGGTTGATTTGGGGATACTGGAACAATTACTGTCTGAAAAGCACAGATTTTTCATCTCCCGCTCTGTGGGAAACAATGAACCGTTCTAATGCTCATACTGAGCCATTCATAAAAGTTTAACGTGTGCTGTGGTTGCAGAAATAGCAGGTGCACCCTGTGCACGTGTTAGTAATGTGATTGTATATGATGATTTTTAATTTTTCTTTTTTTTTTTAGGAATGGGCCTTAACAAAGGACAAGTCAGTGAAACATATGGATTTGTGCCTTACTGTTGTGGACAGAGCACCTGGTTCACTAATAAAACTTCAGGGCTGTAGGGAAAATGACAGCAGACAGGTTAGTATGGCATGGATACGCTATGCAAACAGTGGGAAAACAAGGGTTGTGAATGAGAGTACAAGAAAATGCACTGGTAATTGTATTTTCTTCTAACCATTATACTCTTTGTTGTGTCTCACTGTTGTTTGTGTATGTAAAACATGTAACGTTGGGGCAGAACAGCAGGAATAATCTTGTATATTGACCTTTCCTTTTTATAACCCAGTAACAATCTTACTGTCATATACAGCTGTTGTCTCAATTGGCCATACAGAGAGGTTTCACCCAGCAGCACTGATGTATGACAGTCTTTTACTATTGTGGTTGTTTTACCCTGCTAGGTGCTGAAATCCACCACGACAACTCTCACTTCTCCCCTTTTTTGTTTGAGGAGGGGAAAATACAAAGGAAAGGGCTTGAGCTGAGCTAAGGACAGGGAAATCACTCAATTATTGTCACAGGCAAAACAGACTCAGCATAGGGAGATTAATTTATTTCTTATCACTAGTGGACTGGAACAGTGAGAAACTGAAAGCAAACTAAAAACACCTTGCCCCTATCCACCCTCTTCCACGTCCTCCCCCCAAGCAGTGCAGGAGAACAGGCAATGGGGGCTGTGTTAGTCCCTAACACTTTGTCTCTGCTGCTCCTTCATGGTCACTCTGTCCCTCCCACGGGATGCTGTCCTTCTGGAACTGAGCCTGTGTGGGCTGCCCACAGGCAGCAGCTCTCCAAGAGCTGCTCCCACACGGCTCCGTACCACGGGGTCCATCCCCGAGGAGCAAACTGCTCCAGCACGGGTCCCCCACAGGCGGCAGCTCCCCCCAGACCTCCTGCTCCTGTGGGGGCTCCTCTCCACGGGCTGCAGCTCCGGCCCAGGGCCTGCTCCTGCGGGGGCTCTCTGTGGGCCGCAGCCTCCTCCGGGCCACATCCACCTGCTCCACCGGGGGCTCCTCCACCCATGGAGGGGCTGCAGCGTGGAGATCTGCTCCATGTGGGACCCATGGGCTGCAGGGGGACAGCCTGCTCCTTCAGGGGCCTCTCCACAGGCCGCAGGGGAACTGCTGGGGCAGTTTCTGGGCCCTTCTCACAAAGGCCACTCCTGCAGCAGGCCATCTGCCACCCAAACCTTGCTATGTAAATCCACTACAACTATCACGTTCATTTTCTGAAATAAAATACTTATTTCATGATGTAATTTTGAAAGGCCTTCTTGAGTGAAGTTTGAAGACAATGTAGTCTGTCTCAAGAGAGTGGTTTAGCTTTCCTTTCTTGTCAGCAGTGACCTGTTTGCAGCAGCACTAGATTCCCTCGGTGCATTGTTATTAATGCAGCATTACTTCATTTATTTCCCATGCCTGAGGAAAATCACATTTGCAAAGACATACCATCCTTTTTATCTTGTCATGTAACATTTCATCTGTTTCTGCAAAGTCATCAGTTTTGATCTTCTGCCACCTTCCTTGCTCCTGTATCCCAATATTTGTGAACGGATCACTGAAATGTTGATTCCTTGATGAAGAAAGAATGTTCTTGTCGCTTTTCAGATAAAGAAACTATGAAACCAACACTTCCTTTATAAGTTTATAAAGGTCTGCTTTAAAGGCAGAATACAATAAGTTCTAATGGAAAAATCTTTTTTTTGACATCCAATAGTTGGGATTTACTCTATCCGTGGCATTGCCTTGGGCAACAGAGCTTGTGACAGACAAACAGTTTGTGCTGCTATGTAATTGAAGGGCATCTGACTGATTTCTAGATTTCTCTAAGGTTGCCTTTGGTGGCTGTGCTTCTTAATTTTTTACATTCAAAACAGTAGTAGTGGTGATATTGTGGTATTTGAGACTCTTTATTTTCTTTGTCAAGCCAAAGGTTTCGCAAAACTGAACACGGTGTGACAGTATATTTGAGAAGTGCTGAAGTAGAGGAAAATGACTTGGTGTATTCTTTATCTAATTCAGTGCATTAGCTGAATGAATAGTTGCTTTGGCAAGACTTGCCATAATTTGTATACCCTTATTCAAGGATTGTCTAAACCATGTACTATAATTGCAGTATTCACAGCTCTCCCAAGTACAAGCCAGGGAAACACGTGAAGACTAAAGGACAGGATGTAGAACACATCCTCTTCCTGCATTTATAGCTCAGTAACTTTATTTTCTCTTGCAGAAATGGGAACAAATTGAAAGCAACTCTAAACTGAGGCACGTTGGCAGCAACCTCTGTCTAGACAGCCGAAATGCCAAAAATGGTGGTCTCACCGTTGAGATCTGCAGTCCTTCCTTGTCGCAACAGTGGAAATTCACACTTAATCTGCAGCAGTAGAAGAACTTACAAGCAAAATGCTGTTTCAATTCATAGACATTGGGCAAAGTTTTGATTGAATTACTGATGTATTTCTTAAAACTTTCCACGGAACTTATATACCTCAGTATTCCATCTTTATCTGAAAGTAGGAGAGTGCTGAAGCAGACACCAGAGAATTGGTGGACTTGGAGCACTGCAAAGATTTCACTGAACATGGCTGCAGCACAGTTCCTTCTTGGTGTGAAGACTTTAACAGTTCATTTCTGTCTTCAGTTATGTACTTGCACAGCAGATAATTAACTCTAGGAACAACTGATGTATGATAGAAAAAAGGATCTCAAAAAAAAACAAACAACCACCTGTGGGGAACAGGGTGTGGGAGGGAGGGTGGGAAAATTACTAGGAGAAGGTCATTTGAAACTTCCATTTGCATAGAAATCATCGTTTGTTGTTTCCAGAAACAGAAGTGTCATTTTGAAGGGGTTTTTTCCTGTGTGTACTTGGTAATTTGAATATGGACTTTTCTATGATGGACTCTAAATATAAATATATAAAAATATATATATATTGTCAGCTCCCAATGATTTATATCAATTTTCATCACCCTATAATTATCAACGAATTAATTGATGTATGTATAGCCAGAAATTGGATCGGAATGCTAGGAGAGTGAAAACTCAAGGTGTGGATTTTGTGCAGCTGAGTATGATGTCCGTGCTAACACTGGATACTTTTGCTTTGCAAACTGGATCTACTTCTTAATGCTTTGCCCTCACTGGAGATCATGAAACTGAGGAGGAGAAAGAAAATAGCAGAATAAGCCCATGCATCTGCACAGATGATGGCTCGGATTGTTTATTCCTACTTGGAGATTCATTACATGCGCTCTGGATATTGTTAATCTTGTGCTTGATATTTGTGTTCATCATTTCTGTAATATTATGTTCTTAAAAATACTTCCTTTGTTACAAAATTGTATGAACAGTCCAGATCTTTCACAGATGCAGCCATGTGGGTTCAGCACAATTTTATTCTGGACCCTAATCAGAAAAAATTCTGTCTCAAGCTCCCCTTTTGAATTCTAAGATGGAATAATAATGTCATTGTTGACAGCACGAGGTCTGAATTTTAATTTGCAAGGATGAGCAGCTAAGTAATCTCTCTGAATTGCACTTGCTTAATTTATAGGCCTACTACTGCGGTATTTCCCCCCCCCCCCCTTTTTTTTTTTTTTCATTAAACAAGGCTTTTGAATGTATTCAGGCTTGGTTCTGGGAATCAGTCTGGATACCAGCAGATCCTCTATGGTGTTTTTAACCATAAACCCATGCATTTTTACAGCTTCAATCCATGTCATTTTTATATTAAAATAATACTCTCAAAGTTAACCTCAACTTTGATCTGTCCTTTCTTATATCTGCATAGACTATTTACTATTTTTATTAAAAGCAAGTGCTTCATTTAGCTTTTAAAATGAAAAAAGTGAATAACTAGTTCCAGCACTAATAAGTGACAGAACATCAACCAAAAAAAAAGAAATATAAGAGTGCAGACATGCTAGGAAGTGGGTTTGGTAAGATATGGATCTCAGCGGGGGGAAATGTAAGGGTTGATCATAAGGAGATGAAAACCATTTGCTGTACTGTATAACACTGATACAGTTCCCTTCTTTCTTTGTTTCTGGAGGTAGGATAGTTCCTGATTTTTCAGTTTCCTTTGGCTGCATCTATACACTAGGTGTAGAAGTGGTACTCTTATGGGCAAAATGACTTTGTCAGTCAGCATGCCCACAAATATCTGGTGTCTCATCTCTGAAGTTATGACCTGCAAGTACCTGCATACCTTTTGGATGGGGACATTAAACACAGCTTCTCCCATCCATCATCTGACTCTTTAATAGAGATAATTAATACTTTTTTTTTTTTTGCTTCACAGTCTACTTTCCCCAAATCTAGCCTGTTTTAGAGGCCATGCAGTGGATAAACTAGTTTTCAGCTTTGTCCCTCCCTATCTGTAGTCTTTTAACCTAGGTGAGAACTTGAGGAACACGATTCATAAACATAGCAGTAGATGTCTTAATATTCTGGAGAATAAACACTGATATATGGGCTCAGCAGCAAGCCAGTTGTTGAAGGTTTTGAAAAACAGAATTTAGAAGAAAAAACACTCAACTTCTGCCATGGATGTATTTCCACTTGCAACTTTGATCGTAGTAAACAGTGCTAACTGAAATCAGCCGTTGCAACTCTGAATATTGGCCTGCCTTTTAACTCTGAGGCAGAACTGAAAGTACAAAATCCTTATTCCACCTTTTAAGTCTTTAGTGTCAACTGGTGTTATATTAAAGTAGGAATATTTTCGCTAATTCCCCATGGATGCTGTGCATAGGGGTCTTAATATAGGAGCTGTACGCTAAAGACAGCGTTACTTTTCTTTGAGAGAACAGACAAGAAGTGGTATCCTTTTGTTATGTTTACATGACAGTGTGCCAAAGTTACGTACTGTGATTTTAGGGGTTTTTAATGTTTAAGAAAATTGCCCATTTGAAAGATAAATTAAGAGCCCTTGAAGCAAATTGTGATGGAGTCTTCTGAGAACTTTTCTTACTGTCTTCAGAGCAAGAATGGTGATATTGTTTGTTTTGCAGATTTTCAAAACATAGTTTGGAAACTGTTTTTTCAGTTGGTTTGAAAAGTCTGCTGTACAGAGCTTGTACTTTGTTCATTTTATAGATGGAAACCATCCTTGAAAAATTGTTTAACTTAAATAAAGAAGAATGCTTTATAGATAAATGTGTGGTGGTTAATGTAATTGAGGAAAACCAAGAAGTCTGCCTGGAACTTGTAAATGGTAGCAGTTTTCAAATGCTTCAGTTCACTTGGTTGTTTCATAAAGCTCCTGTTCTAAAAGTATGTATACGTGGTTATATATTTGTATTTAAGAAGAGAATGTGTTTGTATTTAATATGATAGCTTTGAGAAAATTGTCTTTTTTTAGAAGCTGTTTTCCATTGAGTTGACAGTGACTGCAGTCACCTGAAAAGGCATCATTAAGGCACTTCGCCCACCCTGACCCAGTTCAGTCTAATCTTCTCAAGACTAATGCGTGTCTTCACTTCCATAAACTGCTATTCCAAGCATCATGGGCTTGCTTCAGCCTGGAGGAACTCAAGGAAGATGATTGCAGCAACAGCTCTTGTAGTTGATTGGGGTCCCTGTCCTCGTCTGCTCACGTTGTCTTTCTCTGCTCCATCAGAGATTGCCTCTTCCATGTGCAGGGCAGTAATTCAGATGTCTGTGGTGCACTTTCAACCAGATATGAAATAATCCATATTTCAAACAAACTAAAAGATGACTATTTCCTGGGAGGACAAACACTTCACAGGTATATCTTTAGAGAGCTTTTAAATGAAGTGTTATATTGGCCCAATTGGGAAGGGAACAAACTCTTCACAATAGGTGATGGAAAGCCGTGAATGTGAGATTGTCCTCCTGTGGGGCTGCAGCTGGGGCATGGTGCTTGATTGCAATATCAGCAATATCACCTTGATTGAGAAAGGCTGCAAATCTAACATGCTCTCCAGAAGGACAAGTATGAGAATGAGAGTAAAATCCTGCCTTGATACATCTAGACATCCAATTTCTGAGGCTCCTCAAGCTGCCAGTTCTTAGGACACATCCTTTTCCACTCTGAGTAGCACACAGGACTAGGATCCTGCTCTAAGAAACCTAGCCTTGCAATTAGCCCCAAGGACCTGATCAGCTAGCATAACCAGCAGAAGCATTTGCAGGAGAGATTTAAGCTCTTGTACCTTTTTAATTGTATTGACTAGAAGATTTTAGCTCTCAAGCTGTAGGGAAGAAGAGTTCTTCAGTGCAATCTTAGTCTTCCCGTGTGCCAGAGGTTGATGACCAGTTGGCACCTTTCAAAAACTAAATGAAATCTTAATTAAATCTTCTATCAAGAAGATAGACCGCTGATTAATATTTATTGCTGGAAAAATAAAATGGCCCTGACAAACTTCAGTAAACAGAAGAAACCACCTTATATTCAAAGATTGTATTTGAGAACTCAGATGAGGGTTCTTCATCTTAACCACCCTTTGACACTTCTGAGCTGGTAGGTAATACTACAAAGTAATTATGTCAGGCTTCTGGCAGCAGTAGCTTTTAATTTAATCTGTTGTTAAACATAGAAATCTATCTAATGCCTCTGCTTAGAGTCTTGTGCATTTTCTGTGGGTACTCTTTAGTAAACTGCTGGCGTGAGTACCTGAACTGTCCACCAAAGTTTGCGTTCCTTCTAACTAAAGCTCCGTTGTTTTCTTTCCTTATATATTCAGATATAAGGAAAGTTTCTCATTCAGTGCAACTGCTTAGCTTAAATTTCAGGTTATGCTTTTTAGCCTGTGCCTACCCATGGGCTTTTTCAGCCTACCCCATGCTTAAAATCAGATATTTATACCGTCTTTATGAAGGAGCATTTAATCATTCTTCATAATTTAAAATACATCTTAGTTATTTAGTAATTTTCAAGAAGATCCCTGAGTGTACATACCTGAATATTGAGGGAGTTTATAACTCTGAAACCTACTAGAGATAAAGACAGTTGTCTTGGTTGACGTGGCTCGTATGGTCCTATAGATCATTGCCTAGTTCTGGCCTGAAACGCTTCTACCATAACCGTAGCTATTTTTAAAAATTGCATTTTTGTATGCAGAAAAGACTCTACTCTGTATTTCTTGTATTTATATTAAAAGTAGATACACTCTAAATTGGCATGGTCCTCGGTTGCATGCATCAATGCCCTCATCCAGCCCGAAATACAAGGAATAATTGCATAGAAATAATTTGTTACAGAATACTCTAGAAAGTGGCTTCTTCCTGTACAGAATGACTTCAAATGAATAGAAGCCACTGGAAAAAGCAGTCTGGGATAATAGGCTGTGATTACAGAATGAGCAAAAATGTCAGAGTTGGATCTTTTGTTAGACTGCGTATTTTATTTGCAGCTTAACATCCTGTAGCTATTTTTAAGATCCACTAGTAATCAAGCTTAAAAATTGGGACTAAAGTCAGTCCACAGATGTTCTCTCCGTGCAGCCCTCCAAGAGGCTGTCTGAAATGGGTGCAAGATAGCCTTTTGGTTTGATTTGATTTCTTTCAGTGCAGAAGCATGTTGCTGATCTGCATGCAGCAAGAGGGACCTGCGTGATTTCAAGTCTTCATTTCTTCATTTCTACCCAGCGGATGTGGTGGTTTTGCTTAATTTAAAAGGGATCTTGATAGGGCAAATGCCTGTTTTCTGCTATGCTCCTATTATTTAAACCTTGCCTTTGGTAATCCAGGCTTTTGGGTTTGAGGGTTAGAAAGTGACTACCGAGTATCTGTTGTGCTTTGGCTGCATGGTGGGCACTATTCATGCAAAATGGGCTTCTCTCAACTTTTGTGCTCCCTTTCATCCTGTCAAGAACGTTAATAACACTGAAATGCTAAAGCTTCTTGCCCATCTTGAGGGATTGGGCATCTGTTTAAGGTATTTCCCCTCTCTGTGCATCACAGTGAGGCCTTGAGTACTGTTTTGTTGCTGTCCTGTGCTGATCAGCGGGCTAAGAACCATTAAAAGGAGCTTTGTGCTGAGCCAGCGTGGGTGTGAGGAAGGTTGACAAAAAAAGCAACCAAACAACCAAACAAAAAAACACCAAAAACCAAACGCAAAGAGTAGAGTTATTATGTTCTGTAGCTGCAAGCCATTAGAGCTTGGCTTAACTAGACCACAAAATCAAATCTCTTGTTTTTGCGAGCGAGCCTGAGCTGAGGGATGTTCTGTTTTGCTTTCCAGTTGAGATGCTTTTTCTTCTTTTTGTTATCACTATTTATTGCCAAAACAGCCTTACAGCTAGTATCAGAGTCTTAAGAAAACTGCGCCTAAAGGGGCAAGATGGGAAGAGAAGAGAGAGAGCAATGGGGAGGGGAAGTTTTTAAAGTTGCATCAAAGTCTTGGTTTCAACAACAAGTTAATGTTTGATAAGGGTTTGCCTACTCTGAATGGACTTAACACTTCTTTAGATGCTCTTCAGAAAGAAAATTCTGCATTTTGCATGCAGTTTGTGTTTTGTGTGGTATGGTGCACACCGTGCTGCTGTTAAAGCCCTCTCCCAACTGGTTTCAGAACTGTATGAAGGCTTTGATTTGACTTTTCCTACTGAATGAGTTACCTGAGTGATATATTTCGGTCACTTGTGAAGTCAGGGCTTCTGTCATAGGAAGAGCTACAAAAGAAAATGATGCTGTATTGGTCTCTTGATGTGTAGGTAGAAAAAATGAAAGAAGAGTGGAGTAGAAAGGTCAGAAAAAGTGGTGCAAAGTGAGAGGGTATGGAGAAACACCTGCAGAGTGAAGTCTCCTCCCTCAAGAAACTGAGGGTCCTAATTCCTTCTGTCTGGACTTAAAATTCTTGCTAAATGGTTACCTGGTCAAGCTCTGATCCAGGCTCTGCAGGTGGGAACATGTGGAAAGTTTCATCGGGGAAGAAGAAAAAAATGAGAGAAATCTTAATTTCCTTATTCTGGGATAGCATCATTTACAGCAGTGTTAGAATGCATTTCAAAGTCAGTAAGTTCACAGTTGAAGGTAAAATGAGCTTTAACTGACCTCTGTGCTACAGCATAAGCTCTGACATCCTCAACAGGGATATCGGTGCCGAGCCGTCAGGTTCTGTTTGGATGTGACTTACAGTTTGGATGTTCTCAGATATAAAATTACAATATACAATTTTCAGAAGTGTCGAGGACAGTCACTTTCTTATAAATAAATTTTAGGCAGATAAGTATCATGGGGAATCAATGAATTTTGAGAATTGGGAAATATTATTCTTCAGCTGATCTAATCCTTTTCTTGTCAACTACTCCAACAGAAGGTAGTTTTAATGAGTAATTGTCTCCAGGCTGAATGCCTAGCTTCTACTCCCAGCCATTTTTTCTGCTAATTAACTTTGATTCCTCGAAATATTCTGTATTGTGTCAGAGCTTCTGGAGTCTGATCCTGTTATTTCTTAACTCTTCCCCCTACAGGCTGAGTCTAGCTGAGAAGCAGCTTTCCCAGACCATCAGATGCTCCAGCTGTTAACAGGGCAGATGGAGGGATGGTGAGGAACCAAGGTCCTCCTCCTGACTCCAGAAAAAATAGAATTAGGCCCTTACAGCTATTGCTTGAGTAAGATGTCCATTGATGCTTACCACTTGTGGTGTGCTTTGGGCTTGGTAATAAAGACAGACGGTTTTTAGACAGCACTCTGAGAGGCTCTGAATCAATGATCCCGAGGGATGGTAGATCTTCCCTGACTTCCAGCAAATCCAGCACAGCAAGATAAAATCAACGTTCCACCTGTAGGTGATAAGGCAGGTTTGTGGTGTATGTGCATGTAATAAATAAAATGCTGTCAGATGTCCAGGAGCAGTGCTTGCAGGCACTGATCTGCACTGAATACTTTTGAGGGTCTGTCAGTTTGCTTAGGGAACAGCCCCATGTTGTGTTTGTCCACCCCTGACCTACCACGGTTCCTATTTTTCAGAACAGGATTATGTTCTGGAATAGATTAAAAAATATATATTCACACAGCATTCTGGTAAACCTTTGAAGGTGTGTGGAAAATAGAATGAGGGAGGCAGACAGCTGAACTGCAGGCTGCCTGGCGCAGAGCGGGTGCCGTGGCCCGCTTTCTTTTCCTGCTACTTTGAAGTCCTTTATCAGCAAGGAGCAGAAATCGTCCTGCTCTGTCTGATGTGAGATGGAAAAGCATGGTGCTCGTACAAGACAAGGTTATATCCTGAACAGTAAAGGAGAATGTGCACAGGGAGTAACTCTTTGTTGTTCTTCTCAGTTGAATGTAAAAGCAAAACAGGGTGATATCAGGCACCGAGTTTAAAACAAAGGTACTTCATGTTGTTGGAAATTATCCCATGGTTGTGAAATCCAGAAGTACATGTGATGCCAAAAACTATGGAAACTGAGTCTCTAAGTGAGACGTCGAGCACTTGGAGGGCAAGTGAAAGAAATACTATTTAATATCAAATCTATTAATCTCATGAATGTTGATTTCATTTCTTTGATCTTTTTTTTTTTAAGCACATGCTGTTATCAAAGTCTGGATGCTGGATTATATCATCCTTTGGTCCACATGGGCAAATGATTTCCAACTGAAATACCCTGGGTGGCTCATACCTGAGGCTGGACAATTACGTGGATGCACAGAGCATCTTGGAGAACAGGAAGGCAGGTAAACAACAGTGCATCTCCTGGCGTGTGCAAGGTGGCAGTGCTAACGGAGTACACCCACAAGTATGGAGAAACTGATAATTTAACATCTTCCATAGAGAATCCTGTCTCCAGCTGTTGTTTCAAATTAGCTTTCTTTTGCTACAATTTACCTACAAAGTCATCTGTTTAACATCTTGAAAAATAAGGGGATAAAGGGGTTGGTTGATTTTGATATTATAGTGGTATGTAGTTGCAGAAAGTTATTTAAATTTCAGACTTTCATCTGGAAAGATGAAAAATGAAAAATGAAAAAAAAAAAGCGCATAGAATATTCAGGAAAATATTTTTATATATATATACAATTGTTAATAGAAGTTTAATGCCTTTGGGGATCAATGCCTCATGCAACATCAAGAATATTCTTCCTATCCAAAATGACTACAGATATAAAAGCCAGCATTTTCAATAGCATCTTGGATAGAAGACAGCATCCTTGACATTCTGGTGTCTCTTCATTGCACAGTCACAAAGGACAGTCTTTGAAAGCTCACATAGACTTCTGAAGAAAATAAGTTTTTATGCACTTCTGAAAACACACTCTGTTAGCCCGAATCTATGCATCTATGTTGAAACCTTTATTTGCAGTGCTCAGAGAAAGGCTTATATGAGTTTCTGAATATCCTTATCCAGCACAAAGTGGGTCTTGGTTCAAGATGGGGGTACCCTGGGAAAGATAAATGATGATTAAAAAAGGTATTCCTTATCCTCTTAAACACTTCCTGCCCCTGAGGATGGGTTTGAGGGGACGGTACATACGAAAGAGGTTTTCTGAGCATGAGGCATACATGGAGAAAGTGCTTGTCCACCTGGTTCTCTACACTGTACGCTTGTTTCTACATCCAGAAATCTCATATACAGGTACCGATGCACTGCTGCTCTCTGCTGGAGGTGGCCTTTCCCTTCCGAGCAGACGGCTTTCTGCTGGCCTGGCTTCCCTCACGGGCAGAGACCGAGGTGTGCTGTGTGGCGGCAGCTCCACTTTCTGTGACTCAGTGCCCTGGAGCACAAGTTTCCTCAGGAAAGTCGGAGATGGCAGCAGGACAAGTTCCCTGCTGGCTCCCGTGCTCCAGTTTCCTCCTTTTGGCAGAACAGAATTTGATTTTTCTCGCGATTATTATGGGCTGCGAAGAGCAGCTCCTAAATTAGCCCTGAGGAGGTGGAAAGGTAGAGAGAGCTCGCTGTGGGGAGCTTGGTTTGACGCATCCGACAAGTCCTACCTGACCCGACTGGTGAACCGTGTCGCATGCAGAGTCCTCTCTTCAGTTTGTGTTTGTTGTTTTAATTAACTTTTGGCAGCCACGCCAAGCACTCGTCCTGCATCCCTCTCCAGCTGCTGAGAAGTCAGAGTGAAGATCTTTGGCCAGATCCTGGCTCGGGTGGCTCAGCTCCATCTCGGGAGCCTCTCACATAACTCAAGGCCTGTCTGAAGGCACACAGGAGCAAACGCTCACCGAATGCTTCTTGGGGAGCTGAGAAGGGCTGAGCCGGGCCTGTCAGCCATGGTGTGGGGATAAAAAGGGCCAACAAGGGCCTGGCGTGTGTGAGACAGTGCCCCTGAAGGCTGTGCTCTGAGGAGGGGCTGGGTCTTCCTCAGCACTTGGGACTGCAGAGCTTCTGTGTTGCTCCACAGGGATCAATGCCCCCAAACCACCTCATGGAAGCCCTGCCGAGGGCATTACGTGGCCATGAGGCCCAGGGGAAGGAAAGCGGCACGAACCCTGCGGTGCCCTCCAGCATGGTGGGCGAGGCAGGGCTCAGGCTGCCTTCCAAGGCAGTGCTCTGCCTCCGTCACAAAGCCTTTGAGCCCCAGAGGGCTGCCAGGAGGGCATTTGGCTGGACTGTAAACCCCCTAGGCTTCAGGTAAGATGTTGTTCTTTGTTTTCAGTGGGGGATGGCGGCTTTGCAACCATTTTTAAGTGAATCTGTTTAAGTGAAGAGCCTCATGTGTGTGTTGGGGTGCTTCAGCCCTTGTGTAGGGTCCCGAAGAACACCGACGGCAGCAAATCTCACCCACTGCTGATTTTCATTATCCAAATGAGAAACTGGGTTAAGCTACCTCAGGCGATAAAATCCTGCAGGCTGCTGCGAGGCTGTCATTGCTGGAGAGACTCTCAGCTGGGAAAGGGCACTGCTGTCTCGCAACAATGAACCTAATAATGTTATAAATAACTCCCTCATTACTAGGAAATGGTAAGAGAAAAAACATTTTTTTTTCTTTTTCTGTTCCAGTTTTCTCCCTTTTGGGCAACATCAGAACACAACAGCAGCGAAAGAAGGGGACAACAGTTAGTGTGAGCACATGGAGGAGGTTTGTCTGGCTTGCCTGGTGGTTAAACCTTATGCCCAGGCATGAGGTTGGGTCCCAACTTGCAGGACAGGACCTCCAGTGCCCAGAGGTATGGGCAGTAGTGCAGAAGACGCCTTGCAGCCTGGTTTCATCAGGCACCTCATCTCCCTTGCTCACAGGATGCTGCTCCTCCCTCTTTGCACAAAGACACCCCTGGCTCTAAGTGCCAAAGTGCAACCGGAGGCTCAGTGTTAAAAGGCTTTGAGGTACAGAAGAACTAGTTGGCAACTCACCTTTACAATTTCGAAGAGTGATTTGCAATTTATTCTGCCATAGCTGGCTGCAGATCCTAATCTAACAGCAAATTAAAGAAATGTCTCCCTCCTCCCCCTCACAACTTTCCCTTTTGGTCAAGTATTATTTGGCATCATTGTGTCTGGCTGCTGGAAGCTTGTCAAGATTTTTTACTTTAATTTTGTGTGTCTGTCCAAAAGAGATTAGTATTTTCCTTTGCTGTTTCCCCAAAGCGTATAAGACAATGCAGTGAACTTAAATTTGCCTTTTTCTTTTTGGGGAGTCCAAATCCGGCAGAAGGAATGCCTAAACTTTTGTTTAAGGTATTGGCAGAAGAGCCCCGTGTGTTGGAGAGATTTTTTTTTTTTTTGATGCTGACTCTAGCCTGGGTCCCATGTGCTGAGCTCCTCGATTCTCATCACCTTTTTCCTACGTTAAACCCTCATTGCCAAAATCAAACCTGTTGCTGGCTGCGCATTTACGGGCTTGGTAACTGAAGGAAACTGGAGATGGTCCGTGAGAAGAGTTGAGATGATTTTGCTTTGCAGGGGTCTGATGAGCTGCAATTCATTAAATGTGCATAAAGTGTTTTCCTGAGTCCTGGATGAAGGTGATTTAAAAGTGCCTGTGCTGTGGCTTAATGGTGGTTGGGGGTATCTCTGCAGCATCTGTGACTTGGTACCTTTTTCTCTCTGCTCCTCTGTGGGGATGAAGAGGCAAGTTAGGATATTAGAAGCACTGCAACATGGAATGTTAAGTTTGGCTTAATGAAGAAAGACTACACTGCTGGAATTATTAATTGCAAATTCTATCGAGAATAATTTAATAGGAGATTGAGTTACTGCATGCCTTGGCCTGATCTGAAAAGATGCCATTGTTTTAAATGACAATGCTGAGGGTGTGCGTGTGTACACGTCTCGGTGTTAATCAGACCCCAGATTTCATAATTTCACAAATTAAATTCCTCGTTTTATTCAATTAGTGTGCTAAAACTGATCCGCACTGCTGCTCACAACTGTGAGCACAGAGCCCGATTACACACCGCATTAGCTCAGGTCGCGGCACATCCAGGGCCCGGTGAGCAAAGCGCTGGGGGTGGTTCTCCAACCGTGACCAAGAACTCAAAGAAATTCCCATTTGGTTCATCACATTGATCGTCCCGGCCAGTGTGTGGCAGGTCTCACTGCAGGGGCCTGTAGCAGCCTCTTTGGGTCCCCTCTGGCTGCAGAGCACGCTTGTGGGCTTGTGGGCTTGTTCGGCTACCTGCAATTGATGAGGTGTGAGAGCCCAGGGGCACTGAGCGTGCCAGACTCTCCTCCCTGCTCCTTCTCTGGTACAGGCCCACTGTAACCCCATTTAGGTTTTCCCCTGCGAGGTTTCTGCTCCCTTTGTGGATTCAAGTTTCCAACAGGTGATGTCTGAGACCCAGCACAGCCGCCCACGTCCCGTGTTCAGCCCTCCCTCTGTTCTCGAAAAGAACGAGGCAGAAAAAGCAAGCAGTAATATATCTGACTGTATTTCAAAGTTGTTGATTGTAAACAAACTTTGTTGAAGAAATAAAATCACATGACAAGATATCAGAGTGATACTATAAATCCATTTTGTTATTGTTGCCACACTTCACATTTTTGGAACTCAGAATTTAGCTCATGGTGTACAAAACTTGTAAAAATTTATTGCAAGCGTGCCTTTGTGTAGAACAAAACTGGTGTCACAAAAGTAGTTCCCTGTCCCATGCAGAAATACAGGTGTGTAGGTCTCTGTGTGAAGAGGTCACACACCTGCATTTCCTGAAAGACTTGGCTGTTACAAAATTGCTCTGAGAAGTTCAAAAAAAAAAAAAAAAAAAAAAAGGAAAAAGAAGAAAAAAGCAATTGCAGTTTATGCTTTACCTCCGGAATTTACATTTTCAACATAAATTTCTAGAATTTTAAAGAGTATGGAACTTGCAACAGAACTGCAGCCGCTGATGTGAGCACAGCCCATTGGATTCGTTTTGCAAGCACTCTGGCAGCTAAGGCCAATCTTCATGTTTGGTGCAGTCACTGCATTTGATGGAATGTCAGTTGCACATTTTTAATGGAAAATTAAAACAAAACATGTATGGGAAGAAGATTCCTTTTCCAAAATTTCCATCATTCATGTCTCTCCTGTGGCACTTGAGACCCACTCCCTCACTGTGTTGATGTGCAGCAGAGCTTTGACCCCCCCGGTCTGCAGCTACCACATGTGTACAGTGTGAGCAAGGGAGTGGAGTGAGGCCAGTGATGGAGCTACAGCAGGGCTTATGCAGCAAAAGCAGCTCTGCGGGGTGGTTGTGTTAAACATCAGCCTTTTATTTTTCATTCAAAGGCAGCAGGGGAGGGGGAATGCGCATGCTAGAAATATAAGTTGGACGGGATCATCGGGCTCCTCTCCCTCTGCATGCCCAACTTCTCTGCTTCCCTCTGCCTCTTCCAGTGTGCTGATTCCCCTTAAAATCCTCATTTATCAGACTGTACCAATTAGCCTCACATACAGTGGATCTATCTCTGGCACAAATCTTAGTTTTGTTGTCTCCAATCTCACCCCAGAACATGGGGTAAAGTTATTTTTAATTTCTCTATTGAAATGCCAGGCAACGATTTGGCTTATAAATAGAGGCGAAGTCCAGGTTGCAAAAGTAAGTCTGAGACCTGGAATACGTTTTCCATCAAATGAGTAACTCGGTTTCATGGAGAGGTGTGAATTGTTCAGCACTCACGTTTTGCACACACCTTGACACACTTTAGTTGGAGCACAAGACCACAAAGTTACTTTGATGCCAAGTGGGTCGGGGTTCTGGACAGATGAACCTAGCGTACGGGGCTTTGCTTTACGGCTTCTAGGATTTTTGGTAGGTAGTGAAGTTAAGTGCTCTTTTTGACATTCAGAGCATGCTGTACATACTTGAAGAGCAGAAGCATTTGCTAGCTTCTTCATTTTAATGAACAGATGTGCCAGGGCTGGAAGCAAATTGTATGGGCCTAGCATGTTCCTTTCCCTAGTAAAACTTAATTTGGCTCCCTCCGGAGTCCCCGTCCTTACCAGGTGTGAGATCAGCCAGGCTGTTTCTTTTTGCCTTGCATCTGTTTGCCCAAGGAGCTTGGATCCCAAATTGCACTCATCTCTCCCTGTTTGCTTATCTGATCAGGTCTTGAATGTCACAGCCCTATAAGAAGGTGTTACGGTCCTTTACCGCTAGGTTCTTCATCCAGATCCCCGAAGCACTCCAGGATTGTTGCATTTACATCAAATGAGCACTTTTGCAGAGTGACGTTTTTTGATGGATAAGGTTTTTGCACTAGACATTGTGTGGACCACCTTGACATCTAATGCTAGCAGTTATTACTTCAGAAGAGTGACACAAAAGAGATTTACCACTTAAGGCCTTTTCGTGATACCTAACAGCTGCTCACCAGACCCATCAGAGTGGTGAGTGTGTGAAGGGTTTAAAAAACCCAAAAGCACAACTCCGCAGCCCCACAAACCAAATCCAATCCCCTCTCTTTGACAGCAATGCAGAGCTGAGGAATGTTTCAGCCATTCCAGTGGGAGCAGCGGGAGGGTGATGCTGAGATCTGCCCCGGGTCCACACGAACCCGATGGGGCAGCATTAATGGGGCAAAGCAGGCAACACCGTCACAGTGACTGCAATTAGTATAGGCTTCCGAAACAATACCCTGTTTCATCGGCGATTTGCCAGGTAGCAGGAAGGATCAGCAAAGTAATACTGTAAAAGCAAAGGGAAAGGCCAGCTCTGCGTTGTCACCTCTCCCAGACTGACCGAGAACTAGTGGGATGATTTGGCTGGGTGTGCTCCTAGTGCAAGGAACAAGGGAAGCAAAGCGTAGGACAGGGAAGCTCTTCAGGGCTAGATTGCTGAAGAGAAAGAAAAGGCTCTCAAGAGGAGAGAAGAGACCCTTTTTGTACAAAAGCACAAGTATTTTCAGCTGTTCCCCCAGCACTGAGATGCTTATGCAGGGGGTTTTCCAGTTTGAGTTCACAATGCTTGTGGAAGGAAAGGTAGGTTTGGGAAGAGCCTTTACAAGGAGGAATATATACCAAGTAGCACTGGTGGTAGGCTTGCATTTGAGCAGATGACGACATGATCTGTCCGTGCACAGTACCCTAGTTAATGACAGGCCACGTACACAAATGTATTGAACTTGGAGTTCCTTGCCTTCCACATCACTGCTAACATTCCTTTGCTGCTTGCACGTTTTTCTCAACCAGACTGAAATGAGCTCTTGTTTTACAAATCACTAATTTCACATCAGCAACAGCAACGAGGAAGTGCCATGGCAAGCTCCACTACAGAGATGGCTGGAAGACTTCACATAGTCTGAGTAATTATTTGTTTGGACTTCACATTGATGACTGGAGGATAGCACAGCTTCAGATTCTCTGTGTATCTCCTCTAAGCTCCTCTAGGCAGGCTGGGCTGCTGTTTTATTTGGTTTTCTCTTACCTTCAGGACATCTTGGTTTTGACGCATGCTGGCCTATGTGGAGCAAAGAACCTGCGCTGACAAAGTCCTACAGCCCCTGCTGAAGAGCAGGACGATGTCTGTCATGCTTTCATCTCAAATTTGGAAAAGTGCATTTGAACAAGAAAATGCAAAACATGGACTTAATGAGAAAGACTGCAAGCTCCACTTCACAGTTTCATCACCTGTGCTGTGCCTCAGTGTCTGATTATGGAAGTGGAAGCTTCTGTCTGAAGGGATAATGACAGCTGATGATTACCGGTGGTGTTAAGAGCACTTTCCAATCCTTGCATGGAAAGAGGCAGACATGCAGAATTACCAGTGCAGCATAAACCCCCACTCACCTCTGCAATCAGCCACAGGACTAGTGGATGCTAAGACATGTAAGACTGAGCCATTGGAGGCCCCCCTCAACACCAATCAGCTAAAGACAGACTGCTAAATAAATGGTAGAAGAAAAGTAAGATCTCTTCAGGAAAAAAAAAAAAGCCACGTAAGTGTAGCTGAAGGTGAAGAATGGGAATGCTGTTTTGAGTTGCTGTTCGTAATGTCAGTCTGGAAAGAGCTAAATTCATTTTTCTCTAGGAATTGTCTGAAGAAAACAAAGTTGTAGCCATTAGTGACATCGGACGTCTTTTAAATTGGCATACTCAGACTACCTTGCAAATGAAGATGGGCCGGGGCTAGAGAAAGGAAATGGAAAACAGAGACAAGATGTTTTTCAGTTGTGCCCTAGTGTCGAGTGCACAAATGGGCTGAAGTAAAAAGTGGCAGAGTTTCTGCAAGCCCTTGAAGCTTTTTTCAGCTAAGACATCAGCAGTGGAAACCATTTCACAGTGGCTTCTAAGCTCTTGTGAGTGTTATATTACACACTGGGAAAAGAAATGCTTTCCAAGAACAGCTCGCGGCAGGACAGACATTTCTTGAAAGAAGTCCTGTGCATAGAAGGTGGTCAGTATGTCTCACTGATGGTCTCAGTTCTCTGAAACAAAGTTTGCATACCACCAATAAACTGTTTTCAGAAGTACACGTGAAGGAAAATTCAGTTCATCAGGAGAGACATGAGCCTTCCCGACCCCATGTCTATTTCAGCTTCAAACTCTTATTTCTCCCCCTGGAAAAATTTAGAAAAGTTCCTCTGTGACCTGTTTGGCATTTCCATTGTCTTTTAACTACTGTTGAGCTTTAAGATCTCTTACCCAGATTGTCTCAAGGATACAAAGAACTAAAGGAAACCAAAAAACTTGGCATCATATCACAAGCCATTGCACAATTAACACACACGCACACACTATAACTAGCATCCTCGCACTACTTTGAGACTAAATTCCTTCTTTTCCTTTAACTAGGGAGAAACTTTAGTGTTACGAGCAGGTGGGGAACCAAATCTGAGTGAGCCAGTTTGCAGGAAAGGAAATGCTACCGAATCTGAGCTGCAGTTAATAAACCTTTGCTCTTCTAAAGTGATGAAATTTCTTCCTTAATTACTTTGCCTTGTTTGTAGGAACTTAGAGAAAGTGCAAGACGCTTTTTTAACAAGGAAAAATCCTAACTTTCCTCAACCGTATCCCCTCCAAGTCAACAGCTGGAGAAGATAAAGTTGAACAGTTATCTGTGGATATAGACTATGCTTTGGTGGGTTTCAGAGCCCAAATTCAGGCATTTTGTACATATAAATATATATAAATATTTTTGCTTATTTATGGAATGTTTGTGCATGTTTAGGGCACCAGTTCAAAACGATGAGGGATGGTTAAGGCTAAGAAAATGAAATTCATTGCAAAGCTATAATTTTGTCTTAACGTTTCTCCTTTACAAAGGAGACTAAAGCATCTTCCCTGTAATAGTCAGCCACTGTGTAATCCCCCATCAACTCCAATTCTAGGGAAAACTACTCAGGACCCAGTCCCTGAGGCAAAAAGCTAGGACCTCGTCATTTGAGCTCAAGTAATCCACATAATTAAAAACATAACTTGGTGGAAAAATTAAACATTCGAAGGCCGTGGGCCTACTGACACCTGAAACTGAAAAGGCATTTTCTGAACAGGAAGGTGTAGAGCCAGGCCTTTGCGCATACACAGCAATGTAACAACTGGCAAAGGGTGCCAGATCTAGCTTGAGAGGGCCAGGATGTAGCTGGAGAGTGCTGTGTTTGCTCCTCAGAGGCACGAAGTGGCTCTCAGGAGGTCATGCGGGCCTCTCCATCTCTGCTGGGGGCACCTGCCTCTTGCATGTGCTCTGGCTCTGCGGGGGTTCAATGCAAGGAGGCCGGGCTCCCAGCAGCTAATCTTCGTTCCTGTTGTCAGACCAGCAGAGTTCTTGCCAGACCTTTCCTCGCTGCCCTAACTCTGACCACTCAATAAATTTGCAGGGCTTAATGATGTTGTAGTTACTCTTCCTGCTGTAATGAAGTCTGGCGTTGGCTGAGCCAGCAGTAAGAGCACCATTTGTCTTCAGGTACCTCTGTGGAGCTTCCTAAGAAGCGGAAACTTGGACGTTTGCTGAACTTTTGTTTTTCACGCCTCATGCTAGCCTCTCTTCCACCCTCAAATATCTAGAAGCCTGACAAGAAGCAGCCATGCCACACGTTCAGTCTGGAGAGGGGTGGCCTCAGTTCCTGCTGGGACAAGATTTGAACTCATCCTTGGCCTCCTACATAGCCTGGCACTGCCAAGGATTAGAGCAGTACAAACCCTCTCCTTCCTCCCGTGCACAAGTTTGTGTCCTTCCCCATGCTTGTCTCCTGGGTGCAGACCTTGTGGACTGAGAGGTGAAGGGGGTGCTTAAGGAACCTGCTGGCAGGCAGGGCAGGCTGCGTGGGGCCATCACCAGGCTGTACTGCAAGCAGAACTACCATGGACCTGGCTGTCCCCTTGCTTTCCCTGCAGCCAGGTGAGATCTGCCTAAGTCTACTCCAAAAAATAGGACTTTGGTGGAAATCGAAAGCTGTCAGTGCAAGAATGCTCTTTGGGCTAGTCAGTAATTTACAAGCCCCTGCTGGATTCTTCTGTGATGATTTACAGGCTTTGCGCTTGCACAGTGCCTTGGCATCTCTGATAACCGTAAGAGTGAAATTTGGAGAGTTCAGAGGGTACTCGGTCGCCTCTCTCCAGACAGAAACATATAACCTGTGGAGTTACAGACTGATAAAGAAATAAATCAATTGCTCTATTCCTCTTAAATCAGCCCAAGTCATTCTTTGGTAACACCTTCCAGAAAATGCCAGGCTTGTGGACCTAAATCCAGCTGGTTCTTTAAGCAACGTGGTTGTGCCCTGTAAGTTAATGACATTCGGTTTGTTTCCATCACTGCTAACCTTTAGGATATGGAGCTTTTTTGTTGATTGAGCTGTAGACTGAAATCAATACTGTGTAGAGGGCAGGGCAGCATTTCACCTCCATGTCAATTCTCTCCTGTTTCGGTCACACTCCCCTCTCTCTCTGTTGCTTTCCAAGGCTTCAGTGGCCTTCGGATTCCACCAACACCAAACCAGAGTGGTTCAGCCACAGGCACCGGCTCACCGTGATGCTCATCCTCTACAGTGCTACTCAGAACAGGTGAACCCTTTGAGCTTGCTCTGTTTTAGTTAGGTTTAACATCTGGTTGCAGTCGGACTTCTTTCTTTTTGCAAAACACAATGCTATGTTATTTTGCTAAACATGTAATCTGCTTAATTACAACTACTGTGGCAAGCCCGGCATTCTAGTAAGAAGAATACTTATAGAACATCCCGCAGTGATGATGCAAAACACACTGCTATTACTGAATTATTTTTTTCCTGCAAACTGTGTGCCAAATGAAGTTCTAAAATGGACTTACAAAAGGAAAAGAAACAAATTGTTTTTCCTAAAAAACTTGAGCCCATTATGTCAGACTTTTAAGCAACATGTAAGATACAGTTGAAATAAAAAAAATATAATTGTTATACTCTCGTTTTTGATCTGTATACTGACCGTGGCAGTTACGATGTGAGGCAGTATTACTTCACTCTCTGGCTGTGTATAAAATGTTTCATTTCATCCTGGTTTAAAAAAAAATCAATGTCACGTTTTTCCATTTTAAATTCACTAATGTATTTGGTTACTTCTAATTTTGCTGTGTTCTAGCTGGGATCAAATTGCCTTATGCTTTTTTTTTTTTTTTAAGAAAACAAAATGGAAAGAAAAAGTTTAACCAGTTCTCAGTTCCTGGCTGCCTGCCTTAAAGGTTTTGCTTGTCAATATACTTGCTTAAGTGTTCGTGTCTCTGAACTGCTTCTTTTAGCACACTGTGAGGACAGCACTGATTCCCTATAAGGTGGTAAGCACTCTCAACCACAGCCCATGGTGCAGACTTACATTACTTGTCCCAGAATTGAGTAACTCCAAGTAAGGTGTACAGAGTTTTTTTGCAATGCCCACCTGGGACTGCTGAGTTATCTCGGCTTATGACAAGCTCTTAGCCCAAGAAGGACTTTACAAGATGACCCTGTTCGACAAATAGTATTGAGAGATAACGAATTTAAGTCCGTTTCTGGTGTACAGATACCCACGGGGCATTCACTTATGCAATTTTTTGTCAGCTTTTCTTGTGGCACTTTCTGTAGAACATGTTTACATCCAGCTGCTACTAGGAACAAAGTTTCCACCTCTCTAGTGGCATCACTTGGCATTTTTGGATAAGGACAGCACTGGTGGTGTCAGAAGTTCCTTGCTTTGCTGTTCCAGGTGTGGTATCTTCTTCTGCTTACCTTCCTCCCCCTGCCTATGCCACCAAGAACATTGCATCAATGGGAGGGTGAGGTGTCTTCCAAGCCCAGGAGCTCCTTTACAAGTCTTTCACCGAACTGTGCACGGCTATACCTTGTCACGTGGTAGGCCTCTGACATTTTGTAGAGGATGTAGGCATTGTTTATAGCGATGCTGATGGCAAACCAGAACACTTGTTGCCAGGTCTTGTTTGGTTTGTGAGAAATGAAATACCTAGAAAGCCAAGAGAGAAAGAAGAAGTAGAAAAAAAAAAGTGGTATTCAGCCATCACTTCCATCTGGGAGGCAAGAAATAACCCTGGAAAAAGATTCCTGCAGTCCCAACGGGGAAGCAGGACCACAGCTTACTGCCAAGTGCAAGTATTAAAGAATTTTGTACAATGCATTTGACAATCATTTACAGTTAGTTATCTGTCTCTTTGGTTTTGTAAATTTCTAGTAGTGATTTGTTTTAAGAGCCAAACCTTAGTAACCCTTCCCTCTGTATCACTGCACATAAGCAAGAGTAATGATGCAGACTCCTAGAGCTTGCCTGTGACAAACATCCAAGTAATGGGAGCTGTGGGTCTGAATCCCTTCAGATTGTAACTTAAAATTGCGCCCCCCTCCCAAACTCAGGCCTATTATGTTGCAGTTCAGGGAAGACTGCTCATGCCTCTCCTCTCGTTTATCTCGATCGTAAGTGAAGAATGATTTCTGCTGTTGTCAACAGCACGTGGGAGGATGTGGGGGTAGAGCCAGAGCGTGCAGTGCTGGTACGTGGAGCACCTCCTCTCCATAAGGCAGGAGAACTAGGAAGGACTGACAACCTTATATTTAGGTTCTGACTAATTCCACAACTACCAGAATATTCTCTTCAGTCATACGATTTCCCACTTCCCTACTTTTCATTTTTTTAGGAACCATTTAAATCTACTACCTCATCTCTTTCTTGTACTGCTTTCCTCAGACCAGATCCCAACACTGGTCTCTAACAACCGCCTCCTCCTCTTTCCTATCTTATGCTCCATTCTTGCTGCTTTGCTCAGAACTGACTTGGAAAATCCCTGCTGCTTTTTCTCTTTCCCCAGTTTTTAGCTCTTGAAATCTTCTGCACCTCACTGCTACTCCCACAGCCAAGCTTCACCACTGCTATTCTTGTGTCTGTTTCTCCCCATTACATTAAGAGCTAGCCAAGAGGCCCACAACTGGAATCCCAGAGCCAAAAAATCTAAATTCCCATGAAAGGCTTACATTCTCCCAGTTTACCTAGATCAGGTTTCCATCCAAAACTGAGTATCCTGTTCTTCTGGCTCAAGGTGACACAAATATCATCAGGACAGATAACCACCTAAACACCATATGATGATAAGGGTGGGGAGCTAGCCAGCCTGAGAGACTTGTAGACCTTTGCTGAATTCTCAAGCTAGCCTTGACTTTGATGTGGCCCAAAACATGACCAACCTGTTGGCTCATCTTCCCAACTCTTCTTACAGGTCATTTTCAAGATGGTAAGAACATAATGCTCTTAATTTTATTTATTTATTTATTTTTAACTGGTGGAAGGGGCCAAAGCAACATTAGCATGCTTTTGGGGATTATTCATAAAGGTGAAAGTTAGGGGAGTAAAAAATTCAATGTGTGCAATGATGTACTCATTCATCTCCTCACTCCTGCAGAGATTCCTACAACACGGCTGGCAATGCAGCTATCCCCATTGTGCAGAGCCAGCTTCTGATCTTTGACTAAAACAGGAGTTTTGTCAGAGATGAATTAAGTGAAAGTAGGTCTGGGCTCTCAGCTGCCGCTCAACATGGAGAGCTCAACCAGTCCAGCCATGGGGAAGGAATGAAAGAAACACATCCACACACAGACATACACATCCTTATTCTCACTTACTTGCTGTATTTGTCGTCGTATTTGCAGATATAGCTAAGGTGAGCAGCAAATGCTTCAACAGCCAAAGGGCATGGAATTTCTCCACTTTTTCTCTTAATTATAACTCCTGCATAAATTAAAAACATAACAGATTTTATTCCATGTGATAGGTTTAGCAATTTAAAGATACATAGTTTATTATAAAATAAACCTTATTGCTGGTTTCTGTCTTCAAATTGGGAAGTGGTTCCTCTGTTATCTGTAACAGAGATGCTAATTTGATTTTTTTTCCATTGGTAGTATATTGAACAAGGGAAAAGGGAAGAAGAGGGATCATTATTCAGTCAGAGATGCTTCTACCTGCTTGTAGAAGAAAGGATGAATAAAATAAACTTGCAGTACTTTACTGAGGAGTCCATTCCCTGATTTTTGACTTCACGTTCCTTCAGGGTTTCATGGTTGGCTCTCAAGGGACCGTCTCTTGCTCCATGTCTATAGCTTACTGTCTAGTGGGGATCCCTGCTCTCTCCCAGGCACAACAGTATTTTTCTCTGGGTCTAGTGAAGCACAGGCTTGGTTGCATCCTTTCTCAGCACTGTTTCAGTACAGATACAATTCTGGGCTTTCTCATTTCTCCAGCCTTCAAGCTCCCATTGCCTGGATTCTGCAAACTCTTTTACAATCGCCCTTAAAATGCTCCTCATGATTTGATTGCAGACTTCACCATTTCATTCCTTCAGCTGGAAGTCTTGTTCCATCCATTATCTCTGTCAAGCCCCCTGTGCTGTCCGGGCTGGCAGGCTCTATTTTGAAGCAAGACTTATGACACATACTAAATGTCATGCTACATCTGAGCCGCGCAGCAATTTATTTCAGTTTTTTAAAGTCTGATTTTTCAGGCATCCAAAACGATACCGCCTCTGAATTGTTCAGCAATTCTCCTTTCAACTCCGTACCCCCAAACTGGGTATAAATGTTCTTCCTCTCCTCCCCCTGCTCTCTTTTTCCCCCTCTTTTCCCTTCCGGAATTTATATTTCCTTTTGCAATTTGCTTTGTATTCGCGATCCTTAAAAATGCATTGTGATGGCAGCTCTGTGGGCATCACACACTCCCTCTCACTTTTTATTATATTCTGTGCAGCATTCCTCTGTATTGAGACCATAAATATCTTTATATGCACATTATTTTTATAGCCGTTCTTGCGTTTGTTCTGCAGCCACAGGGCCATCCCTCCAGGGAGGCAACTGCTGGAGCCGGGTTGTTTTTAGCTGCAGGTCTCTGTGGCGAGCAGCCCCAAGCAAGCTGACTCACCGGCACCTCCGATGAGTTATTTCCCCTCCTGGTCCTCCCCCAGCAGCGCTGTGCTCCGTCCCTGGCAGCCCTCCAGGGGAACACACCGCCTGCTCTGCAGCCCCGGCCTGCCTTCGCCTGCGTGCTGCTCTCCCTGGTGCAGGCTGCTGGCATCAGCTTCGGGTTTGGTGTTTTTTCACCCTGTAAAAACTCGGTACCCGGGATCCTGAGATTAGCCAAGACCCGGGGGGTCTGTTGGAAAGTTTCTAGCCAGTACGCTTGTCAAGGAAAGCTTGGGAAATGGCAGCCTAAATGAAATAAGCAGAAAGACAAGGGCATGTGTGTTTGTTTCCTTAAATAGTTAAGTTTATGCCAATCCATAATTTTTGGAGCTAGAATCCTGCTTTTTTAAAGTGAAGGCTCAGTAATATCAGCACTTACTTCCCCCTTGGCAAGCGTGAAGATTTCATAACATAATATAACAGAGTGGGCACTGCGTGTTCCAAGTGCTATACGGCTTTTTTCAGGACTTGAATTTGTTCCAGTTTTTTATCAGAACTGCAGCCAGGCAGGTTCGTACGAGGTCTCATGTTCATGGTCTTCCCCTCAGAGCCCCACTGGCCCCATCCTCCCTTTCACCGTGCTTGGACGTAACCCTGTGAATTTATTCCCACAAAGGACGCATGGAAATTCAAGGTTAAAATCCTAAGCTACCCTGTCCTCAAACATACTTCTTAATGTTAAGCTGCTTTCCCCAGACTTTCCAGTTCTGAGCCAGTCTCACACTTCCAGCTCCTCCAGGGCTAAGAATCACACTGGGGCTTGCTTGTACAATAGTTTCATACAGCTGCAATGCCTCCACAGCATCTCCTATCTTTTTTCTTCCAGCTGCAGGGTCCTCAAGGCAGGGTGGGCAGAAAAGGTACAGGCAGCAAGGAGAAGCTATTGAGAACTCCCTAGGGAAACCGCAGCCCTTGATACTGGCTGTGTCAGTAGGATTTTATTAGTAGCTGGTTCCTGATGCTACTTCTTTGCTCCCAGCTTTCTCATCGTTACCGCTGTCTCCTCTCCAGCTGCCTCTCCATGCTTCCCTTGCCTCTCTTTAGCTTCCTGTCTAGTCCATCCCCTAAATGTTAAACCCTATTTCCACCTCTTGCCACCCCAATCACTGGTGGGATGCTAACATGCCACTTGCAGCTATTTGGTCCTTGCCTTCTGCACATGGGGCCCAGACTTCATTTTCTGTCCTTAGCTATTGTCCATTTAGCATCTAAGCAGAGCGGGCTGGTGAAGAGCATCTCTGAAAGCTCTTCTCAAAAATAAGCTGCCTCTCCAAAAGATCTGGGGTTCAACAAGTTTCTGTTTAAGCACAATAATGACTGAAAGGAAGCAGCCCAGCCCCTTAACAACTTGCAGAGGAGCTGCTTGCTGCTTCCAGCTCTGCACGCTGCCAAAGCCATGGGATTTCCAGGGTCTGCACTGGGCTGGGAACCCTACATGGCAAACAGGGCCCTGCTTCCCGAGCACCAGGGACCCTGAGGCTCCTCCCTGCAGGTCAGAAAGCCCAGGATTCCCCAAGTTCCTGGCCATCCTGCTGTGCAGCAAGTGAGCTTGCTGCCTGCCCCATTCTGCTTTGCACAAAAAAATAGAGGTTTTAGTTATTTCTAGAACATCATCCTGGAGCTGCTGGGAAAGCAGACACCAGACCTTGAGTGGAAAAACAAAATGCAGCCGTGTCCCACAGATGGGGAGGTTTGAACCAGCACATCACCTGCTTTAGATTAAGGGCAATTTTTTACTCCCTGGGGGTCTCAATCTCTTTTGACTTCTCAGTATTTCTGCAGAATAGGCAAAAGGGAAAAATTCAACTCAAGCTAAAGCTTAAGGGAAATTAAAAACCCTGCTGAATTTTGTTCTAGGCAGAAAATTCATACTTGTTAGCAGCGTAAGCAGGACTTTTTTGCAAGACCAAAGAAATAAGACTCATCCTTTAGCATCTGAGGTGATGTATTATGACACACCGGTTCAAAACATCCATAATAAATAATGTGCTGCGTCTAAGAATAGTATTCATAGATCACCTCTGACAAGTGTACTGCCCTCCTGGTGCCTCTGGCTTGGGTGGGATTTGTACTCTAAGTACTTGCAAGATTTACCTTCTTCTCTACCTTCCTTTCAATTGCAATAAATAGTTCACTATTAGCTACATCAATCCTAGGTCTTGCTTTGAACATCTCATCATCTGTGTTTTTACGTTTTCTTTTCATGGCCTCCTCCACCCCCATCAATGTGTATGCTCAACGTGGAAACACACGATTTATTGGCAAGTGTTCCCACTGGCTCCAGTCTCTGTCTGCCTGCCCTGTATGGGTTTTATTTCCATTTTTCCCTACCTCCTCTCCCATTTAACATACCTGCCCAACCGGCCTGTGCGACAGGCTTGCTTCAGGGAGCACAAATTCTTCGTCTTACTCTTCCTTCTCCTTGTTTACAGCACTTTGAGGAGACTTTGGTGATCAAGCTTCAAGTTGGTTTAAACCAGCATTGCTGCACTGACTTCAGAGATGCCAAATTAGAGGCAGGCAATCTGGTCTCCTATCTTCCCGCTGAGCCTCCATCTGTTCTCAGATTTTCACTCGAGACTCTCTTCCCCCTGGCATGGCTCTGAAAAGCCAGCCTCAAGTTTTCTGCTCTGATTCACCCTGAACTATCTTGGTTGTTCCCGCAAGCATTCGGTGAGCAAGGTATTATGCAGGTCCTGCCCACCACACGCACAGGTCCTAATCAGTGGACCTTAAACCACCTCACATATGCAACCTACAGTCCTGTCCATGCTAAAACCTGCCCAAGGTCACTCACAGGCACAACCATTCACACTGCTCTGTGCTGTGCTGAGGGCCACCGCTAGCTCAGAGTCTCTTTGAAAGGGGCAGTTAACACGGATGCTCACAAACAGAACAGTTTTCTAACTCTCTTTTTCGTAGCATTTATGGATTTATACATTTATGAAACTGCAGGCTCCACACTAGCACGTATCAACCAGGTGACATTTAGTGATATCTCATCCATCTAGAGCACTTGGCGAAGTGCAGACAAGAAGCAGCACAAACCCTGACTGACTGCTCACGTGGGTGGGCACTGCTCCAGCGACTGGTTTCGGCAGCAACGCTGCAGCTTCATTTTTCCTTCGCGTGCTTGTTTTCAGCATCAGCATTCAGACACCAGCCTGTACATGTCACTAAGCCCTCACTGTGCAGTACAGAGGGAGGCGAGGAGCCCAGCAGAAACTCGCAGGATCAGCCCCGCTTTGCCAAGGAAACAAGCCTTGTGGCAAGGCGTTGGAAATGCAAGGGCATGGATGGGTGACTGAGGTTCAAACTCAGTTCAAACTCAGTTTTTCACCCCAGTGCACAAGGTGCACCGTACTTGTACACCTTCATCTGCCTAGGGTTCACCTGGGTTATGAGCAGCACACATGAGCAGGGACATTGCCAGCTTCCCAGCTTATTGTACAGCAATTCATGCTCTTAGCTTCTGCAGTCTAAATGCATATGTGAGAATCACTCGGGGCTCTGAACATGAGCGTACGTGATGTCTGTGACTTGGTGGCTTTACAATCAAAGGTTTAGGTTATTCTTGTCTGTCTCAGCATAGTTCTGAATAACAAAAATTAGGAGAAACTGAAGCAACTTTTTCATTGAAATTGAGTTTCAAAGAGTTCGCTCATCATATTACATCTTTCAGACGTTTCCAAACCATCTTAAAAACATTTGTGTATTTTTGTAAAGAGAAAGGTTTCAAGCATTAAGAAGGTCTTTGAACCTTCATTTGAACTATCCAAGTTATCTGTTTCGGTTTCTTTTCATCAACTGCTAAAATCAATTTAACATATAACAGGAAGCCTTAATCATATTTACTTCTGGCAAAAAGACATTTGTTTGTGACTAGTTTTTTTTACTGGATAAGATAAATTAATTGTCGGATCTGCTCAGAGTTCTAAGTACATCATGACATTTATTAATTTTTCTGTAGCAACAATCCTACAAGATGCTTTGCAAACGTGGCTAGTGTGTTATACAAAAATAACACCCTTCTTCCCTCCTCTGACTATCAGCAGAGATATCATCTTTATACCTAAAGGATGCAGCCTCTACCAGCTCAGGCAAAGGAGGCTGCATTAGCAATAGGCTTTAACCTTTGTATGGGAAACAACCGTAGCTGTAAGAAGACACAAAAGGCAAGTCGTCACCAGTGCAACCGTTTATCTAGGATATTGTGATAAAGCTCTTTGTTCAGGCTTATTACCAACCTCTGTGACTCATCTTACCTTGCCACTTAAAGCACGTGCACTTCCCAGATGAGCAGTACCAACACCGCTTACCTTGTTGAACCGGTGAGTAGGCGTTAGTCAGGAAACGAAAGTGCCCTTTATTGTACCAGCAGATCAGGGACATGTTGCCCTTCATCCTTATTCTGTACTGTCCTCTGGACGGGGGAGTGTCAGGGTTGTTCAGCATGGATAGAGGTAGGCCTGTGCAGTCACTCTTCCTGGTGCTCAGCAACCCACAGCAGTAAATCGCTGCATGTGGAAAAAACCAAAACATTCCCTATCAGCAAACCTTTGCATAGACCCAGAAATCAAGAGCAGTGGAGCAAGTCTGGGTGACCTAACTAGAGAAATAGCTTGTCCACAATGTTCTAGTTGAACAAACGCTTCAGCCAACTGGCCTTCTCCTGCAGTAACATTTAATGTGTTATTTAACATACCTAACATTTGTGTCCTACCTGAATGGCTCTGGAAACTGAGACAAGGGTGGAAAACCTGCCCTCAAAAGGAAATGTATTGACATCTCCTGCACTGACACAATGCAGTGACAAGGAGAAGAATGCAGGGTGTCTTCCCGATAATGACATCTATAATCTGTGTAATATTCTGCACAACATCTTTTAAATTGGACTGAGAAATATAAGCCGTGATATGCATTACAGAACAAATCAGAATTTATGATCCAAGAGAGTCTTTGATGTTTAACTAAGAGAATAAATTGTGGAGGGAGCAGGAATGGAGGGAAAGCTATAACATCTTTGCTGTTAACTGAAATAAATTCTCCTACATAACTCCCATTATGCTTTTAATAACATACATAGCTGACAAACTCGTTTAATCTACTGCTCCACTGTGCCGTCCAGTTCTTGTTCTTCAGCTTGGCATTCCTTGCACCTGCATAATCTGGTTTGTAAGGGAAATACTTGTTAAGCAATTAAGAAAAAAAAAACTTAAACATGGGTTTAATTAAAAAAAAAAAGAAAGAAAAAAGCATATTCCAAAGAATGGAGAGGATGGAAACACAAAGTCCCATGAAAACAGAGTTTAGGGAAAGGAGATAAAAAAAGTCCTGGTGGGTTTACCCTGGGTGGTCACTGGGTGCCCACCCAGCCACTCTCTCATTCCCTTCCTCAGCAGGAGAGGGGGAGAAAAGACAAAGGAATGCTTGTGGGTTGTGATGAGCACAGGGAGATCACTCACTGTTACAGGCAAAACAGACTTGGCTTGGGGAAGATAAATTTAATTTATTGCCAGTTAATAACAGAGTAGGATTGTGAGAGCTAAACCCACATTAAAATAAGCTTCCCCTTGTTCCAGCAAGCAGTGGCCTGGCTGAGTGAGCACTGATCCTGTTCTGCAGGCACTGGAGGCTCCGCACACGGGACACCAGGCAGCACATTCTGCTGCTCACAGCTTCTTGGCCTTTTCATAGGTGAAAGAAGCAATGAATAAAATCTAACTCTGCAAATCACATCTCAATGCAGCCAGGTGGGGACAAGCGAGATTTTGCAACTAAATTAATAATAAAAGTGCCAGAACTTGCCATCAGGCCATTAAATAATAATGGTCTACTTCCATTATTTCAGGAGAAGGGTAACTTCTTGAACAAGTTAATTAAATTCAAGGAAATCTTGGATGGAAATTTCCCCATTCTCCTTTGGTTTTGCTTCAACCCACCTGCGCGGAGAAAATAGATGGACATGGGCAGCTGACATCTGTGCACATCATCCACGTGGCAGCTATGGCCTGTGGTAGTTTAAAGCTTATCTGTCAGCTAAGATTGTTTGATCAAATTTTTCATCAGGATTAATTTTCCACACTGGATAATTGAATATCTTTAAAGGGGAAACGTTAAGTCAGACTACAGTTTCTGGCTTCCCCAGATCATGTTACCTATGATGTTTCCATTTACGTGGCTCTTCTGCCTCTGTCTTTCTGGAATGACACAAGTTCTTGAGGGCGGGTGCAGCCTTTGCCCTTCATTCTTTTAGTGCTTGGTGAACTGAGCATATCCTCAATGGCTAAGGCTCATAGATACGACAGAAATACTAATGTAATAATTGCTAATACTCATGGATCAGTTCAGTTTTTGTGGGCATGTCTATGAGGAACTGAGACTTTCTCATCAGAAATTTGAGACGCTCATGTCAGAAGAAGGTCAACCATCACAGTGGTGGGGCTACTTTATTCGAGAGAGGAAAGCACTCGACTTGTTATTTCTAAGGAATGAATCAATCCCTGGAAATCCGTAAGTTCCCTCCACAAAAGACAAGAAATGTCTGATAGCAACAGGCTTAGAATCAATATAGCAGGAACTGCACCCCCAATCAAAGGCTTTTTTTAAAAAAAATCTTGTCTTGCTATGAGGTATACAAGCACTGGCAGTCACATTCCTGCAAACTTAGGCATTAACATACCAAACTTTTAAAAAGCTTTCTTCTAGCCAACAGTAAGATTTTCCTGCTCTGATAACGCAATCCTGAGAAGTTTCCTTAGCTGCCTAAGGTTTATGACTCACTGAAGGGTGATACTAACTCTCTCCATAAGACTGCAATGGTACAAAACCAAGCTAATAACCACATTAATGTGCTACAGCTTCAAAATAGCAACAGCCATCTCTCCAATACCATAACAATAATTGTAGCCTTCCCTTTACTGCAGGCAGTAAGCCTGCAAAAAGCTTCCAGCAGATGTTTCAGTCCTCATACAGAATGATGGGAACCATTTCCTCACTCGGGAGCACGCAGTGTAACCTCCTTGCTACACAGCCCAGAAAGGTGCAACACTTCTGCAGATTTACTAGGGTCTCCTATCATGGATGACACCCTTAATCTATAGAGATTTTAAAAAACACGCGGTTACTATAGCAATAGAAGTAATAAAAACTAAGCCCATCTGGCTCAATGAAGTTTTTGCATTTAATTAAATCTGAATCACAACAGGTGTTTGCCGCATACATACGAGTCAGTGGAGACAGGTTCTCCTCCTCTGATCTTAAACTGTAACTGCATATAAATGCAAAAATATAAGTTAGCTTGGGCAGTGACTAAAGCAAGTAGAGGAAGTACGGCATGGTCACTCAGGTTCATTCCTGAGTCTTCAGGCTCTGGAGAGCTTGTGCTGACAAGTGTTTCTCCACATCTTCATTTGTACCATTTGCAAAGGCACGAGCCAGTTCAGTTCCTCCAAGTACACATTCTTCAGTCCTATATCCTGAATGCAACATTGGGTTATGTCAGAATCAGCACAAGTGTGGGGCCTGTTGCAGCAGGATTCTGCAAAGCTCCTGCAGGTGCCATGGCCACTCAGGCTGGCAAGTCCTGCAGCTTCTGCCAAGCCCAGCTGCTCTGCAGGACAGAGCCAGCTGCTCCTGCTGGTTCAGAAAGTGCAACAGGGACTTTCAGGGGTCATAACATTAAGGGAAGCACGGGACATGGGGCTTTGGGACATGCTGTCCTCTGCAGGCAACAACGCTTGCTTAGAGGGGAGAAAGGAATGTGCACTATGAATGACTGTCACAGCAAATAACAATGACAGCTGTCTCAAAGAAAAGAGAATTTGGGGCATTTCGGTGCAGGTTTCCAGTTCTATTCAGAGGCCAGAAAAAGAAATGTTTTGTATGTCCCCTGAAAAAGAGCTCTATTCAGGTTTTTGATTTTGAAAAAGATCAAAGTGCCCGGGCTTATTTTTCTGAAGCTTTCTCATCTCTTGGTATCTTCAAAAGCCTTAGAATTATGTTCACTGATATCCCTTTATATTACTAGACACATATTCTCTACCGTGGCACAGTGAAGGTGCTACATGGCAGGCTGTCAGACAAGAACACCGTGTTTTTTTGCAGTAATGCATGTGTGGCTTAGGAAAAGCAAACGGTAGTCGCAGGTCCACAAAAGTCTTCAGAGGATCACAGGATCCTATGGATCATTGACTCATTCAGGTGGGAAGGCAACTCAGGAGATATCTCCAGTCCAAAGAAGGGTCAGCTCTGAGGACAGACAGGGCTGCTCAGGCCTGCTTTATCTTGTCTAGGCTTGAAAACTTCCAGGAACAGAGACTGCACAGCCTCCCTGTGCAGCCTGCTCTGCTGTCCTCAGAAAATCCTTGAGTTTAGTCTGAACTACTTCTTTTGTTCCAACTTAGGTCTGTTGTCTCTCATCCATCCACAAAGCACTACTGAAGAGCTGGCTTCATTCTCTTAATACCCTCCTCTGGGTACAGGAAGGCTGCTGTTGAGTCCTCCTGAAGCCTTTTCTTCTCTGGGCTGAACTAGTTCAGTTCCCTCCTCAGTACGGAACATCTGGTCCAGCCCCTGATACGGTTCACTTACCTGCAGGCTACACTCCTGCACAGCTGATGATAGTGCTGACCATCCTTGCTGCCAGGGCACGCTGCTGAATCACTTTCAGCTCACTGGCAACCAAGAGTCCCAGGTGCTTTTTCCCAAGATTTTGAGAGGAAATAATATATTTTTGGTGAGTGTCTCTTTCTAGATTTTCCAGAATTCCCTTTAGTTCCCTTAAATGTCAATTTAGGTACCAAAAATTTATAGTTTCTCGGCATTACCTTATTGAAATCTTCCCCTATCTCTCTGTCAAGTTACCACGACCCTCCCCTCAAAAGAATAATGTAAAGGAATTGTTAAGATGAACCCCAATTTTTTTCTGTTTACAGCTCTCACTGGGATCTCTCTCTTTCTGCTACTGATCCTAACCCAGAAACTATTTTTTCTTGAAGAAGAAAAGTAAATTTGACAGTTTAAGAATGGATCTTGAACTGTCATGAACACCTCAGCACAGATGCTGTACTTGTCAAAAGGCTCTCATGCCTCTTCATCGTGGTGTGGCCCTGCTCAGGTGTAGTTGGCCAAGTCATGTACCACAAAAGCATTAAGGTCACTGCTGAAGGTGGCTGTGTGATACACTAGGAGAGATCTCTCTGCTGAGTCCAGGCTTCTCTGCCTGCCTCTCCCCAAATGTACAGTCAGTGCAGCAGGATCCCAGCAGGTGCTGGCAACACGTTACCTTACCTGCTCTGCAGTGCAGTCAGCACACACCATCTCCTCCAGAGCTCTTACTGACTCTACCACTGCTTGACATCTCTGGTGTCTGATCTCTTCCAGTGTATCATAGCCCTTCCAGTTCAACACCCCCACCGAATCTGTGACTGAGCCCATAGTACCCCATGGCAAACACAGACAATCCCCTGTCCTTATTAAACATACAGACTACCGTGTTCTCACCATGATCTTCTTTGTAAGGGAGTTCTAACTTATTTTGCAAAGACAGTATATCTGCTGTCTTAGTGTCTGCCTCCCCCACCTCATAGTTTCACCCCTAGGAAAGCGATGGTGTGTACTGGATCATAAATTTAATTTTGGAAGCAGCTGTCAAATATCGTAAAATGTCTCAGGAAGCCATATAACAACTCATGAACCAAACTGAAATCAATATAGCATTAGCATATTAGATCAGACAGTAAGTCAAAACTGCATGTGGTAAGAAGTCATTATTAAATTTGATACCTGCTAGAAATTGTTAATTTGAATGATCTGTTCAGTGTAAAGACCATGAATAATTTACCCCTGTAAACAATTTGAATTATCTGTAAGTACTAAATGGGTTTAGTACCCAAGCACCTTTTCCACAGGGGCTGTGGACCATCTGGGTCATGCTGCATTGTCTCTGACCTCCCCCAGCTAAGCACAAATGGTGTGACTCAGAAGTCAATTTTTGTCTGCCAGTCTTTAAGTTTAAACCTGACACTTCTCAAATATAAGGAGTATATGGGGTATCCTCTAGTTTTTTGACCAGCCAACTCCATTTTAGTTTTGGTAGTCTTAAAAATGTAATTGTTATAATCAACTAATAATAAAAATGGTTATCGACTATAGAACAGAAGAGAAACCATCCAGCGCACCATAAATGTGCTTGACTTTTTCCCATCTGTCTGTTTGCAGCATTTGGGAAACCCATGACCTCTTTTGTGATAATACAGTAGTATTCCTCTGCACTCTGTGAGCTTCCAGTTTACCTAAAATAAATTAGGAACTAAGTCCTGCACAGAGCTCAGCAGACAGCTGTTGGTGCCAGAGCAGTCTGAAGTGCAGGAATGAGGGGCTCAGCTATAGCACTGTTATCAGCTGACTGGTGTTCTTGTTTGAGATAAGAATCAAACTATTGTCTCAATTCCAAGTCATTCCCTCTGCTTTGGACCACATTTCACTAATATAATGCCAGAGGTGTGTTTAATTTTCAGCAATGGAAAACATGTCAAAGGCAAAACTCGGTTGTCAGTGGTATGCTGAAAAGGGAAACAGCCCCGTGGCCTCCTCCTACGTGATGCATAATGGCAACCTCAAGTCTTAGTGCTGCAAAGGATCTACTGAATACACTACGCTGACCCTGAAAGGCTGTGCTGACTGAAGAACTAGCTGAAAATTACACTGAGATAACTTTTAACTGATTATCAGAGTACAAGAGCCTGTAATCCAAGGGAAGTCCTCAGTATTTCTCAAATAAGGTAGTATGGGGCTACTTCACATTAGGTGAAGGGGCATTTGACAGAAAGGATGTCCTGGGGTTACTCTCAGCACCAGCATACTGGCTGGTAGAGCCACACTGACACAACGATGGGCATTCTGCTGGCAAATATGCTTTGGTCAATGTAGAGTTCATTATGCTTTCAAACTAAAAAGTTTCCTACCAAGGCATATTTGTACCAGCAAAAAGATGAACCATGCTAGGGTTTTTGCAATGGCATAAAACCGTCATGCAGAGAAGTCACATCTAACGGATATCCAAACAGCAAGGACTTCTAAGGCACACCTTGCAGGATTCATCCCAGCCTTAGTCTTTTACAGTGGGAACAGAAAAATCACAGGCAGCTAGGGCATGCCTTGAACAGTCCCCCAGGTCATGCAGAAGATTAGACCTCACATTTCTAAGGCAAAGAACAGAAGTAAGGGTTTTGAATACCCTTATTAAAAATGTTTTTATGTTCTCATTTTTAACTTGGAAGATTTAAAGAGCATAGACTCAACTTAGAAAGTCCTCTGCATAGTACCTTTCCATGAATGAGAGCTCTTCCTAGAGATGACCAATTTATTTGTACAGCGATATTTAAAATCTCACTGAAGCCTTTGGGAAGTTTATTGAATTCAGTGGCAGGAGGTCTCTAGGTCTATGATCATTAAAACCCAGTGAGTCACCACATACACACCTTGCTTCTCAAATTCTTCAAAGAGATTGAGGCTGGTAATGCTTGGGCCAGTGAAGATGATGTAGTTCTTCCCAGAGGCATTCTGACAAAGGCTTTTGGCCACCATACTGTGCAGCTGCGGCTTGTTCTTCAAAGCATCCAGCCCGTCAGCACCACTCCCTTCTTTGAGATGGACATAAATCTTAAACGAGAAACAGGAAGAAAAGTCAGAAAATTATAATGAATCCAGAGGGAGCAGATGCAATTGCTAACATACCTTCTCATCTGGACACAAGCTGAGGATCAAGACAGCAGATACTCTTTATAAACTGCTAATATCTAAAGACCGTTTCAAGGAGCTGTTGCTTTAAAACCACCCCAGGTTAGCTGGCATAGCCACCAATAAGCACAGGGTCCTTTGTCTCAGCTCAAGGGCTTCCTGAGGTTTTTGCCACTGCCATTGTGCAGTTTGAAGACTGTTTACTTGGCAGGAAACATCTCAAGTCATAGCAGAGATTACATGTTGTACTGAATCTGCATTGCCTTTACTGCTGCCAGCAAAAGAAGACATGGAAATTTCAGTTCCAAAAAAGTCCTCTACTAGATGACCAGAAGGAAATGGCCCATTAGCTTCCCTGCAGTAATGTTCACATTTATTTCTGCTGGCAGCAACCATTTAGGCTGCAATGCAAGTAAGTGTGTATGAACCCCTGCAAGTGAAACTACTGAGGCACAGCACCAATTCCAAGATCCTTTACTTTGATCAGGATTTGGAGACAACCCACCAGAACAGATTGAACCAGGAAGCAGGGTACACTGCAATATGCTGCTTTAATAGTGAAATAAATGCCTGGCTCATTTGTAAGGCTGCAGTAGCTCTAGCACGTGTGCTGCTGCTGTGCAATTCACACTGCTATGCATGGCAAGACAGCTGCCACCATCATCTGTAGGTGGACATGCATTAGAGGGCAGGAACATTTATCCTTAGCAACATTATTGTAACTGAACACAGACAACTAGCATGGTCACACCAACTGAAAGAGCACTGAAGGAAACTATTCCTGCTTTTCTACAAGTGCTCTCTCTAGAAAAGACCTGCATTGTCATTCAGAAGGAGAAAGCACATAACCCTTTCTTTGTACAGAAGCCTTTGATTTTATTTCACTGACAGTATTTTACAAGCATAACTTTCACCAAAGTTGAACGCCTATCAAAACCAACTAGGCATCTGACCTTCACCTTGTTCCAAAAGTCAGGAGAAATAACCTGCTGGAAAGAGAAATGAGAAGAAGCAGGCTCTGTATTCAGTCACTCGAGTGGCACTGTAACTCCATGCTACTTCCAAAGATTTAAACACACACACACAAATGCAAATTTTCAGTGGAAAGACATGTATTTGCAACAAAACTCAAATCTGCAGAGAGAAAGATTAAACTTGCTAAGTATTCAGGGGTAGGGAAAAGGAATTGTGCCTTGTTTGCTGGAGTGATGTATCCACAACATTTTGTTAAATTTGCTTAAGACATCAGCCATCCAGAATACACAGCATTGCTTTCCTGTAGATGCCATTTTATCTTACCAACAGACTCCTTCATAAAAGAACCTTCATTACAATGTTCAGAGAATAAAAGTACTTGGATGTTTGCAGTAGTGCGCTCTGTAATTTTTGCTATATCAATGATCTTAGAAGGAAACAAAATTAAATTAAAAAGCTTCTCCCTGTTTTAGATGGTGCATCACCCAGCACTGATATTCTAGGGATATTAATATAATATTCCTTAGCTATTCATCCATCATGAAACAGACCCCAGAGGAGTGTGTTATGTATGAAATCTCTGAGCAGTGATGTGTGCTTTGTATTTTGGAGTAACTGTAGTGCTGAAGAAGAAAGTTGGTGCAAGAATAAATACAAACTAATTCCAAAAAAGTAAAGTGCATCTTAAAGGAAGTCTTAAAGACACATTACTTAATAAATAAATAAACAAACAAATCCCCTTTTAATAAAAATAGTTTCCAGTTGAGGACATAGGCAGAAATGTTCATAGACTCTCTGACCATGCTCCACTCCCTTTTGAAAGCTGTCAAATTTGTGCTTTCCCCAATGCTAAACTTAGGACTAGCTAATTATGATAAATCATTTAGATTATTAATTACGACTCAAGAGAGCAGTTTAACAGCGGAATGCATACAAAGGGCAGATTGTTCCAAATTTACAGCAAAGATTGTGTGTGTGATTACTGGCGTGGAAATTAAGATCAGGTTACTAGTGTGGCAGCATAGAGACCACACATCAAGCCCTTAAAAATCTACAGACAAGGAAGAGAAGACAAAAAAGATGCAGACAGGTTAGTTTTGACCTTGAGTCAGTAGTTGAGCTGAAAACAAAGCAGGCATCTGTAAGTCTAGGAAAGTGTCCTGCACTTTCCCTCCTGTATTACAGTAAGTCTAAGCTCCTCAGGAGTCCCTGCTACTTCATGCTGACTTTGTGTTCTCTGCAGAGCCTGCTGCCAGGGGATGAGGCACTCTGCTGGCACTGGTGGGGGCACCACCTGGTCCCTCACCATGGGCTGGTTTGGGTCTGCATGCAGCTACTCTAAAGAGCAGCTAGCTGTCCATGGCGTTATCACTGTTTTCATACCAGGATGCTACATGTTCTGTACATCTTGCTAGCAGAGCTCTCTGTGCACCTGTCACCCTCCCTTTGTGCTCCCCTCTGTCTCAAGGGTCCTTGTAATGGCCTCCTGGTGATTCTCCTTCCCTCTTGCTCTGTTCGCCTCCCCAGTGTCCTTTACCCAACATCCATACCACTGCGGAACATTCCCTCCTCCTCCAATGTTCAATATATACCCTTTTTTAATTCTTGGGCACTCCTTTGCCTATTAAAGCACAGCCTTTGTTCCTGGCACAATTTTTCTTGTTTTGGAGAAGCATCGTTCAAAGCTTTGTTGTGCTCAGCTCTGTGGGGAGGATGGGGGTTGGAAGGCATAATGTTGGAAGGCATTAAGGATGCTGTGCTACTGTGGCTGGGCACAGACAACTGGCAATGGCATAGCTTCAAATATTCCTGCAAGTGCCTAAAATCCCATACGGCCTTTATTTTTCTTCTCCTTGTCCCCTCATCCAGTTTATACCATTCTACCTCAAATCACCAAGACCTCCCCACTGAAGCCCCCAGCACTCCCTCACATTCTGTAATTCACCACAGAGTTAGCAGTTAGCAGTCTGCAGACAAAGCACGGAATTGCCAGAAATTGACTGCAAGACCTTCATAGGTGCAGTCAGAAGCTGCTCCCCTGAAACTGTTTGTTAAACCTTTCACCAGAGCTGCTGGTTTGCCTTGTGACAGTGTTAGAGCTTTGTGCCTCGTCCATGTGCTCCAAGAGGAAAAGATCAGCAGCAGTACAGGCTGGACAACTGCTGCTGGACAACAGATGGAGATGTTGGCAGCAACATCCTCTGCTTCTGCGGGTGACAGTCAAAGCAATGTTTCTCAAATATCTGCAGAGATTCCATTTACTGTGCAGCTTTTTCTAGTGGCTACTGATACTTTCGATCTACAACACCAAATGGGATAATTTATATAGACGAAGCATCATTTCTCTTAAGAGACAAGTACAAGCTGAAGCTCTTTGTCTTGCAGTGCTGGAACAGAAAAGGAGCTTTCTCCAGTCATCCTTCAGTTCTTATCGGAAGAGCTACACTTTAAATTCTGCCATCTTTCTATCTAGGGCAGCCCTACTGCACCAGATACTTCTAATCCAACATTTCTTAATACCACATGCACAATACCAGCTCTCTCTTCTCACACCCTTAACTCATCCCTCAAACTCTCCTCTCTTCTGCCTTCATCTTCCAGGCAGAATCCTAACAGTCTCTTGGTCCCTAAAGCCTGTCAATAAAAGACCTTCACAGTCACTGGCTCTCCTCACGTCCGCTACAACTGCTTCTGCCTTCTCCCATCACAAATAAAAAAGTAGGTATCAATCAATATAACTCAATGCCAGAGCAACATGGTATTGGTAAAGACCACTTACCTACACAGAGGCAAACAGAAAAGACATCACATTTCTGAGCAGGAGATTCCACATGCTGACAGATGAGAGGCAAATCAATCACCTGTCATTCAGAAACTCAAAACAAATATATTTGGCTACAGAAGCAGGCTGTTAGAAGGAGCACTAACAGAGAAAGGAAGATCTCATAGTAGACATCCATGCCACAAGCCAACAGAGCTTTCCTTGCTCTGTGCTGGTGATTTACTGTGTGGAAAATTCATGTAGCAGGTTCATAAGATCTTGCTAGAAATGGGGTAAAATATGAGCACTTAGGAACAATACTTGCATCTTGACCACACACTAAAAACTAAAACATTGACTGTTCTGTTGATAATCATAGCTCAGATAGCAAATTGAAAGCACTTGTGAATAGCACGTCCCAAATACTTTGCATTCATGTATAATCAAATCACCCGAGGGTACAATTCTCAAATAAAGTAGCTGACATTCAGAAGATAAAAAGGGCAGGGGTGGTAACAAGCAGGAGTAGATTTTGAAGGCTACATTGTGCAAAATATCTACCAAAAAGTAGTAGGTGGTAGAGTTGACACTGAAGGCCCAGTATGGCTAAAACTAAAGCTTTGTTTTCCTTCCCCCGACATCCTTCCTCCACGTGATTTGTTCATCACTGAGGACACCACAACATCTTACCTGTATGGTCAATCTACAGCCTGTGGATCACCAAATGCAGACCTCTCTATATCGTTTCCCAGGCCAGCCACATTTAAAGCAGATTCATCGCCTGTAACACCTCTATGATAAAGCCTTTCCTGTTCTGTCAAATACTTAAGAACTGGCTGGCTCTCATCTCAGCTACCTCAATCACCCTTTTGCCTGGTCTTGCGTACATATATCTTGACACCGAGGCAGTATGTCAGGCAAATAACCCTTTGCTTTGACCATGTCAGCCTTCTGACAGCTCCCTCTTCTTTACAGCATCAAAAAGAAGCGGGCCTGGAAGATGGAGACAGGCCCTTGCAGTTTGGCACTCTCTACTGAGCTCTTCCTACACCTTTTGAGTATCCTGATTCCCACCTACGCTTCCCTGAGAAGCCAGACACTCAACTATTGTTGCCAAACAAGGCCATTTTCGCTCCTTTGCATTACTGACCCGGTAGTCAGTAAATCCCCAAGCAGCACAGGCTGGAACTGAGCAATAACCTTCCCTCCCACCCAAAAACAGACGGCAAATGCATGTCAGCTCTGGGAGGGACCTTTGCATTTGGTCACACCTAGATGTTTGTATTTCCCATTCATCTAGAAAGACAGCAAGCTTTTAAACTCCACAGATATGAATAGGGCTGGCCCAACACACATCTACAAAACTACCTTCCTGCATAACACTGGTGAGCAATAGGATTACAGACTTTTAATTGATACCTGAGATTCTCAGATGCTGACAACAGAGAACCACATGCTTTAAAAAGCCAGAGCCTGGTGGGAGCCAGAGGAAGAAAGTAAACAGGATTTTCCAGCCAACAGTGACTGGCAAATGAAGGCGATCAGATTTCCTGGGATCCCCTCCCAGCCAAAGCTTGACCTTGAGAACCCGTCCAAAGCAGCTGCTATATCTGTGTACTCCGAAACTTTTTCGACAACAAGAGAAATTATCAGGGCACTGTTTAAAGAAACCCTTCAGCTCACACTGATCTCTAAACAGAAGTTAAGCAGCCAGTAACACCAACATTTCTAAGCAGCTTTATTAAAAAATGCCATTCTCCCACAACTCCAACCTTGGGAACTGAGTTAATTCCAGGCTTATTTACCCTTGTTTATCCACCACAAAAGGGAACGGGTAAGAACAATTACAGCTTACCAGTGACTGAATGCACCTCTGTGATGCGTTGTGATATTATAAACTCTTTGGGGCACCTTCTCAGCTTCCCTAAGTTCTTACTCTGTGAAATCAGCAGGACTATGAAGTATTCAAGCTAACTCTACTAACCCTATTTGGCATCAAGAAAGAACTACAGCATTTACTATAAAAGTATGATATATGCATTGTTTTCTTTTATTTTTGCTGCAGTTGAATGATGCAATAAGAAATGAAGACATGCTGCAGCAGAAACAAGCAGCAAAAGGTAGCAGATGAGGCACAGCAGTTTGAGTCAGGAGAGCTGAGGTTTATTCCCAGCCCTGCCACTGGTCCGTGGAGTGACCTCAGGCAGCTCACTGCAGCTCTTCAGGGACTTGAAAAAAAGTCCCTGAATTGCTTACCCTCTCAAGCACGGGCCACCCTGATCCGGGTTGAACTCATTAAATACCACCATGGTACAAACTGATAATAATTCAGTAATGTGGCAAGTCTCAAGCTGCAGCAATACAATTCTTTTTTCTGAAACTGTTCTGACTCATCCCTTCTTCAGGATGAACAGTGGAAGATGGAAACTCAAGTTCAGGCCCTGCACAAGGACCTAAAGGACTTCATAAATCTGAGACACACGCTTCAGAAGGATATTAGTGAAAATGAAATGCATTACTGCTGGAACTTTCTGCCAGTGAATAAAACCAAGTGCAGAACCCATAAATTGGGGGGGAAGGGAAATATTGCCCAGAATAGCCTCAGAGAACAAATTGAATCCCAAAGAACAAGAAAAGATACAGGCATCCACAAAGTCATCTCTTCTCATCCTCTGTCATGACGTCACAGTTTTCTAAGCAAATAATTAGGCTGATGAACTAATTCCATTACTGCCCATCATAGTGATTAATACTGCCCAACCATCCCTTTGCAGTGCTCTCTACCATCTACATATTGCCTTCCATTTTGTTGATTAATGGTGCTGGGCCAGGGACTGCCTTTTGGGTTGTCCTTGTGCCATGGGCCTACGGGCCTAGGCTCTATGGGAACACCTCCTCCTGCCTGGCTCTGTGGTGTTCTGTGCAAGGCAGCAGCTGTTTTTGCTTCCTTCTGCTGAAAAAAATGACAAGGAAACACTCTTACTTGTTCCTTATGAAGAACACAAGAGAAGGAAAGAGAAAACATGATGTGTCCTACCAGTACAAAATAACTAAACCTGAATATTTGGGAACTCTCATCAGGTTTTCATGAGCCCTATTGCTGTACCAAAAATGAAAGAGAGACCTACCAATCATATACAGGTGCATCTTTTGCAAGCAAGAGTTCAAGGATTTCTGTGAAAAAAAACACCACTGACACATCTACAGTTTTGGTTTAAATACTTACTCAGCAAATACTTTAAAAGGAAACACTTCTAAGCTACTGCAGCCATTGAAACTGGAATCAAGGTATTAAAATACTAGTTTGAAAAGTGTCTCAGTGGTACACAGGGAAATGTATTGCATGGTCAGCTCATTGTCTGAGCTTGTACTTGGATCTGAGTTATCCTGAAAAAGGTAGCCTGAAGTGCTATTGCTACCTAGTGTAGCATTCTCAAGGGAAACAAATATAATCATCCTGCCTTTAACAGGACTGTGACTGTTCAGTGCCTTCCAGACTAGGTTCCCCCAGCACCGTATAAACCCTAAATAATCCTGTATTTAAACACGGCATAGCCAGCCAGCCAAAAGAGATAATTCTTCTGCTATATTTAGCATTGATGTAGCCTGGCCTTCTGTGTGGCCACGGATGGTAACGCACTACCACCTTCATACTACAAATGCAGCAACAAAATTCCTCGAGTGGGATGCCCACAGCCACCGACCAGATGTGAGGCAGAGGCAGGAGCTCACTAGTCCTCCCACTTCCAATCCACATGCTTTGAAGAAAGTGGGTGCCTTCAGTTACTGCCTGACCATTGATTTCATTTTAATGTCATTTATTTTAATGGGAGTGACTGCAATCTCCCCAGCACTGGGCATTCCCAGAGCTGGTTTAAGGCTTCTCAGCAGTGTCAGCCGAATCAGCTTTTTCTGCTTTACAAATGAGTCTCATAGCCTACTAGAAGGTGGGCTTCTGTCATGGAAAGGAGCAAAGCAAAGAAGATGGAGAAGAACAGGATGCCTGAGGTACTGGAAATTGAGATTGCTGTTCTTACTGAATTAGAGAGAAAGAAATAAGAAGGCCTCAAGTCCTGTCCTGTAGCACTGGCCGCTGCCACCTTGATCTCCAGCATCAAGGACAGGTGAAACAGGCAACAGGATCAGGGCAGTTTTGCTGCCTACTTTGCCATAGTCATTCCTCCTGCAGCAAGACATTTATTTTCATTCTAAACCCCTGGAAGGTTTTGCTCATGTTTCAAGCTGCTGTAGACATGCATTTGCTATGTTTGAATGATCTGTCCTTCCTGCATGTTCCCACTTGGCCAGTTGACTGTGAAAAAAAGATACTCAACAACAAGGTTATTCACTGAAAAATGATGCTTTGCTTTGGAAATTCTGAAGCAGAGATACAATCTGAAATTGAGCACCTGTCTTAAAACAAAGACTTAATTGTCAGGGTGGAGTCGAGTTATTCGTATGACAGAACACAGTTGGAAAAGTAGTCTAAAGTATGTACACTATTTATTTTATGCACGTATATACCTCTGCACCTTCTTATACCCACAAGCAGTATTTTTTAATGCTGCTTCTTTTCCATGATTGACTTACTGAGCTGGATGTTTAAGCAAACACTATTTGCCTAAAAAAAAGGCAATCAAGGAGAAATGTTTCATTACAACAAAAACATAATAGCGACTTTCATTCACAAGAACAAGCAAACAGAAGAATTTAGGGAGTCAAAGAGCTGTAACTCCTAACATTTGCAACTATCTAGTGAGCTGTGTACCAATAGCTGTTCACAGAGTGGCTTAGTATGTGGCTTCAAATCACTGATACCAACTTTACATTAGGAAAACAAGCCAACCCTTTTTGCAGTAAGAAAAGCAGATCACTGGGAAAAATTGATACCCCTGAATGGAGATTTTTCACATCAGGCTAATTAATTAATCAGGTTAAGAGGATCTTGCTTTAGGCCAAGAGTATCATGAAACTCCTGAGGATGCTTCTATCCTCAAGAACCAGTCACATATTGTTCAGTTCCTTCTTCTGCTGGGGCTGCCTCACCTTTTTATAGCTATATATTTTTCAGACTTTTGAAACTGCTTGATTTATGAAGTGTTTGGTGTCATCTTTTATCCCAAATAAAATAATCTCTGATGTCATCATGCAAAAACAACGAGGGACAGAATTCATCCAGACATCATTACAGAATTTCTATGTATTTCCAAGTAGGTGCCTAAGTTTTTTGACATCAGGTAAGTGACAGACTAGTCAGAGCTCAAATATCGGACTATCTTCTTGTTTAGGTCAATTCTCTTCATATGTTAAACATAGAAATAAGATCTTTTTAATACAGAGAATAAACCAAACAACCACCAAATGAGTGCTTTGGATTCATCACAATCCTTCAGAGGTGTGACATATAACTGAACATAGCTCTTCAAACATATGTTAATTGAAGATCACCTCATCCCCAGACTAAGTATTTCCATTTTAGTATGAATATTCATGTTCCTGTATATTCTTTTTCATGGTTCTCTAAGGTCCCTCTCACACAATCATTTTAGCATGGAGATAATCAGAGCCAAGTCACAGAATGAAAATAGAAGGCTGTTAAGAAGATCCTGGACGTCATCCGGATGCAAGTGAAGCGTGAGTATCTGTTTCATTAAGGGAGAAAGAGGATTAGGGTGGTGCTGGGCATCTACTCTGCTTCAACTGACATTCCATTAATTTACTGTCTCAATGGGCAGGAAGGGAGATGCAACGTAATTACAGCTCAGCATCTGAAACCTTTGGCATTTCTGACGACTTATTAGTCTGGTGGTGGTTGGCTGGGGGGAGCATGGCAGTAGAGATCAGCAAACTTTGTGCTCTCTGTACACCTTCAATAAGCTGTGTCTGGGACAGGTGGAGTTCACCTTGGTGATTAGGGACACTGCGTCTGTGTAGCAAATGACTTTCCAAAAGCCTGGAGAGTGGAAACTTCCAAGGCACACTTGATGAGGTAAATCTATTTTGTTTTGGACAAAACTGTTAAAATCTGGACAGAAAATGTATGATCCTCATGTCCTTCTTACAGTGAATAATACTGCTGAAAGTACAAACCTTTTTTTCCTAGACAGGCTCTTTTCTTACGTAGCTACTCAAACAGTTGTAGCGATTCACAGCTCAACTTGTACTGTGAATTCAACCACAGCAAATCCGCAGGCCCCACAGGTCTGACATGCATTCAGCCTGGGTGGTCAGCACTACCAGCACCTCAGCATTGCTACTCTGGGGCATTCATGACACCAGGTTTTCATGGAAGCTCTTGGGAAAAAGAAGGTTCAGAAATTATCTGCCCCCTTACCCTTAGGTACCAAAATAAGTGGCCAGATTTTCAAGAGTGCTCAAGAGTGCTCAAAAATACACCAGCAACTGGGGAATCTGAGAATCTCAAAAGTTGTCCCTAGTGCTTTACAACACTAAATACAAATCTCTTAACACACCTCCCACTCAAGTTTGTATCTCATTTGAAGTCACATCGGATTTTATTTCTTTGGTAGAGAAGTAGAGAGGTGTGAAGAGATGTAAAAGGAAACCCTGTTACTAAGTTTCTCCCAGAAAAATGGACATCTTGATACCATATTAACCTATCCTACTGGACACGGCTGGCTATCACAGTCGCAACATTATACTTGGAGGAAGAAGCTGGCCCATTAGAAAGGACAGGAGTCACAGTACCTAGACCTTTTGATAAACTTAGGATGTACAAACAGACGGACCCTTTAACTCCGCTTCAATTTAATTAGCTTAGGACTGGCAGCCAGATGGATTGTGTTACAGACAGGCACCCTCAGTTAAATCATCAAGCAAACAGAGCACTGGGAACTTCTCATCACCCTCCTTGGGATCAAGTATCTGCAGGCACAAGAAGCCTTGCTGAACTCTGCCTGTAGCCCCTGGCAAGGCTATGGACAAAAGCAACTGTTATCATTCTTCCTGCAACACATTCAGGGGCCTGCTAGGAACTAAATCAAGACACCTGAAGAGGTAAAACCCACCTGGCAGATAAAACCAGTGGATGAGCACTGCCGAACCCAAAGGCTGAATTTCCTCTTTTTCCTCTTGCGCAGCTCCCTCTCTGTGCATGTGGCAATGAAAACAGGATCCTCATCAATCAGGGGCTCGTGTAGTACCTGCAATTGGATAGAAAAGAGGAGAAAAAAAGAAACCAAAGAGTTCATGATTGCTGAAATCCTCCAAGAAAATACAATCCTTGTGTTGTGCTTGTGCACATCACTTCCATACAAAGACGCAAAATTTCTTTTGTTCAGTGCTGCCACCCAACAAAAAAACAAAGCCTGGCCAAGCACACTCTGTTGTGGATGGCTGCTCTACAAGTGCCTTCTACCTCTCACCATCAGCTATAGTTCAATAGCCCTCCGAATTGAGGCAGTGTTAAGGGTGGGGAGATTGTTAGTGGCATGCCGCTCCAAACTTCATCATCAGCTTAATCTTGTTTGGCTGAATGTCTTCCACCCAAGCACCCCCTACAATATGTTGTAAGGTACTTGGTTACAGCAAAGGAAAACACACAGAAAAGGAGAGAAGTGAAGGAAAAAAATATATTTTCTGCTGCCACTTAAGAAGGTGGTGAGAAGATAGAAAACATTTTTTCCTGGTGGCAGCAGCTTCAGGGAAGGCTCTCTTGCCTCAGGAGCTGAAAAATTTGACACAAGGAGATAGAAAGATAGAAAACCAGAGAGGGGAATAGAAAAAGACAAGGTAGACTGGAGAACACAATGAAAATCTGTGGAAATGAAGCAATTTTTGCATTCTGCATCCAGATGTGATTCCCGATTGCTTATAGCTGTTTTGCTACATTTCTCTCCATTAATTCTGCACCAGAGTTATTAGATATTACACCATAAAAACCACCTGCAGAAAAGCACAGTTACTTCCCTCCAGCTCACAGGTAGCTGGGCATTGCGTCCACATCCTTGATTGCACGGTGTGTGAATTGTCTAGCAAGTGACTTCTGAGAGCACAAATGCTCTGAAGCTGTTGAAAAGTCTCAGCTGATGAAAGCAGGTTTCAGCTGACCAAACCTGGACATCTGCATCCAAATCACAGCAAGCCCTGGGAGGCTGCCCTCCTAATACACAAGGGGGACGCATCTCTGTAGGACATAGCTCAACCTTCTTAAAGACATGTGAAATAGTCAGATGGGTTATCTCCAAAGGAGCCCACTCTTTTCCAGTGACTATCACCCTGCAGAGACAGGGCTCTGATAGAGGCATCCACAAGGCAGAGGCTGTCATACCCCCAGAAGGACCCTTTCCACGCATGCACGCGTGTTACTTTTGTGCCCATCTGCATGTATCCAGTGGCCAAAATGAGAACTACGCTGTATTAAAGCACAGAGCACTGTCTGTAGGAGAGATGCGGTGGGTAAGCAGTTAAGCACCACTGATGAGCAGCTGCTGGCCTCCTGAACACAAGATGTTTGCTGAACATCACTCTGTCAGCCCAAAATAGGCATCTGTGCCCTCTCTGTGCAGCGGCGGCTGCACGCTTTCATTTATACGCACTCCACTTCTTAACGGCTCATAAAACATTCACAGGACCATCTGAAAGCACTCTTGTGAAATGCTCAAATTATACACACCAAAATGCAGATGCAAGCAAGGAGTGTCGCATACAAAGCTATTTGTTCTTAAAGCTGCAGCTGCCCCACTACCCCACTGGAGCCAAATCCCGTTCCTCTCTCATTCCAGGTCCCCTCGAAACACTGCTCTTCTTTCCCAAACGTGCCCCTCGGGATGGGGGTGGATACACTGGTAAGAATTCGGCAGCTTTGGAAAGCCCCTCTTACTTGCCAGATGGTGTGGTTGAGCTGCAGTAATCTCCCCCCTGTAGGATGAGGAGCAGCAGAAAGCAAAGGCTGTCTAAGCGTCATTTGAAGACATTTTTTACCCTCTGCCCTTAGCTTGGCTCCCTCTTCTGCAGCACAGCATCAGCTCTCCTCACAGCAGCTCTACTGCATCCTGCTTATACCTTTTGCACTCCCTCCGCCTTCGAAGTCAAAGTAAGGCCTGTCAGTCTTAAATTTAGGAAGCAAATCTGAATTTTGAAAACATCTCCTCATCCTTCCCTTATTCATGCCCATGCTCAGCCCAGCCTTCCCCTGGGTCCCAGAGACTCCTCTTCTTTCTCCTACCCAAAATTTTATGTCATTTGCATTTCTCCAAAAGACCAAAGCTTCCCAGAAGCTCCTACAGAACTGCTCTTTGCTCTTGCTGAAATGAGGGAGCGTGGACAGGCAGAGAAATGGAAATGGCAACCTTGGAGCTTGCACTTCTTGCTTCCCACAGAAAGGGTGGGGGGACAAGTGTTGTGTTCGTTCCCCAACCACCACGTGCAACAGCTGTAAAGGACTTTGCGAGCAGGATGCTGTATGGGCTGTGCCTGCTGCTGGGACAGCCGATCCCCATCTCTTTTTCAAAGGAGGCAATCTGTTGCTTCTGGCACTGACATGGTTGTCTTATGACAAAAGTTATCTGTGTTGCTCCTTGCCAGATCCATTAGTTTATACTCCCTCCATCATCTCAAACTCATCTCCCTGCAAATCCCCATGCAGTGACACTTGCTCCCTTCCCTTTCCCCACTCCTGCTGTGTCTGCAATGCCCACTTTTCCAGGAGCAGGCTTACTGCCCCCACGCCACATTCTTCCCTGCTTTTCTTCTTCCTAGATAAAAATCTACTTTCAAGCTTAATTGACTCCCACACGTATTCTTGGCAGCCTCTTCAGCATCTTTGACTCACTCTGTAAGCTCTCCCTTCTTCCTATTCTGACTTCTTTTGATGCAAGATATCTGTGGGTTTCTTCACAGAAATCTCCCCCATTTTCTTCTCCTAAATCCCCAGTTTAGTTGAGGTCTCTGGAACTCCTCATCTAGCTGCTTCACTCCCTCCCAGCTAGTTCATTGTTGGTGGGTTTTGCTTTTTTTTTTTTCCTTCCTGTTCTTCACAGCCATCTTCAACCGTGATAGGTCTTCTTGCTGTCTCTTCAGTCTGTAACCCTGGAGAAACTGCCCCAGCCCACCTTGTTTCTGGCTTTTGGTGGGTACCATCCAGCTGTGAGCAGGGTCCCCCAGGGAACTGCACTTGTACGCGCAGATTCACCTAATGCTTCTGCGACAGTAGCTTGAATTTCTGCTTCTTTGCCTCAGAGCTCCTCCCACCCAAGCTGAATTCTCTGCAAGCATCTGACATCTCTGCTGCTTGACTGTCCAACTGTCAGTTCTGGTTTTGTTACGCTACATTTGAGAGCATCTCCTTTCCCCTAAGATAACCCCTTGCTATCTCCTCTCCTGGTCCTTGCAGCCATCCCTCTCCTCCTGCCGCAGATCCGTGAATCTCAGTGTCAGACCTTACACCCGGGTCCCTGCAAGGTGCTCTGAGCCAGGCAGTGCCTGCATTTTCCACGCTTTCCGAATAACAGCTCTAAAATACACAGCTTTTCCAACCCACCCACTCTGTAAAGTTTTCATCCAAGGTCACAGACGCCTGGCAGCACTTCTTTTGGCCTCAGTATGAGGCAGCCCTGCCCTAATGATGCGTGCTGGTAAGCCCTTCTCCTAGGCCATCACAGCAGGCCATATCACTTCTCTCTATTTCTCCCTGATAGCTCTCCTTCTCCAATATATCAGACAGGCTCCCTCCCTTCACTTTCAAAGACCGGTTCAACCTATCCATATTTTACTGATCCTCTTTGCCATACTCAAAGGTTAACTGCCACCTCCAATGGAGCCATGATTTAAAGCTCCTCTCAAGATCCTCTGCCCATTTGTTCAGCCTTCAATTGACTTTCTTCAGAAGGAAATCAGTTCTTACAGCACTCCATTGCCATGAGGTCATTTAAAAACAGCCACAAAGCTCCATCACTTTCTGCAGTCAAACTTTCCCTAAAGTCTGGCTTCAGCAGAGGAACAACTGGCCAAGAACTACGGGACATCAGAAATTTACCTTGCTATTCAATATCCTTACTGTTCCTTTGCCTGTCCGTCTTGATCCGTGTCTTGTACATGGCTGGCATCCTCTGAATACTTATCATCTTTGTGTTATGCTCACAGAACCTCAAAACAGAGCAGTCCTGGGCTGCGACCAGGATCCTTACTCACAAAGGATCTTTTTGAAAAAAGGGAAACTGAGACACAGGCATATGGCTTGTAATTTGGAAATTCCCAATGCCAAATCAACATTTAATCTTGAGAACACAGAATAGCTACAATTTAATTGGCCTGTTTAAACACCTTTATTTTTTTAAGAGGAGCTGTTGCCTAATGCTGTCAACTGGTTTGGAAGAACTATGATACCACCAAGAGCAAAAATCAAACAAGCCCCGTAGTAACTAGCCCACTTAGAGCAAATGCTGCCTTCAGAGGATGAGGTTAGAGTTATGGCTCTGTTTCTGCTATGGAGCTCATTGCCTGAAGGACTTAAGTCAGCTGCACAAACGTGCTTAACTGCTCCCAGCCGACATTTCTCTGGGCAGATCCAGCTACGTCTGGTTCCAAGATGCTGAAGAGAAGATGCTTTGGCAGGAGAAGGAAGAGCAGAGTGCGCAGAGTTGTATACCCAACCTCCCCCATACCGACAACAATCTCGTGTAGTCACATCCTGCTGACAAGCACATAAATACTCAGCAGGCACAGAAGGGTATTTGAGCAGTGATGTTATTTTCCACATCTTTGCTTCTTTCTGGAATTCGGCTTATGTCCTTGGCAGGTGAGTACCCTTGAATTTGTTGCAGGGTACCTTCTGAGCTCACTCAGGGTGCCTTCCCTGTCTTCAGGTTTCCACTTGCAGATAGTAGCATAGCTACAAAGCTACATGGAGCCAAGCAACAAGGAGATGATTCTAGGAACTGAATCCCTAACTCCAGCTTTTCTTGTTCAGGTACAGGCAGCAGCGATTTATACTTGAGTTGTTGGGGAGGAACAGGATGCGGAGAATATTCCTGTCATTCTTATACAATCCAGGTCAGAATACCACTTCTGTTATTTCTGAAATTGAAGCTTGCACTGATGATACACAATTACATGTTCTGGACTTTCAGTGCCTTCAAAGACTAGAAAGTAATTATTTCCTTCTGTTTGCTCAGTATATTTAGCAAAATAATTATAACTCACTAGATCTTCTCTTTGTTTTGGTATATTGGCTTCATTCTCTCCCTCCCCTCAATCTGCTTTCATAAAAAGCGCAGTGTCATTTTTGCATGCGCACTTTTGGGGGATTGCACATGAGGGGAAAAAAAATTCTGAGACTGAAGCTCAATTTAAAGAGTCTTTTCTAGCTCTCCAAAAGGAAAATAGCAAAGCTACAGAAGAAATAACTAAGAAGGCAGGTTATGCACGGCCTGCCTGACTCCAGGACTGTTGGTTCTGTCCACAGGAATGAGTTAATGTGGCAGCCTCCTAACCCATGTTCTGCAAGTGCACATTGCCAATGGAAGAAAGGCACTACCAAGACTATCTACGAGCCCAAACAGCCTGTCAGCATTGAACAGCCCACATCATTCCTCTGCTTGATACCATTTACAGGACATTGGCCTGAAGTTTGAGTATAGATTGTGGCTCAGGCACAAACCATCTGGATGCCAAAAGTCTTCTGTTTAAAATACAGGTGTAAATCAAGCAACAAATGCATTTTGAACTTGGGATTGCAGGTATTGCTGACTACAGAAACCTGGGCCCCTCTTGATAAACTGCAAGCACACTCAAAAGCCCATCTGAATAGTTCTTTCCCCTTGCTTCTTCCCTTTGTTTCCATGCAACTGGGTTGTTATTTCTAGCCTCACTGACTCTGACAACCTGGGATTGATGTTTACCGCAGTCTGCTAATCTGTACTCAAGACAATTTCCAGGGAGAGGTCTCTCCTGCTGTTTTGAGCAGATGGGGTCCGTGTCCCTTGAGACTGGTAGTGTGCAGCTCTGCCTGATGGCACCCAGAAGGGCATTAGGCACAAGGCTCCTTCTGGAAGGAGGACTGGAATGTCCCTCAGTAGGATACTGAAGCTACACCAGACTATTTTTAACAACAGATTCAAAACCTTTTTCTTTCTCTCGGTTATTTTTGAAGCAGTATTTTAGTGCTTTTTGTTCCGCTCAATACCACTGACACATGCTGTATAGAAATCACTGACGTAAACACTGAAAAGGGGGCACAGAAGTGAAAGGGGGAGGAAGAGAATTGGGCTGCCACTTTTTCCTCCTTTTTTTTTCTTAAAGTAGAATCTCCTTACCAAGCTTAGCACAAGCATATGCTTCGCTTGTGGAAATTTAGAGGTTTTATCACTGCAAACAGGACACTGTGGATTTCATCAATTCAGTTTTCAGACCTCATTTGGGAAAGGGAGAAGGGATATACATGCAAATCAAATTTTTTCCTCTAATGGATTTGCACTCTCAGTATGTCCCACAGCACACCATTATAAGCATCTACATTAGACACAGTGATCACATTTCTGAACCCTTTATCTTGTGCCCATTGAAGTCAGGGGATAAGGATTAGATTTCATATCTTAATGGGAGCTTGGTCCCAATAATACCATGCTCCTAACAGCCTGTTCTGTCTTGATGGAAAGGCATCTAGCTAGCACGTTTTAGTGAGAACACTCCTGCTTCCCTTCTCCCATGTCTACCTTAATTGCTTTTTAGACAGATGAGTTGTCCTGGATTATACAGGTATGCTTTTTTATCGTCTGTAAAATAGACAGAAAAACTCAAATTACTCCCTGGTCACTCCCAATCTTATTTTTAGGCATACCTCCATGGATATGACGTATCTATGTCTCCATTTATTTTGTGCAGTGGGAAAAGGTTATGCTTCAATGGGAAAACAGGAGGGGAAAGAGGAAGGTGCATATTACACCTTTTCCCAATGCCTGTGTGAGATCAGTTTATATCCTGAAAACAGAGAGTTGACTGAAAAGTTATTTCAAGCAGCAACATATTTCACATTTATTCCTTTTTCTTTCCAGACTTTCGAACATGACCAGCAATTCCAAAAGGATTTCATTTGTACTGGAACAAAGTTCTTTCCAGCTGTACAGCTGTAGTCAGACAACCTCTAGCTTCCTAAGTTTCTATATTTAGTTTCTTACATTGTTTGCCCAGTCTCCAGAGCAGTCTTCCTACAGAATGTCTTTCTGTTATGCCCCTAATAGTACCTGGAAATGAAAATTCACTGAAGTCATTTACTTTATAGTTTAGAAATAATAGTTTAGAAATATTTCCAGTTCACTGACACTTTGGTTGTATACACACACAGCAGTAAGTTCTTCCATGGGAGCATCACCCATCATCAAAGAAAAGACTGGCACAAGGCACAGGCTGACAACTGCAGCAAGCAAAGGCACCTGCCCTCTGCTTATTTTGCCTTTTCCCACTAGTGGGGAGAGTGGGTAGCTGTGCTGCTGCTTCCCTGGAAGGCCTGGACCATAATGGCAAGCACCTTCCACTAAGGTCTAGGCTGGTCACTCCTAGCAACCCCCAGTGAGTCCCTGGCTCTTTCCACAGGCAGCTACGCTTTGCATTTTCAGTCATAGCAAGACAAACTAGAGCATGTAGGCTGTAGTTACATCTTCCCTTCCAACAGGTTAACTCTTACCTGGGCTTGTGAAGGTCTAAAAGCAGAGTCAAAGCCATTCTGCAGAGAGTCCAGGAAAGGCTGGATTTTGTAGAGGCCATGCGTTGTCTGGCTCGAGCGGAAGGCCACAATATGGAAGTACTTCAGGATCTTTTCAAATCGTGATTGTGTCATGATAAGTGCAATGCTCTTGTTGCTGTAGAAGCCGCTGCTCCAGATGCTGAGAACGGACTCACAGTGGTGGATGCTGGTTGATATCATATAGCCTAGGAAGGCCTTCATTTCTGTCAAGGTGACATCAATCCAGGTATCGTCACTACCGAACCTCTCCTGGTACTTCTTGGCATACATGTTGGTTTGGACCACCATGTTCTTTAGCACGTTGTCAGGGACAAAGAGTTGAAAAAAGTCCATGGCACTGGCAGTCAAGGGCATTTTCCGTGTTGGACCTAGGACAAAAGTAGGAAAGGAAGATAAGCTTGCTCCTGATCATCCCAAGGCATGTTCAAACTGCACCAGCAATTTAAAGCAGGGCTAACGTGAGTATCTGACACGAGTTAGCACATGCAGATCTGAATTAATTCCCTTGCTACAGTTGCAGTGGAAACACACGGAGCTCAGACATGACTACTTCAGGTCAATACACTACTTTGGATACCATTAGAAAATTCATCTGTGTAGACCCAACAGAAAGCAATGACTACTCAGTCGGGACATTTTGAAAACCAGGCCAAAGTGATGGCATGGCAGCTAATTGCTTTGGAAATGTATCCATTGTCTGACAGATCTCATCAGGAAACTTCCCCTCTATAGTCTCTGTCTTCCCCTACATGGCTAGTGTCACTACCCCATATCACGTGGAATATTTTTAAGCATTACAGTGCACAGCCTGGTCCTCTGCCTCACAGAATGGAATAAGCCTCACAGTCCTATACTGTCATTGCTCTGGCTTTTAAATGATCTTGCACCTTTGTGGCAGGTTTCAAGTATTTTTTTTAGTTCATAAGAGGGGGCAGGTGGGAAAGAGGCACTAAAGGTTGGCAGCCCTGTATCAGTGTAACGAGGTTATCCAGCCAGACACTAGATTACATTAAGTCGAATTAGGAACATCACGCCTGCAATACCAGGGACACAGACACCAGGCCTCACAACCTTCTCTCCTCCAATCCCTTCCACGAGCTTATTAAGCTCCATTTTAAAAGTAACGTTTTTCATGCTCCCTGTGGCAGTGCTTGAGTCACCAGGTAAGGGCTGCAGGGACAGGGACATTCCCTCTTCTCCTGCAGAAGCTGTGCCACTGCCAAACACACAAAATCGATGCACCTGAGAGGGGCAGCACGGGCAGGCATAATGGACAGGGCAGTGCTAAGAGCAAGCAGCTCTACGTCCCTCTGCAGAAGGCAGCTGGGGGTAATGCTCATGATGCTAAGAGTTGGATACCATAAATATTGTGCCTTATTTAACAGATTCCCCTCAGTCTTAGGACTTTCTGAACAGTGTTCTTCCTGATGAAAAGCAGAAAGCACAATTTATTGTTTGAAGTTCTGCCGAACAGGAAGGAGTCTTCCTAGCACCAGGTGGCTGAATGGGTCTCAGCATCTGCTCTCCCAGCTGAATCAGAGCAAGAGGTTTCCCATTCTGTGATCTGGAGCTGAAAAGACCCTCTAATGTGTTGGTCAGGTCACGTTCTTCTGTACGCCCAACTTCAGTTCACATCCGAAGTTACAGCAAGAACTACATCTCGCAGAAACATTGCACAGAACAGTAATGCTTAGGAACTACACAAATTCTGTGGTTGGACTTGCTCTAAGCCTGTTGCTCTACTTGGCTACAGTCTAGTGAACTCAAGCTACTGGAAGTACAGCAAGACATTAAAGAAATAAACCTTCAGATTGCAGGGAATGGGAAAAAAAAAAGATGTTTTTTCCAAATACAGTGGGGAAAGACATAAATTAAAATGAGAAAGGTAAATTTAAATATGTCAGACTGAGAAACTGGAAGTGAAACAGTTCAGCTGAAAGCACAAGAATAAGAATTCCACACAAATCATGGTCTGGTAAAGGCAGAGCAGAAATTTCAGCTTAAATGATAAAAGGTTTTCAGTATCAACTGAAAACTATGGGGCTAGAATAAATATACTTACTTAACGTGAACTGCTATTGCAATAATAAAGCCTGTTACAAAGAGTTCTTTTCTTTTGATCAGGAGATTTATATTCTGCTAGCACACTCTAGACTGTTATAGCTGACATAAAATGCTCTACAAATGATTGTGCATGAATGACTTATAGTACATCACTCCCTCCTTCCCCACAACTTAATCAAGTTTTGACATTCTACAACAGATACAGCTTTCTGATAACAGCACACTGCACAGGATGTATTCCTAGTTATATATGAAGCCCCTGAGTAGCTGTTGAATTCACCTCCAGTGCCCAGGCAATCTTCCCAGTAGTAAAAAGAGGTAGCTTTTAAATTCTTGTCTTTAGAAGCAAAAGCTGGAAGTGGGGGGTAACATTTAAAGTCTGGCCTACTGCAACCAAAATGTGTTTATAAAGCATTAGGTCTTACGAAGTGAAATATGTTGGTCTTGAGATAGGTCCATACAGACAATAGGTCTGCACTGGATTTCACCTTTAGGAAGTCAAAAGCAGTCAGAAGCACAAAAATGTAATTTAGTACACTATGAAATTTTCAGCAGTGGCACAAGTTTACCTTGAAAAGTGATTATGGAAAACTGCCAGGTAGGCTGGATAAGACACTTTCTTTCTTACCCAGCAGATCTGCTCCAATCTGCACAGAGCATCTCCTATCTGCTCTCCCTCTGGAAATAAATATGCAAGATTGGTATCCCATTTGCCTTGCAGAACCCACACAGCTCTAGAAGCGAGCTGAATCACTTTCTGACTCAGTCATCAACCTAATTGTTGACTAAATATAATCCTGAAAGCCACTGTATAATCTTATTGTCTTAAAAAACAGCCTTTATTGGCCAAGTGAGCACACTTGATTCATAATTTACTGATATGCAATAAAAAACAAGAGTGACATTGAGTTTTTATAGGAAGAGACCTGAATTTTTAACATGAATTGGGTTTTGCATAGTTAATGACTAGTCTAAAATCAATTATTTAAATATGATCATCTAAGTACATAAATATAACCCATATACAGAAGAAACTGCGTAAAAAACCTAAATAGTGGATTCGCGCTTTTTAAGGACTTTACATGGACTTACATGACAACTAAGCAGAAAACACTGATATGAAATAAGCTCGCAGTTCTATATATACACTGTTTACCTTTCAAAGCCTTATTCAGTCAAATAAAATAGTGGCTTTGACAAGTCTTCCATTTTCTTTTAACGAATGGGACCTCAATCAACTGAAAAAAAAATCTACAGGATTTTTCAGACATTCAGAATGAATATATAATTATGACTGTATATCAGATTTAGAGTTTTCTCTCTTTCCTTCCTTAGAGTTTCTATATGGAGCATATATTTATTTGTGTCATGGTTTTTGCTTTAAAAATCAATCTTAATTTCCAATATCAGTCATAGAGTCAGAGCGCAAAACTGCTCTTGAATTTCCAAACACGCAGCAAGACTGAGTGGTCTGTGCATACCCAGGTGGGATCAGAGCTTTATGGAGTAACCTCTGGTTGGGCAGCACTCCTGCCAGCACTAGCACTCGGGGCCTACTTTAAATCGTGTTTGGCAGAGCATGGGAAATAACATGATCTTAGAATCACAGAATCATTAAGGTTGGAAAAGGCCTCCAGGATCATCTAGTCCAACCCTCCCCCTACCAGTAGAGTAAAAAGCCTAGTAACTACCTCTAAATGGAACCCTCTATTTTCTGTTTTCCACAAGATGCATAGATATTTATTTATTTATTTATTTATTTTCCTAAAGGGAAACTCAACAAAACAGAATAGAATATAGAATAGTGAACAGTTCAGTTGAAAGGCAACTTCAAAGATCATAAATACCAAATGCTGGACCACATCAGGGGTAATGAAAAATAAAAGCACGTGAAAGCACATCTTCCTCCATGACGATGCAATGTGTGCACACATGCTTTCTTTCTTCCTCCTCACTTTGACCACCAGTAAAAACTTGCATGTGCAATCAGCAGCAGCCACTTTGCAAGTCACCACTGTTACTAGATCCCATTTTGATCAGATTGGTTCCACTTTCTGTTTTGCACTCAGAAGTAATGTCTGTGTCAAAGCCAACCAGCAGGGCCGGGGCTATTTAAATCATCAGGAGAGACTTAAAATAAATGAAAATGCTGAGCAAGCAAAGCCATTTGAGTCTCCATCCCGGAGGTGTGACTGTGGAGAAGAGGCTGGCACCTCGCCCTCAGACTGTGCATTGCAGGGAGCGTTTTGGCTCAGCTCAGCTCAGGGCAAGGCGCAGCAGCCTTGCTAGAAGCCAACTTCTCAGCAAACATACACGTTGCAGAAAAAAAAAAAAAAAAAAAAAAAAAGGAAAAAAATAAGATAAAATGAAGCATCTGTGTGACCCTCCTTCAGGCAGCTCCCCCTGAACCACCGGTGTTTCTCTTGGATGAGCCCTTGCCATCCGTATTTTTCCCACTGCTCCAGCCTCAGCAGTGTTTCTGGCCTTCCTCATTGACTGGGACTTTAGAAAAAAATAAGAACTTCAAATGAACTGAGCATTTTTTTACTTGTCTGGTTTGCAGGACTAAGTAATTTGAATGCACATTTTTAATAGGTTAATTTATCCCTTGCCATCTTTCCTGTTCTCATTACTGGTCTGATATTTAGTAGCTCGGAGTTCATAGGCTCAGAATAAAAGATGGAAAGTTTCAAAACCTACTTTAATCCATCAGTGCTCACAACATAACATACAGATCTTAAAGAGGTCAGAAGCATTGCCATTTGGGGCAGGGTGAATCAGATGTGTGAGGAAAAAAAAAAAAAAGGCTGTGGAAAAAAAATCTCTTTTTGCTCTGCTGTGCAAAAGACTTAGTGCTCGCATTCCAGGTGTCACTGAGGTTCATGACAAAATATCCTGTTAGCTTAACAGGCTGAGGTATTAACATATGTATGCCAATCCATATCGTACAGTCTGGAAACAAATCTTGTACAGAGCTAATCCAGGCTTGACTTTGACATTAATTTAACTTCATTAGCAACTGGGCAGACCCCAGGACTCCTGAATCATGCACAGCAGTGGAAGCATCAGTTTATGAAACTAGTGATTTAGAAGTCATATTATTGTCCTCTTTGAGCAAAAACCCACCAATTTATGGTTGAGTACAAAGATAGCATTTAGGTGCATTATAAACAGACACATACCTAATGAACAAGTCTAACCAGAATCTGTTATTTTCTGGCAATTGGGAAGTATTTTCTCCTCTGACATATGGCAAAGCTTTCAAAGAGCAGGGCTTGAAAAGCAAATTAATTCCTTCATCCTAAGTCCAAGCAAGAAGAGACTGTTTTATATTCCTGTGAAGTTACTTCTCCCAAAGTACAAAACGTGATTCTGGGGTCTTATTTAGAGAAAGTCAAAAAATGCTGATGGAGAATTGCTGTCAGAAAACAAACATTCATCAAAAAAAATCATGATGTGTTCACGGAGTGTCAATTGATGAAATATGGCAGACAGCTTAAACAAATTTTCAGCTTTCTCAAAGAGTACAGAGCAATATAAAGAGCTGGGGGGGGGGGGGGGTAGTGGTAAAAGAACAACAAAAATCAAAAATAATGTTTTATTATTTCCCAACTTAATTTTTCAGAATTTCTGTTTCATGCTAAGTTCTCTCACGTAAGTTTTGGAAGCACTGGAGCTTATCTGGTTTGCCAGAAAAATCAGTTTTCATATCAGCTCTGTTCTTAATGGCCTGGAAGAAATGTACATCAGACCATTCTCAAACCATAGCTGGTCTGACAGCCTTATGACAAACCTGTCAAGACAGCTTGAAGTGAGAGCATATAACAGTTCTCTTCTGCATTTTATTCCTGTTTATTTTGGATACTGCCCTCCTGCAGAACCTTGGCAGCAAAGTATCCAGGTCTTTAATGCAGTGTGTTATGATGTATGGATTTCATTCATCTTATTAAAAACCAGCAACCAGGTCTTCAATAACAACTCCACTTTGTCAAGCCAAAGGAGTCACCTTAATTTATATCAGCTGTGGTTCTGACCAGTATTTTGCAGCATGTAGGATGTTTGCATTTGTTATTTTGGTGGGTGAGTCTTACTTCCCCTTAGAACAACCTAGCATGAGAATTCTGTATCAATTACCAAAACTTGAGCCATGCTGTGGAGTTGCTTGGAGCCCAGAGACACACTAGGAGGATGAAAAGGAAAAAAACACAGAGACTACAGGGCCTTTCTTATATGAGAATGAAAAAACTGGACACCATCTTTACGAAGATGGGTCTGCTAGACTCTCAGAAGCCTGTGCTTCTGGATGATTTTTTTCTGTATGATTTTTTGCTACAGCACTTCCACCAGACTTACTTTATACCTTGTCTTGGCATTCAGTAGCACACACTTTTTTGCTTTGCATTTGTTTTCAGTCAAGTTTATTCCAAACTATTTAGCAAAGCATGATTCGACTGCATTACTCCAAGCTCCATGAGCAAGCATTTGCCAATGCCTTCGTGTCTGCCTGTAATAACCATAGGCACAAGAACTGTGTCAAACAGCTTCGGTGGAAGGGCACTTTCTCTTCTCTCTCCAGCGTTAAAAAGGATTATTTTCCTCATAGCAGTAAAGCGATCCATGCATTGTATGCCAACTTCTATCCACCGTGAGAATGCAGAGCTAAATCTAAAATGGTCCAAGGACAAGCGAGAAAGGACTTCCCAGGTTCGCCTGGCCCCGAGCAGCTGCACACAGCAGCTCTGTGCTGACTCTGGTGGAGAGGCCAGCTGCACTCCCTGGCCTCCCCCTCAGACAGCACTGAGTTACGACAAGTTAAATAAAGAATGCGTTTATTCAACAAACCAAACAGTAACATTTACACTAAGTGGTAAAATTCAGCAAAGCGTTTCCTGCAATGCAAGCTGCTACATATTCCATCCAGGTTTCCACCTCATTTTCTTCAGTGTTAGAGCAAAAACCTTGACAGCCAAGCCTAGCATGTCAATCCAGCGTGGGTCAGGCAAAGCCATGCCCCTGCTCCCCCTGGCACGAGAGGGGCTCCTGCTCCATGTGACAGTGGCACAGGGTGGCAGGGCCAGCCAGGAGGGTGGCCTGGGGCAGCCCAAATCAGCTTTCAGTGGGGCAGCAAGAACAGGACTGGGCTGTCAAGTGGGATGGTGGAGGGCTTTGGCTGTCACTCAGCAGGTTGCTGCGTGGGAGAGGACACTGCATGAAAGCTGTTCAAGTTCTGGGCATCTTCAGGGGAACAGGCAGACAGGTCTCGTGCCCTTCCTGTTGCCTGAATGTACGCTGTGCCAACAACAACAGATCGGAAAATGAGCACATGTGAGACATGTTGTGGCAGCCTTCCACGGAAGTGAAGCTTGTTGTGGATTTAAGCCACAATGAAAAAACATTTAATTAAGGGTATTTCTTTGTTTACCATCATTTTTTAAGCCCTCAAGCTGTGGGAAGTGAAATAGAAAGACTGAAAAGCCCACTGCAGATAAGGCTGACACCTTTAATTATACATGTACTTTATTTCTGTGGTGAGATCCTACAACCTACCAATCAGCATCATCCAACAGAACCCAAACACTAGTACAGGATCTTATGTTTAAAACTGTTAAAAATAATAAAACAAGCAAACAAAACAAACAAACAAAAAAAACAACAAAACCAAAACACTTTAAAGCAGCAGAGACATGTTGAAACAGCACTGGTGTGAGCTCATGCAATACTTCGCCCATTATTCATTTGACTGTGGGACTGAACACGCTTGTCCCGTCTCAGGGGAATTCCTGCTCCAGGAGCTTCTATGGCAGTCATCCACTGCAGTTTTCTATTAACATTTTACCATACTCAATCAGAGCAGATAGGCTGCTCCTGGCAGTCCAGCTGACACTGAGCATACCTAGCAGGTCAGAGACAACCGTCAACACGCTGACTTGATGCATCATCCCTAATACAGGCTTCTGGTAGATCACTGAGCTGTACACTTCTGGTTGTAGGCGCAGCTGTGCACATTTTTCTGACATAAATCTATCTGTGCTGCTTTGTAATTACGTCAGCACAACTTCCATTACTAGCAGAGTGACCTCCACCGCTAAATCCCAGAAAGCTGATTGGGATGGCCCCATGGGGAGGACTCCACACAGGGAACCCTTGCTGATGCAATCCGTCTTCACATCTTTCTCTCCAGGGCTTCTGGTCAGTTCTGGCGCATGCTGTTCACAGATACCATCACCTGCAAGCAATTTGCTCCTTTTCATCGTGAGGTATACTTGATGCCAGGACCCTCCCTTTGTAAAGGGAGAGATTGTGTTTGACGAAGGGAAAATAGCCAGCATGTTTTTCATGAAAATGATCAGGACATTTAGAAAAAATAAATTAAGTAAAGGTCAACATGCAAGTGACCCATCTAATGAGATGCTGAAAGTTTTCATGTCAACCCCTGCATTTATATGCAAAACACACATATGCCTCTGGAAAATGGACCTCTCACTTTTGAACAAGTCTCATGAGGAAATTGTTTTCTGCTTTGTTCAGAAATTGATTTTTTTTTCAAAGTATGAATGTAAAAGAGACAAGAAAAAAAAAAGATCATTTGGAAATCCAGACAGCTCAGCAAAGCATTTACAGACAACCTGTAGTTCTTTCATGCAAGAACATTCATTTCAGCACAGAACCTTCCAGTGATTCATCTCCATCCCACATGTGCTAAGGCAGCTACAGGATCAGGCTGTGAAATTGCTTTCAGCAACTACAGCCTCTTCCTGAAGAGGAGGGAGAATAGCCATTAGGAAGCCCATTGCCCTAGAAGTGTTCAGTGCTGTTTCCCATATGCAGAACGAAGCTCCTGCTGCTTCACCCACTTGGGAAAGGGTGACAAGGCCATGGCACAATGCTCCACCAGGCACGGAGCTGGGGCTCTTGCTGCAGCCCAGCTAGAAGAGCTCCAAAACTGAAATCTAGCCAAGGAGGCTGAGGCTGGTGCCAGGGGCTCTAGGGGATGGTATTCAGGCTCTTTTTCCATGCCTGCTTCCTTTGGGCTGTACCAGCCTCCCTGGGAGGGTAGTGCTCTCCATAGTAAAGTGTGCACATGCATTTCTAGCAGCTTCACATGCTGCCCAGTCAGACATGGTTTCTCTGCTGTGCTCACCCCAAACAGGGAGGCAAAGGAATTCTCATTGCTTTAGAGACAGTAAGAATGAAATAAATCAACACTTCAGTCACTGGCACCCTCATTTGAAGACACCTCCCCTCCACCAGAGAGGACCATAATACATGATCATCTACACAGCTGCTTTTAAATTTTGAAGTTCACAACTTTTTATTCTCTCTGTTCCACCCAGCAGCCTGAAAAACCTTGGGACATGCAGTTATAAACCACGTGCTCCTTGCTGAGAAGGAGATCGTGTGTTAGGTTTAGGGGCAGACAAAAATCTAAATATTTTATTAGGACTACTAACTAGGAAGATGCAAGTAGAGATCATGTATCTGCAACTCTTGCTAGGGTCAACTCCTATAAACCCACAACTTCTCAGTTTCAAGAAACCAGAACATTTCTTCAGCAACAAAGTGCAAACAAAATGCAGTTGTACTAGAAGGTGGATTTCCCACTTGTTCCGCCTGTGCTGACTCCAGGGTGATGCACACCTGTTTACCAACACCTGTGCCCCCAGGGAAGGCTTTCAGGGAGCTGCATTTGCAGAAAGCCAGAAGCACAACTCAGAGCTCAATACCACAGTGAGGTCAGAGTGGGACCTCGAAATGTCAGACCCTCAGCAACACAGCACCGCTCCTGCAACCTCTCCCCAGCTACCTCGAGCAGCAGGCCTCACTGCTCAAACCAGGCCCCAGCCAGCCCGATGGCCAGCGCTGGGATGCACAGCAGCTGGGGAAAGTGGAGCAGAAGCAGGCCATGGAGGGAAGGTTTGCAGAGAATATCACTTGTGCTCCTCCACAGCCTTTCAGAAGAGATGGTGCTTTACTCTGGAGCCAAAGTTTGTCTCCTCAAATGCAGCCTCGCTGTTTATTCTGCCCATCAGGCAGGGAAAAGACTTGGTCATGATGCAGGCAATGCTTCCTGCTAGCCATCCGTCTCAACAGATGCAAACTCAGCACTGGAAAAGGTTCCCAGCTGACATACCTGGAAGCCAATTCATTCCTGGCTGACTAGCTTGAGAGCAAGCTTGCCCTTCCTCCTCCCTCCCTTCCACTCAATGCACTTCAACGTTACAGAAATCACCTAAAAATATGATCACAAATATACCTGGAGGTTGTTTTTTCCAGGCTTCTTGGGGACTGCCAACATAGTCAATAAATGCTGAAAGACCTGTAGGACTTAATCACAGTAAGAACACACCTCAGCTTATAAAAGAACGAAGTAGCTTGTATCTCTCGCTTCAGACCTAGCAGCAACACAGATTTCATACAGCTGACTTTCAAAGAACTTCATGTGCTCACATCCAAAAAAGCCATAGGTGATGAATGCTGGGTCATATTTAGTAGTGGGATGGAAGACAAGACAAAGCCAATAAATTTTTCTGCTGTATAAAAAACAGGCTCAGACATTGGTTCCTTAAAATCTGCAGGTAATTATGCAGGATGCACCTGCAAGGTAAATTTAAATTAGCATCATGGGAACAACCACTGCAAAATATATCCTTCTGTTCATAAAGTGCCAAGCACTTTACACTGAGGATTCCTACAGAGGCTTCTGGGCATTATTAAAACAGAAATAATAGCTTCCTGTTCTGTAACCACAGAGTAGGACATTTATAGCTTGAGACCTCAGTAACTGAAGGTTCACACTTACTAGCTGTGTTCTTCCTGTTATATTCAGTTAGAATTTGCTGCCTTTTTGTTGTTTGTTTCTGTTTTTTAATGTTCCCTCCCCCCTTTTTTTTTTAAAGCATTGCTCGAACATACAGAAGTATACGGTCTTCACACTAGGGTTCAAAACAGATCTTTGGATTAATATCCCAGACCTTAATCCTCTAGAATTTGGAAAAATCTTAGTCTGGAACAAAAGCCTGTGACAGGTTAGAGGCCACAGACAAAGTCAACGTCATGTTTAAGGTGATACTTTAACTACATAGGAGTAAGGAAGTTCCTGAATGTGTGTTTTTACTCTGTAAACCCTGGCCCCCCTACTCCATCCTGCACAGTCACCTGGGAAAATTAATTTTCTTAATGGAAAAAAAAATGTAAGCTTCTGTTTCCGTATGAGGCTAGTTTATGATACAACAAAAAGGAGTATATTTACTCAGTGACAAATAACTGGAAAAGTTCCCATTAAACAAGGGCTTTGAATTGTGACTACCACCCAAGTGGTGCTTCCCTTCCAACCTGCCTGCCCACCAAGCCAGAGCAAATACTTTCCTGAGTCAAGGAACTGGGAGTCAGCCTCCCTGAATGCTTCCCTCTGCTACTGACAGGCTGTGCTATCTCAGCTTAATCATATCATCCCTGCTTCTGGTTTACCATGCCCCAGGCTGGCACTGGGCTTTGTGTCCTGTTTTCTTTTGTTCCCTTCTGCAGATTCCCAGCCCTCCCTGCCTGCTTGCTGCTATCTGACCCTGACCTTCCCCAGACTCCAGTCCTCTGCTGCTTTCCTTTCCCATCCTCCTGCATTTTTGAGACTGCCATACCTCTTCCCTTAAGTGATGAGATGAGTGAGGTTTATGTTAGCATGAATTCTTTAAGCATGCAACCACAGTTTCAGAGCACTGCTCCAGAGCACTGCCCCTCATGAACTAAGAGTACTGACGTCTGCAGTCATACGATCACACGTTGCTTTTCTACTAATCCCTTTCTGGCAAGGAGTATCTAGTTATCAGGTAAGCAGCAATCAAATACCAGAACTACATATGACGGAGGTCTGCAGCTGGAGACTTCTCTCTTTCATTTTGAAGTTAGTGCAACATTACATGGAAATGCTGAAAGCTGTATTCTGTCTCATCTCCTGCAGTCCCTTGGTACCTCAGCCACTCTCAACATAAAAAAGAGGCATTCAAAATCTAAAGCATGGACTCGGGTTCTGATGGCTTAAAAACAAACCACCAAAAGGGTTAACTACATAGTTCTGCAAGTGAGAAAAGGCAGAAACGCATTCCTCTGCATAGCCCATCCACCTGCCCCACCAAATCAGTGTGATTTCATGGCAGACATGACAACTCACATAGAGCTGCTGTTGCAAATCCCTATATTCTCCTTGGCCAGTCCTTGTTGGCAAGGAAATGCCCAAGACCTGTGTGAGGACTCCTCCTCAGTGCCACATCAGTATTTACCTAGCACCACATTTCCTATGAGGTATACTCAATTCCCTAGCTGCCCCACAGCTTCCACTTCAATAACAAACGGCTGAAGGTTATCCAAGGAAGCCTCTGCTCTCACACAGCAAAAGTCATCTCTTCATTGTGACTGACATCCAGGCTTCTCTGCCTCTGTAGAGCTGCCTTTTCTAAGAAGCCAAGACATCCCTCCATGCCCTCACTGAGGCACTGCCTCAGTCAGCATTCATTTGTCACAAACCTCAGCGTCGACTCAGGCCTCCTGGAGAGGTCAGCCTATGCTGCTGCTCCAGCCAGGACTGGAGAACTGCAAATTCGGTGCTGGAACAAATATGCTCATCTGTTTCCAGACCTCCTTTCATTTTCTGATTTGCTTTTTAATCACTCTTTCAATATGGAATCCCACAGGAAAAGGGGTATCTGAAAACCTCAAGTTCTGATTGCTAAGTCTCTCCCTGCTCTCTTGACTCTGTGTGCAGGAATAGAAAGGCAAATAAAGAAAAAGAGTATCTGTCTCCACAGGGAGCCTCCTCCTTCCTAAGCCTTCCAGACTTAACTGTTAGAGCTGTTTTTGTATTGTAGACAGATTTTCTCCTTTGCATAGTCCCTCCACTTCTTCAGCCGCTTGTTGCTATATTCACAAAGGTCTCTCATTTAAGCAACATTTTTCTCTGTTCATACTTTATTTATGTTGACCGCCTCATAAAGCAAAATTAAGAAAAGTAACAGACCTGCTGCGTCTCATTCAATCCCATCAGCTTCTTCCATCATCTCTGATGTGGCTCCTTTCCTTCTCACTAACTGCGAATTGCTCTGAATCAGGAGCATTTTCCCTTCCACATCAAGAATTGATTACATTCCTCCCTCAGGGCCAGGTTCTGCTGTGTCCTAAGTGCTATAACCCCCATCGATGTTTGAGAGGAGAGAAAAAAAAAACAGCCTGCAGATTATTAGGAAGGCTGGGCCTGGAGTTTTTATAACCTACTGTCAACAAAATCTTAAGCCCCTTAGGCAAGCTAGAGTGTTATTTATTTGGGGAGGAGGGAGAAAGAATAGAAAAGACAGAGGAAGGAGGTGAGCATGCTGCTTTGCATCACTGCTAAATACCAGGTCTGGTAGCACTCCTGGCTGACAAAGCCAAGCCACTTGACAGAAATTCTGTCTCTGTGTCTGGTCTGAGACAGCGTATAGCAGAGCTGGACGCAGATGGCCACAGTCCTGCTTGCTGGGCATTGTCTGCCTGACCTGAGATGAACATCACATCAAGATCCTCCCATTGGCCTTACAGAAGCAGTCTCCAGTACACAGTGCCACCACCCCAGAGAGTGCACGAGACAATCCATTCTGGTGTAGGAAGAACATTTTTTGTACTGTTAATAAATAATAATAATATTTTTCATCTTTGTCTCATCCTTTTTAAAACATGCACAGAAACAGAAATTATAGTATGTGATCTATTAGTACAGTATCACATATATACATTTATAGATAAATTTACATAGATACACAGTACCTGCTCAAAACAAACCTTCTATTGATAGGGGTGCACAATCCTGACTCAGGTCACCCTCACTTCAGCAGAGCTGAGTGTGTGCTTGAATCCTACCAGCTCCAGGAAGGCTGGATCTACCAGTGGGTTTTACACCAGCATAACCAGTACGCTTTCAAATTGAGTCCTTTCCCTTTGTCCTGGCTAGAAAACTGTTTTTCTTGTAAAAAGAGAGCAGTGGTATCAACCAAATACTTTTGCATTGGTATAACAGCTTCCATGTTAGTCTGCTTTTAGCATGTTGCTGTACTATGTCATTAAAGCAGTATCACATAGATATACACGGAAAGCTTGGATTTACACATGTGCTTAAATGCTTCCCTGGATTCAAAGCATAATGCACTTTATTAACGTCCCTTGACACTTCTTGACTTCTAATTTGCATCACTCACAAATCAAAAGGACGTTTAACAGCCTTGTGTTTTTCTTTAGTGGAAATAAATTTCCAAAGCACACACTCATTGTGCAGTCAGCCATTCAAATTATTAATCCTACAAGCAAGACTGCGCCTGCAATATGCATACTGTTAGGAAAGAGACTTTTTATGGTAGAAAGACATTTCCCTCCTCTAGTCATTGGTGCAGCCTCATCATCCTCCCTTCAGGGCCCTGAAACTGTCACTCAGCAGACTCTGATCACTCTCCTCAAACCTTGACAAGCAAATTACAACCCATGTATTCTTCAGGGAACACAGGTTTTTCCTTTTGATCACAGGTCTTAATGTTAGTTTTTACCACTTATACACAGGTCTGATACCAAAGCGATTACTGCTTTAAGCATTTAGAGTGCTGATTAAAAGCTAGTTAAATGCCATTTTTAAGGAGCAATCCAGTCATACAACTTGCTGTTGAATTTTACGCATGCAACTATGTCAAGCTTTTAAGCTCCTCATATAGTCAAAGCAAACAGGCTGTGCTTTTTGATAAACACCCAAAGGGATCTCTAGATGCCTTACAAAAGAAAAAAGATCATTTAAGTGGCCAACTCCCTAATATACTACAAGAGAGTAGGCAGAACAACTTCACGGTTGAGGTTGCTTTACTTAACCTGTGATTGCTCTTAAATCCACCTCCCATAGGCATACACACAACTGAGTTTTATCCATCACGGGGGAGTAGAGCCAAGGAATATGACAAGAAAAAGCCTATAGGTTTTTCATCCTGGGGATTAGGTAAAGGCAAGCAAAGTCTTCTTTGCAGACAAGGGGAGACTTGTGTCTGTGCCCACTTAAAGCTTTATACTCCGGAAGAAATATAAAAGCTGGATTGAGGGTACAGAAAGGCAGATGTTTCACATAATTTTTCTTTAGAGTGTAATACATGACAATGCAGAAGTCTGGCAATATGAGCATGTGACTGCTGTTTTACAGCAAGCTCCAGAGTTGCACCAAAAGCTTTTTACTTGCTTATTAGAAGCAGATAGAGTTGCTTCATAGAGCCAAACTGCTTTTCCATGGTGATTATTCATTTGGCCCGTGTTTATCTTTGTTGTGTTTCACTTTAATTATCTTGACAGTTTTGATCAATTCCTGCTGATCAGCTGAAAAGTGAAATGCAGGCATGGTCTGGATGTGGGTTTGCTCTTCCACACAGAGCTATTTTTCCAAGTGCTTCAGCAGCACTGCTAGCAGTGCAGTCTTCGCTCTCACATTGCATGCTTCTGCTTGATTGTTTTTACCTGTTTTTCCAAATAACCCATGCAAGGCTGATATTCCTGAAGAAGTAGGTCTGCATTTCAAAGCAAAAATCAATCTTATGAAAAAAAAATCAGAGGTACAGTTAGGGAGTTAACTGACAACATCTCCTTTGGGGTCTTTGAGACTCCAGTGCAGAGACCCTTTTAGGCAGATACTTAACTCTGACCTATAGTGTTTTTACTAATTCTTAGGCACCGGCCCGACACTACACTAAAGGGAATGTTTGTGAGACTAAACATGTTTCTGGTAGCCCAGTGTTGCTGTAAGCAGATGTGTTAGTGCCAAAGAGCAATAGTGTCAAGTGACAGAGTCAGTAACAAAAAAAAAAAAAAAGTAATAGCTATAAAAGAATGGATAGTAAGAAGTATAGCAGAGTCCTTGAAGACACAGCAAAACGTGAATTTACAGACACTGCTTAGGAATGACTTAGTTTTTTGAGTTTATAAGCTTGATTACTCTTTCCTTAAGTTGCAGACAATAGCTGACTACACCCCTGGTCACAGAAAGCAAAACTTAAAACATTCATCGCTCCTTACTCATACTGATGGACCATGAATGCTTGCTAAAGTATCTGTGATACAAAATAATGAGTTTAGCTAGCCTCAAGAGGAAAAGGAAAGCAACAGACATGCTTATACACTGCTTATATTATATATACTTATTAAACTGCTTATACAAACATAACATATTGTTTAATAGATATTACCACTTGTTTTTGACTACATCCTCCTGCCTCTAGAATCAATGCCTAGTTGATGTAAGGCTGTCCAAGCTAACTGTAAGCAGGGGAAGAACTGGACAAAAGAGACCCAATCCCTACCACCACCCACAGGACAAGGGAGGAGATATAAAAATATTCTTTAATTCTTCAATGCAAGGAATTTGGCCTATCACTCAGTGCATTAGCCTCTACACTTCTACGATCATCCAAACAGAAGGTTGATTAATTATGGTATAACCAAACCCACAGATAAACACCACTCCTATCAGATCCACAACAAATTTTGTTGAGCTGCACGACATTCTTTCCAGCTTTTTGATGCTCTGAGCTTGATGTTGTGGTGGGTGTGACAGTTGTTCACATATGACATCTCCCACACACTCCGATCTGGAACATCAGCTGGAGCGGGTGTGGGTGAGCAGCGTGGTGGAGGGGCATCTGGCCATCACTTGGGTATGTTAGAAGTACCAACTGTCTTCTCTCTGTGATGCTGAATACAAGAACAGGCATAGCCTGGTTTCACATGGCCTTGTCTCTTAACATCAACTAGCTTTTTCATCGCAGGAGATGTTGTTAGACCCTACGGGCTCTTCTCACTACAAGTTTTGTCTAATGAGGATTGAATTTGGGCAAGCCATCTCTCAGCAGGAGCACTTCAGAGGGCTCTCACCCCCATCACCTCTATTTTCATAGAAGGTAGGTAAGAATTCAGTATCTGGAAGACATTTACCATCTCCCACAGGAATGGACCTGGGCACATTGGACAGAGCAAAAAAATCACAAAAAGCCTGACTTACTAAGAAACAAAATTTCAACAATGAACTCCTGCCCCAGACTACCTGCAATTTTAACACAGTGGAGACCTGGTGTCCAGCAGAGCTCAGAAGAATAAAAAAGGAAGCTTATAAAGGCTACGCATATGATGTTAAAATGTGAAGTATTAGTAGGATCTATATTAAGATGTAGGAGAAGTGGTCGTTTTTGTGATGGCAAAGGGTTCTAGAAAGCGAAACAATTTGAGAAACTAAATGCTGTAGCAGAGAAGAGCAGGTGAGGAAAAGGTTACAATACAGATTAAAAGGATTCACTAGAAATGGAAAGCTTCAAAGTAAAGTTTTGAACAGCTTTTGTTATACTTGTTTCTTGCTCCTTGTCTGATTAAAGTATTGTGCTAAAGCATTCTCCCTTTAGCTGCCCATTTCAGCTTGAAAAGAAAGAATACCATTTCTCATTTATCTTAGGAAGAAAGCTGACATTAGAACAATTGGCAGCACACTGCTTAACATCAAGCCACTCCAGGTCAACTCACAGACCCCTTCTCTCCCTTTTAAGTCAGCCTTTCAGCAAAAGGCCTACAGAAAAGGCATCGTTTGTATTTTAACATTTGACTCACTCGACTTCTATATCTGCCCATAAAATGCTATCAAATGGTTCTACTTCAGCATATAATACAAATAGCTGCTTTTAGAAAGAACCTAATGCTCATTTAGTTTCTTTGCATTGATTCAGGGAGTGACAGCCAACACTCAAAAGAACAGAAAAAGTTAAAAATTGATACCATCTCAAAAACAGCATTACCAGTATCAAGTCCATTTCATATTCCTTGAACAATTTCATATTTGGTGCCCAGTTTTACAGTACCAATTCAAAAATATCCACAGCTGAATATTTTAGACCTACCATCTGTCCCAGAAAGCAAGTCATTTTCAAATTTGTGCTTACAGAGCTCTAAGTGGCTTGTATTTACCCCAGTCTAGTGGAATTGTAGAATGAGGTACTTCTGGCTATAATCCTATAGCTCCTAATCAGAAACAGCTGTGCCTTGCACAGAACAAGCCAAAAGGTTCTTCTGCAAAGTAAAATGGAGAGGAAAGTGATGAAGAAGGAAGCAAGGTCAATACAATTTTCAGGACACAGATTCGTGATAACCGAGGAGTGATTCAGTTGTTGAGGCAAAGATTTTGCCTTAGTTTTCAGGCCAACTAACGAGGCTCATACGAGAATAAGTTTCCAAGTCTGAGGACAAGATGCTAGGAGCTGCAATACCTGCAACAGGGACAAAGACATAAATAATTCATATGTTACAGTTTAATACACATTTTTGTTTCTATTCCTCAACTACTCAGAGACCCATAACAAGAACCTAAGTGAATCCAAGTTCAGGGTAACAGCCTCAGCTAAAAACAAGTTCTTTCCAAGAAAAAGTGGAGATCTGGTGACTTTAAGCTTGTTACTCTGATCTCAATATTTCTCTGAAGACTGAATAGATTTTATAGGAAAGAATAAACACAAACAGAGACAAATGCAGAGCAGGATGAATTATGCAGCTGCATCATAGACAAGTCACCCTATAATCATACTTGAGATAAATATCAGGAAAAGAGAAGACCCAAGTGCCAACGGTATTCCTTGCAAGATGAAACAGTTTTGCAAAGTTCACAAAAAAAGCAAAGAAACAACCTTCTGATATGCAGTCTGTAGACTGGAGAAATATGGGGCAGACATTGCACTGTCCCAGCCTGCCAAGATATCTGTTACTGCAGGCGACTGGACCAGGGACTTAGTCGGGCCTATTCCAGACCTGTGCCTGTCTTTCTCCACAGATCCATCCTCACACTGTACAGCAGTCTGCTGCAGCATCATACTGTTTGAGGGTTTCTATCATAACTGCTTTAGTTCTCCATCAATTCAACTTAAGCCCCTTATTCCTTGTATTCAACTTCCAGAGCAGATAAGGCAGATAATACCCTTTCCTACAATAGTCTTTACTTATCCTCATGGCCACTTAGCTTAAAAACAGAATTCTGAAATGTGGTCCAGTTGGTAGATTTTCTCCTTCTCAGTCTGTTCTCTTCATATTTGACTATTTACTTCTCACCTGGGGTGGTGAACTGGACTACCTCTCCTAAATAGCACGCCAGTCTCATCACAAGTCTTGTACACTTCTGTTTAAATAGCTGAGGAGGATGTTTGCCTTTTCACGACAACATGACGCTGAGTCACATTCATCTTGTGCTCAGCTTCAGTCTTCTGTTCCTTTTCTACCTAAACACTACTATTTCTTCCCCTCCATTTTCCATTTCCACTGTTTATCGCTGTTGCCCTCACACTACGTGTTCCTCTCTTGCACTGTACCCTTTTACTCCCCAGGATTATTTCAGGTTGTCAAAAAAACATGTGAACTCTGAGCCTGTCCTCTAGTGTACATGGAATCCCTCCCAACTTTTGTCTTATCTAAAAGTTTAATATAACGATTTGGTTAGCCTGCCTCAATTAAGGAAGTCAGTTTCAAATTCTCAGTAAAGAAGAAAAAAATATTTCTTTCATCAGAACATTTAAGCTTTTGCCAGATCCTCATACAGCACGTTTTTGGAGATTCTCAGACAGACCTTATTATATTCAAACAGAGAGAAACAGACAGCTGCAGTAACAACAATTTTAGAGAGAATAAAATCTAGTCCACAACAGATATCTATTTGGTCAGCAGTTTCCGCATCTGCTCCTTAACCCCACCCCCCCCCGAAAATTCAGTCCCTGCAAGAAATTGTTTGTTGTAATAAATAGTGCAATGCAAAGCAGCATGAGACTCAGAGCCAAGATGGTTCCTGCCTCAAGAAGTTGCCCTTGATTCAGTGTAGGAAGCAAGGAAGCAAGTCTGATGAAGAACACAATGACAGCTGTGGGTCTCCTCAAGGCTCAGTTAGTTAGCTCCTAAGCACACACAAGCACTCCTGGCACCAAAACCACCACGAGCTGATACCTTCTTTCACAGCTGTGATGCCCAAGAAATGGGGAAAAGCCTTTGGCTTAAGAAAATCTTCTCATTCAGTGATCCATTAAGTTATACAGTACTTTGAAAGACTAAATAGGAATTTATATCCACACATATGCTAATATCCATCACGCAACATACCCAGCAAGACATATGTAAGAGCATCTCACACTTGTCAAGACCAGCTCAGAACCCTCTTGACCCAAACTGAAGGCAGTTTTTGCCAAGCCATTGCAGCAAGGGAAGTTGTAAGATCTACCAGCCTGCCTTCTGGGGAAAGCTGACAACCTCTTGCCTTGCAATACCACTCCAGTTAAACTGCTCTGCCACTACCAGGGCAGAATAATTAGCCCTAGATGCCCACACCAAATGCATAAAAGTACACACGAGTTTCAGAGGAATTTTTCAGGGAATGAATGGACAAAATTACCACTGTCCAAGCTCTATATGAGCAGGGTACATCCTGCAAGCAGACAGCACTATCACAGCAGTGGGAATAGCTACACCCACATTTACATACCCTAGACTGCACACCTGCAAGTGCTCCCCACCAGGACGTTAGCCAACACCTATCTTTCAAAAAACAGAGATAACTATATGCACTGGATACTCAGACTTTCCACAGCAGTGAATTTCATAAGTAACTTAGAGAAAGATACTCTTATTTCTTACTCCAATTTAATCTATTTCACGCACACCCACCTCTCTGCCATATGTAATCACAGATGAGTCATGGTTATAGCAGCATCTGCTTTTAGTCTTCTGTGGTTTTTCCCCCCCACTAGAAATAATGTTTGTACCCACTGTTGGGCTCACTGTCTTTTATCTCAGTCCAGTAACGTTCCCATTCAAAACAACTACTTTTCCCCACCTGTACAGACATATGATACTCTTTGCTTCAGTGTCTCCTATGTGGCCTTCTCTAAAATGATTTTTGCATCTTCACAGTGCAACAAATCAACCACACTTCATTTTGCCCAGTTCTCAGTCGCACAGCTACGGCTTTGTGTTGCTGGCTAAACAGAAGCTGCTTGTGTTTGTTCTTTATCCTTCTTATAGTTTGTCCGTACAAGTCATGTGAATCCCTATGTCCAAGAGCAAAACTGAAAGCACGTTTTCTATCAGGAGTCATTAATACCAGTCATCTTCACAGAAAACCAGGGGAGATAACCTGGAAGTACGTATACAGGGCCCACACAAACTAAGGAGCCTTCCAAACACATTTCCCTGCAGTCACGCATCCTCAGAGCTCTGGCTTCATTTTTAAAAGAACCCACTCAGTTATGGGTCCATTCATTTTCAGGTAGAGCCAATGACTGATTAAGACACTGGTCTTTAAGAAACATGAAGTGGGAGCTTGGATCAACTCTGGAAAGGATGCCTTGCCACAGGAAAGCAAGATGTCAAATGCTGGTATTCTCACACATTTGTCTTAGTCATATATTACTTTGGAGTCCATCTGTTCTATTTTCCAATAGCATGCAGAATTTTTGGCAGTATTAGGAAAGGTGAAGTATTTTTAGGGTTATATTCCTCTGATGTCTAGATAAGATGTATAGCTGTATCCAGCATTACCTTCCCTTTGGGAACCACCTTGTATTTCCAAACCACTCAATCCATCTGCTCCAAAGTTTTGGAAGACAAGCATGGGACAAAAACTAATTAAAACACCAACATGAACAAGCACACCTAAGATAAATTTCCAGCTCCTTCTAATAGCATCCAGGACAGCTTCTTGTGACCCAGCATCCTATACGGAATTAGCAAGTCGACTCAGCTATTAGCATTCTCAGACTCAGGAGGGAAAGGCTAATTTGCTCTCCAGGTTGACTTGGAGGTATGCAGACAAGGAAAATGTTTGCTTCACTGTTACTGGGGTGTTGATAAATGAACACGAGTTATTTGTAGGAACTTACCTACTTCTTTGAAATGACCCCATAAATAGCTGCAAAGGGAAAAGACTCATTTGATGCACTACCAGATCTACAGAGAAAAATCATATTTACTCCATGAAGTCTAGGCAGTGTCTATGGAGAAGACCTTGATCTGCAGAGCTTTGAGACATGAAGGTCAATAGTACTTATCAAAATTAGTTCTCTGTATAAAAGCATAGAATAGTTTTTTTGTGATGTTTATCAGCAGTTTGTTATTCACAAAATACATGTTCAAAAGCAGAGCTATGGGCAAAAGGAAAGGAATGCAGCTAAGTTGCTCTAAATTTTAGAATTAACAAGGCTGTCATGCACTTGTATTGCTTCAGTGATGATGGAAGCAGGAAAGTGTGCTCTAAAACCATGTAAAAAGCTTATTTACGTTTCCTAAGAGGTATGAAATATTAAGCCTTTGCATAATTCACATATTTAGCAAAACATCAGACCTTTAAGTCATCCTATAAACGATGTACACTACCACTTTGCATATCTTTGTGATGTATTCATCACAACACGTAACAGCATCACAAAACATCTAGGAAGATATAAATAATTTCTACTTAGAATGCAAGAACAGCTTATACAGATACGCCATTTTCCCAGTATTTTCCATCGCTTAGCAAGTCAAAAGTGGCTAATTCTGGTGACAGAAGTAAGCAAGAACAAGTCACAGCAGAGACACTTTATTTACTGAGAGAGAATTTGACCTAGATATTTCTGAAACAGACTCTTCCATAAGCAATTAAGTAGCTCTCATAGGTTTACTTATATGCCTGGACTCATTAAGTATTAACCTCAATCTAATAAGACTAAAGCCTTCAGATTCGGTTCAAGGCTTGAACCGAGAACTTTTCCCATCTGCTGGAACGCTGGCTTCCCATCTGCCTTTCCAAACAAGTTCTCTCTTCTTCATAACAACAATGAAGAAAATCCAATCATGTCTGAATTCTTATCAATAACATGCAAAGAAACACTTGCAAATGAACAAAAGAAAAAAACTTTTACTGGGAGGGTGGTCACACACTTGAACAAGTGGCCCAGAGAGGCTGGAGGCTCCTGTCTTTGGGAATATTCAGAACCATTTGCATATAGCCCTGCACAACCCGCTCTAGCTGCCCGTGGTTTGCACAGTAGGTGTCAGACTAGATGGTCTCCAGAGCTCCCTTCCAACCTCAACTGCTCTGTGATTCTCTGGGCTCTTCACTTACTAAATTGGCTTGGACAATTCTCCCATTTACCTCTTATTACTAGTTAACCCAAAAATCATGCAAACTTTTCATGCAAGTTTTAAACGTTTAAGTTCCAATTTTCATATCACAGACTCAAAAAAACAAACTGCCTCTCCACTATGTGCTTTGGAAGTATTTCTACTACTGTACATGACACTTGAAGTAGCGACCTGGCCTAATGCAATGTAATACTCTGTTAATTAGGCAGAGCTGCTGAAATATACATATTTAAATTTGAAGAGACGTCTGTGAAACAGATCACTCAGCTAGACTGCTGGAAAAAAAACCACTACTGCTCACAAACCAAATACTAGAGAGTGTTTTATGCAGAAGCCGTTGCAGACAAAGCTATGTCTGGTTAGCTCCCAGAAGGTGTGGCTGGCTCCCTGCTTCAATGTAAAGCTGTGCCTGCCTTCCCTGACAGCAGCTGAAACATGCTACCATCCTGCATGCGGGCTCATTTCATCTGCCAGGTAATGCAGCCCTGCTTGTGCAGAAGATGATCTTTCATGTACCAGTCATGATGGAATAAATGATGGTTTCCCATAACCTGGTCTTTTTGGCAAAAGAGTACTCTCATAAAAAGTATATTGAAAATAACTTTAAATATTAATTTAAACCTCTTCAAGGAGAGCCTGATTGCTAGACACGCTCTATGCAACTTTTCCTTGAGCGCATGCTGTTCTCCTGAAGCGTGCTCTCCAAATACGGTAACTTGCAGCACATTTTGTGTTTGACAGAAATACCCTGAAGTCCATAAAAAGGTGGTTATGCTCTCCAAATGCAACCTGTTGAGCAGAAGCTGTCACGCTTTCAGCAAGGAACATTCTTAACATTTTGTTCTTGGGTCTAGGCCTAAGAACAGACCTGTGAGAACACAGAGAAATGAAGAAAACAGTGGCACTAATTGTGTGTAACTTTGGGAACTTCATTTTTTTTTTTTTTTTGTGCTCAGGCTTCCCTGCTATTGCTGCCACTCTAAAACATGATCCTTAAAAGCAGGAGGGCTTTCACATCTGGGGTCCAATTTTCTGGTCACTGAACTACATCGATATAAGAAGCATTGGGCTCTAGGAAGAGAATAGCAGCTACCCCAAATCAGGAACACCAAGCTGCAGCAGTGCCAGGATATTTGCACTGCCTAAGACCCTCCCCAAAGAAAGACTAAAGCCAATAGTTCCTTGCTTTATACAACATTTCCTCAGCAGATTACTGAGCTAACAGAGGAAAGCACTACCCAGAGCCACCCAACTGTTTCAGGAAATAGCACAACAATGAAAAGAAGTTTGAGGCAGGAGCAACCAGAAATCAAGACTTCGTATTGAGTTACTAGCACTTGCTAGCCTGTCTTTAAAGTAATAATAGTTGTTTTCTCTAGTTTTCAGTTCCATGTTCCCCATCCTAGCAGCAATTTGTTCCCTTATTCTTTCTGTGCTTCCACCATTAGCTCTTTCTTGCCCTCAGAGGAAGAGAAGCCAAAGAAGCTCCTAGCTATGCCTCCTTGCAGACTTGAAGTCCTGTCTGGCCAGAGGTCAGGCCTCCTCTCCCAGAAGATTCTCTTTGTAGGTCCGTTTCCCAGCAGATCCCTTCTACCTTCCCGTCACAGTGAGGCTTGGAGAGGATGGGAAGTTCTCTCTTTAAGAGCACGAGAAGGGAGATGCCAAAATAGGCCTGGATCCAACATTTGATCATGGATGTCATCACCCTTTCAAACACACGTATTGACCCACCCGCAGACCTGCTGGAGCCAGGCACTCTTTCTCAAGGGAAAGAAAGCCTTTAAACACCTGCCTCCAAGATCTCCTATCCACCACAAATCCCAGTACTTCAGAACTCACTTTACTGCTTTGATATCTGTGACAGGCACTCAAGCTGCCTTGTTTCCTCAACCTATTTTAATCAGAACTGCATAGTGCCACTAGTTATCAGTTTGAAAGCCGGGGCATCAAAATACATCTTATTTTCTTCTCAGCAACTAAAGAAAATGATTTTGCAAAACAGCTTAACTGGAAATAACACCAACAACCAGCAAACCATCTGTTTTAACCTCAGTGTTAGAGTTAACAGCTATTTTGGACTTGCACAAAGGAAGTCAGATAAAGCTATTTGTGTTTTTGTTATTTCTTTCCCAGGGACTCTAAGCACCCATTATTTTCATTAAAGGTAACAGAAACAACAGCAACTGCAGATGCCTGAGAAGAGGCAGAAAACAAAACTCAGGGACACAAACAACATTAATTCAGTGTTGTGCAGTGATACCAGTCACTTCTCTCCCAACACCCGAAGTTGATCCAGACCCTTCCCTGTCTGGCAGCACCTGCCCCATGGGCAAGGCAGGCTTCACCATGAACACACAGTGGCTGACTACAGACTGAGGCTGTCCTGTACCACCTCACACTGCCAGCAGCAGCAGCTGGGCCTATACTGTGCTTCTGAGATGAAGCATCAGTTAGCCTGATAATGCTAGGGACTATTTCTAGGTATGAATAAGACATCGGGCTGGGAAGGGAGACACACTACTAAGTAATTTGTTTCTTAAAACAGAAAAAAAGGGAAGCAATAGGATTTTCTACTTCTAGCTAAAAAGACCACAAGAGTATTGTAAGTGGCTCTTCTTCATTTTCTTGATAGCTTTAGCTCATCCTTATTAATTATCTTAAACCTTTTTCTCTTCCACATCCTCCCTTTCTTAAAGGGGCTGTCTTCCAAACCAAACAGCTTGACACTAGTTTGAGCCTAGTCAGCTTGACACTAGTTTGAGCCTAGTCTGACTCAAAAATTTATTTCCAGCACTGACGTAGCTGAAGTCTCAGAAGATTGCAGTCTACAAAGACTCTTCCAGCATCAGATGATGTCAGGTGCTTGCCACTAGGATACTTCTGTTGAGATTTCAACCAGAAGATCACACTCTGAAGTTTTAGTTTTTGTTCTGATTTCAATTCTATCTCAGTCTCATGAAAAACTCTTCCTTTCAAGCTCAGAACCTAGAAATGGAGGATTCTTTCATCCAACGATTTTTAAGTGAGAGAATGGTTTTGTTAGTGCTGCATGCCTACTCCTGCATTTCTTACTTGTATGTTTCACTACACTTGACCAGCAGGGACTCAAAGATGTGTTGTCACTGCAAGAGACAGCTGTCTTCACCTTGACTAGAACCTCTTCTTCAGTGGGTACAGACCCTTAGGTCAGAACAGTGTCTGATGAAGTGACAATAGTGCCAGTACAAGTAGGTCCATGCTAAGGATATGATACATGCATGGCCTAAAAACATTTGATCTACAGACTAGAACTACAAGAGTTTAGTTGTACAATGCAGTAGTTTCTGTAGTCTGGAATTTGAGCAGCCAAAAAAAAAAAATCACGGAGGGTACACGCTTCACACACATCAAAGCACTACACTATCTGAACTCCTGCCAAACCAAATCACCATGCTAGGAACAGCATGTAGCATCTATCATCATCATTATGATCAACGGAATGAAAGGGCAGAAGCAACCTCTACTCTGTCTATTACTGGGAGGAAATATTCACAGCAATACCCATATGCCCTTCTCAAGAGACTTCTGCATCTATTTCTGACAGCCATAGATCAGACTCTTTCATTTCAAAGGAAATCTGAATTCCAGAGTTAATAGGTCAACTTAATTTTCTTTCCCAAACCAACAGTAAAGCACCAACACCAGTTCTATGTTACAGTGTATATTACCATAAAGTAATGACATGAAGAAATAAGCCAGCAGAGGCAGAGAAACTGAGTGATAACTGATGCTGAAATAGCACCACACCATGAAGCCTATGGTCCAGTTATCTTACATATACTTACGAATGAGAGTCAAAACAGTTTTTGAAGAGGCACATCAGCTTGGCATTTAAGTATTTTATGGTGTCTATAGACTTCTGGAGTTAGAGGAAAATGGCAACTTTTACTTGCCCATCTGTCAGTAGCATTACAGAACTCTAGGTTTCAGTGCTAGCTGCAGCTTACTCCCCTCCATCCCAAGCTGCTTCTTCCAATGGGTTTCTACCAGTCCCATCACACCAATTTCAGCACACTACGCCAAGTGTAGCAGCACTCACCTGCATTTACCTCCTAACAAAGGAATTAAACTCTAGAAAAACAGTGAAGACAGCAACCTGAAGACTGGCAAGCCATCCATCACCTCGGTGGAGGATGGCAGCAGTCCTCACACCCAGCTTTGTGCTGCAAACATTTTTTGACACCCCGGCTCCTCACAACTAGTGAGGTGTTTCAGCAAAGCCTTTCTGCCACGCCACCCCCCTGGCTGCTCAGCCCTGCGGACAGGCACCTTGCAAGGTCTCCCCGCGGACACCAGCGGGGCAACTCAGCCCTAGGGCTCTCAGCATCCCGGTGGGGCCACCCTCTCACCACTTGCTTTGGCAGGAGAGGGTCAGGCGAGGGGTGGAGGCCGGGACCCGACGAGCCGCGGGATGCCCCGAGCATCCCCCGGGGCTGGCGCTGCTTGTGACTAAGCACGCCCGCGGCCCTCAGCGGCCCCAGCAGCCCGGCTGCTCGGGGGCAGCCCCAGGAGATGGGACCCGACCCCTGCCACCCCGGGGGACCCCCATGAGGGTCCCCAACCCCCTCCCCGGGTCCTCCTCGCCGCCGCCCAGCCCCAGGCCCCCCTCTCCCACCGCCTACCGCTGCCGTCCTTGAAGCGGGGGGGCGGCACGTCTCGCAGCGACCGCGTCCAGCCCCCCTTCTGGGCGCCTTCCTCCTCCTCCTCCTCTTCCTCCTCCTCCATGGGGCCGGGGCCGCCCGGCACCGTCCCCCCCCCGCCGCCAGCCTGCCGCTGCCGCCGCCGCTCCGCCGGCCTGGGTGCTCGGCGCCGGGCCGCCCTGCCCCGCGGGGACTGCCCCCCGCCTTCCTCCTCCTCCTCCTCTTCCTCGCCTCCATCCTCATCGTCCTGGGAGGAGGCTGCGGAGCGGGAGTCGGCCGAGGTGCTGTAGAAGGGGTTGCCGCTGCTGTCCTGGCCCGACTCCCCGAAGACGTCGTCGGAGATCTGCAGGCTCTCGTAGCGGGAGCGGGCGGCCTCCAGCAGCGACAGCGCCTTCCTGCGCGCCGCCCCGCCGCCACCGCCGCCGCCGCCCTCCGCCATCATCTCGGCCGCCGCCAGCAGCCGCCCGCGCTCCCCTCGGCCCGGCTCGGCCGGGTCCTGCGGCCGCAGGCAGCAGCCCAGCAGCTGCAGGGGCTCGGGCACGGCGGAGGGCAAGCAGCGAGCGGGGGCAGCCCCGCCACTGCTGCTACCGCCACCAGCACCGCCGCCACCGAGCCCTGCCTCCCGCTCCCGCCCGCACCACCCGCCCCTGTGCGTGTGCAGGGACATGGGGGGAAGGAGCCAGCTCAACATCTCCAAGTACCACATCCAGCCAATTACCGCGGCACTCCGCGCACGGGAGGTGGGGTTATATGGGCCAGAGCCGGCCGCCCACGGGCCGCCCCGCCGCCCGCCGCCGCTCCGCCCATTTAAAACCACAGCGCCGGGCTCGGGGCTGCCGCCGCCGCTGCGCCGCGCCGCCAGAAGGGGGGGATCCCCATCCCCATCCCCATCCCCATCCCCATCCCCATCCCCATCCCCATCCCCATCCCCATCCCCATCCCCATCCCCATCCCCATCCCCATCCCCATCCCCATCCCCATCCCCATCCCCATCCCCATCCCCATCCCCATCCCCATCCCCATCCCCATCCCCATCCCCATCCCCATCCCCATCCCCATCCCCATCCCCATCCCCATCCCCATCCCCATCCCCATCCCCATCCCCATCCCCATATCCCCATATCCCCATATCCCCATATCCCCATTTACCATCCCCATATCCCCACCCCTTCATCCCCATCCCCACATCCCCATCCATCATCCTCAAATCCCCATCCACCATCCCCACATCCCCACCCCTGCATCCCTATCCCCATCCTCACATTTCCATCCCCATCCGTCATCCCCATATCCCCATCCACCAACCCCATCCCCATCCCCACATCCCCATCCCCATCCCTCACTCCCATATCCCCATCCCCGTCCCCGCCCCGTCCCGCCCCGTCCCGGAGCTGTCCGCCCGCCCGCGGTGCTGAAGGCGGCCCCAGCACCCGTGGCTGACCCTAAAAGCACGGTGGTGGCGAGGCATCAACGAGGGAAGGGCTGTGCCGGTTAAACACGGCTCCCGAGGGCAACCTAAGGGTTTGTTAAAGCAGCCGAAGTGTCTGGTTATGCACAAGTCAGAACGGTGTGTCTGATGTTAGGGTAATGTTTGAAATCCCCAATCAAGGTTTATTATCATTACTATTGGCTTCCCGCTGTGCTGGTTACTGTACAAATGCTCATTAAGAAGACAGTCCCTGCCTTCCCACTTGCTGACAGCCCACCCTTTCGCAGCACTGCTCTCAAAATAAACATCCATTGGATTCTGTGGAATGGTTGCGTTCAACTGGGGTGGAGGACACACACATATAATTTGCATTTTTGATGCAATTCTTTGGTGTAGGTTATTCAGAAAATCTGTCAGCGTCAGAGATTTCGCAAATTTTATAACACTGAATCTTTCTGTCTTTTAAAAATGAAGATTATGCCCTTCCAATGATTCTCAAGGACTCTAGCACAACCTAGGAGATGATAAAAGTTGGGATGTATAAGTATTTAAAAATTCAATCTTATGTTCTATTCGGATGTTTTTAAATTGCCATGACATCATTAAAACTTTAGGGTTCTGTATAGCGCGTACAGCCAAGTCCAGAGAAAAGAATCCATCTTTTGAGCACCTTTAAGCAAATAGAAAAGCCCAGTGCAATCTGAGGTGTGAGATTTAAGCCATATTTCTACTTCTGAAAAATCTCAAAAATGTCTTATTGATTATATTAAAAAATTACTAAGTTTATATACAAATGGATTTTATGGATTTTTCCTTTTTTTTTTTTTTAATTTTATTTTAATTGCAGGATCTGCCAACTTAGCCTGTAATGTGGGTTCTTCTCATCTCACTGGTCAACAGAAATCATAGGTCTGTATGCCAACCTGCCCTTTTAATCACATCTATGCCACCCTGTTGTCTTCAGAATACCTATAAAAAAATATCATTTGAAGACAATGAGGTTGCAAATCTGCCACTGGAGACATAACTGGACTGGCAGAATTGTTCTTGCTGGTATAGACAAGTGACCAGTTTGAGCCTCATGAGTCCATTTGGACTGGCAAGTAGAAAACAACAGATTACTTTTCCCAAATGTTGTCTGTTTCGTATGCAGTACCCATGAAACAAACAAAATACAACAACAAAAAAAGTGGTGCACTCTGATGACCTTTTCACACAATGATTTTTAAGGAAAAAAATATAATTAAAGGTCTTAAGGTCTTGACGGGTGTCTTTTTTGTTTGTTTGTTTGTTTGTTTGTTTTTGGTACTAGAGACATGGATGGACCTCTCCATCCAGGTGAATTCATCTCTGCATGCAGGTTTTATGAGTGTGTCCTTGGACATTGAAATGTCTATATTGTTTCTATTTTTTCAGTAAAACACAGCAGCAAGAAGGACTGCTCTGAAGACCAGGACAGAAAAAGAAGGCTTGCCAGGATGGGCTCCCAGTAGAAGTATTAATGAGAACAGTCCAGAGACCAAAGAAACCCACACAGATTTTCACAACTGCTGGTTGCAGCAAAGACAATTTCCCCCACTTCCAGCACACTTCACTCCAAGTTCTCATTACAGCTGGTTGAGGCACACTGCCATGACTTTCACTCCTACTGGCATGCCAGATGCCACAATTTCAGCTTTCATTTTTTGAAGAGAATGCTGGAAACAATAGCTCTGGGACCAGACGGCTACACCAATAGGGAGCAGCAGGATTGACCCTTGCAGTTACCCATCCAACACAACTTTTTAAAGATGGAGTCTTCTGCCATACATGTGCACCTTTTGTTGGTGAAAGTATCCCCTCTTTCAGCCTCATCTGTTCTGCCTGTCTCACAAGCAGAGAGACTGCTTTGAGTTTTTCATGAATGCACAGAAGGGTAAGATCACTTTTCTGAGAGAGGACCATAGAGGGTCACACAAGGGCTCTACACATAGGATTTTAGCTTGCATTATTTGCTGTAACACATAGCTGTTTGAGTAGTCCTCTCAGAGCAGGTGTATAAGCTGCTGGTTGATTGCCATAATCCAAAATAAGGGTTATAGATTGTGAAAGTTGCTGCATATCAAATGCTAATAGTCTTTTGATGACAAATAATTATAGAGAGGCAAAGAGAGGAAAGGTGATTCTAATAACATTCTCATCAGGTTGCAGGGTTTTGTGAACAGTCAAGAAAACAGTCACCAGTTTGTTGGTTGACAGAACAAATTATATGAACCTAATGGGACATTATACACATAGACGTGTTTTCTCCTTAATCACTTGTACTTGTGTTTAGCTGCTAGAAAACATTACTACAGTAAACTGACTTTTGTATCCATGGCAACCTGTGGATCCACTTTTAATTTGTCTGCAGAGAAAATGCTGGGATTTTTTTCCTTGAAGTTTTCTATTTTTATTGCAATAGCAATGGTGCCTTCTATGTGCTCCTTCTGATCATGCCAGCTTTCAAGGGTAAGACCATGATAGGCCTGAGCCTCTCTCATCTTGTGCAGTACGTCATCAAAGTGCCTGACACTTCATTTGCAGATCCAGTGGCCAGCTGTCAGTGGCTGATTCCTTAAGTCATCTTTCAAACAAATTATAAAATATGTTGAAGAAGTGGCATGGTGGGTCACATGCATAGCAGAGCAGTGTCAGCACAAGCGGTCAGGTGGTTCCCTGTCCTCAGTTTGCACAGTTTCAAGTTTTGTACTGCTTCTACTACAGCTGAAGGTAGAATAACCCCATTGCCCTGACCAGTATGTTCCACACTGGGAGCAGGATTGAGCCCTTATTTCCTTAGTTAGGTTGCAAAGGAAGACCACTTCAATCTAACATTTGCTGTAGTGATACTGTAGGTCTATTGACTATGGGCTGTCTGAAGAGCTCTTGCTGAGAAATTGAACCACTGAAAGATGGCAAATCACAGGTTTCTAACTCCCTTCCTCAAACTACTTTTGTTTACAGTGTTGAAGACAGCTAGAAATATATCAGGGTTTTTCTTGTACTATTATTCCATGTGTATCAAGAGGTGGTTATCTTTCACTGAAAATATACATACTACATGAAAAGGATTGTGAGCTAGTCTGAACAGGCCTGTTAAGCCTAAGGTGGTGAGTTTTAAAATAGAATAAGAAAAGTGACGCCTTGAGCCAGTAGTAGAAAATCCCATATTTCTGATTTTTCAGTAACTTACTCTTTGTAGTTAGACATCAAGCTCTTGGAGGAAGGGTCTTGTACTGTGTTTGCACTACTTCATGCTGTTAAAGCGTGGCTCAGATCCAAGAAACCATTGACATTTCTATCTCCTATCTAAGCTTTCTTACTTTCTATTGATTTCATAGAGTTTGTAGACCTAAGCCCCAGTGTGTACCTGGATCCTTTCACAGCAAAAATTCACCAAGTTGGAATAATATTTAATCAGTTCACCAATTTATTATTTTCTAACCTCTTTACTGCAAGCACAGCCCAGAATATGAATTTCAAGCTGTCTTCCATCTCAAAGCCCTCCTTAAAGTAATCTGCACAGTTGATACTTTACACAAGGGTTGATTTCTTCATCAAGTATCAGGTGAAATAGACTCCATTTCCCTCTTCTACTATTGTTTTGCATCAGGTGAACAGGAAAATTCAAGAAAAAGGCTTCAACAGAACTGAAAACTGTGATAACTTGGAAAAACAGAAGATAAAAACTTTGAGTTCAAAAGTAGTGGTTTTACCCAGCCAGTTCTCTGACAACAAACACATTACAGCTGTAAATATGGAGCTGGCACACAGTTTCCTCCCAGGCCCCAGAGAAAAGGCAGTAAGGGGCTGTCTTGTCCTTGCAAGAAATCATGCATCAGGCTGTTTCTCAGCACATCACCACATGATATCTAGTTTACTCTCACCTCACGGGAAAGAAACCTTTGCAACCACAACCGGTAATGTCACATCACTCTCCATGCTCTGTTATAAAGGCTTCATATTACGTGACTGGCTGCATGGCATGGGGAAGAGCAGCTCTGTGGGGGTTGATTTCCACTGTACTGCCCTGCAAAATACAGATCCTCCATATTGGGAGGTATAGCACAGCTTCTTTCCTCCTTACAAAAGTTTCTTTTGAACTCCTTAGGTAGTTGTAGCATATGAGATGTTGGCAGCAATAGCAATGGTTGTCTAGATATTTCCTTTTCATTCTTAGGTTTTCAAATTCTTGGTAGGGTCTGAACCCTCTGCTTCTTGGATTGAAAGAAATTTTACATTGCCTAAACATGATGATAACTCAAAGCTCAAGGAAATAAAGCAGGTTGCTCTTTTCAAGAATGAGAAAGGGAACAAATATATTTTACTACAATATAAAAGAGAGAGGTGATTTTTGACAGTTCTAACAATGAAACAAGGTGAGGGTTGAAATTTAAAACTTAGCAGAGAAATTTGAGTATTTCGGTGATAAATCGTTTTGATTTACTGGGCTTAATAGCCTTTGAAAATCATGTTTTGTGCATACATGGTACATTTTTAGCAAAAGCTATTTTATAAACAACCCTCACCTAAGCTCCAAAGGGAAAGATAAGGTGTGTTGCTCAGGCATGCATGGAAGATTAGTGGTTTCATCAATAATTTATGGAGGGTCCACAGAGTATGCTGCAACTGTCTGCAGAAGCCCTTGTTTTACTCTCGCTTTCTGGTGCGTACGTGGATCCGAAATTATATCTAGCAGGCCAGAAGCACAGAACTGTGCTGTCTTTTTAAAAAAATCAAATGCTGAGTGCTCTAATGCACTTTTTTTTTTTTTTTTTTCAATTGAAAACCACACCTGTTTGGAAAGCACTTTTTGAAGGACTGACCCCATGCACACACTTCATAGTAAGAGCAGATCCAGTAAGGCAGAGCCCCACGTGAGCTCTGTTAAAGGCTGGAGTCATTAAGCCAGTGCCCTATGACAGTCTGTGTGTCCCACAGTGTAAGTCACATCCAGCTTTTGATCAAGATGGGAATGGAACCTAGAGAGGACCTGGGACTGGGAGTGAGATAGCACCTGGAATCTCTTTATTTAGCTAGTTATTTCTATTATAACACACTACAGAATCAATAAGTTGTGATAACATGATCACTCGTTACTATGTAAATAACACATCAAAACTTGCCCGCATTTCTACCACCTACAACCCTTTTTGCCACAAATATTTTTGTCTCTTATCCTATTTGATCAATTAGCTCAGTAAAGATAAAAGCTTTTTTTCGGAGAAACCCATGCTGTAGCAATGCATGAAGGAGATGACTAGAGAAGAGGATCCCACCCAGGCTGGCTCCTAGTTTGGTATCTTGCACAGTTTTCACTTTACCATGACTATCCTTGATTTCCAAGTTCACCTTCTTGAACCCTTCCTGGAAGGATGCTTCAGTTGCAGACACAGGTGCCTTCCTGGCTGAGTGAATGGATACTGCCATATGCTATTTGCTCTACAGGCTACATCATGGTCTACTCTTTCTGTGGCAACTCAAGTTGGAGGCTTATCCAGCTGCAGAATTCACTCATTTGCTTCATCTTCAGCTTGTAAATTTACCTTTCCAACATAAAACTAGAGTGATAATATTACTAAATAGTAAAAATGTTAAGCACTGATTTTTTTTATATATTTAGTGGTTAGTTAATAACCTTATCAATATTATAAATAAATGAATAACTTCTAGAATAACATCATAAAATAAGTAAAGATCAAGGTTGCCCTAACATTATGAATACTTATTGGAGGTACAATGCATAGCCTGTAACTGGGTAGAAGAGCAAGAATACCCCAAAACAGTTCTTCAAATTGTCTGTCCACCTACCAATATTTTCCTTTTCTCTGCTGAAACAATTTCTGTTTTTTAGCCCTTTTTCCTAAGACACCTTCTGAAACCACCAGGAAATAAAGTGTCCCATCTGTTAACTGCCAGATGCTTTGATTACTATTATCTAAACAGGCTTCAATCTGTCAACAGTCTATGCTAAACCTTCTCATACGAGATTATCTCTTTTTTTTTTTCCTCTTTTGTGCAGTAACTTATCAGACAATTATAATTCTATTGAAATTGGTTCTCCTTGCAAAGCACTGTAGGCTAATGAATTATACTTAGACCAAAACTGTTGTATTTCATCAGATACCAAACTGATTAATTTATATTTTGGTCAAAAGCATCCATCTTGGTTACATTTTTTAGGGGATTCGACTTCTCTGCAGAGAAAAGAAAAAGAAGCTGAAAAAGCAAAATATGCTCTGTACAGGGTGATTTGGATTGCTTAAGGATCTGAAATGGAATCACATCTTCCCACAAAAAAAGGAATAATGTTAGTTATAGAGCATGGCAGATGGCTGTTTGTCACCATTAGATTTGGAGTGTTTACCCACTTCGCTTAATCAATATAGCCATAAGTGAGACCAGCTCCCAGTTGCCTCCTGGAAAAGAAGTCTTTCAGAAGTCAAAATCTGATCATAGAAGGGAGCAATCTGAAAATGAAGGAAGGGAGGGGGTGAAAGAGAGAGAGACTATTTTCATTAACAAAAATAATTGTTAATCTAAAAAATACTTTCTGCTTGACATTTCGCCCTGTAGGAGAAAATTCATTTTTCCATGCAAAGGCTGAAAGTTCAACTATCACAATACACATAGGCTTTGCTCTTGATGATAACTGAACATCTGCAGCAGTGGATGAAATGCACAAATACTTTCCCGGATCTCAAGATTTGGCCCATCAAATGATCCTTTCAGAGCACATCAATGACTGTTAGCTCGACACATTATGAATTTCTATTCCGAGATACACCAACAGAAACTACCAATTCCAGAAGCTGTAGTCTCAAATAGCTTGCAATGTTGTTAGAAATAGGATATTTAAAAGATATCTGGAAAAAATGTTCATCAGCCTCCATCAGAAATTGTTTATTCACTTGCCAGTAGTTCTCCAAGTACACATTGAGGATTTGAAAGAGGAACATTTCCAAGGCATATTGTCAAGATAAAAATCAGATTTCTTGATACTGCAGAAAGGAGAAAATGATCAACTGAAATGCATTTATTAGAAGGCCCCTCTATGTGTTGCTGAAAATTGCTTAAAGTTACAGAAATATTCACCATGTTGTGTGTTAAATCACACTGTCTTCACCCAGACGTTGACTGGGGGACCTGACCTGATCCAGGGAATAAGCACCGCCCACTTGAAGTTGGAGCACCAAGTTTCTCAGAGAAACCCTTTTTTCCTTCTTCTTTTTTTTTTTTTTTTCCTTGCAACTCACATCCCCATGCCTGTAGTGTCCTGGTAGATTTTCTATCCCTTTTTCTCATTTCCTCTCCATCATCATGTATGTAAAACCACAGGGGGCCACGGGCTGTGTATGCATTCTGTCATCTTCCTTACACAGAAGGAACAGGTCTGGGGACAGAGCACTGCCCACTGGAAGTTGGAGCACCAAGTTTCTCACAAAACCTCTTTTCCCATTTTTTTTCTTTTTCCCTTGCAACTCATGTTCCTGTGCCTGTAGTGTCCCAGTAGATTTTCCATCCCTTCTTCTCATGTCCTCTCCATGGAGACATTGGTAAAACCACAGGGTGGCATGGGCTGTGTACCTGCTCTGTCATATTCCTTGCACAGAAGGATGCTTTCCCCAACACCTGATACAGACACTGGTTTGTGCAGTAAGATGCTGGGCTACAAAGAGGGTGGTCCTGGCCTACAAAGTGGTTCTTTTCAAGCCAGGGACCATTTCAGCAGCTTCCAAGCTAAAGAAACAGTTGACTGCTCTGTCATAAGGTGTTTCTGGTGAAAAATTTCAGGGACCACACCTGGGGACCACACCTGGGGACCACACAGCCCACAGTGAGGTGTTCCTCTAGATCCGGAAGTTTGAAGATGGCTGGAAAAGCCACCTGAGTGGTTAGAAAGCTACCTGATAGAGAAAGACCTGGGAGTATTGGTGGATAGTCAGCTGAAGACGAGCCAGAAGTGCTTATATAAGGCTTTAGTAGACACCAGTGCACAGTGTACTGTAATGCCATCAAGCTATAAAGGGCCAGAACCCATCTGTATTTATGGCGTGATGGGGGGATCCCAGCAGTTAACTGCATTGGAGGCTGAAGTGAGTCTAACTGGGAACGAGTGGCAAAAGCACCATATATTTGACTGGCCCAGATGCTCCGTGCATCCTTGGCATAGACTACCTTAGAAGAGGATATTTCAAGGACCCAAAAGGGCTCCAGTGGGATTTTGGCATAGCTGCCTTAGAGACAGGTGACATTAAACAATTGTCTACCATGCCCGGTCTCTCAGAGGACCCTTCTGTTGTGGTGTTGCTGAGGGTCAAAGAACAGCAGGTGCCAGTCACTACCACAACTGTGCACCGGCGGCAATATCGCACTAACCGAGACTCCCTGATTCCCATCCATAAGCTAATTCGTCAACTGGAGAGCCAAGGAGTGATCAGCAAGACTCATCTACGTTTTAATAGTCCCATATGGCCAGTGCAAAAACCCAATGGTGAGTGGAGACTAACAGTGGACTATCATGGCCTGAACGAAGTCACGCCACCACTGAGTGCTGCAGTGCCGGACATGCTGGAACTCCAGTATGAACTTGAATTGAAGGCAGCCAAGTGGTACGCCACAATTGATATTGCTAATACATTTTTCTCCATCCCTCTAGCAGCAGAGTGCAGGCCACAGTTTGCTTTCACTTGAAGGAGTCCAGTACACCTAGAATCGGCTGCCCCAGGGGTGGAAACACAGCCCTACCACTTGCCATGGAGAGATCCCGTCTGTGCTGGAGCAGGGGGAAGCTCCTGAACACCTGCAGTACATTGATGACATTATTGTGTGGGGTGACATAACACCGCGGACCATCAAGGTAGAGATGCAACATACAGATGGGCTCATGATCAAGGGGTGGACCTGACCATGGACACTATAGCACAGGTTATTCATGATTGTGAAACGTGCTGCAGTCAAGCAAGCCAAATGGTCGAAGCCTCTTTGGTATGGTGGGTGATGGCTGAAATATAAATATGGAGAGGCCTGGCAGATTGATTACACCACACTCCCTATAACCCACAATGGCAAGCGCCACGTACTTACAATGGTGGAAGCAACCACCGGATGGCTGGAAACATATCCTGTGCCTCATGCCACCGCCCAGAACACCATCCTGGGCCTTGAAAAGCAAGTCCTATGGCGACATGGGACATTCAAAAAATACGCATTTGGCAAAGGCTGCCTGGTTAGTCAATACTAGGGGATCTGCCAACCGAGCTGGACCTGCCAAGTCATACCTGTTACATACTGTAGAAGGGGATGAAGTTCCTGCAGTGCATGTAAGAAACATGCTGGGTAAAACAGTCTGGGCTACTTCTGCCTCAGGAAAAGGCAAACCCATTCATGGGATTGCTTTTGCTCAGGGACCTGGATGCACTCGGTGGGTAATGCAAAAGAATGGGGAGGTCTGGTGTGTACCTCAAGGGGATTTAATACTGGGTGAGAATAGCCATGAGTTGAATTGTATTATATTAATTATTATATAATACTGTATGTCATTACTGCCATGATTGCTATATACCATAGAAGAAAACAGTGATTAATTAGAATGTATTGGAAAGAGTGTAACCTGAGCATGGCATAAATGGTATGGAATAAGTGGTGGATATATGGCCTGGTTTCAGTTAGGATAAAGTTAATTTTCCTCCTAGTAGCTGTTAGGGAGCTATGTTTTGGATTAGGATGAAAAGAGTGCTGATAATATGCCGATGTTTTAATTGTTGCAGAGCAGTGCTTACACCAAGCCAAGGACTTTTCAGCTTCTCACTCTGTCCTGCCAGCAGGCAGGCTGGGGGTGCAGCAGGAGCTGGGAGGGGACAGACCCAGGACAGCTGACCCAAACTGGCCAAAGGGGTATTCTGTACCATATGGGGTCATGCTGAGCAATATATATGGGGGTGTCTAGCTGGAGTGTGGGGGGGCGGCTGCTTGGGGATAGGCTGGGCATCGGTCAACAGGTAGTGAGCAATTGCATTGTTCATCACTTGTTCCGTACACATTATTTTTATTGTTATTAATAATAATAATAATATTCTCCTGTCTTACTAAACTGTCTTTATGTCAACTCACAAGCTTCACATTCCCATTTCTCTCCCCCATTCCAGAGAGGGGGGAGGGAGGGCGAGCGAAAGGTTGTGTGGTGTTTAGCTGCCAGCCAGGTTAAACCACAACAAAACAGCAGAATGTTCAGGGAACAGTTCATAGACACTGCTGTAAATCTGACAGTGCTTCACATCACATCCTGGTCTGCTCACTTTCAGATGGGAAAAAGCAGTGGAAAAAGAAAGGCACCAGATCTCCATTAAATTCTGGAGTGACATTGATATTTGCTAAACACTTTACTATTAGGCCTTCAAAATTGCTCTGTAAGAGAGAGAGTGAAGTAAAAAGTAAAGAGAAAGAAGGGAAAGCTTTCTGAATGCCAATTTAGTTACTGAAGCTTAAAATAAATACTATGCAAAATATTCTAGCTGCATGCTGTAAAGCCACTCATTTGTTCAGTGCATTACCCACTTACTCTTCCTCACGTGGGTCACCTGCCTTTTCAAAGCTCTTAATGCGTAAAATTAATCCCTGGAGGAGATTACACAAATAAGCTATGGAAATACAGCAATGATCTCCTGATTTACACAACATTTGCATCTTTCTTCATTTTCCTCATTGTAAACAACTGTTGCTTGTTCCTCTGGGAAGACTGCCATCATTGATGAGAGCCTCTTTCATAGTCCCTAGGCTGAAGACACACTGGTTCTCTGGATTTTACTGATACACAGCCCTGAATCAGCCTCCTTGATCTCATTTGGCCTATCCATCTCATCAGGGTGAGCAAGAATTTTTGTCACTGATTTAACTAAGCATAGATTTGTGGACTACATCTTCCTTGTAAGGTCTCCCTGACTGATTTCTGGGTTTTATGTGTCTTTTCCCGCAGTGGTTTATCATTTTTGCCAAATTATTTTCCCCTATGTGTTCAAAATATAGAATCTAAATTAAAAATTAATTTAGATTAATTTAGATACACTGACTGGCATCTATTTGGGAAGTGATAAGGAATAAGCACATTATCTTTAACTGACTTTACAGACATATATTTATGTCAATAAAAAAAAAAAATAAATATATGTGGGGTAGCATGTAAAGCCATTGCATGGCTTTATTTTCATTCCAGTCATTCTCATTTCTGGATTGCTGCACTTATGAAGGAAACATTCTCTTCTGACCACAATTTCTTACACACTGAAGAGAGGAAATCATGTTGCTCTGTAGACGAAGACTTCACAAGCTTATCCTTCTCACAGGTAAGGACTGAACCACCAGGCCACCAAGAAATGTCACGGGCATGCCGTTATCCTAGTGATGAAGCTATAGTCCCTGTTGCTTCTCTCCTTTATCCACCATAAGGTAAATTTTCACCTGCCCTTGTGGGTCTCTGATTTCCTAACGCTTAACCTACGCCATTGCCTTCCAGATAGAAATCAATATCAAGTACTTCATTTATTCCCCTCTCAGTTACTGCTACTAGATGTCTTCTCTGACCTCTGCCTTCTTCAGGAAAACTTCTCAACCTCTTATGCATCCTGGCCATCTTCAACAACATCAATATTACTAACAAGGTGGTACCTCAGGCAAATACTGCCAGAAGTATGCCCTGCTCCCAAAGACCATTACTCTTAGCAGTACTTAAAGATTGATATGTAAATTACATTTCTCTAGAGCCTTGAACTTGTTAGTAGAATAGACATTTGCTGCAGGCAGCTGCAGCTCAAGTCAAACCAATTTATTTAGTGTAGATTAATAATTTGATACAATTATTTTCTAAGGACACTTACTAGGGTTATTTTAGAATGTTCAGTCATTTCACAGTCTTAAATGTGCTCTATGATGAATGTAGCTGGATTTATACTTCTAAGTCAGTTTTGTTTCATTTCAGCTTCTTATTCTAAGCAGATGCTCTACAAAGATGAACAGAGGTCAAATCATCAGCTGTTGGCTGTAATGCTGTCCCCTTTCTGCTAGTTCAGTGAGCTCAAATCCCATAAATCTCCTTGATCTTGAAATACACAAAAGCAGATTGGAAACTTAAAAGAAAAACCTGAGCATTTAGCTGCCTCAGAAATGTCTTTCCAAATATACATTCTGCAAGATTTATCTTGCAAAGCTTGTTAACAGATCTGTTCAGTAATGGGCATCTTTTGACTGGTGTTTAAGTAAAGCGACATTGATTCCACTGAGAGAGAGTAAGTAAAGGCTACCGATAAAATATCTGAGCCTATATTTGCACTTCTTCAGAAATGAGGGCATATACCTGAATTTATACAATTGTAGAAAATATACTCATGTTTTAAGGTACATCTGGCTACTCTGTCATCACATAAACATTCAATACAATTTGCAATATCCATGGATAGACAGTTGCTTGTTCACAAGGAAACGTGTCTGTGGCAGGCATTAGGTGATATAAACCAACAGGTTAGGCCTGATAATCTGGGGCTCTAACTGTCTATTTCAATAATATTCATCCCTATTAGCCTTTTCTGGCCTTAAGATGTATGCTGATCATGTTTAGGAAGCTCCTTACTTGTTTGTGCTTGTGTCTGCAGTTTTCCAGCTCATCCATCTCATGCACAGACTTAGAAGAAGCCCAGAGATGCAGGCTCACCAGGGCAGGCCTGCACTCTGCCCAGCCACAGCCTGCGCTCAGACAGCCACCACCAAGACCCATCTTATCAGTGCTGCTTTCTCCTTCAGAAGGGCTCTGCCGTATTAACTCAGGAAGGATCTTCAGATGCGGCAGAGGGCTGGCTGCTGGCTGGAGAGTTTTTTCCAGCAGTGCCAGCCAGCTCCAAGTGACTGGATGTATGCCCATCATGTTAATTAAGAAATCGCTGCTGTTACTGGGTGACGAGTATGTGTCAGATTGCTCCACAGAGTGCCAGACGCTGTGCCCTGATGCCACATGAATGTCTTGTAACAAGACAGGAGATGGGCCACGTCTGGGGGCCCTCCATGGGAAGCATTCTCCTTTGGCATGAGTGTGGAGTCTCCCTTTTGTGAAGGCCCCGCTGGGGAGGGTTTCAGATGTCTCCAGCACTGTCTTAACTTTTTCTGCATTGACTCAGAAGCAAAACTCATTCAATTGATTAATGCTGAATGCACAGTTCACCCATCCATCTTTTTTTTCTGTCTCTTATTTTAGTTTTCCTATTGATCTCTGCCACCACAAGAAAATCTGTGAGATGTGGGCACAATATAATGAAGCTGGAAGAAGTGACATTTCTTTGTCCCTGAAGGCATTCTCAGCAACCTGCAAAAGTTAAAAAAGGATGCCACATTCTAAAATCAGTTTATGTTTCAGTTCAGGTTATGACACACACAGTCAATGTATAAGGCTAATCGAGATGCCATTCCAGGATGACTCAACGCCCAGGAATCCCTGTGAAAGAGGTGGAGGACATGGGACATTTACTGCAGGAAAGGTGACCTGTTGGAGGAGACGTGTTGGAGGAAGAGACCAAAAGACAAAGGGTCCCACCCAGAGTAAAGGAAATGAAATAAGACTGATAACATTAAGGGAGATCAAAAGTCTCTCTTGCCCACATCCTCTCCCTGTCAAGATCTATATGAGACACTTAGAAGAAAAGCCTAATGGGACAGTGCCCTGATGCTACCAGTTAGCCCTTAGCCTTGAGCTCTCACCTGCTTAGCGACTTTCAGAGATGGAAGTTGTAACTGTTTCATCTCTGTCTAATGGCTTGGTAGGCTTTATTTCCAATGATTTTTCTAAAGTTTTTTTGAGCAGACTCATACTTTTGGCTTTCTCAACACCCTTTACAACATGCTGTGGCAATGAATTCCAGCTTAAGAGCAGTACGTAAAAACCCTTTGTTTATAACCTGTCACTCGATCATTTCATTGCATGTCCCTCCATTCTCGCATTGTGTGAAGCAGTCGGTAATTATTCCCCATTCATTTTCTCTGTGGTGTTCATGATTTTATACTTTTTGTGCCTTTTCTAGTTTTATGTTTTAATGTTTGATTAATCAAAACCATGTGAAGTTTTTGATGTGTGAGCTTGTTGCAGATTTTTGCAATGGCCTACTCTATTTTTTTTTTTTTTTTTCTCCATATTCCTTTCTCATTAGTTTTTAACTTTTGATTTTCCTTCTTCACCAATGCTGAAAACTGAATGGATGTTTTCAAGAATTACATAGAAAAATCCAAGTTCTCTTTCATGAGTAATATTTGCTTTATGGAACTTAACGAGATGCAGAACTTCAGAACTGAGGTGTTTTTATCTAATGTAAAAACAGAAATAAAAACATGGAAAAGAAAACAAGGATGCATATATTTGTAAGAAGATGAATGATACAAACTCTGTTTTCCTTCAGAGAAAAACAGGTAGCTGAATGAAAGAAAGCTACAGAGAAGCAAATTACAGTGTCAGAGAGAAGAGTTGATCAAGATGTGGACCATACAACCCTGCTCGTCACATTCAGATGAAGCAGGCATTATCGATGAGGAATAACAACATATAGTGCAATTCCTGGTGAAGACAGATGGTAAACTTGTGATGATGATGGAAACTCAGTGGAAATGGGAGGAGAAGGAAAGGTGAGAGAAGAAATGATCTGGCTGTTTGGCACACAAATGCACCAGGAACCACTCATCAGAGGGGCCCAGGTGCAGTGTAGGAAGACAAGGGAAGCAAGAGGTGAGTGTTGGCCAGCAGCATAAACAGCCTCATTCCAGCCATCGTACTGCTGCCCGTACTAACTGCAAAATACCACTGAAGAGAAATACAAAACTAGAAGACTAGTCCCAAGTTCCATTTCTGTTATTTTTCAAATTGTAAGAATGTGAGCTGAATGAGAATATATATATACATACATATATATATATAAAATTTTCCACACATCTAGTGACAGAAAGTAGTTTACTTGTAATGTATTGGCTCTGTTAATGAGTTACATATGAATTTACAGCCATTATTGCCTTAAGAGGTTTCCAGCAGTTCTGTCCTACAATATTTCATGTGAAAATTCATGTGCTCCGAGCATTATTACTCTCTATTGCACCTAAGGTATTGTAGTGCACATATGTTGGCTTTATCCTAGCAAAATAGTTTAATTGTTTCAGTCTCTTGCAAGGAGATGACCATCAGTAAAAGTGATTTTTACACTTCTCTATTGACTCCATGAATATCTAGATAGTTAAATTAACCTGATTATCTCCAAAGTAATATAAAATGTTAACTCACTTGACTAGGAATAAGATGGAGACCAGACAATTTCTCCATATGCACAGTTTAAAATCTGTTTAATAATGGTAACAGGCAGCTTCTTCCAAACAAAAGTAAACACTACAGTGATATCCACAAATGATGCAGAATTCAAGCTTCCCAAGGCAGTGGAGAGTATCTGATTTGTCCCATCACCTCACTAGAGGTATCAGAGATATCAGAGGTATCAGAGATATTTGGTATCTCTGATGGTGTGTTCCCTGGACACCAGAGACAGAAAATCCTAGGAGAGGAACCTATTATGCCTTTCTGGCAATTTTCTGTCTCCCTGGTGAGAACAACAAGGACAACCCAGTGCACCTTGCTCACCCAAGCACTGAGGAACACCAGCACTGCTCCACCACAGCAGTCCATGTGGCTGACCATGGCTGGGAGCTTCTCAGGCTGCAGCAGAGCTGCTCTCAGGACACTGGTTGGAGGACTGGGCTGGTGTGTGTTCAGCTCTGCTGGTGCTGAGGCAACCAAAAAAGATGTTGGGTACAGGCTAAAGCATCCAACAAGCCTGGGTGTTTCACCTTCTCTTTCACAGTGCCCTGCTACCATGCTAGAGGTGACATCTTCAGGCCCACATATATATTGCTGTGCTGGATGTGTCTGGGCTAGCCTCCACATTTAACTAATGCCATAGACAACGCTTCTGATACCTGGGAGTACTAGTCACATGCACATTAACAGGCTGTGAAACAGAAGAAAAAATCTTCTCCATCACCTCCGTCTCCTCTGGTGCCTGGGGTCAGACTGTCTGTGTCTAGAACAAGCAGCTGTTTCCGCTTGCAAAAGCTCCACTACATGAACAGAGACCCTGGAAAATTACAAAGTCTCCTGAGCCTCCACAGATTGCAATGCATAAAATAAAATGCTAGGGGAAGACTGAAGTTCAGGGCCTTCTTTTCCTCATGACAGCTCTGTTTCCACTTCGCTTGGTATTTGAATTCATGCCTTGGCTACTTTTAAAATCACCTCTTGCACAGCAACCTCTTCTCATATTCAGATTTCAGTCATCCCCTGAGGTAAATAAAAGCTGGTGGCTGCTGGTTTAGGAACCCACAACCCTAACTGATATCCCTGAAAGAGAGGAATTTGCCTTTTTATTCCACATGGATGTGCTGGGAAATCACAGTAGATTTCCCAGGAAGTCATGTCAAAGACTTCATATATGAAATCACATAATCTGGAATTGCTTTTTGGTGTGACTAAAGTCTCTTCTACACCAACCCAGGGAAAAAATATCAAATCATACAAGAACTGTATTAATTTTATTTGGCACACTGACAGTTCTGACTTCATGTATGGAATTGAATAGGTATTTACTTCACAGATCCAAAAGGTATGGGCCAAATGATCACTGCTGTTAGTCCACTGAAGTAAATGAAATTAAAGGAGGGTGAATCATTTGTGAGAGCCTAAGATAATTCATTAATTTGAAATATTTTTTTCATCTATTTGGTTGCAATGGTAAATGTATTGTGGACAGGCTTTTTCAATTTGGGAGAACGTGATAAGGTCTGGAGTAACTCTATGCAGAGATTCCAGATGATGGCGTAGAAACGAAAACAAACTTTTCTGGCTGCTGAACCAGGAGTCTTATTAGGCTTATTAGGCTGAGAGGAGGGATTAAAGGACAATCAGAGCATGGTAAGAATTATAATCTGTGCAATGTAGGACAGTTAGAGAAACAGTCTGCCCTGGGATTTCCTCTGGGTTTACAAATGATAACTGAGGAACGGTAAAGCTAAAATGGCAAGGTTTGCAACTTGAAGGAAAAGCTCCGGACTATTAATCACAGGTGTCAGAGGGACAGGATTAAGCGCAGAGACAGCTGCATAACGTGGGACTCATCCTACTTTAGTTTCCTTGTCCTGCCCAAGAAGCAAGAGACGATCAGGCAGCTCAGCTGAGACAGTCTGCATTTACTGCACTGTAGTCAGTCAGAAACAGAACTGCTTCCAGAGATTTTGTACATCCTGCCTAAGGAAAAAAAAAAAAAAAAAAAAAAAGACAAACAAACAACAACAACGACAACAAAAACAAAAATATTATCCTTGGTCTTTGTAAAGAATTTAAAGAGTTTGTCTCTATGTGACTTATATCACCAGCTACCTTTTGTTTCACCTCCTAGCTGTGAGAAATGCACATCAATAAGGACAGAATGACATTGAGGAGACCCCTGCAGGGGCTGGGTCAGATCATTAATTCTCAAAACACCCACTCCCCGTTTCTTTGCACAACTGCTTTGCTCTCTCCCCACTCCTTATTATCCCCCTGCACACCATCAAGCACCCTTCCATCCTAGCTGGTGATAACAGTGCAGAGCAGGCAGGCAGGAGCTGCCTGAGCAGAGTGGGAGGGAAGGAAAAGCACCACTCCTCAGGCTTGCTCGCTGTGCAGGCTGAGTAATTTTTCAGATACAGAGACACACACACAAAAAAAGATAGTGGCGGCTCAGGAGACTGATTGTGCTTGACGTCTCTTTTTCATGCCCTAAATATTGCTAGGGCTAGGGAGAAGGATTTTGTAGAATCAGAATAAAGTACTTAAACATATTTAAAGTCACCTAAATTCTGATTTTTTTTATTACTATTATTTTAGTTATATTTCATTTCAGTACAAAATGCAATCTCTTTTTAATACTTTGAATTGCCTGCCAAAAATATTCAATTTCTGACCGTTTTTTATCAGACATCTTTTCTGTGGATGTAGGGAGATTTTTGAAAAACTGCTTCCTTTAAATGCTGTCTTTACATTTGGGACCCTCAGCTGCTTGGGGGCCTTGGCTGGTGGCACAGAGGTCCCTTTTAGGCTGAAGCCATTTACAATAACCAAAGTCATTACTATTTATTTTTTAAAAAGTTTGTGGATTTCTGACCTCTTTGACTTGCATATTTGTAATTTTGGAGTCTGTGCTCAGACACATCTAATAATAAAGAGAGGTATAATAACATATACCTACAGCTGTTTCTATCCCTCATCAACAATGGTGATGTTTTCCACATTCCAAAGGTTCCCATATGCCACACAAGAAAAAAACAGGTTTTTAGTCCCTGGAGCCACCTCACCTTCTCAGCTAGTCCATTTTTATTTTTTTAATGACTTTTACTTCTATTGAATCCCGTTTCCAATTTCACTACACCTAGACCCTTTCTTTTCTCTCCTTTTCTATGCCTATAATTGAAAATCAGAACTCCTTGCTTCTTCACTCAACTGCAAGAGAGCATGAAGGCTGAAGCTTAAAAGAATGAAAATTGAACTGCGAATAGATGGCTGTATATGGTCACTTTATTTAATAGAGGTTCAGCTTTTTAATAATCCATTGTGTGATTACAGAATTAAAGAGCAAGGAAAATCCGGAAAAAGCAAACAAAAATGATAGAGAACAATTACCAAAATGAAACAAACTAATGATGAATGATGCTTACTTTAAAACAATATTTTATTGAATTAGGAATAATTTGACCTATATTGGAAACTGAAGGAATTATAGTGATTGTACTGGGATAATGCCAGAAAGCAGCTTGGCTGCATTATTAAGCTCGAATGAATCAGCTTCGACTATGAAATGCATTGCTAAGTAGACAAGGACAGTAACAAATTATAGAAGAGAAAGTGAGGGAAGAGAGAGGACATTTTGTCACTGCATGGTATGCGTGCAAGCATTGATCATCTGTCTTGATGAGGACAGTTCAGGGAGGTGGGGAAATACCTGCATTCTCAGAAAACGAAATCAAACCTTGGCACAAGGCCACCATGATCACATCTGATGGTATTAAAGCACAGGTAGCAGCCTGCAGTTCAGTGTACTTAGCAGAATCCTGGGGCTGGATCGAGGTCCTTTGGGAGAAGGCAGGTCCTTTTCATGTGCAGGGATGGTCTCGTGCTGTGTCTGTTTGCCATCTTGCCAACAAGGCAGGCAGATCAATGTAGGCATTATTTATTACAGATGCTGATAACGCAAATATACCAATGTTCTTAACACAAAATAGAGCAGCATAAGGTGCCAGGGTGAGAAGGGCAATTATAAATGGAGATTAATTCAATCTTGGTTACGGCTTTCCTATGTCTGCGATGCTAATGGAGTTGCTCGGTTGCTACTAAAATTAGCTTTTAAACCAAACAGTAAATGAAGACTACTTTGTGGTCTACAGCAGCAACATAAGCCTGTCATGTGTGTGTCTGTGTTTTAAGGCAAATGTTCTCAGGTGCTAAACCAATAACTAAGGAAGAACACGCTCTCAGCAACCTCTTGCTTCTAGAAGACAGATGCATGTATGTAGATACATGCAAACCATGTGGACTAGTGCTGGGGGCGTTTAATGTGCCAGTTACTACAGCATGAGGAAGCGACCTGATGCCACTTTGGGACAGAAGGTGGTTGAATGACACAAACCAACCCTCTAATTGCACAGATGAGGACACTCAACATCACAGAAAATAACTTGTTATTAATGGGCTACATTTAGTCAGTGAGAGGTCTTTTGGAGGCACTAAGCAGCATGACTACAGATACTACTATTTAATAGCAGAATTTGAGGCTGGTTTTCAAGCTTTCAGCTGCAGAAATATCTGCTGTTAATTTTTGCTGCAGGGTTAGAACAGCCTATAGATTTCACACTGGAATTTTTAGACCTTTGTTGTATGTTTATATGCTACAGGCCCCTTCTCTTCTGTTAGGGATTGTCTCATGGGCTTGATTCACCATCTGTAATTTCCTTACGGTGCTGAACTTTAAGACATCAGTTTCTTTCACAATTTAAACATGCTTTTTATGCTTTTTTGAAAAAGAAAGAGAGAGAAACAAATGAATATATTACTCAGTGTTTTGAAACATGTTTCTGTCTAACTTATGAACTAGATGTAGATCAATTTTCTCAAACTTTTTTTAGGAAAAATAAAGCAAACAATTTCACATCTCTATAGACAAAGACATGAAGTCCCGTTTTTCTTGTTGTTGTTTTGTTTTGTTTTTAAGTAAATACAGAAGGAAATTTAGTTTGGGTCAATTGTTTTTTTGAGAAACTTTGAAGTATTTCTATTGAGTTACGAGAATTATCTTACTCAAACAACAGATTGTCTTTCAACATGAAAAAAAAATAAACTGTCACAATTAAATACAGTGAAATTAAAGAGAGATGAAATTTTTTGTAATTGCTTTTGAAAAATTTTGATGGCAAAAAGATTGCCAGAACTGACACTTTCCTGTAAATGGATTTGACTTGAATGAATCAGCATTATTTCACAGAAAAACTCTGTGCTCAAAATTACATCAGTGTACCACAGATTCATTCTCAAAGAGAGTTTACTTCCATACCATCCCTTTCCTAAATGCATGAATTCTGACTGTTTGAAGAACACCCTAAGGGGCTACTTTGTATGTTAAAGATATTTTTCTGATTTAATTCAGACCTTACAATTTTGATCACCTAATTGGGGTTGGGGTGGGGTGCTGAAATATGATCTCTCAGTTGAGATTTGACTTTTTATTTTTAACCTGAAACAAAATGTATTTGGCTGTCTGAGTTCTTCACTATATGTAATTTAAAAGAAATAAGTTTAGAACTTAGACACATGAATTACTCAGCAATGAATAGAAAATAACTTGCTTTTGTACATGGTTGAGTCCAAATATCTCTTTAAAAGCTGAAGCACTAAATTTATTTGGAAGGGAATTTGATTTGCTTTTTGAAAATACCAATAGTTTTCAGAGCAAACATTCCTGTTCATGAAGGGCTGTTTGTTTATGTTATTAAGTCAATGCAAATTTGGACTGATCATGAACACTTCTCTGTGAAATGCCAGGCATGAAGATTGTTCCCTTTTTTGATGCAAAATGTCCCAGCATGAAGGAAGATTAATCTTCAGGATCCCAGACTCTGAAGGGCAGGAAGAACCAGAGCTTGTTCTTCCTTTGACTGTGGTGAATCCAGGATCCCATCCTTGCCTGTAAAACTTGAAAAGCTGATTTTTTTTTAATTTTATTTTTTATTTTTCCCAGGTAAGTGCTGAGGTTAGTTTATGAACATTTATTAAACATTTAGAGTTCACCCGGTAGAGAGACTGCTATAGTTAATGTTTTATTTAAAAGCTCCAGATTAGGGTTGCTGCAAGGGAAGATAATCTTCATGTGTGAGGAAAAGTGTTGGCCACGTCCCATAAGTGTACTGAACAGTGACACCTCTGGGTTATGATTAAATTATTTTTATCAGTTGAAGGTGTGGCTCCTGTTTTGAATCAAATGTCTAAAAACAGTGAGTTTTGGATTTCTGATTTTTTACCTTAAATGTTCCTTATAATTTGCTGTAGTCTACATGCAAAATATCTGTTAAAGCACCAAAATTGTTCAGGATAGAGTAAAGAAAATATAATTCCTTCAGCTAGTTTAAAAAAATGTGTACCTGCCTTCAAGATGCAACACAGAGAGGCAAAGCTGGTTTCACCTCAGTTTGATGTTAGGCATGTCTGACATCCCTGTCAAAAGCACCTGTCATATTGCATTACTTTGGATTAAACTTTGGTCCTTCAACCTCTCCCTTAATTCCACCTGTTCAAGGAGTGCATGGAGTGAAACATCAGCTCACCAGGATTTCTGAGTTCTTTGCTTCTAAAGTACTCTGAGGACTGCAAACTGGGAAAGGAAACTGATCACCAGTCATGCTGATCTACAGATTTATGGGTTTCGTTTGTTTTTAACCTGGAGAAACAAGAAAAGATGTTCATACCAGAAGCTTCTTCACAAACAAACAGACAAACAAACAAAAAACTCTGTAACAACTGTTTGGCATCTGTCTGAAAAGATACTGATATTATGAATGGATGAAAGGCATTGCAGCACTGGGTGCACAGCAGGTGCATTTGTACTGCATAACTTAAAGCAGTTTGTCAATAATTTCCTGCACGATGGAGATAATATTGGAAAATGTTAGAAGCAGTGTCACATTTGTCACCTGCACACAGAGGCAGCATGGACTTTTCTGCTGCAAGCAAGAATTTGGAGCTGTTCCTCCTCATCAGTCTGCCAATATGATTTACACTTCAGATAAGCTCAAGCACAGTAAAGAAAAAGCCTGACTGAGCACCCTCCTTTAACTGTGGTGCACAGACAATACAGCACACAACCTAACCCACAACCCATAAGGGGGGAATGGTATCTTGGGGACTGGCTGAAAAAATCTGTGCTGGTAAGTGGAGCTCTTGGTCCCGATGTCAGTGGGGATCCCAAAGTCTCCCCAGGCAAATTTGCTGTTGAAAACTGGGGCAAGGCACTTCAGAAAACAAACAAACAACAACAAACCGAAATCAAACCAAACCAAAAACTTAGCTGTGTTCATGGTTGCAAAGTGAAGGCTGGGTCTGACTGTAGAAAAAGGCAAGTTCTGCACCAGTGGCAGAGCTTCTGAAGAGTGAGCTGTTTGGGCTGTCACCAAACAGCACTCCCAAAGAGCCCTCTGCCAGCCTCAGTGACAGGCACAGACCTATTTAGGGTGCTTTTCTGCCTCAGCCTTTTCCTCTCCCTCTGTTCCCCATTACTGCATCCCACAGAGTACAAGCAAGCAGCAGCGTTTTTCTCCCTGGAGTCAGACAAAAACGGTTCCCATCCCTTGGCGGCCTCCATGCAGGTAGGGACATAAATTTTCAACAGATAAGGGAAACACACATGAGAATTGTGCCATTAAGGATTCAGGATTCACTATGTATAAAAGACTGAAATCATGAATATTTACTAATTACTGAAATCTGGATGCTTTCTCACCTGTTTTACTCTTTTATTGCACTCTTAGCAGATGTTACTGAAGGAATATTAACATCAAAAGTAAACACCATGGTGAAAATGTTTGATGGTTGTTACTGAGTGCCACAATTGAAGTAGAAGCAGGGTGGCATTTATGACCTTTCTTTCACCATTTCCCTGATGCTGATGTGATCATGGGCAAGCTGGAATGTGGGAGGCTCCCTCCAAACACCAGGTCTCATTTTCGTGCTGTGGGGTAATATAGCCCTGGCACAGGCTGCCCAGAGAGGCTGTGGGGTCTCCTCCTGGGAGATCTCCTAAAGCCACCTGGACATGGCCTTGTGCAGCCTGCTCTGGGTGTCCCTGCTGGAGCAGGGGTTCAGCCAGGTGGGCTCCAGAGGTCCCTGCTCACTTCAGCCTTTTTCTGATCCTGTGATTTTGAGCACAGTGCCATGCATAATTTAGAGCAGCTCAAGGGCTGCCCTTCCTTTCCCTGTCTTTGGGTCATCCTAACTCTCTTGCAGGCACTGCTTTGCCCTGGCAGAGGCATCCCCAGGCAATGGCAACCCCCAGCCAGTACATGGGAGCCAGCATTGCCATCCCCTTGTGAAATTCCCCGTCTGGGTGCAGCCTGCACATACTGAATCCAAATCCAGCCGCCGGGATGCCATTACTGGCCTGTCTGTCACATTGCTATTAGTGTGACGGAGAGGAACGACTCTAGACAGGAAAAGACATTAGCAAAGGTCATTAATGAGAGGTTCTGGGTATTCTTAGAAAATCGCAGCATTAGTGGGATGACTTGAAATATTTATTAACATGGGGAATTATGTCAGTTTGCAGATATTTCTCATTACCCTACTTTTTTTTTTTCTTTCTTTCTTTCTTTTTTTTTTTTTTTTCCTTTTTGCAAGGCTACAAAGCAGGCCTGTGTGAAATCCAGCAGCGGTCTCTTCAATCACAGAAAGTGCTTTTAGAAAACATTATGGTAATGCTCAGCACTAAACGCTGTTTGTCCCTGAAAAAAAAAAAAAAAAAAAAAAAGTAAAAAAAAGAAAAATCATTGGGAAGAAAATAAGAAAGCAGCACAGAGAGAACAGTGTTCTCTGCAGGAAAGCAGCTTCTTCATCTGCAAATGTTTTTAGAACGCAAAATCAGGATGGTTTCAAGCAACAAAATTCAGGTGGTAAATAATTCCCAAGCTTGAATGCAAGTCATGTTCTAGTCAAAGGAAAATCCAAAAACATTGTTTTCATTGGTGGACTTCCTTCTATTTGCCATGTATGTTTATGACCCAAAAGAAAGTATGTAAGAGTGGTTAAAGAACAAACATTTAGGGTAAATTTTGAGCTAGTTGGTAAAATGAATATCTAATACATATTTGGAAGTTCTTTGTAGGTGCTGGTGAGGCTGGATGCCACAAAATTTTAATCCTTTCCTTACAGAAAGCTTAATGTCTTCCAAATGCCCATCATAACTACTTTGCAACATTTGGAGTCATGACATCCTCTGCAAACACTGCTGATGTCTGCCTACAATTGTAGGCTGGAAAAGTACAGAAACTGCACAGAATTAATTTGCAGGAGTGGCTTTCAATATATAGGTTCTCAAGGCCTATGCAGAATCTGACCCATGTAGGAGAACTGCTACCAGAAAAATCGTGTTTGAACATTAAACACATGCACACCTCCAGATGAGCACAAGCACCCACTCAAAGTGAGCCTGAACGCTGATGGTAGAGGCTGCGTGTTCAAATTGTTGCTGCAGCAGTGGAGGGGCTGTTAGAGTTACCTGATGAAAGGAAAAATGATGATAGCCTTCATATTTGTGAGCATTTAGGTGATTGTCATAAACAGGCAACAGAGCATTTGTCTTTCATGTAGGATGCCAGGCAGAGATTGCCATGTGGGTGTGTGGCTGTGCGTGTGTTTGTTGTGATCGACTTAGCTCAAGTCAATAATTCTGCTGAGATAAGTACCAGAAGTGCCAGAGGCAAACGAAGGCAGTAAAAGGCACCTTGCTAAACATCTCTGGATTCTAAAATAGAGTGTCGTACCTGCACAGTTACTATCTAAAAGGCGTTGGCAGCCAGTTCTGGGCAGAAATTGATTTAGACTGGAAAACTATTAAAATATAAGAATTTACTACGCAAGAAAAACTATCAGATGATTTTGTTGTTAGTGTTGCTTTTAGTAATCACTATAATGATTAATCATTTGCCTTCTCTGTATCTAAAACAAAGCAAGGTATCAGGGAGCAAACAGAGATGTAAATAATCATGTAAACATGGGCTTTAGAAATTTTCTATTAAGCCTGCCACACCTGTTCCTCTTGTCAATGGGGGAAGCACCTTGAAGAAGGAAGCACAGTGTATTATTAATTTTTTTTTAAATGTAAATGAAGGAACATAGAACCTATAACATATATCGACTACTGAGTCATTAAAGGAACTCTGAGGAGCTCAAATTCAGAGGGAAAATGCCTACATAAAATTATACCAAGCAAATCTGGCATGGCAGTTTTCCATTAATGCAAAAGAAAGCGTTTCATTATTGATAAGCAGAATGCATTCTATGTTTAAGTAGCTGGGTTCAACACAAGGGCTGAACTAACAGGCATGTTTACCATGCACAGCCCAAAAGTGGGTCAAAAACAAAGGAAGGTGACCTTAAAATCTTCATTTCAGATGTCGTTTACAAATCTGGATATGAAGCTTATAAATGTCTTGGTCATCTGTCCCCCTGTTTTAGAGAAGTGACAAAAACAACATTGATCATATTTCTTTCCAAAGTTACAGACCATTGACCCTGGGGGTGCAAAAATTCCACGATATTCTCTCATTCATTTAAGTAGAACTTCTCAAGTGACGAAATGTTCATCAGCATGAATAAAGACTACCCCAGAAAGATCTTCATAGTATTGCAAGATGGGTTTTCTTCTTGTATTTATTAAAAAATATAGGACACCTTAAAATGGAGCATTGTTGCTTAGATTTAATTATATATATATTTGTAACATGGTAAGTACGTTCTCCCAGACTGCAATAATATCACTTTTGGGTGTAAATTCCTAGAGAAATGATTCCATTGTATAAACATAAAATGCATTTTATTATTTTTGCCATTACTATTGTTATTGCTACAACTATTATTTCTATTATTGTTGTTGTTAGTGAAAAATGCTCTCCAGAAAATCTCTTTCAAGAGCATTCATGCACAAGGAAATTCCTACACTTTTATTAAAGTAATTTTCTTAAGACAAAACTTTTTGTCATGTTGTCCCACCACATATTTTCATCCTTTACGTGTGAAGGAATTAAAAAGGCCTTACGGCTTTAACAAAGACCATTCCTCAGCATGACCTCTAGGAACAGCAGAGGTCAACTATCTAAATGGAGTTCAACTGTAATTCATCTTTAAAATGCCTATAACATTCACTGAAAAATGGTGTCTTCCCCAGAAATTTAAAATGCTACAGAAAGCACATCAACTCCTCTGAAAAATAGTACATTTCTACCCTGAAGGGCTATACAGCACAAATGAAAAATCCTCCAAATGAGTAATTTCTGAAGCCTCAAATTGCAGTAATGCCATTTGAGAACCTGTCAGCAGTTACGAAGAAGCTGGACTCTGACCAGTTTGGGTTTTGTGCTGAGGAACGTACGTGGCTGATGAAGCTCCTAAAAATAACTGCTGTCCATCCTGCCTTTGTACCTGGTGATGGACCCCAAACCTTTCCACGCAACATCAATGAGATGCCAGTGGCATGGTAGGTCACGGTTTTTGGAGCCGTGGTAGGAGAGAAGAAGCTTGTTGCTGCACTCATGAAGTGAAACTGTAGCTGAGATGAGAAAAGTGCAGTGAAAAATGAAGACAAGCTGTAAGCCCTCAGAAACTAATTGGCAGCACAACCAGTTTCATTCACTAACTCATGGGCATAAAACCAAATTGCTTTCTCATCATGAAAATAGTGAGGGTTTTTAATACTTTTCTTTTAGGCTTTCATCCCTTTTACTATTTTTCGTCTACAGTTTTATTGTTTCCTTTTGTTGGAACATTGCTTTTCTTTTTCCTCTTAGTTTTAGCATTTTTGCAAATCTAGCTCCTATGCACATATGCTACTTGGTGAACTAAACCAAGAGGTGGTAAGTGGAGACAAGCAAGGAATTCTCATTTTAAAACCTCACAACTTGTGCAAAGTGAAAAGTTATTGAGATACAGGCCAAAAAGTGCTGAGAGTCATAGCTCTATGTGTGTGTCTAACTTCAAAAACTAATAACCCTCTGGGAGAATTCACAATAGTCTGAAAAGAAGAGAGACAGACCCACTGTACTATCGCTAACGTGGAAATTTTCTTTTTTCTTTGTTATCTGAAATAATAATTAAAGTCATGCAGCCTAAAAGAGTTTTTGGCCATGTGCATCAACACAACAAAAGTCACCACTTAGCACAGCACAACAATATATCGTAATGAGCAGTGTCTTTTCATGCAGCAAAAACATTCCTTCAGTGGTAAACCAGGTGCAAGTCTGTGGTGAAAAATGAGAAGGCTCCACAAAGAAATACTCGCTCTTTTCCCTGTAATTCTGCTGGTCATGTCAAAACACACAGGGAAGGAATATTCTCATATGCAGTTAGAGCCCTGTCTTAGTCACCTCAAACATATAATTTTATATGAACTAAGATTCCCTCTCAACCATTACTTGGCTTCAAATAGATCATGTGGGATTTTTGTTTCCTTGCTTTTTTAAAATATTAACACTTGAGAAAGAGCAATTTGAGTGAATGGAAGTCTTGGGAATAACAATACATTCAATTAAATACCACCGTTTTATTACTGAGTATGACAATTTGGTAGCAGCAGTGTCCATGTACTCTTAAAAGGATAGATGGAGCATGCAGCATATGCAAAAAGCCAAGGTCAGGAAACTAAAAGACAGCTCCAAATGTTTTCCAAAACCAGTTTTCAGCCTCTCTCAAAATGATGCAACATTTATAAATCAGCTGGGTCAGAGGTAGGTAATGACACAAAGAGAAAACAGGATAGGCTGAATAAAACACATCACCCACCTACAATTGCATGTCTTCAGTCATCAGTACAATTCCATCAGAAACGGACCTGCTGGGTGGGTGGGAATGTGGTATTTCCCGCTACCTACCTCTTCAGTCTTCGGCTTCTCTGTTAGCACCCTTCATCACTGACAGACTGATAAGAAAACCAGCTCTGGGTTCCAAGTCATCAATATTTATTGTGGGACAGACCAAGAAACCCACCTTCACTATCTGTCTGAAGAGCTATACCCACTCTGAATTAATTCCTACCCAAAGGAGAACAGTTTCTAATATGGGATTTTAGGACAAAGTGCCATCCATACAAACTATCAGGCTTGGTCATGAGAAATGGCCCAGGGTAGAGCAGACATAGATAGTAAATCCCTATTTTGTCCCCATTTGAATTACTAGAGCTTGAAAATGGAGAATGATACCATACACAGATGGGCCACAAGATGCTAATGACTCTTGAGCAGTACAGCCCTGACCTGGATTTAAACTGACAGCCAGAGAGGAATGAGATACAGAGCCTCTCCCTCAAGTCATCTAATTCTTTTTCCTGTGATGTGATTTTAATATAATTCTTTGCATTCACATAGCATAGCTTAATCCGAATTAGCTTTTTGAGCAAGATCTGACATGGGCTGATCATTTTGCCTTTCCAACTTGTTTTATCCCAGCCAGGCTTCATTTTAGATCTCCTTCATATTTCCTCCAGCTGTTTTGTTGTGACCTTCAGTAGCTCTAGCCTCCCTCTGGCTGACCCAGATGCTTTGCTGCTGTAATCTGAATCCCCAGCTCTCAGAGGTCACCCCTGCTCCAAAGCTCCTTTCTAAGCTTTCAGTAAGCTCTTTCACAGAAAGCTCTTAAAGGAATATAGTTATCATGACATATGAAAGAAGGAGCTATTGTCATTAGAAACTGCTTATGACATAGGGGAAAGAGGATAAGAACAAATGGCTGCTTTTAATAATGAAGGGGAATTATCAGCAAAGATCCCAAAGATTTTAAGCTTGAACTTGTGAAGCACCTATATGTGACTGGAGAAGGAGGTGAATGACAAAGATTTTGTGAATGATAAAAAATGATTTAGTAAAATCAGTTCTAAAGTGAAGAAAATCTCAGATCATCAGTTGCCCACAGCTGAGGTATCAAGAAATGGAAGAAAGGTTGTTTTGTATTTGCCCTTTCTCTTTCTTGTTGTAAGTATCCAACTGGCCAGTGTCAGAGACAGGCTGCTGAGCTAGAGGAGTTGTCATCCTGACTTTGTATGGGCATCCTCCTGCAATTAAGAAGGAAGGGCTGTACAGAAACCATCTACCAAAAACACTTTCATGTGTTGAATGAAGAAAAATAATCACAATGTCCTGCTCAGATACCTCCAGTTCACAATCAGTACAGCCTCCAAAAGAGATTGTACAGATGGCACTTATATTTGGACATGCAGGAAGTGTGTTTCCAAGGCAGGATCATCCCAAGAAAATTCTAGCCAAGGAAGAGTCCTGTTCAGATCTTGTGTTGCCCAGATCTTTGGATGCTGTGTTAACATATGTGCCTGTGCAACCCATCCTGCTCAGGAGAATTTTGTGAACCAGCTTCCACAATCAAATATTCTGCTGCATGAGGAACGAGCTGATGATGATTTCAAGTGAGCTATAAATAAACTGAAGAACATTAAACAAGCAAGTCACATGATGGATGTGGAGATTAGCTATTATGAGGAACAATAACAACTTCTCATGGGGGAAAATAAGAGCACACACAATATAGTTGTTGCTAATAGGCCAGGCTTTGTGTCAGGTGTAGAAAGCAGACAGCAACAGAAGGAAATATGAGCTACATGTACTTCTTGGCATGGACATACTCTGAATGCAACAAGCAAAAACCATCCTAAGAGACAGGCCAAAAGCTGTTTACATAACTATTGGGGGGAAGGGAGGGAAGAGAGAGAGAGAAAAAGGAAGGAAGAAATGATCCAAACAGGATGCTATATTTCAGGACATAAGGTGGGAAGTGTTAGTCACAGCATCAGGCATGCACATCTTTCATCCAGAGAGAGGAACCGTCTGTGTGAAAGCATTGGCTCCACTTTCCAAAGCTATCTGGTACAATGTGTTTTCAAAGGATGCAGGGAAAGATCACGAAATGAGATACTGAATGGGGGAGCACGTCTTGTCAGATGGATAAGTTAGTCTTCCCCTTTGCTACTGAATCACAATGAACAGCCTCTCTAAAGTACTACAAAGAATGGAAATTTCATCAACTACTCACCTACAAAAACAACATTCAATTTGCTTCCATCCATCCAAAGAGATAAGAAGCCATAACTTTCGCTGGAAGGTACCAGAAGCTTGGAAATTGAGGAGGTTTCTGAGTTCCCAATAACAAACACAAACAAACAAAAAAAATCTGAGAAAATGCAAAAGTAGGTGACATTCAGATAATTAAGGTAACAGATGTATGTTTTTAAGCCATCTATTCAAAAAAATAGTTTCCCAAAGTTTGGTCTCAAATCAAGATTGGAAGGCAAAAGCTACAGTCATTAAAAATCTGCTAACTCCTTGCACTCCTATCAGCAGAAATTTTAGTTCGGGGTGTATTTATAGTACAGCATTCTGAATCCAGCTATGATTGACTAATTTTTCAGCTTTATATAACCGACATGGTAGAACTGGCAATGTCATATATACAAGCAAAGTTTCACTGCTGTATGCCATATTCAATATGTGGCTTTGACCAGGAGATCAGAACTCAAAAATGAAGTGTTCCCTACATTATACGAGAACAGAACAAATGGTTTTTGACTTGTAGCTGTTGCAGAGGAATTTCTTGAGAGTGCAAGAATAAAGAGGGAAAAGTTCAACACCTTTTTACATTCTGAAGTCATACCCAGAAAAAGTAGTGCTTTAGTGAGTTTGTTTGTGCGATGACTTATTTCCCTAGTTTTTAACAAAACTGAGATGTGAGCTTCTCTTCCAAAGGCAGTGTTTCCTTTAAATACCTGTATAACCCATAAACACTTCAGAGGGTCTGCCGTGTCTCATGTGCCTCTGGACAGTCCACTGGTGCTCTCTGTTAACTGGAAATGGGGTCCACGCCTCCCATTTGTTGCACAGCTGAAGTGACCCTGCCAAGACAGGGCACTGATCCTTGGGACAAGTATTTTTCTTGTTCACTTTCTGCAGAGGGAGCCGAAGCTAAGAGACATGAGCAGCATTTACAGCAACAGGAAGGATTCATCCTTCACACTGAACCACAGCTGGACATGGGTGTACTGGATGAACTAGGGCCCTGATGAACACGAACATACGTAGGGGTGGCAGCTGAGAAAATATGTGAAGGGTAGAGTGACAGTCTTCATGCAGTTGCAGTCAGAAAGCACTTTTGGAGCGCTGGTCTCCAAGCACAAAGGAACAGTCACTTGTAAAGCTAACGCACAAGGACTGCTTGCCCCCTCAACAAAAACTTGCTACTGCATCTGCAGCTCCCAGCATTGACTGAAGCAGTCCCTTGCAAGGGTGAAAATACATATAAAGGCTTAGCGTCTTCATTACTGGCAAAGCTGCTTATTTTTGCTCTCCTTAGTTTCAGAAAAAATAGAGCCAATGTACTGCAATGCCTTGCAAACTGAGAAGTCGTCATGTGCCAACATAGAATCAGTGGTGTCTTAAAATGGATAGGTCACTGAAGGAGACCGATGTTTCCAAGACTAGGGTATTGCTGCTTAGGTTAAAGAGCAGGCAGTTTTTCTATTTGCTCATGCCAATAGCCATATATATCATTATTTGTTAAGGAATCTATTCTGGATTGTCCTGGTTCATAGGATGCCATTCTGGAATTTACTGTTCCAGATGGTGAATATCATGGAAAGCTTCTCCAGGGTTTCTTTTCTGCCACTGAGCATTTAGATGGCATTAAAAAATAAAATAAATCTATTTGTGGCAGACACCCAGCAAAGCAAGTTTCATCCTAAACAGCTAAAGAGTTATATAATTACAGTCAACAGAAAGCAGCCTTATCTGCGAAGTGTCAGGCAGCCTTACAGGCAGCAATAAGAACTCAGTCCCTGCCACTATATGATTTTTCATGTTTCTTCTCCTTGTTATTGCTTCCTCTGAGTAACTTTGTGCCCCATTTTTACACTGGTTGTATTGGTCCAGTATTAGCCTTCTGTAAAATCAATGGGGATGCTAAATTAAAAAATATAGATTAAAAGGATATTTTTTTTTAAAGGAAGATTTTTTATTTTTTTTACCAACATAGTATTAATGACTTGTAAAGACAGCAAAGCTTGGCATATGAAGGAAGCTCTCTTTGGCTAGCCAAAATAATTTCTGTCATAATTGGCTTCTTTCTCCTATTTTTGACAGATGTGTCCCCAGTATAGTTCTATGCAACTGACATTTTATGCTCCTCATCATATTAAGGAACTGCAGGAAAAACAGTGCCTAAGCCACACGGGGGGAAAAAATGGCCATAACTTTGCTACCAGAACTTTCTTCAGCCATTCTATTAAGAATTTAGAAGTGAGGGTACTGTAAGGAATCATTCAAATCAGTAACGCCGAGGGTTCTCACAAACAGCAAAGTCATCGCAATATTCAATGAATGAAGAAGTTATTTCCCCAGATGACTGTAAAATAACTTCCAAAAAACAATCAGCAGCTATTGTGACGGAGGTGCTTTTAGCAGCTCTATCGTCCTGCAGTGACACCAGACAGCAGCAGCTTTGGGTTTTGGCAGGCCACCCAATTGATTGGGGCCTATGTGTGCATTGACCCGGAAGGTGATGCCCTCGGGCTTTGAGAAGGAGTGGGAAATGGTGACAACCGAAACAGGGTTCAGGCACTTCATAAGCTCATTTTGACGGTGGATAAGAGAGATTAATCAACTTGGCAGGGGCAGAGCATGTCTGATGCAGGTGTCTGTGCAACCGGGCTCTTCCCAACCCTGTGTCATCTGCAACTTCTGCATATCTTCCCTTCCAAGTCCTGGCGATGGAGTATCGCCACGGTAGAAGCACGTGAGCACTCAAAAGCAACACACCTGCCCACACCTCAGTAATCCTTTGTTTGAGGAGAGGAGCCTTGCAGATACTAGGAAACAGAGGAACCATAAGGCAAACAATCATACACCTTTCCCTCTCTGTGAAAAAGAGTAAGTCCAGGCTGTTCTAGCCTGGTGGTCAAGGATATCCCTGTAAGGACTGACAGTTAATGCATGGAGTCCCTTATGTATCTTACATAAGGAGACTTTTTTTCTCATCAGCAAAACAGCTGAGCACCTAAAAGAAAACCATAACTAGAAGAAATAGTACCGGGTAGTGACTTCTTGTAGTAACAAAATTATGCTAATATAATAAAAGATACAGGTGTAAGAAAGTGCTGTATTAGCAATGAATGGATGAATAATCCCCACAGCTGTGCTTTCAAAGACTCCCTATCCAGCTATTTTACTGGAGCCTTTATAAGAACACAGAAACCCGTTCCAGATGACAATAAAGATAGAGGATGTGTTACTATCTTAAAAAAAATTAGGGTAGTAACACAGCTTGCAACATGGACAGGACCAAGAAACTACCAGAACAACAAGATGGTCACGTTTCCATTGTGTTTGTGATATTCTTCATGCCAACCCTGTCGTAGGCGAGCTCTGCTGAATATGTATATGCATCATGCCTCACTTAGCTGCTCAGACTGGCAGGTCCTTTAAGTTTTAGCTCAAGAAGAAGAAAGAAGGAAAGGCCAGAGGGGTGGGAATAAGGTGGGAGCTCCGTTCCCTCTCACTCCTGCAGAGTCTTTGTGGCTTGTGGTGGTGCCACCAAGAAGAACCCTGTGATGCTCTGTGGCTGGCCAAGTTCTTCAGTGCCTGGAGTTCCTCCTAGCTTGTTGATCGGCTTCCCCATTGTGCTCTATGCAGCTTAATCACATGCTGGCAGACACTAATGGGGATGTTAATCAGCTAATTAACATTTATCAGTAGCTGAGCTTCCTGGGAATGCTACAGGAGCTGCTCTTCGCATATGTCACTAGGACAGCCTCTGTTCCCAGCTTAATCAGAGATTTCCACCTGTTGTTTTCCTTTTTTTTTCTTTCCTCATTGTTTGGCATACCTTGATGGTACAGAGGATGATGTGAACCAAAGCTGGGAAGAGATATACTGCACAGTCATTGTCACATCACGGATCCCAAGAAGATGCATCCATCAATGGGACAGGCAGTGGTAGAGAAGAGAAATGGAGGATCAGACACCAGAGTATAACCATGCACATCCCATATATCAACCTAGGAAGCTGGCTCAGTCCCTGTGATAGCATGTTCTAGAGGAATGTTATTTCTCTTACCTATTGGGCACAGCAAGAATGAGGAATTAAATGCTTGATACATGAGATACAATAGACAAATTGTTTGAGTGTAAAAGGACATCCTCAAAAATGATTCCATGTTTTAGGCAAGGCATAGCTTGTCAAAGAAAATCAAAAATGCAATGGATATTGTCTTCAAGAAAATACTGATACTGCTGCAATAAGCAACATTTATGAGAGAGTCTGGGCATTAAAGTTAAAAGAGCTGTGGCTTATTCAGAAATGAAGAAGTATGCACAAAGCCTACCAATGTACTGTATCTCTGCAGAGAAAAAGCAATATATGGGATAGATCTGCCAAATTCTAATGTGTCATCTGTGCCTCAGAAGACACCAGATATGCTGAACTCCAGTTCCTGTTATGCCATTTTTTGTCTATAGCTGAAAACGGAGAGATTTCCCTGATTAAAATGGATTTTAAATCTGACTCAGTATTCACAGGATCCACTGGGACATCTGGGCAACTCTTGCAAGAAGGTTAAGGAGAAGAATTGGAATGGAAAACTGAAGAGAAAAAGGGAGCAAAAACTGATGGATGATAGAGAGGAGAATAAAGAGAAGTTTCAGAAAGTGTATGCACGTAAAAGATATACTAGAGAAAAGGAAGTGGGAAAGGTAATGTATCACATGAAAAGAATATTTCTATTCAGTTCTCTCTGCTTTCTGAAAGCGTCAGACGGACAAGGCACTAGTGCTGGTGTTATAACTGGGTTATGGTTGTGGAATGGAAGCATGTTGGTGCATTTAGGGGAATAGTCAAATACGACTATAAGTATTTTGCATGGTTTGAACAAACGATGATTTGAGAAGTACTGGAGATTCACATATTGCTCTGTATTAGCTTTCAGGGCAGGGCAGACAGAAATAAAAGGAGTAGGTTTTGTTGCAGTTGCCACTTCTTTTGAGCATCATGCAGTTTTGATCCTAAGACAGGACTGCAATTTGTCAAAAATGTGCTGCTGTCTCCTGTACAGTAGTGTCCTATTAATCACTGAGGCAGTGTGAGGACTTCGGTGTGCAGGTACAACAGTGCCTCGTCACAGGTATATGACTTTGAGGAAAGAGGAGTCCCAAAGCAGGGATATTTTTAAGGACATTACACATAATTTTCCAGAATCTTTATCTTAAAATCCACCCTAGTTATTTGGAAAGAAGTGGGTTGAATAACATGAAAATAGTAAACAATATTTTAAATAGTGAATTTTAATGTTACTAAGTAAAATTTTTTTTTGTTTTTTTTTTTTTGTTTTTTTTTTTTTTTTTGTTTTTGTTTCTTGTTTTTGTTTTTGTTTTTTTTTCCTGTTATTAGGTATTTTTTCTGAGCTCTTTCACGACTGGGATGAAACAGGATAGTAGTGAACTGATAAAGCTGCATGATATGAGGTATCAATTCTTCGTTCTTCCACTTATGCACAACCATAGATAGGTATCATTACAATTTCTGTGCCTTAGTTTCCCTGTCAGGTAAGGTATTCCTACTAATAACTTCACGATGACTTGGCAGGAGTGAAATGAAGCTTAAATTACATTGTTTTCAGATTCACTAATAGAATAATGCTAAAATAAAATAAAATGTTGTTCACTGTCTGGGTTTCCACAGAAGACAATGAACAACTGGAGAGAAAATGCTAAATGATCATACTCTTGAATGATTGACTTTATTTTCCCAGACGCAACCCGTTTCAAATAAGTTGGGATTGTTTTCTTGGTTTCTGCTGAGTTAGTATTGCTTCTCTTCTTTTCTACTGCACTTTTTATATCCAGACTCTTTCAGGTGAACAGCCAAAAGGTTGAGGGGAACAGGGGGAGCTGCACTGCTTCATCCCAGGTCACACAAGCCAGTGACATGCCAGCTGGTGCTATCTGGACAGCTGATATCCCTTCGTCTGCAGTGTTAAATCTGTGTTTCCTCTCTGCGTTAGAGCTGTAGAGAGCCAGAAATAACTGGGGCAAATTTGGGGGGGAGGGGGGAAGAGATCTTGTAGTTTTAATTCCCTGTTGCATAACGCATTATGTGAGTGCCTGAAACACCAAGTTAAGACTTATCTTCAATTTAATGATGCAATTGCCCCATTCCATACCAAACTGCAGGAATCACTAATTACATCTCTTAGAGGCCAAGCTATTCAGCTTACATCAAACAAGAGGCTGGAAAAAATAATTACTCTTAACAAGTGAACTGAAACTATTATGCAGACTTCCCCAGTGTGCAGAAGCCGCAAGTCATAATCTGAGATGGAGGATAATAAACAGCAAATGGTGTTAGAGCACACAGAATTTCCTGTGTCCTATCTTAAAATAAATAATATAAATAAATAAATAAATAGATCTGAAAGGTCAATGCAAAAAATTCCAGCACAGATTTCTGCCCTAGGGTCATAAAGACAAGCTAGGATGCTGATGAGACACTGCTCTCTGCAGAGCTTTCTGAGCTGAAGGAACAAACTGAATTATTGCCATCAGACAGGCCAGTGAAGACTGTCTGAAAGTCTCCCTTCCCTTTTGTACTCTTTCTGCTTCCAGCTGGTCCTGTCAGCTCAGATGTTGTGAAGAAAATTCTCTTCCTTCTCTGGTGAGGAGCAAATGTGCACTGTAAAGACTGGCTTGAAATAAAACTGGGCCAGCAGCCAAGCTTGGATTCAGGGCTCTAAGTTGCTCTAAAATAAGCCCATTTACCTTCCCCCATGTGGTGAGAGCTCATCCTATGGCTGTCTTCATCTCCACCTCTCTCACTTTCTCTCTGCTCACCTCCAGTGCCTCGCCCCTCGCTGCTCCCTCCTTCCTCAGCCTCACCAGAGCTTTTGCAGGGCAGCACGTGTCCAAACACCGGCCCAGCCTTTGCGTGGGCTGCTGTAGAAGAGGCCTGGGAGCTGCAAACCCACTGCCTCCCACCAGAACACATCCATTGCTCCAGCATCATCACCACCTTGTGCCATAGGGCGCACAAAACTGTTAATCCTCCAAGGAGAAAGAGGTGTTGAATTATCCTGAATTAAAGCTTGCACATCAGCAGTTGCTGCAGAAGGTGGCTTGAGGGGATGCGGGGCTGGGCAGGGTGGTACATGGCAAGGTCCTCACAAGTACATGATTACAGGAGTTGTTGGAGTATTTCTGCCTGAAGCTGGTTCTAACCGTGTAAGTCTTGATCTTTTGTTTCATTAATGAGGACATTGCAATCACTGTTTGGGTTAAGAACAGGTTTTTTCTGACATCTCAGGTTGTTAATTTGCTTTGAGGCATCTGAGTGCTTTTGAGAATTAGCTAGGGAGAAATTTAAGTACAATGTCTTTCAGGGATTAAATAAATATCCTTGTTGTTTTTAAACACTATCAAAGGCGGAATGTGGGGCCAGCTGAGCTGTCAGTCAGACTTTCTGTGGCAACTGCTATCACATATATATTAAAAGAGAGAGAGAAAAAGAGAGCCCAAAAGCTGAGCTGGAAACATTTTTAATTTACGGATAGGAATAGAGAAAACATTTTAGGAGAGGGATGTTGCAGCATCGGAGAAAGCTGGAACAATAAAGTGGAACCGAAACCTCACATGCCGTACTTTGTGAGACAAAGAGAGAAAATAGCCGTGAGTTATATTCGTAGCAAGGTGACCCAAAGTGCTGTCACGGCTGAACTCACAGGCTGCACAGAATAGTCATGGTTTGGGGCCTGTGAGACAGAAATAAATTTTTAATCTGCATTTTCTACACTGCAAGCAGTACTCCCTTCCTTCTTCTGCATTCCCCTGTCCTGGTTGGGTGTGACACTTAGAGCCTGCGATAGGAGGGCCTGCTAGAGAGGGGAAGAGGGTGTGATGCTGGATTTAGTCTATTTATAGCCACCCGAAATGCACCTCAGCCTTGAGAATTCTCCCAGGCTCTTTTCTTTCTTCTACGAACAATGCTGTTGTTGTTTATATGCAGACAGCAGCATACCCAGTTGGGCATCACTTACTGTAGTCATAAGAAATACAGCTTACAAAGCTTCAGATGGATACAAAAGCAATCAGGCAATGGAGATAGATCTAGAGATGCTGTTCCTGGCCAAGTGGAATCAAGCTGTGACTAGCAAAGAAAAAGGTCATCACAGAGCACCAGGCAGCATAGCACTGCCATGAATTTTGCAGTCAACAACTTAGAGGTGGGCTTCAGAAAGGCGTAGAGTATTACAGCCTCGTTGTTTTCACCGTGAACCTCTCCAATCATTCAGACAAGGGCTATCCATTTCCTTGAGTTCAATCTACTTTCTTCAGTATTCCCAGATGTCCTGTAACTCTTTCAGGTTTGTTTTCTCTGGTTTCTTTACTTCAAATGCTTCACACAGCACTCTTGGGCATCTCAGCAGCATCCATATATCATTCATCTTCATCAACGACCTTGAATTTGGGGGTTGGACCCAATGATCTCTGGAGGTCCTTTCCAAGCCCTACAATTCTGTGATTCTGTGATATATAGGTTTATTGGGTAAGTTCAGAGCACTCTGCCTACTTCATTATCTTTCTTCCTCTGCTTTTGCCCTCTTGCTCTCCTGAACTGAGATGCAAGATGTACTAGGATGCTCAGTCATGTTTTACGTGCTCCATGGCTTCCCCAGTGCTACAGCCTTTTAAAGAGTATCCCAGACCATGCTCTCAAAAACACCTCTCAGCCCAGTTCTGGGCTGCACTCCATATCTGGGAGGTGTGAAGCTCTGATTTTAGGCTGAGAAGTTCTCCTAACTTTTCTAATTACTCATTAAATGTCTTTCCCTGGTCCCCTGTACATGCCCCCAAGGATTCACTCACTACTGAAAAGCAGCTGATGTCCATTTTGCCATTTGGCTATGGGAAAGGAAAGTGAAAGAGGATCTAAAGCACCGAAGAAAGAAGTGGTGCATTGTGAGGCTTGTTATATAGATTACCAGCAAGCAGCATGAGTGGGAGCACTGAGAGCTGCTGGCATAAATTCCTCCCTCATGCTGGCACAGGTTCCCCCACTGTGGGGTGGCACAGGGGTGGCCACCCCTGCTCGTTCAGCAGATTGGGGTCATGGGTGATGTCTGTGCAGCCTGGCACCTGCCCTCTACCTGGACGCTTACAGTGAGTGGATGGGGGAGCCCCAGCAGAGCACACCGTACACCCAGTGCCACTCATGCGTGATTTACAGAATAGGCCAACATATTAATTTACTCCAGAAGTGGGGAATAGTTGGTAGCTGATCAGTGAGGAAGCAGTGGGATAAGTTCTTCACAGCAAATAAATGGTTAGCATGCCTGTTTCTTACCAGCCTTCATAGCATACTTTCCCCATATCTCCCAGGAGCCATACACTGACAGACAGCAGAGGACAAAACCACTGATTTTGCTCTTCAGAAACCGTATCAGGATGGGCATTGTCTTTTTGGCAGGATGATTTTTTATCAAAAACAGTGACTGCTTCATCAAAGCAGGTCCCTATAACCTCTAAGAAGAAGTTATATCTTGCCATCAGTCTTCTCTATGAGAAATTAGAGCTTACTTGAGCTGTGTTCTGCATTGCATAGCAATTATCCTGCTGTGAAGGGATGGACTTAATGACCAAATAGGTAATTTCTATCACTAATTTCTTTGCTTACATCTCAGGAGGCTGTATGCTAAAAATTCTTTTTAATAAGAAGAGCTTTCTTATCCTGGTGTACATAATTACATCGCCAGTAAAGCAAAGGTACGTTCTACTTTTTTATGACTCATGATTTTGCCTGCCTTGCTTTTCAGATGCTGAATGTGATCCATCTCTCAGCCATCTGATTCTTAAGAAGCCTTAACCATGGCTTACAAACATTCGGTCTCTTCAAAGTGCTATAACCTATCTAAACCAGAAGCATGATAAAACAAGTTACTGAAAATTTCATCTGCAATTACAACCTCTTTCTATATTGTAGCTGAGGTCAGGAGGAACTTTTTTAAACAAAGGCACTCGGCTGCAAAAGCGTCCTGTCAAGAGCCATTCATTACGTTTAGACTGCAGAGGACAGCCTGAAAATGGTGGAATCAACAGAAAATATAAATTCATGCCTGATAATTTATTGCCACGTGCAAATTAGTTGGTAGCCTAAGTGAGAACCTGACAAAGCTGGATTAAGGGCAGAATGAGGGCTGCAAAACAGAACTTTGGGTTTTTGGTTTTTTTTGTCTTTTTTTTTTTTTTTTTTCTTTCCCAGCTTTAAATGTAGAGCATTAAATGACAGTGAATCACAGCCTGCATCTAATGTGTAGTTTGGGCTAGCATGTGTCTCAGACGTGGTCTTTTTCCAACTATAAATTTTGCCTGGGCAGAATGAGAGGATTTTTCACATTTGCCTATGATTTTTGGCATTATTTCTCACTAGCTCCAACAAGTCCATGGTATGTCTGGAAAGCTGGGGTGTTTCCTCAGAGTACTGACAGGTCAGCTGTACAGTGCTTGAGCTGCAGGCCCAACACAGGAACACGTGCTTGTGCCAATATATCCCACTCTTCTCGGGAGTATCAGCAAGTCAGCACATGCGATTGATGTGTTGCGTGCAACATATCCTGAAGCACTGAATAATCTGCATGGCTCATCACAATTAGCTGAGTCTCACAACTTAGCACATGTCCCATGCATTAATTTAACAAATCCAGCACAGAGCTAGTAAAATTTTCTGTGCAGATTAAAAAGGTTGTTTCCCAGTGACTAATCATACCAAAGCTCACCTACCTAAAGTGTGTTAACTGGAAACCATGGCGTGACAAATACAAAAAAGGAATGACACACACAGTATTCCTATGAGGAGCTCTTGAAACTGTCAAGATGTGCAACTTTTTTTCACAAATATTTTAATAGAGAGTATAAAGATCTTCCTGGCAGTGAGTCAAATTCAAGTCCTTTATCTACAAGTGTATTTTTGGTGATTTCAGGGCAAGGATAACGTTTCCTTATATAGCTGCATCGGAAAGATGCTTTAAATCACTTCTGAAGATTGCAAATTTCTGTCTCCTGGGAGTGTATATGTATCTGTGATAGACACGGCACTTGAATTAACGGCTGCCCAAATCCCGTCAAGACCTCATGGACATTATTGACAGAGAATGTTGATCAGGCACCATAAAAAAATGATGGGGGAAAAAAAAAAAAAAAAAAGAAAAGTAAAAAAGTTCATTCCCTTTTAAAATCACTTTGTGGCAAGGTGTCAGAGAGCTTTGCATGGAGTGGTGCTGTGCCAATGTGAATAACAAATGTCTGCTTGAACACCTGCTGTCCTAAACAACTCGACATCCTGTAAGCATCGAGCAGTCCTTGGATGGAGCAGGGGATGAGGAGGCTGATGGCTGCTCAGGAAGGCAAACAGCACCCATGGGGTGGGACCTGCTGGAGGAGGCCAGGTAGAAATTGAGTGCCTCGCTGGCCCTCTTCCCCAGCAGCTCTGCCAGCAGCAGGCAGCTTTCAGTTGTCTCTCAGCTGGTAAGCAGCCCTCCCCTGCTGGTCCCATTTCGTTTTCGGGCTAGCTCCTATCACTTAGCAGCTGCAAGAGGTTGCCAGCATTTGGTGACTCTGGTCCCACTGCTCCAGGAGGAGCTGGGATGCTGGGGAAGGTGGGTGAGGAGCAGAGCTCCTCCATTATAACAAGGCAGGGTTGGCAGGGTGGGAAGGATCTCACCAGGAGGAGAGGAAGAAATATTTTTCACTTCTCATTTCCACTTTCTTTCTGATCACTTGCTTTGATACAGGCTGAAGTGCCAGTCATACTTCAGCACAGAAAAATGGGAGGCTGAGACTGAGCCTGATCGCACAGGTTGCTAAGAGAGTAACCTAATTTACAGCAGATGGTGTTTATTGTTACTTCCCATCTGCATGAGGATTAAGAATTCTTCTTAAAAGAAAACGATGCAGCCTGACAGCACCCTGTTAGGAAGGGGCAAAACTAATTCCAATCAAATATAGCTTTTCTCATAAGAGAGGTTTTTCCAAACCTTTGGGTAAGCTTAGCTTAAATGGAGTTTAGGATTTATTTTTTTTTTCCTTTTTAAATAATATCACTCTAAGTTTCTAGCTGTGCACAGTCATTTTTAAAAATGTGGAGGAATGGAGTCAAGTAAAGGTTAAGTGCATTGCTTCTGATCAGAAAGGAACTTAATGTCAGAGCCAAGATTAAAGTTTCAGCTCTCCAAGGTCTAAAATAAGGATGCAGTCCTACAAAGGCACTGATAGCACAGCTTGCAAGCATCTGTCCTTCACCCAAGTACTGACAGAAGAGAGCCATGGATATGCTGTCTATGAGCGACCGGTCCCTGAGAACTGCAGATGTCTCTCCTATATTCAGCTCCCACTTGCTGATGTTGTCTCATTGCTCAGCATGCCTTTTTGTTCATATTAAGAAAGTAAATTTTTGTTCTATTGGTATAATCCACATGAAATCATAAGAGTTATACCAAAGTGATTAGCACACTGAGCCTCATTACAGTCTGACTGTCTGTTTGTTTTTTATATACCACACCATAAAACTCACACCTAGCATATAACCGTGTGACTATCACCCTCATTTGTGCTCAGGCTTTAATGAGCAATCATCGAAATGACTACAACTTTTAAACAGTGATGAAACTTTAAACTGGAAGTGGAGGGAAATGACAGTGGAAAATTACTAGAAAGCAAAGCAAAAAAATACTAGTGTTCAAAATAGGGATAGCAAAAGAACAAAGAATGAATTGATAGTTTGGTCAAATATGTGTATGTGTACAAAGGCAACTTGCCTTGATATGTGGGCCAGTCCCCAGACTGCAATGATTTTACTGTATTTATAATATAACTTCACTTCTGCTCTATGCTGCTTGTTTATAGATTCATTTCGGGCTTAGTATGCCCTCTTTTCCTTCCTGCAGTTTTTGTCCTGGAAAAAAAAATAAAGCAGAACCTGATTATTTTTCTGGGATTTCTAGAAATCAGGCAGCACCTGGCAGATGGCTGGTGGTACACAAGCAGACTGACTGGGTATCTCAGGAAATTCATGGCATTCCCAGCAAGGGGAAGCCATCTGAGGCCACTGGATCTGACCAAAACAGCTGCCTGGATACCAAGAGATACCCATCCCTTGCTCTACACTTGATCTCTACATTCACAGCAAATCTGAAGCAGCTGGGGTGCGTCTGATATCTGGCATATGTGCTGCATAAATAGAAATCTCTCTCTAGGATTTCTAGAACAGAAGTCTGAAAGTGCTAGATACATCTGCAGCAGGTATTCTAGTGGTTGCTAATTTAAAGCAAAAAAATCATGATTTGTCGTCTTCTTGAGACTTGCAGTAAAAAACCCTCTGAAAAGGTTTGCAGACATGGCACCTACATGGTGATGTTGTCCGGAAGATGTTTCGCCATTTTAAGGTACAGTTATTAAAATCCTCAGATGTGTATTTTTCCTCTTAACTGGTTTACACAACTGTGGCACATCTGAGCCTTTTTCATTTTTATTTCCTCTTGTGGTGGTAATAGGTGAACAGTGTGTGTGTGTGTGTATACACTCACAGGCAGTGTACTTTATATATATACCACAACTCATTTTCCAGTGTGGAGTTTCTCTTCCAGCTTGGTTATGCTCTTGTTTCTTAACTGATCTGTGCAAGAAACCCTTGAAGGCTTTGTTTTACAGTTTCACAACAGAGCATCCATTTGCTACGAACAAAGTTATGAAGTTCAACACAACTTGGTGATCCCAACCAGATCTATGCTTATTGAACACTGATATAATTTGCTCCCAATTCCACGAAGAAATACTTCTCAAGACCTTCTGCTCCTTAAGTCTTTTTTTTTTTTTTACAGCCTGAAAAATGTGCATGGATTTCTGTGTTTGTCTGAAGCATTAGTGACATCCAGTGGTTACCAATGCAAATGCTAAAAATGTTTAACCCCAATTGTTGAGGGACACCTAAACTTCTTCCATCTCCTTCTCTAACAGGTAGCAATTAGAAAAGGAGAAAAGCAGAAAAATTGTGTTTCCTGGCTCTTCTCAGTACATTTGTACTGTGGACTTGATTAAACCTCACAGAACTTGCAACACAAAATTGTAATTTTTCATTTGTGATATCTGTAAGAAATGACAGTGCTCCTTTAAGAAACCAGGTGGCTGAAATCATGCCATATACCACCAAAATAGGGTTACAAACCACAGTACAAAACAACCAAACAATCAAATGTGAGACCAGAGAGAAATATAAGCTGCATACGCACAAGGGTTTCTACTAGGTAGTCTTCCATGGATGTATGTGCATGACAGGTGAGAGAAGCTGAAATAAGAACACAAAACAAAAGGAGCAACAGTGATCTTCTGGACAGTCATGAATAATGTCATCCTGATGAAAAGCCTCAAAGGCACTTTGGGGCAGAGCTCTGGCTAAAGGAGGTTTGGATCTATAAACAAATACATTACACTGTTGTTTGAATTCTCTCCTTTGAAGTAGATAGGCTTTTGGACTTTGTTGTAAATTAGGATGTTCTCAAAGAAATAAGTACCTCTACCATCTGTTTCCCCTCCCAATGGAAATAGGTTGATAGTCTCTGAATTTTGGGTAAGAGTCTGCTGAATCAGCCATAGGCAGTTATCTGAGCTCCAGTGTTGCCACTTCTGTGCTGCCTGGTATATCATTAAGCTCCAAGTAGCCAGCTGAGATGTCAGCAGCCCAGAATAAATTTTCAGATGATCTCCAAATAATTATGTCCCATTTTGAAAGCTTCGCTCACTGTCATGGTGAAGCTTGTCAGAAGGAGAAGGTAGAAACCCACTGCCTTTGTCAGGTATTATTTGGGTCACCGAGGCAGGATGTCTTAAGTTAAGCAGCCCCTCTCTGTTATGATTTCTGTTTGGGTAAGGCAACTCAAGCATGAGAGGGCTGAAGCCTCCTTCTTCACTGTCTCTCCTACTGCCTCTCTCCCTCCTCATCTGTCTGTACTGGACATGTCTTTGATATAAAGTACTAGCCTATACTTAACACATCAGGGAACAGGGGCTATTCTGCAACGTTTTAACAAGATACATGTTCTAAACATGGTTTTGGCTGGTCCATTTTCATACACGAGTTCTACATATTACACACATTCACTATCAATCTTACAGCACATATCATACTTATAAAAATCATATTTTAATATACTCACAAAACAATGGTGTTACTACAATTTTACACCTGGCTTCCAAGACCCATCCCTTGAGAAATTAGCAAACTTCTTTACCTTGTCCATTTAGGCCCAAGGTTTTTTTTTGTTTGGTTTTGTTCTTAAGTTGCATATTAATACTAAGCATTATTACAGCCTCACTGACCAGGCTAGAATTATTTATGTCTTTGGGGTGAGGCATTGACCTGTGTTGTAATGGCTGAGAGTTATCACAGAAATCCATAGCTTTCACTCATTAACTTCAGTGCTCAGGACTGGAACCAGGGACATAAACTCTTCTCCCTGTATTAGTGTAATCAATTTCATTCCCACGTCTTGTGCCCCAAAAGAAAACAAATAAAAGGCAGTTAGTGAAACATCAATATTAGAAAAATACCATTTTTCTGCTGTGAACTTCCATTTCTTAATTGTAGTTCATTGTTTTTAACATCTACTGAAAGCCGCCAACACAGATTTTTTCTTTCACAGTTCTGCCAGAGCCAAGTGACACATTGATGGAGATGTCATTTTAGACATGCAAGGCACTCAAACCAATACATCAATGCTAGCATGGTAGTTTGTCTAATATTATCTACATTTCCTAAAGGTTCTTGGTACCTGGAGCGTCTACCACAAATTAATTGTAGTATCTCTGTCCCTGCATGATGCATGCTGTCACACTTTTCTCCTTTATCAGAAATTGTATGCAATGCCTTGAGCTTTTTAAAATGATAAGAACAGAGAGAAATCTTAAGAATGTGGTGGGAGGTAAAAGTAGATACTTTCCTTCCCAACTTAACTAATGCATATTGGAGGAATGGAAGTATTTCCAAGATAAGTGGATTAGTCATTGGCAGCCTTCAAAAAATGATGACACAATTATACTAAATATGATTTGTCATATCATTATGCAGCCTTCAAAATGTTCTTTATTTGAGAATGAGAAGGGATGCTGGAATTTTTAAAACTCAGCACCCACACAAAAGCTAAATGTAGTTTTTCTACTCTCTGGCCCCTACATCATCCCTGTTCATATAGTAGCAATAATACTGAGATGGACTTTCAGATGCTTTCTCTTCATTCATCCGATGAGTTCATTAATCATACATCATCCCAAAACTGCAGATTAAATAGTGATAACAGCTTTCACAAGACATTTTTAAGTGTTGTATCTTTGTCTCTGGGAAAGGAAGATGGGAAAAAAACTTAAAAACCATGCTTTGCTAGTCCTGGAAATTTTGGAATGACAGTGATGTGAGTCGGGAAAGGAAAAGGTTGAGGGGTTTAATAGTAGAAATGAAATAAATAATACTAGCACAGAAATAATGGAAGTAAAGATAGCTTCATACAACTTTGAAATGGCTCATTCCCTCACTTATCTTCTGTCATGGGGATACTCTGCTCTGTGCATAGCTGTACCAGATGAAGATGACTGCTTATTTCTGATTTTACTGTCAACTTACTGAATGTGTTATCTTGCAGTTTCCATTGGCAAATTATTACATTACCCAGAAATCATGGTTATTTTACAATTACATAAATAAATTCATTGCGTGTAAAGAGGTCATCAATAAATAAGTGGAAACATACTCTTTTTTCTTCAAAGAACTTTGTAAGAAGAACTTTCTCAACAAAAATATAAATGGTACATGTAGGTCTTCTTATTGCAAGGTTTGTCTTAGCGAACAAAAGTGATGTTAAAAAAGTACATGTAACTCATTTTTAAAGCATACACATTTAATATTGCTTAGAATTTTAGTTTCCAACATTCAGCTCATTAAATTAAAAGGATAGCAGAGCATTAACATGGTTTTATTACTATACCACTATGAAGACATTTTAATATCACAACATAAGAAACAACTTTTTGATCAGATATAGTCATAACTACTGGGAGGAAAAAAAAGCGGGGGGGGGGGGGGGGGTTGGGGGGGAGTGTGGATTTATGTGGTGGGTATATCTTTCATGCTTTTCAGCTTACAACACATTTGAGCTAGAAGCCATGTCTGCCAACGTCTGAGATCTCCAAGAGGGCTGGGCTGTGAAATAACAGGCTCAAAGAACTTTTCAAAGAGACAGGATGAGAGTGACCATTTCACTGGAGATGGAGAGCCTGTCTCACAGGCAAGGACAGTCAGCATGCAATGAGCCAGCCAGAGGGTGTACACGACCAGTCATTACTGGACTGCTCAGGTCTTCATCCTTCTGATAACTTATGAAATCCTAACTCACACACCAGCTCACGGGAGCAAATCACTCAACAAATTAGACTCTGGTGTATGGTTTTGACCTGCTAAAACCTATGAAGTGCAGCAGGTCTACAGGGCTTCAGCCCACCCTACCAAAATCTATGCCTGTAGCATCAGGAGAGTTGCTTCCACCTACCTGTGCAGGTGCAGGGAGCACTATAGCAGGTACACTGCTAAAATTGCTCAATACAGCTTTGAACTGAGCTCACTAAGGCAAGGTTAAACCCATAAAGCACATGGGTGAGGAAGGAGGTCATTTTTGTCTTCCATACTGAGGTGGCATACGGAAGCACAAATGACAGCAGGGTGCCTTTTTAGAGCCAAAGTTGCTTTTACTAATGTGCAAGAAACCTCAAATCAAAGATTTTGAAGGACGGATGTTAACAGAGGGTTTGCTGGTGAGCAGGATGTGAATTATGCTCTGATTCCTGATACTCCGCAGTACATGGGCACAAAGTGAAACACACTGACACATATGGAAAAGCTGTTTATGCTGTTAGAGCAGTCAGGCAATGGCACAAATTGCCCAGAGAGGAGCTGGGTCGTTATCCCTGGAGATACTTAAAACCCCAAAGAGACATAGCACAGGACAGCTGCCTCTGGATAACCCTGCAGAAGGCAGGGACCTGGCTCAAAACGCCCCCAGGAGCTATTTTCCACCTGTGTTTCCACGCTTTGTGCACGGCTTTAGGTGCATGAGTCCCTTGTGTGTACTAGGCAACTACTGTGGGGCAGAATCCTTCCACACCTCCCTCCCCATACGGCAAGCCTCCCCCGGCCGCCATTTTGTCCTCGGCGGGCCTCCCCGCCCGCAGTGCGGCGCGGAGCGCTCCAGGGGGCGCTGCAGCGCCCGGCCCGGCCCGCTCATGGCGCACGCCCCGGCCCGCCCCGTCCGGGCCGCGGGGGGGTGGAGGTGTCGCGCTGGCAGCGGCGGCTCCTGGGCCTGGCAGCCCGGCTGCAGCCGGGAGCCGCTGCCCGTCATGGAGGCGAAGAAGATGAACCTGCCGCGGGGCCCCGACAACCTCTGCTTCGACAAGGATGAGTTCATGAAGGTGGCCGGGGGCAGCGAGGGGGCTCCCGTGGGGTGAGGGGGGTGTGCGGTGGGGTCAGCTCTTCTGTATGGCACGCTGAATTTGGAGCGCTCTGTGTGTGCATAAAGTTTTTGCTTACATCCGTCTCCCTTTCCTGTTTGCTTTCCAGCCGGATTTTGACGTTGATCACTTCGTGTCGGAGTGCAGGAAACGTGTGCAGCTGGAGGAGCTCAGAGAGGATCTGGAGCTCTATTACAAACTCCTGAAAACGGCCATGGTGGAGCTCATAAATAAGGACTATGCAGATTTTGTTAATCTCTCAACAAATCTAGTAAGTGTTACAAAGTGGTACTGTCAGGCTCAGGCTTAATACATCTTACTGTGATTTTTATTTTTCATATGAGAAGTACATGGCTTCTCTTTTGGTTTTGTTAGGTTTAAGAAGGCTTAAACTCTGACCCCTTACATTGAGAGAAACTGAAAGACCATTCCTGCAGAATTCACCAGCAATACAGAATTGCTGTTGGCCCATAATAAATGTTTTAGATGTATTAAATACATCTAAAAATCCTAAAAATAATTCATTAGGAAGATAGATTCAAGGCAGACACTTCTTGTTTTTATCTGCTAACACTTGTAAAAATTAAAGGGAATAAGTTATTAAAATATTAATAGCAAAGATGCAAATAAAGCCATTTGTAGAGATTCTTTAGGACTCTTCAAACTTACTATATAGCTGTGTATTCTTAGAAAATCCAGCCCACTTTGCTGAGAATTTTAATCGCTTTCATATAAAAAATTTGTTGTCCACTGTGTCTCCTGCTCTTTTATTCCAATTTATAACATTATACAGGCTCAAAGTTTATCTTCTCTAGAAAGGGGAAAAAAAAAAACATAAATTAAGGTTTTCTTTCATTGTTGGCTTTATATGCCAAAAACGGTCTGATACCTTTACGCCCAAGTTGGAAGTAACATATTTATGCATTGCACTTAAAATTGGAGGCCATAACAGGAGATGTCTCATCGCGGTTCTCTTTAAGTATCTTTAAAATGATAGACTTTGTCAGTAATTTACATATGAATTTACCAAAAGAGTTACAATCTTTTTTGTTGTAATTTCTCTAGGTTGGCATGGACAAGGCCCTTAACCAGCTTTCTGTACCTTTGGGACAGTTAAGGGAAGAAGTTATGGTATGCTCAAAACAGTCATTATACACGGCTTGGTAATCTTTAATTCACTTTCATATAATATATAAACATTTTACTTATGCTAATAATTACAATTGTTTTCTCTCTAAAAATTCTATTCCTAGGTAACATGAGAGGCATTGTTTTCTAGCAGTTGTAGTAGGCTTATGTTTTTTGTAGTGCTTCTCGATCCAGAGGTAAAGATCAAGTTTTAAGTGTGATCAACAAATGGACTCTTGCAAGATAACTCTATGCAGATATTGTAATTATTTTAATATCTGAGTAACTTGGAGATGGGAGTAAATAAGTCAGATTAAAGGCAGTCCCACTGGAGACTTTTTCCTTGGCCCTCTGGTTGAACCATGAAAGATCACCCACTTCAAGTCAGTCTAATTCTTGTTCTTAATAAGTCTCACCGTGACTTAGCATTTAGTGAAGGGCAAATTTCCATCATCTTGGCAGCTGATTCAAGTGGATATTTGTTGCATGAATGTTCCATCAAATATCTTAGCCTTGATGTCTAAAGAATAGGTTCACATATATAACATGAAATAGGTTCACCTAGAGAGCTATTTATTGTATAGAAATTGCTACTTAAATCTGACTTTTAACTTCAGTTTGAAGACATAAAATCATACTGGTTTTATAACTTTGTTCTGGGTGAAAGGTGGGTTGTACTCTATAAGTTGTGGAGAAAACACTTTGCTTGAAATAATGATAGCTGTCGTGGCAGTACTTTAGGAGCAGGTTATACTAAGATTATACTTAAGTTACTTAGTCTTATTTCTGTCTTTTTCTTTTTGAGAGTAGTTGACATAGTATAACTTTTATTTGTCCTATATTCTTATTGATGTCTCCTGTTTCAGGAATTTAGAATTTAGATTTTTGTTTTTTAAAACATGTTCTTCATAGTGGGAATCCAGCTTTTCATACCGACTTTCTCTTTCACAGAGTCTTAAATCATGTGTCAGTGAAGGAATTCGGGCGGTGGATGACCGGCTGTCTAAACAAGAAGATATTAGAAGAAAAAAGGTACAACAAATTATTACCTTGAAAAGATCTTCACTGGGTCGAATTCTGGTTTTGACATTAACCCCAGTAAAATAGAGTTTAAAAAGTTCTATGCTGTCCAGATGCATATTCCACAGAATTTTGCACTTCTAAAAATACGAGGGTTTGGTTGACTGACTTCATTTTTACAGTCTTAATGATACAAGTCTTTTTCTCACTTTTTTTTTTTTTTACTTTATTTTCCAAAAACATTTATGTTCAGTTGGCTTTTTTTTTAGTTACAATTGTTCTTATTTCTGCTTGTAGTATTATATAAACTTGTATATTGCAAATATAAACATCTGGCTATTTAAATTTTGTATGCAGGAAAATTAATATTTGTGGTTTTGCTTAGCTTGGAAAAATTCAGGGGTTTCATAGGCTTATGTGAGCAATACTTTAACTGAGACATGATTCAAAAATTAAGGTGGAGGGAGAGAACTTGGAACAGGAAGAAAAAATTACACCCAAAAAAAAAGTCCAAAAGATTTTCAGGGTTGTTATATAATGTAATGGGATTGGGGTCAGACATAAAAAATCTTTCTTTAATTACAGATGTGTGTCCTGAGACTTATTCATGTTATTCAGTCAGTTGAGAAAATTGAGAAAATTCTACATTCCCAAGGCACTAATGAATTGTCCTCTTTAGAGGGAAACAGGTAAAAACAAACAAAACAAAAAAAAACAACCAAGTAAACACTTTCTTTTTAATATCAGTGGGACTAATTTAATTTCATGATATTGGAGATAAACTTGCAAACATTAGGATATATCTTCAGACATTTAACTCTGATAGAATATGTGATTTATTTTAGTATTTTTTCAACTTTAGTCCTCTGTAAATTTGTCATTCTGAATTACTCGTAGTGCTGAAGTGTGCATCAATTTGTATTTTTTTTCCTAGGAAGTCTCTAATCCTGTCATGTCCAAACTGCTCTCTAGTCCTCTAGTCCTGCAAATGCACGTCTTTTTCAATATTGTTTGGAAGTAAAATGTGGAATAGCTTTTCTTGCTTTCGCTTCTTATGTATAACTGAAAGGACTGCTGCAATAATAGTCTAAGGCAGGCAAGCCACACAAGTAATACTTCTGAAAAGTTCTGAAAAGACAGGACTGTGACAAATTCCAGTCAGACTGCTGAGTTTTGATTTTCAACAGCTTAATGGAAAACATCCTCTCCCTCTACCTTTGAGAGAGGGAAGAAGTATCTTGGCTAGTTTTGGTACCAGTGTACCAGCCAGGCACATGGAATAGTTAACTGGGATGCAAGTGCAACTTAAAGGTGGAGGAAAATGACAATTTCGTAAGCTTGTTTAAATGTGAGACATGATCTGGGGCTCTTCTACTCTGTACACTGGATCACATGGTAGTGAGTGGGGGGAAGTGAACAGACAAATCAGTTCACACCTAGAGTGACGAAGCACATGCAAATATTTTCTGTCACGGTGAGAGACTTTGCAGAATCATGTTTGGAAGTAAGGTTGTATGTACGTGACTCAAAATTTAGGCCAAGTTTTGGGACCATACAGACCTGAGAAGCATAGGACTGCTTCTCTAGAGATAGCTGTGTTTAGTTTTATTTTATGATGGAAAGGGGAAATAAACAAATCTGGATCGTGAAGAGCACTTAATGCAGTTTCTTGAGTTCTGTTAAGACCGACTTTTCTGTGACAATAAGCAGCATTTCATGTAGAAAGCAATGCTTCATAGTGCTGGTGCCGGATGTCTTGTTCCTCAGCTTCTGCTTCACTCATTTCGTATCATAGTAGATTCAAAACAACTCTAATTTTGTAGTCTGTTCCAGATTATTATTGTGTGACTGCAGTAGTACCTATCTGAATTCCAAGTGTTTGTATTAAACAACAAAAATTGGGGGAAAACGTTATCTATCTATTGCAACTGAAAGTGAGTATATTTGCAAGGATCTAACTGTTCTCATTATCTCTCTTCCAGCCCACTCGTAACTGGACAGGTTTTAGAGAGAATTGCCACAGAATTTAATCAACTACAATTTCATGCAGTACAAAGCAAAGGAATGCCCCTTTTGGACAAAGTGAGACCAGTAGGTATTGTATTACAGCCAGCTTAACACTGGTAGGATCAAGCAAAAATATCTAAATAGAAAGACAAATTTCTTTTTCCACAGAGTTCTACTGAATTGATTTACAGGAGAAATGACTTTCAAGAGGCTGTTTTATCAGTAGAATGGAAGTGTTATTTCTTCTGAGTGTTTATGCTTTGCTTACTAACGTCTTTAGGGTAAATTATTTGAAATGGTAGTAAAAAAAACATAACAAATGCTTTTGTTAGTCTATTATGTCTTGCAGTTTGTCTGCATACTGATAGCGAGGCCTAGTTCCGGAGATTTATGTTGGTTTTGTTAACGGCAGTGTACAGATCAAAATACAAGTGGAATGTCTTAGAAGTGGTTGACTGGAATAAATTGAAGCTTGTCTTTTATTGATATTTAGTGCCTAATTCTTGGTATCTGTGCTAGTAGGCTAGTGTCCCTGATAGCCCGTTTTTAATAGCTGTCAAATGTAAAAGATGACTTGGTGTTTGTTTATTTTTTTGCCTTTTTTCCCTAACCATTCACTGGAGAGAGGGAATGAAAAGTAGTGCTTAAAAAGTATGTCATATGGAAATGGGGTAATGTTTTAAGCAGATGAGCATGAAAGCTGTCATCCTTAATGGCTTTTGAGCTAATGAGATGCTTCATAGTTTTTCACTATGTATAAATGCCTGTTGGTGATACAAACTTGTTTTATCTCAAGGCTTTAAGGATACTGTGTTGATTCATGGACTGTTCACAAGACTATTCTGGCAACCAAATTAACAACAGGGGTAAATGTGAGCAGCAGAGTAGTATTTATGGTGGGAGGACCTTTGTTCCTTTGTTGTGTGGCTGGCTTTACAATACTTACCAGGACTTCTGTTTTGTACCTATTGTTGCTGTACTGGTTTTGGCTGGAGCAGAGTTCATTTTCTTCACAGTAGCCCATATGGTGCTATGCTTTGAATTTGTGATGAAAAATTTGATAACGCACTGATGTCGTAGCTGTCATGAGATCATGACAGCTGACTAGTCATGCAATTGGGTTTCCATGACTAGTCAGCAATTGGGTTACTGGTTTTGCATGTTCAGAGCAGATTCTGTGGTTATTGAAAAAATTAGTTTATAGATGGATGGCTGCAATATAGCATGCAAAATGCCAGAGAGAAAATTTGACTTGTTAAATGGGTAGTTCAACTATGATTAAATTATCTTGCATCATTGAACTCGCTTTAAATACAGAGCTGCAAGGGACCATCCTGGGCCAGGAGTATTATCTGCAGCTAGTGTGACAATGAATTGGATATAGTGGAAGAGATGTTACAGATCAGGAAATATGGTTAGCAGGCAGGAGGATGTGTGTTGACTGAAGCAACTGTTAGGCAGAAGCCAGAAGGAGTCTAATGGCATGTCGTTTGTCACCAGTGTAATTCAGTGTCTTTGGTTTGCAGTTGCTTGTCAAGCTGTGCCAGGAACACACCGCAGTTTTAGTTTCTGACACTTAGGAATAAATGTCACAGTTGTCATCCCTGGTAACACATTGAAAAGGTTTTGTGCATTATCAAACACAGTGGTTCAGTTGAATAAGGAACAATTACTGACCCGTTTCTTCAGTATGAAGGAGACCTTGCATAACTTAGCATGTCTCTTTCAATATACAGAGGAAAATAAGTGCCTTTTTACATAACTTTTAACTTTGGTAACCCATTAAGCTGTGTTCATGATCATTTAATGTTGACAGTTATCAAAAATTGTGTACATTTTAAATGAAATTTGAAAGCCAAATGAGGTATTTCTGGAAAAAATGTACTTCAGCATTAATGGCAAGGCTTTGCTTTTAATTTTTTTTTAAACTACTATATTTTGTTTCTCTTCATAGCGTATAGCTGGAATAACAGCTACATTGCAGCAGTCTCTTGAAGGGCTGCTCTTGGAAGGCCTTCAGACTTCAAATGTTGACATCATACGTCACTGTCTTCGCACTTATGCAACAATTGACAAAACAAGAGATGCAGAGGCGTTAGTTGGTCAAGTACTTGTGAAACCTTATATAGATGAGGTAAGATAAAATCAAGAATCCTGAGAAAATGATCTGACTTGCAAGAATACTTGTTTTTTGTTTGTTTTTTTTTTTTTTGTTGTTGTTATTTTCCAGCTTTGGATAGGAGCTTCAGAGTGCTTCTGTGGAGAGAGAAAGAGAACTGACCCCTAACAGTGTCAGTTTGTTGTTCCTATTTAAGAAAGAAGGTGGAGGAATTCTTTCTCCTGTTACCAGTTTTTAGTTATATCCCATTGTCTACATTTTGCTTGGGTCAGGGGGGAAATCCAAATAGCAAACCTTAAGCAAGCACATAGCTGCAGTAAAATACAGTTTACTGTGGAGCTGGGTGCATTGGATCAGGGCAGAGGTGTGCCTTTCTCATCTACTGGCTCAATACCAGGCAAAAGCAGTACAAATAGTTCTTAACTGCTGTTCCTTTTTTTCTGTAGAAGCAGTATCTGCTGTTCCCAGCTGTACCAGGACAGTAGCAAGAACAAGGATTTGTTTGGGAAGTGTTTGCTGTTCTGTAGTGGAAAAAAAATGTGTCAGGTGGCCAATTCTCAATTCATGAGAAACTTATTTGTAGGACATCAGTTTGCAACAGTGAGTTGGACCAATTGCAGAGTACTGATTACATTTTCTGAAATTAGAGGACTTTATGCTAATTTTCTTGACTGCAGCCTTTGCTGTGCCTGTAAAAAGTTTCATCAGCAGTACCTTCTGGTACTGTTTTGTTCTTACTGCTTCCTCTGGCCTTAGCTGAATAATCTATGCTATTTTTTTTTCTTTCTGTTGTAGTTGATGTTAATGTAATCCTTCTGAAAAAGAAGGAAAGATTAATGAGTAACCTGCCACAATAATGGGTCAGCAAGTCAGTCAGTTGTGCCCAGTTTTTCTTGTCTGTCAGCACACCTGCAGTTGCCACTAAAAACATTTTTAAGCATCTATGATTATATCATGGCAGCTCTAGTTTGAAGCTTCAGTGAAAATACAAAAATGAATTTTAAGATTTGATTTTTTGCTGTGTTTAAACAAACCTGATAAAACGAGTTTGTTATGGTTTTAATAGATATGCTGAAGTGGTGTTTCCATAGCAACAAGCCTACTTTTCCCCATTTTTAAGAGGGGAGGTGGCAATAAATGTTAACAAATTTTTCATCAATGTGTTGGGAATTATGTCTGTCTTAGGTATTGACTGTGTATCATTTCAGGGGATATTTGTTCCGTGCTGTGAATCAGTGCCCTTTTTACAGCATAAGCTCTAACACTGACTGCCCTGTTGCAGGCAGTTTCCCTGCCTTTCACTAGGCTGTCAGAGTGTTTCACAAAACCATTAAATTCAGTGGTCTTACAGAGTAGGTTAAACTGGGCCCACAGCAGGTCTGTGAAGTTGTTGAACAAGAACTAGCATTATGAACCTCTCAGCAGTATTACGATGATGAATGGTCCACGGCTTTCACTGTTGTGTCTGTGGGGAGGAAAGGCCATGAAGTATGAGAGCTGCCTTGGTGATTGCAAATAACCACTTGCTTGACCTGGGGTACGTTAATAGAAGGCAGAACAGATCTCCTTTCTCTCATCATTGCCTCTGAAATAGATAGCACTTTTCAGCAGCTTTGAGTCACAAGTTACATTATTGCTGCATACTTCCTTTTGCTGTCCACATTTTATTTTATTGCTGTTACTCTTTAAATGGAGATATTTTTAACTGTTCTCTTTGCTCTATAAACCTCTAAATGAGGTGTGATGTCAGACAATCTTTTATTTTTCCAGTTCCTGAATATTTAAAATGTATTTTCTCTACTCATCTTCCACAAAAAATGTAACCACTCATAGTATAGAGTCAACATTTCTTATTAAGACCCATAAAAGCAATGTGAACATTGTTCCTAAAAGTGTTGAATATGTTCCTTTAGGCAATAGCAATTGCCTTTTCTTACACTGGTGTGACTTTCTTAATATAAATGGAGAAGTGAACTTAATAATAATAAAAATAATTAAATACCTTATTTTTATTTAGAGGCTGTTTTCCATGTAGTTTTTCCAACCTAGGCAAGTGAAAAGTTCGTCTGTGTAACCTCTGGTGAAGGAGTTGTTCTTCTGAATCAAGATGGGGAAAAGAAATTACCTTTTTTTTCCACTCAGTAATGCCTTCTGCAGCCAAGAGATGGAACCTTTCCTTTCCCAGTGGAAGAATAGTCTGTCTCATAAAAGCAGGGCTATATGTCATTGTCAGTAGGATGTTCCTTTTCTTCTGTAAGAAAGGAAACATTTAATTTTTTTCTGTTTTTACCTTGTGTGCATACAGATTTATAAAACAAAGACAGCTGCTGGCTTTTGGATGGTAGAAGAAGTAGAATGGTGGATCCAGACCTTTCCACTTAAGAACAAACTTCCCCCTTGGGTGCTTTCTAATACTGTAGCAACAGCAGTGGGGACTGGTCGTGCCCTCTCAATTTTACCACTATCCGTTCTATCCCCACTTCTGCACCATTCTGCTTGTTTATGTAGTGAGAGGCAAAAAATAGAATAACAAGAAATATAAACTATTGTCCTTTTCCCATATTACCCACATAGTTTGCCTTCTCTTTTCTCAGTGGTTATCCCTTTTCCCTGGGCTTGAAGTACTGTCCTGTGAAACCACTTTGCCAGCTGCTTTAAAGGCTTAACTTTGTAATGGAAGATTCTTGGCTCTTGGCTTACCTGCATTTGGGAGTGGACCAACCTAACTCTACATTTAAAAAAAAAAAAAAAAAGGACATTATTCTAAGGCTTGATTAGCTTTTGCCAGTCACACATTTACCATCACAGACTAGTTGACGTGATAGTGATATGTACAGTGGGTGGGGAGCCAGGCACGTTGGCTAACAACTAAAAGCTAGAGGCTCATTTGTATTCTTGTGGCTGGTCTTGCTGATTAGAGTTATGCATTAAGGAAAGCAATAATTTAAGCTGGCACGTTCCGCTTGGAAACTAGGAAAGTAATCTACCAAATATTGCAATATTTGAGGTTATGATATGGGAAGTTTTGAGTGAGTAGACTTCTGAATTTTACATTACGGTATTTCATACTCACTTTTCTGACATTTAATATTGAAATCTTCCTGGCAGGTGATTGTGGAAGAGTATGTTCAAGCTCATCCTAATGGCCTTCAGGCCATGTACAACAAACTATTGGAGTTTGTTCCTCACCACTGCCGTCTCTTGCGTGAAGTTACAGGGGGAGCTATTTCAAGGTGAATACCTTAGGGTTTCTTACAGTTGCACTAAAGTTACAGTAAATGCAATATATACTTTTGAAATATCTTTCATTGTTACTTACCGTACATAAATGACTTACCTGGTCTTTCCTGAAGATTCATATTCAAGTTTGATTTCTGCCTCATATCTGTGTTTTACAAAACAGTGAACCCATTTTCTTCATTTTCTTGATGTTGGGGCCCAGACCTTCCGAGAAGGGAAGGAGAGAATCCTGTATTTCAGTAGTAGAATTGAGCATTGTTTACAATACAATGTGCCAGATGCCTTGTTGGTTTTAAATCAAGGAAACATGATCAGATGCTTCATCCAAAGAAAAGGGCATAACAAAACTATTAGAAAAAAAAAACAAGTTTTAAAGTAACTGGGTTGTTAGCATACATCAAAAAGTGGGGAAGATCCTCAGAGATTTGACTCACTGTATTAATGGAACTACAAGTTTAATTGATTTGTATACTACTTCCACTGTTTTCTTAAAAAAAAAAAGTGCTTAATTCCTTACGCAGCTAATTTGCCTGTTTCAAAGTTTAAATAATCTGTGTCTACTAAATTGTATCCATTTATCTGCTTGTAGACTGGTTAGTGTAATGGACTGCTGTATTTAGCAGAACTATGGATGTATCCCCTAGGGACTGCAGAATTACTCTTCTAATTATTTGTCCATTGCTGAGCTTGTTATTACTCTGAGTTTTACTAACACTTCAGTTCTTTTAATCCCTCACCAAGTTCTAATCTTAAAAGTAGAAAGTTTTGACTTTTGAGTACTGAACTGGAATTAAATGTTTGTGTGTCTTCTGCTCTCAATTTATAAATTTTCATAATCAGAGTAGCCTTTAATCTTTTGCTTCAAAGCATAATATTGTGCATAAGTGCAACATGGAACAATTAAGACAGAGTTCTTTCATGCCATCATATTAGTCACGTTACTTCTATTTGTTATCTCCGAAGTTTGGAGCTGTTTAAGTCTTGAAAGCCTACAAGTAGGAGTTCTCAGCAGAAAAGTACTTGCTTTCCAGACACGCTTGCAAATATGGAGCTGATAAAATTTTAAAACACTTGCAGAATTCTAAAAAATATTTCGTTGAGACCATGGTATCAGATATGAAACCTGAAAGGAGAACAATTAAAGAGAATCAGCATGCCTATATTAAAAAAAAAAATAAAAATAACGTAGTTACATTTTGTCTGATGCAGTACATGTCTTTCTAGTTATCCCTACCTCCAAATAGAAGCCTGGTGGTGAAATATAACCATGGAATAATTAAACTTTTATTTCAGTGAGAAAGCAGACATTGTTCCTGGATACGATTTCCTAGTGAATTCAGTGTGGCCAGAAATAGTACGTGGTGTAGAAGAAAAACTGCCATCGCTGTTTAACCCTGGAAATCCAGATGTGTTTCATGAGGTAATAACCTTTTTTCCATTTGCTATTCTTGTGACACACACAAGAATTGAATGAGCCATGTTCTCCAGGCTTTTTCACTGCTGCTCTTGTATAAATTCATGTTCTTGCATAGCTGGGAAGAGGAGGCTATCTTACAACACTTGATCTTTTCATAGGCATTCATTCTCTCCTTGTCTTTGTCAGTGCCCTCGTTCTGGCTGGGATAGAGTTAATTTTCTTCCAGCTAGCTGGCATTGTGCTGTGTTTTGGATTTAGGTTGCAAATAATGCTTGTAGTTGTTGTAGAGCAGTGCTTATGCTAAGCCAAAGACTTCTCAGGTTCTCACACTGCCCTGCCAGCGGGGTGCAGCACTTTATTTATTTATTATTGTTTATTATCGTGATATTTTTACTTCATTTGCTGTTGTATTGAACTGTCTTTATCTCAACCCATGAGTTTTACCTTTTTTCTGATTTTTACCTTTTTTCTGATTCCCCCATCCCACTGTGGGGAGCAAGCAAACAGCTGTGTGGTGCTGAGCTGCCTGCCAGCTTAAACCACAGCAGTCAGGAAGGCTCATGCAGAAGTTACTGGAAGCTGTTTAGTCTTGTGAATTTGGCCTTAAATGTTTGCTGTAGGAGTAGATGGCCTATCTCAGCTGTAGAATTTTAACATATATGAAGGTGGGAGAGTATGACAACAATATTTTGGCAAGACTGGGACTTCTGTATAGGAAGGTTTATCGTTCATTTTAATTAAATGTCTGGGTTCTGACTTGCCCTAATGCTTCTCAGTTTCCCATAAAGCTTCTATCATCCTTCAGGTTTCACCTCATGCCCTGCGTAGTGCAAAGTATGAACTGTGCTGCGTGGTTTACACAAGAATGTATTTTCTCTTCAGAAGAGCTGGTTTTAGTGCTTTAAATTAATTCTTAATAGCCTGTTATTTTATGCTAGGCTGATACTGACCAGTGATGCTGCTACATTTATTAAAAAAAAAAAAATCCCAATTACTTTCAGTTACTTCATGTAGTCAGTCCAAAGTTCTTTCTAGACAGCTTTTGTCCACTTAATGATCTCGAGTCTGAGTCAGAATCACAGTATTTTATGTAAAAATCAATAAGAAGTTGAAATGCCAAGTGTAATGCCAAGCTATTACATCCATGGAAAAAAAGAGTAGGAGCAGTTACAAATTAAGAAGGGGAAAAAATTGTAAACGTTTGCTGTCCTGATGGTAATCTAAGTAATGCAACGCAGACTTTAGACAGTGGTCTTCTAGCTCCATTTTGTAGGTTGATGGAAATGCAGAAAAGTCTTTTTCTCCATGTTTGTTTACTTATTTTGCATTTGTATGTAGTTTTAATGCTGAAAAGTAGTACTTGTTACAAGGTGCTTTTATGTAGAGAGGATTGAAAACTATTTTTTTCAAATCATCCTGTGAAAATCAGGTAACAGTCTTAAGCATACATGTTAAAATAACTATTTACTTCTGCAGTTTTTAAATTGTTTCAGGTTATTGTGTCCTTATTTCTGACTCAGGTTTGTGGATTTACAGGCATTTAAAAATAATACTCCCATCTCTAAACATTGATTTGAGACTGTTAAGTTTAAATGCCTGTATTCAAAAATTGCTGCATTTTGTTTCAGACTCTCACAGTTTCTGTTAAATAACTTCTGTGCAGTCAACAATCCAATCCTGGAAGCTGAAATGGGAAGCAGCCTTGCTGTTAGTTCCCTCTCTTAGATATAACGTTATAAATAACTAGATAAATGCCTGAGTTGCCTTCCGTTTTGAAGGTGATAGGTTTTTTCGGAGTGTTTTGTTTCTATCTATGGCTAGAGATAGAAGGCAGCTGAGCATTAATGGCTTGTTTGCCTTTTAGAGTACTGGGTTTATTATCTAAGAAAGCAGGCTGAAAGAGCACTGATGTCTCATTCTCCCTGCATTTGACTCCCACAGCTCTTACGGTTCCGCTGTGTTATAGATAAAACCACGCTGGGATGGGTGTAGTTACCTAAAAGATTTCCTGTGCAATTTCCAGAATACCATCTCCCCACACTGAAACTGCCACATCACGAGAAAAACGTGCTGTAATGGTACACTGAAACGAAAGTCACAAATGTACTGAGATATGCAATACAAAAATGTACTGAGATAAGCAACACAAAAGCATGCCCGTGTCAGTGCTTGGCCTGTGGTCCCAGGGTTGTTTCTGAGAGCAGAACCTGTAAGCAGCGCCTCAGGGACTTCTGAGGATGTTTTAGTGCTTCATCAGAGAATCTGAGTACGTTGCTTGCCTATGGGTTGTGGTAAGAGTCTTGCTGCTGCAGCCCTGCTGCTGCTCTTAGCACCACACCATCAGAAGCACTGAGACGGTAGCTTACTGAACATGCAGAGATTTCAGTGAGACATGTAGGATTTCTTTTATGGCTGCTGTTTTGGGGTTAGGAGTGTCCGTTTTTTTTTTTTTTGTATAGAAGCCATTTGCACATAGTCGAACTTTTTCATTGCAGAGGCAGATTTTAACTGTAGCTATGTTTTTACTCCTTGATTTACATAATCTTTTTCTATGTACTGTTAATACAGTCTGTTTTGTGTGAAATAACATTTTCATGTACCATTTTGCCTCTCGTTTCTTGCTCAAGGCTTTGGTGGCTTTCTGCATTGAATATGTTAATTTATTATGTTTATTTCAGGCTGTTAATAAGTTACTGAGAGTAAGCCCAGAGTGTATTTCGGGATTGATGCATTTTTTTCTTTGTTTGCAACTGGCTTAATACACTTTGTAAATATCTTAATAAACAAACCCTTCCAGTTGTTTGAAGTTTTACTGCAAATATTTGGTATTTGCAATACATATTGTTAGGGAAATGGTTCTAGAAATTCCTGTAGTACAGTTTCTATATAATAGAAAGGAAATACCATACTTCCCTTCTCATGTGTGTTTGGTGATGTCTATTTCTGGATTTCGTTCCTGATCCTTTCCATTTGTTGTATCCCTTTATCTCTAATTTCCTGGGACTGACTTCAGTACTGTGCGCCATTGTTGTTCTACTCCGGTGATTCAGCTCAGAAATACCAATACATCTGTCTGATCAGCTCTGTTTTCCAGACAATTTTACGCTTCTTAGAGGTGCTGTGTACTGTTTTTTCTTATTATAGAGTAACACCTACTAGATCGTTGGTTTTAGTTTCACAGCAATCCAGGATTTTAGCCTTACAAGATTAGTTGATGGCAGCAGTGTCAGCCCATTCTGAGTCTTGAGCTTGACTGTAGTCTAATGCAAGAGATCTATTGAAACCGTTGTGACTTTCATTGCTTAATGGGGCCTTGGAAGTGATCAAAATGCTCATTCTCTTTCTGCAGAAGTACACTACCAGTATGGATTTTGTACGGAAATTTGAACGACAGTGTGGCTCACAGGCCAGCGTGAAACGATTACGATCTCATCCGTCCTACCACAGCTTTAACAACAAATGGAATTTGCCTGTTTATTTTCAAATAAGGTTGGTATGCATTTGTAGTCATCAATTCTTTCAAAAGTAGAGTTGTCACAGCAAAATGATACAGCTTATGGTCAGGTCTCCTCATTATGTTACAAAGTTCCCCTTGTCAACAAAATTATAGAAGTCAAACTATGAGAATATAATTACTGAGCCAAGTCATTGCTTTATGCGTCTTCCAACACTTTAGCAAAATCATAGAGTACATATTGCAGGGTAGCTGGCTGTCATTACACTGAATTTTTCATATGCTGCTTATGAACAGACCTAGGTAAGTCTTAAGTCTGGTTTCAAGTTCTGTTTTTCAAGTGCCATTTCTCCCTGGAGCTAAACTGTATGTTGAGTGATACTGTTTGTGCAAATCCAGAGGAATAATTACAGTGAGGGAAAAAGATTTTCTTCTACAAAATAAAAAAATAAAGGGCTGACAGCTTCTAGCTTTTCCACATCAAGCTATGCTTCGGACTTGTTAATTTCTGTCCCAAAGGACAGTTCTGAAGTTCTAGATCTTGCAGGGTTGTCTTCTCAAAGATGGCCCAGCAATTTTCTTTATGTAAGAAGCTATGTCTTAAACTCTAGCTTACTTTTCCAGCTGGTGTGATGTACCTGCAGCATTATGTTGTAAAGATCTTGTGGAAAGAGAGCAGAGAGAACCAAGAAAGCTCCATTTTAATTGTAGTAAAGCTAAAATTTTACAGAAAGGAACCATATTTGTAGGAGGTCTAGCCTATGCATCTGATTTTAGGGCTGGTTAACAGGCCTCCGGGCAAGAAAGCTGCTTGTTGGTAAAGTCTGTTATTTGTTAAATGTTCTGTGTGTCATCTCTCTTGGTCCAAAGTCTTCTGAGAGTCTCTGGACAGCTTCATACACTGTTACATGAGCAGAGTTTGTTGCCTTGAGGGTACTGCAGCAATGTTAGTTGTGAATCCAGTCAAAGCAGAAGCAGCTAATAGTTTCCATCCCCAGTTTTGTTTCACATGTCTTCTAGTTCCTGTACGTACAACGAGGATGATTACTTGGTTTTGTGGATTGCTTTTGTTTATAGTCCAGTATACTAAGTAAGTTTTTAATATTCTGCCTTTAGTTTTGAACATGCCAGCCCAAGTACTGTATTAAGTGTCTGCAGTGTGTTGTACTTGGACTGTATATACCTTCTGGTCTTTGCATTGTACTTCAGTAGGGTTCAATAACATTTTCTGTGCTAGCAAAACCAGTTACAGGATGTTCTTTCCCTTGCTTCTCAGTATCCTGCTCATTTATTTGTTCCGCCACAGCTGTTGCTGGGGCTAAACTACATGTTGGATCTCTGAAATGATCAGATCTTTTTTTCTTAAAAAGGGAGGAGGCAGCAAAGGGAAGAATTCTCAAAAAAGAGGGAAGAAATTGAGGTTTATTTTTAATGTGGATCACTTTTGTGACTATGTTTATAGCATGATTCTATAAATGGTAGTTACTGTACAGCCGTAGACATATTTATGCAGTTTGTTTAATCCAGGAAAAAACTACAGTAATGCCAAATCCTGGAATCCTGTGAGGGCTGGAGCTAATACAAATCAGTGGCAGGAGTGTGGGTCTGGAAGCAGGCAGGGTCTTCGTGTTTTGGTGATCCAGTGCTTTTTATAAAATGATGGTTCTGGCTTCCTCTGACATCCTCTTCTGTTTTTTTGCTTGCACAACTGTTCCTGCAGCTATGCAGTGAGCCAATATGAAGTACTGTTACCTTGGGCAAAAAAGGCTGACTTTCAACTCTAATCAATTTCTCCAAACCACTTCACTGTACAAATATTGATGCTGCCCCAAGGGAAGGGGCAGGAGCACTCAATACAGTAGTGGTGCTGACTGTGCAGACTCTAAGGGTCTGTGGAACTGTAGCAATTATAAACCTCTTAACAACAGAAGGACATCATTAATAGGTCCCTGAATCTGCCCTTTTGTTTGAAAGTGCAACTTTTCTAATATGTAACCACTTGATCAAACGTTGGTGCTGCTGCTCATAAGATGGAAGTGAAGCTTCAGCATCTTCTCTCTGTTCAAAAATATTTTTTTTTCCCATTGGATACTTTGGGGTCTGGCTAATACAAAGAAAAATAAATATTTTTATTTTTAGATTATTATAAATCTGAATAGTTTGCTATTTCAGTAAATGGTTAGATAACAGCAGCTGCTTCATCTTTTACCCTATCATTCCTTTATACCTGAATCATCTGACAACTTTTGGAATTGCCCATGAATTCTTCAGTGCACAAATGTGAAAATAATGCCATATATTCATTATGTATAGCAGCAAAGCTTTTTCTTTGAAGTGTGTAACTGTCCTCAAATCATACAGGATTTTTATTGAAGTGTTATCTTACATTGTGACATTTACAGTTAAGGTTGCTCTTTTGTTTTTTTCCAATTGCAGAAATTGCTCAGAACAAACAGACCTCACTTAAGCCTGTACAAATGATTCTTTAAGGAATAGATGGATGTAGATGCTTTTCTTTTGTAGCAATGCAGGCACAAGCACCCCCAGTAACTCCGTTCCTTGCCGTCTGTTTCATTTATGTCATTACAGCTGATAGTGGAACTGTAATGAGCCTACATGGTAGATATTTTTTGCCCATCTAATAAATATTCAGCAAAATTTGTATAATTCTTAAAAATCTGATTTGATTCTCTAATACTCTTCACCGTAAGACCTGAAGACACTCCTTTCTCAATGAAGGTGTTGTACAGGCAGGAATGAGGGTTTGAAACCATTTCACAAATATTTCTAAAATACGTGCTATGTCTTGGTAGCAATTGAAAAACATAAGTCACATCACTTGCTTTTTAATCCAACCCCTGGTGTGTCAATCACAGATCGCTACTTACAATACTGTAAGCACGCATCTAGTCCATTAGTAGTTTGAACAAGAAAAGCTAGGTGGGTCCCTGCTCTGATCTGGAAATTACAGTTGAGAGGTTTTAAGATGAGCCTTGCAGGTTCGTAATTGGTAACCTTGGTAGGTGTACGGATTACTCTGCACATAAAAGCAAAAAAGGAAAAATGACAAAAACTTATTATGGAGGACTGTAAAATACAGTTTTATTTCAGCATTAGAAGTAAGAACTTGGTGAAAGGATACATTTCTACAACTCCTGCACAACGAGAGTATTTACCTAATACTTCTTTAAATGTGAATAAGTATTGTAATGTTTTAATATTAATTTTGCTGTTACACCTCAAAAAATGAAGGGGTGGAATTTTACATTTTTATATTTTTTGTTTGTTTCATTTCATTGGTTTCATTGGTTTCATCAATTTTTTTTAAAGGTGGGATAGGGGGTGTCAGGGCATCCTGTGAGGAACTATTGATCTTTCAGGTGCAGAATTGTTTGCAGAACCTTATGCCACTGTTCATTAACAAACATGTAGAAAGCTAAAGGCTCCCACTGTCACATAGCATGCTTGAAGGTCAGCTAAAGCAAGTATGAAACAATGTATTCACTTACAGTGTGAAAACAGTACCGATTAGAGGAAATAAAAAGCAGCAACAAAACCATTTCTAATAAAATCTAAGGACTTGACACTGAGCTATGGCTTTGATAATGCTTGTAATTGTGATTTTCATAATTTCCCAACGTATAAGTTTCATATCTGCCTGTAAAATGTCAAACATTGTCTTTGCAGGATTAAAAAAAAAAACAAACAAGATCTTTTAGTGTATGTGCACTGATAGCATAGATACTGAACATTGAAAAGCATTTAGGCATCAATTTAAGCAATCATTGATTTATAACATTCAAAACTTCTATTTTTCAGATTTAGAGAAATAGCAGGGGCCTTTGAAGCATCGCTTTCAGATTCACTAGAGGAAGCACCAGGTAAACTTTAATTGCAAAAATTAATTATTTCCCTATTAAGAAGGAAACACCGTTTTAAGTAGCAGTGGTTATTATCTGTTTATTATTATTTACTAATGGGCATCCTGAGGGTTCACATGAGCTTTCTGTTTTCTTATGAACTCATTAAACAGTGGAATACATTTTTGTAGGGAAGGCAATATAAAATTACTGTTCAGTGATCGCTTGCTAGAAACCCCTTTTTACCAGCAACAATTAACATATTTGTGGAACTGTCCCCTCAGTGCAAGAAGGAAGTATTGGCATCCTGTAAGTGACAACCAAAAAACAATGCTGTGTTATCTGGGAAAACTTTTCTTTATTTTTATAGACATCTTCCCTGCTACATAGCCCTATCTATTGGCAGCATTCAGGGTTGCTATAGTTCGTTTGTGTTGGTGTCTGCTCCAAAAACGTACGTTGATCTATGAGCAGATGAGGAGGTAAGCATAGGAAGGATTACAGTGGAAGGACAAATCTGGTGTATTTGTTAGAAGTACACTCTAATTAGAAAAGGTACTCCAGTAACTGAAGTAACAAATGCCTGTGAAGGAGGTCGCTAAGAGTAACTTGTGCATGTGTATTTTTACTTCTGACTTTTAAGTTATAGAACTGAAGAGCAAGGAGGAAAAAATAATGGTGATGAAACGCATAAATCCTACAATTTCAAGGCATTTATCTGAATCTTGCAGACACATTCCTTAGCTTTATGCCATATAATATTAGTGCATGAACTGCTTTATAAGTATTTGGTTTAAATATGGATATTCCTACTGTGTTTTCAATAAATATTGAAGACTTCTTTTTAAATCTCAGATACTGCAATTATTAACATCAGTGATGTTCCGTCTTTCACAGTGTGCTTAGGAACTTGACCTTTGTTGCCTGATTGTTTTCAGAGGGCAGCTCATATTGCCTTTTGGCCACTCACATGGTCTGGACGAGTCTTCTGAAGTGCTGGTCAGATCAAATGTTTTTACCACTGTTAGCACACCGTCTGTGGAAACTTAGTCTGCAAATTTTGGCACGTTACTCCGTGTTCATTAGTGAGGTAAGAAAACTATGTACTTAGGGTTTTGGTGATTAGTTATGTCCATCAGTAAGAGACCTCTTGAAACAAAACGTGTAACTTGTTTCTAATTACTATTCTTCTGAACTTAAAAATGCTGAAGAAGATCACTCAACCAGTTCATGAGTTTGTTTTATATAAAGTATCACTGCAAAACATATCATTGGGCACAAATACCAGTATTGCTCAAGTATTATTGCGTGATGCTTGCCAAGATTGTACTGTGTTTAAGGCTGCTTCTTCCACGGACAGAAGTAGCCATAATCTTGTGTTTCGTACAGTTGGTATCAATATGTTTTCATATTGATACTGTGAACTAGATTGTGAAACTGAGCCAGGGGAAAACTAACCTTGCAAAAAAATCAGGTGTTGAGTTAATACAAATCAGCTGCTCCATGGTCAACTGACTCAACATCGTAATTCACGCTTCTAAGCAGTGGATCTTGTGCTTTGCCCCATTCTTAGCCATACAAGTTTCTCTCTCCCCCTTTCTTGTGTCACAGAATGACAGCATGATAGAATAATTTGGGTTGAAAAGGAGGTCTAGAGGTCGATGATCCAAATTCCTGCTTGAAACAGGGCCAGTTTAGATAAGGTTATGAAAGACCTTTTCAGGTTGAATTTTGAATATCCAAAGGCAAAAATTTCAGTCTCTTGGGGAACCCTTTTACAATGATTGACCACCCTGGTAATTAAATATCTTTTTCCTTTTGATATAAATCCCTTTGTTGTACTTCATATCCATTGTCTCTTACTGTCACTGTATCTCAAGGCAAAGTCTGATTCTACCTTCTCTATACATTCCACTTAGGTAGCTGACGACAGCAGTAAGATCTCCCTTTATCTTTCTCTGGAGACTGAATAGCACAGTTCTCTCAGCTAAATTGTCTTACTAAAAGTGCTCATTAGAACAGCTGCTGAGTGAGGCGTGTGATTTACAGCTGAGGGCTTGAGGAGGTGGGAGAAAGGAGATGATTGACAGCAGTGAGTCATGTTTTCTGAGACCAAAAAAAGACATTGAGTAGCCTTGTTGCAAGCACGATAGAAGGGGAGGAAGGGGGAGACCCAAACTGCTCTATTTGGTGACTGTTGGCGTAGAAGGTGCTCAAAACTCTTGTACACAGATCTCTGAGCGTTGCTCCTTGTAGTGTTGTAGTAGGACAGGTTGACTGAAAGACTGAAACAATCTATTGTTTCTGCAGTTGGTTGTCTCTGCAATGGAAAGTTAATTGGCACAATCCACAGCTGGTTTTGTGTTCTGGCATATGAAAATAGTCTATTTCTGCAAAGCAAATAATAATCAAATTTTTGATCTAGCACATTCTGTTTATTTGAACACCACACAGGTGGTAATTACTCCAGGATGGTATTGTCCTGTGGCATAGTAATAAGAGCTCTAAATTACTGAGCTATTTTGTGCACCAAAAACTGTCTTAAAAATACTGCTTTTAATGCAATTTAGTAATGTCAGTATCCCTTGCAAGTGTTACATTCTAATGCCAAAATCTTAGGAAAACTTTATGCTGTTTCTGTATATACAACTTTAACTGCTTTTGCTATTGCTAGGACTCACATCTCAGTTTGATGTTTCAGGTTTCTGTAAGGCCCATTTCCAGTGAGAATGCAAAGGAAAGCAAAAAATCAGTGCCAGCTGGCAGAAAGGAATCTTCCATAAGCCTCAACCCTAACGAGGACCAAGGGAATGGGTCTTCTCCAGAAAGTCAGCCTTTGCCTTCTATATCCAGTACTCAGCTGGTGTATATTGCTGCAGATCTGGACAAACTCCAGGAACAGGTTTGTGCTTGAGACTTTACTTACAGAAGTCTTTGTCAGTCTGTGTGCCAGTACTATTTGGCGTTTTGTTAATGACATTATTACCAAAAAACCACAACGCATTTGTTTAAATATTTTTTTAATTCTAAAACTGGAGTAGTTTGATAGGAAAAAATACTACCTGAAATACAGGGTCTATTCTCTGTGTAGTTTAAGTGGCAAATTACAGAGAAACCACTTCAGGTATTTAAACTTTTAATCAGTAGCTGCTGGACTTTACCACTAGAGCATGTTGTTTCTACTCACTTCCACTGTAAAATGCAACTGTCCACAGATCTACTTTTGCTAGTAATCTCTCTGATGTCTCAAAGTGTGGTACAGTATTCAGCTTTAATGTTATTCTCTTTTATATATTTACTGTTTTTAATCTTTCAGCCTCAAAAAGGTTTTATAATCAAGATTATTGTTCTATCATCATGTTTTACTAATGAACCAGAATCTTTGAAAGAGCTGTATGGTATTTATTTGCTTTCAGTGGGGACTCTTTCATGTTTTTCAGCCAATGAGGCTGGAATTCCTGTATCTTGTGAAGTTGCCTCTGGGTTGGTACTATTTTGTTAATTATAAGTTATTTCCCTGAGGATAACTGTAAGGTAGAAAATTGAATGATAGACCTTAAATCCAATTAATATTGTATTTTCCTGATATTAGGTTTCGATAAACACAATTAAAAATTCAGAAAAGACCGAAGGTGTCTTTTAAAGCACTTGTAACTTGCAGAATGTAGAAGAGCCATTTAAATATATTTATAACAGGACTCTTGTTTGTTTGTTTGTTTGTTTGTTTGTTTAGATTCCTGACATCATAGAAATGGTTAAACCAAAACTTGAAATGATTGGCTTCAAGAACATGTCTTGTATTGCAGGTAAACCTGAGAGGCTGAATTCAGTCTCTTTCCCCATTCTCCCAAGTCCCTCTACTAACCAAACAAAATCAGCTTTTATGTGAAGTTTTTTATAATTTAAGTGAGAAACTTGAAATCACTCATGTTTTATTGCCTAATGATGCCTGCTTCCAATGTTAACCATTTTGTGAAAGAGCAACTACCTTGAAGTCTAGAAAACATTTGATTAAAATTCAGTGAGTCCGAAGTGCTTTTTTGGGGAAGTAACTTGTCCAATAATTAGGATGCTTCTACAGGAAGAGAGGGACCCACTTAAATCTAAATCAAGATTACGGGTAAATGGATAGATGTCTAAGTCCATAAGAGTGGTAGCTGCTTGTGTAAATCCCCAACTCAGTAGATGATCTTTTGTCAATCACAGCTTTGTGTCAAGCGTTTTTCAGTCAGTCCATGGGGAATTGAGGTACTGTGAGAGAGAATTTCACAGCCTCAGTTTCTTTGGTAGGTTTGAGCCTTTTGATTCAAGCCCCCTGCTGCATCGATAATACTGAGAAGAGAAAAAAAGTGAACCTGGAGAATATCAAGTTACCCTTTTTTAATTGTCTTCCCTGTATCTGTTTTTTCTGGCTGAGAAATGGTTGACATGAAATGGTTCACATTCGTGGAGATACTTTATAAATGGTTGGTGTGTATTTATTTAGCAAGCATCCTGTATTCAGCACCAGCAGCCATCTAGGACAGGGAATGAGATTGGGATGATGCTGGATTCACATAATTTGTAATGTGATTGGGCAGGGTAGCTCAGTCTAAACTTCAGCTTTTTTACTTGAATAGAAGCCTTGGAAGACTCAAAGACTTCTTTATCAGCCTGCATGCCTACCTTGAATAACAGAATTATCCAGGATCTGAGTGAGTCCTCTTTCACTTACCTGAAGAGTGCACTGGAAATTCCAAGATTATATAGGAGAACCAATAAGGTTAGTGCTGGTTGCAGAAGAAAAAATAAATCTCAGAAGGGCCTGTACTAAGAATCTTAACTGGGCAGTACATTTACGATTTCAGGGCTGTTCATACCTGCTTGAGAGTCAAGAAACATATTAAATACTGAGATGACTTAGTCATTACTGTTTACCTCTTTGAAAAGAAAGAATTGTATTTTCAAAATTTTAGGTAGGGTAACAATGATGAGAGCACAGGTTGAGACGGAAGGAAGGGCAAGACAAAACTGTTGTACAAAACCAGAATGGTTAATAAGAATAAATTGATTTCCCTCATCTCATAGCATGTATTGTAAGATGTGCTGCTGTTGGGTGGCAGGCTGGTAGGGTTTGTTTTTTTTTTGTTTGTTTGTTTTTCTGTTTTTGGAAGATGGGTTGATCACAGCAGGGAGTGACACTTCAACGTGCTATGTCAAGAATTTTTTTCGTGGTGAGCTAGCTTCCTAGATTTCATTCAGGAATGCCACACACAGAAGGAACAAGATAAGAATGGTTAAAAAAAAAATAAAATGTTTTGGTGAAAAAAAACAAGAAAAAGTAATTAATAAATATGGTTCCAAAACCATGTTCAGACCTTAGCCTGTTTTGTTGCTGTGCCTTGTCCTTGCCAATTCGCACAGTTGTTATGGTAGCTGGTTTAGTCTCATATAAAAAAAAAAAAATGGCAGTATAAGAAAGTTTAAGTAACAGGTATTTCAGATGTCAGAGATTGTGTACCCTGGGTATGATCTGTTCCCCTGCAATGCAGGAGGTCTGTCCAAGCTATTGCATGGATCACCCCTGGAGAGATGAAGCAGTCTGCTTCCAAGACCATCTCAGAAGAAAGTAGAGAAGGGATATTAGAGCTATCCCAAAAGCTTTCTTCTGAAAAACACAGTGAGGGGGTGGGGTGGTATAAGAATAGAAGGAGCAGTGGTTTCAGTTTAGTGAAGTATGATATGAAATAGCAGCTATTTTAATGAAGATGAGGTAGGCTGTTGTGTATACAGAGCGTGTTCAACTTTCTGAAGTCAGCATGAGCAGCAAGTGGGCAATAATAGGGGTGGCTGGCGCATGCATCTCTCCAAAAGCTTTGGTCATTTTGGACCTTGTTTCATAGCATTTTACATAGTATAAAGCTGCTGAATGATTTGGTCAAGGTTTGTTCCATGTGTATGAAGATCTCTTTATTGATTATTTGTGAATAATCTATTTATTGGTTTACATGCAGGCTCAGCATTTCACATATGTGCTATAAATGGTGTCCATGTGTTCAGTAAATAAATACAGATTCTTTTTTCCACCTTGTTTCCCTGCCTTCTCCCAGGAAGTGCCAACTAAAGCTTCACCTTATGTTGACAGTGCTCTTAAGCCCTTCTACAGACTACAGAATGAATACAGAGATATATTGAAACAGCCCATGATTCATCAGTGGTTGGAAGGCGCCCTCTCTGAAAGCACACAAAAGTAAGAGAGCCATGCACAACATTCTTTGTACTATTTAAAAACTTCATTGTCAGTTGAATGGGCACAGGAGAAAAGAGAAAACACACTACAAGTTAACACAGCTGTGAAGATAATGGGAATATGTCCCCTTTTTGACCTGGTGGATTCGTTCAGATTTCTATTAGTGTTTTGTACTCAACAGATGAAAAGCAGGGCTGGGAACTCGAGACCTGACCTCTGCTCAGATGTATACAAACTGACATTGTGGATAGAGCATATGGAAATTGTTTCGCTCTAGTAATGCAACAGTAAACTAAAACCTTGCATTTTGTCTCAGAAATTACTTAAGTCCTTAACCTCATGTTATGTCAGCAAATCACGGTCAAATTCTCAAGAAATTTGAGTTTGACTTTCCTTTGACAATTTCATTGTATACAATGATAATGCAAATTTTAGTGCTTAAAAAATAAATAAATTTAAAAAGCTGAAAAGCCAATTGTTCCCAGCTTTATAAGGCAGTCATAACACAGTGCTTTCCTTCATTCTGGTTTCCTGGCTAGCATCTTGAGGACTTCTGAGTGTGAATATCCATCTGCATTAAGTTCTTTAATGAAATTTGTTTGTCCGTCTACTTTCCTTTCAACTTCATACTGCTGTGAGATGTTGTCTTCTGTGAGTTCAACCATTTCAGTGTGTACAAAAAGAAAGTAATAATTGCTTTTGTTTGGATGTTCTGCCTGATAATTTCATTGGATACGTGCTACTTCTGGCACTGTGGAAAATGAGAAGGAGGCTTCAACACTGAATTGTAATCTTTAGGTTGGCCTCTGTAATTAATGGTAGAAATATCAGTAGCTTCTTCTCAAAACCATTCCTCTCAGCATTCCTCATAATTTTTCTGAGGGCCAGTGCTGTGCATGCAGTAGGCTTTTCTGTAAAAGTGTAATTTTTTTCTCATTAATCTTCCTTTATTTAGGTATTATGAAACTGTTTCTGATGTGTTAAATTCTGTTAAGAAAATGGAAGAGAGCCTGAAAAGGCTGAAGCAAGCCAGAAAAACTGCAGCTTCAAATCCTGTTGGTACGAATGGAGGTATGAGTGATGATGACAAAATCCGACTGCAGCTGGCCCTAGATGTCGAGTATTTTGGAGAGCAAGTAAGTTAAAAGAGAAGTTTGCTTACTGCTATTAGGGAAGGGAGTGAGATACAGGAGAAAATGGGAGCTCAACTTATTTTTTTGGTCTTAAAAACTTTGTGCTTTGTTGGTTGTTTTTTATATCTGTGTAATTCAGGTGACTTGAAACCTTAATGATCATAGAATCTCCTTGAGCAATGCGTGCTTTCTGTGCTTTTGTATACAAGTGAAAAAGGTATTTCTCACTATTCAGAATTCAAGTACTGCTTAGTACTCAGAAGCACAAAGAAATACTGAGTGGACAGACCAAAGGACAGGGTATTTTCTTAGCTCTGATGGAAAATTCTTTATGGCCTTGCTTTTGTTTGCCTTCTGCTGGGTAATTCCTGCCTTCACTCACTGCATAATCAAAGGTTTATTCCCAAGAGCTTGGAAGGGGTCAGATTTCTTTCTTGTTGTGCTATGTAACAGTAAGTTCCTTTTGATGCTGAATACAAAAACTAAAACAACAAAGTAGAAACAAGTAAAAGAACAAAATATTCCAGGAAATGGGTGTAGTAGCTTAATCAAATTGTATAAGCATGCTGATTAGTAGTCATTATTTCCATGTGTAGGTTTCAGAAAAAAGTAGACTACTAATTGCACATCCATGTCATTAGTTACCAAGCACTTGTTACCAGTCTTGGTTATGAGCAGATGCTGTCTGTACAGTAAAACAGGTAGGTAAATTCTTCCTGTGTGTAAGGAGATGAATCTCTTATTTCTGAGGCTTACCACAAAGGAGGAAGATTTGGGTGGAAGCATGGAAATCTTATTTACTAGCAGGAAATACTATTTGGCAGTTTTTAACTCGGAGCTTGAGTTGGGTTTGTTCTTCTATTCCTATCCAATGATGTGCATTAACATAATGTGAATTTAAGTTAAACTGGGATAGATTATTCATAATCATTTAGGAGCTGATTTGGTACAGGTGGACATTACCAAGAGTTCCAGCAGCAAACACCTTTCAGGATCACTTTATTATGGTTTCATTTAGATTTCAGTGTACTTTTGTTTTTCTCATGGTTGTATTTTTCTAACTGCCAAATCAAGAGATTCCCTAGGTAAGAAATGACTTGTAGCAAACTCTCTGTTGTTGTCCTCATCCCACAGGAAATTCAAGGCTAGAACAATGGGCTCTTGCAGCTTATTGAAATGCTCTTGTTTCTGTGCTGTTGGCTGTTGTTGGGTGTATCCATGTTTGCCTTAAATCTTTCCTCAAACCCCAAATGAGGATTCTGGGCAAAATTTCATTTGAAATGAATGCATTAAATGCATAGTTACAGCCAAGGTTCTCTTTCTGACTGTTTCATTGGAAACAACTTCCAACTGACTTAGCTTAAAAGTTGCCTAGAAGATGGTTAATTATTTTACTGTGAGACGCTCTGTTGAATGGAAAGACTTAACTGAGCAAAGCTGGATACAGCTTTTTTTTTGTAGTGTGCACTACATGCAGTTATATTTCTTTGCTCATCAATGCAGGACAAAACATATGCTTTACTAATTGTTTTAAGGAGAACAATCCATAAACTTTTGTTGTAAATAAAATCAACGTTTCTCTTGTCTTTCTAGATACGGAAGATGGGATTGGATACAAGCAACATAAAAAGCTTTTCAGCCCTTACAGAGCTTGTCCTGACTGCCAAGGATCAGGCTACAGTGGAACAATCCTAGATACTTCTGAAGCGTGTGATTGAAGATAAACACTGTCCATAAAAAAAAAAAAAGACTTCACTGTTCTTTATTTTACCAAATAAGTTGCAATGAAGTGCTTCCTGTTGTATCTTAAGCAACAAATAGGTGCATCAGCTGTCAAGATACGCTCGTTTCACCGAAAGATTGAGAGTTTACCATAGTTTTCCATTATATGGAAAGCAGTCAGAAATTCTTAACTTTTTACTATAGAATAAAAGTGGAAGGAAATATTTTTTTTCTTGTTTTATTTTAAATCTTATCTTGTAAATGAATGAACTTACATGATGAAAATAGTATGTAATAAATTGTCTTCTTATCTTTGATGTCCTATATGTTTTCGAGTCAAATATATTTATTGCTATCTGTCTAAAGCTTTCAAAGGGACAGCTGTTATGGAATAAAGACAATGCTCACAGGAATAGAGTCTGCTATTTATTGCTACAGCTCTGTACTTACCACCTTTCCCTCATCACGGGACATGGTTAGCTCTTGTTAGGGTTTCATAAAAACATAATGTTTTTATGTTAAAGATCACTTTTTTTCCATGGACCTTGTTGATTAGAAGTGCTACATTTAAAAAAAAAAAAAAAAAAAAGCCCCTAAAGCACTTCACACTTCAAAAATAATTTATAATATCAGCACCTAACTTTCTTGCTGTTACTTTCTGGCTACCTGCTTTCTTTCAAGGTAGAACTTAATTTGCTAAGCTAGAATGTATCAGTGTTGGCGTAATTGTGATTCATCTTATATTGTATATTAGAATTCAGAGCTATATTTTGCCTAAATACATGCAGAATTTCTCAGACTTCACACCTAGCTACCTCAGTACAAGGTGCATCTTTATGTAGCAGGAAATCTAAAAGTTTTACCATGATTTTAAATGGTAGGAGGACTACTATCTGGCTATCTGGAACCTAGAGTGACTTGCCTATTGAAACTTTATGTGAGGGATAGGTAAGTCTGGGATGAGTTGAAGAATTTGAGAATTTCAGCATAATTGTCAGCTATGCTCAGTGATAAGCCCTGTTGTTTCGATGACACGTTAAAGAGTCTGTTATCTTTTGTTTTCTTTCTCCAAATCTCCCATGTTAGAGCACGATTTTAGGTGCTAGTTCACCAGACTGCTGATGAGCAGTTGACTGCAGCTGAGGGCTGGGTGAATGACACTTGGGATACCTGGAATGTGTGGTACTGTGCCTCTGGCAGAGGAATGCAATGGGAGACCATAAGTGTTTCCTACATTTCAGTGGGGTTTTTGCATCTGGATTCTGATGGGACAAACAGAGGGCTGGCCAATATGTGGCAATAAGAGAAAAGTTACCAAGAACTGGCAGACCTAGAAGCTGATGTGCTTTGGTGGTGGTTAGGATACGGTTATGTTATATACAACGTGAAAATTGCCAGGAGAAAGCATGTCCTAATATGTTTCAATTTATAAAGAGGATGAGAGCCTTTTTAAATGGTTAGCCTGGCAACTTTCCTCAAGAGTCTGAAAGTCTGTCTTCAGTTCTTTTTGGCTTCTACATTGCTACCTGTACTCATGTTTCTGCAACTGGAACTTGGGCATCAAGAAAACTGATAACTACACGGGGAAAAAAAATGTTTGTTAGGACTTCATTAGCTCTACAGAGTGAAGAATAAAATAAAATAAGCATTTTAGACATAAAATTGATGTCGGAAACAAGTCTCAACAGAATATACGCTGTTGGGGAAGCAAAGGGATTTAATTGTGGGTTGTTTTCTTCTTTTACCATTTGAATGGTACATACACATAGAGCTTATCCTTTTCATACTGTAGTGCTCCAGCACTTTCCAGTCCTTGCTCTGTCCTGCTCAGTTCTAGTTCCCTATCATGTCCTTCCTTACTTTGCTTTTCCAGGGTGGCAGGGGGCAGTATTTTGTTTTTCTCCGTGTAATACTGACCAGGGTGTGGAGTTCTCCAGCCATGTGTGGTCCTCACCTGTGAAGAATGTTATTTTGTCCCAGAGCCTGCTGGCAGCATGGCCAGGGGCCCCTTTTATTTGTCTTCCATCTCCATGGTAAAAATGGAAACTTTTGTGGTCTGAAATTCCATTTGTGGCTGATGCTACACACTGACTTCAAGGAATAAACGGAATAACTTTTAATATAGCTTATATAAGCACTTGGAAGCTGTCTCTTCCATGCTTACAGCTATACTGGTGGCTGTATTGTGTGATAATTGGCAACTTACTGTCTTATAAAACATAAATCTGACAGTACATTTCAAAAGCTGGAATGAGATCTGACTTAGACATAAACCCAAGTGAACTGTGGCAAAGCAATTTGGAGGTGGTTTTATTTGCAGTTTTCCTATTCTGCGTATTGATAGCTAATTGCTGCTGTATAAAATACAAGCACAGTATTTATGGGTTAGAGCATCTGGAATACATACATACAGTACAATATTCATGCATTTATCCAATTGCAGCATTTGTAATCCTAGTATTCTTAAGAAAGATATTCCTCAGTCTCTTCCTATTAAGACAGAAGAAGGTCATCTACCTACGTTACAAACAGCAAGGCACTGGCTTTACTGGGTTTGGATTAGATAGAAATCTATGCCACTGTGTATGATGGTGAGCTACCGTGCTCTGCAGAATACACCTGGCACTGTACCCCAAAGACGTTTGCAGTTACTGTCTGAATGCCATCAGCACCAAAGACAATCTAGAAATGTGAGGTCAAAGTCCATGTTCCAGTGTAATCAAAGGAAAAGCTCGTGCAGGCTTTCCTTAGTACCAAAAATTCACTTCCAATTCCTCTCTTCCTCATTCACGTTCAGGAATCAAGACTAATAATTAATCTGCTCTTCCAGTTTTTCAAACCTTTATGACACTAAGAGTTGCACTGAACTGCTGAAGCCATTTTATTCACATGTATCAGCACAACAGCCATTAGTATAGATCAGCGCCATTAATAGTGGGGGATTTTTTGGTTCTTAATTCTTTTAAGAACATATGGTTTGGATGTGTTAAGGTTTACAGATTTGGGCTCTAACCAGTAATGTTCTTTTTCACTACAAAGCTGTAATAAATGCCTCTCAGGTTAGAAGATATTCTAAGTAATGGAATTGTATTGGCATAGTAAGCCTTATTATTTTCTAAAAAATCCAGAGATAATTCTGTCACATTATGAGAATTCATACATTGCAGTTCATTAATGCTACCAAACCACATTTTTAGCTTTTCCATGGAGTTAAGAAATAAACATACCCATCTGGGCTGCAGAAAGAAGAAACTTCCTATAAATGTGTTTTTGCTTCTAAGGCAAAATCTTGTCTCAGTGGGACAAGCAAAGCCTGCCCATGATGTTGGCAGCATTTTAAAGGAAAATAGTGCTGATCAAGCTAGAAATTTCTGTGCATAATTATAAAACTTTCTCTGTAAAAAGTGAAAGGGAATGTCTCTTGTGAAACTGACCAAAGTAAAAGTGACCTCTCAAGAACAGAAGAGTTTCCTTTTTCTACCTTTCTGTAGTAAATGCTGCTTGCGCTCATAATTTTTTTATTATTATTATTATTTTTAAGTCAGTGGCTTGCTGACTACTGTTTTGTCCCCATTGTATCGAAAAGATTGCTGGGGCAGAAGGGAGACAAGATGGGAAGAAGGAAAGAAGAGAAGCTGGGAGAGGAGTGTGAGTCACCACCCCACGTGAAACAGATGACCGAAATTGGAATGTTGCAAATTTTTAGCTTTCAAAAAGCTGTATTTCAAACACTACCTGCTTCATATCAAAGCTAACTAGAACACTCCACATGATCATAAAAATAGCTGATGAATAAGAAAAAGGTGATGGGAAATGTGTATCGTTTTTTTCTTCTCCACACCTTCCCCCCTTCCCTCTGCCCCAGTTCTTGGTGCTTGCATTTAAACACTCTGCAGTGGGTTTGTTATTCTGCCAAGGAAAAGCATTGCCCTTGACTTCTCTTCAAAAACAGCTAAAAGGAATGGCTTGTTCAGTGTTACTTCAAGTGGTCCCGAATCTTCCTTCTGTGCTGTGGGGTCTTCTGGTGGATCTGTTTCATCGTTTGTCAGTTTGAAAAAGGCATTATTTATGATCTGTAAAGGAAAAGATAAAAGTAATCGGAGTCATGATAGTGAGAGCTTAAGTAGATGAAAAAGCACATGAAGTAATCAGTTGAATTAGATCAGCTGTAGCCAACCCAGGACAGACTCCATGGATGTTCAAATAAACCCTTGATGCACTTGTTCCATAACATGAAAAGTCTCTACAGCAGCTTGTACACTTGGGCTGTATGAAATCCCAGTACCCATTATCCTGACAAAGCTTCAAACGTAGGACATCTTCCAAAAAGAAAAAAAGTCAAAGGCACTGAAATTACACTTTTAGAACATAATTTGCTGCCTTTTAATGGAAGATAGCCCTCCCCTTTAAGATCCCCTTTCTTTCCCTTGGGACCTGAATGGTTGAACCTGTCTTCAGGTGAAACAATGTGCCATGTTTGGTTCTGTTTTTTGCAATTTCTGGGAGCAGTCCCACAGTGGTCAAGGGAACAGCCCGATAACTGCCAGAGAAGCTGTGGATGCCCCGTCCCTGGAGATGTTCAAGGCCAGGTTGGATGGGGCCTTGGCCAACCTGATCTAGTGGGTGGTATCCCTGCCCATGGCTGATCTTTAAGGTCCCTTCCAACCCACGTTGTTCTATGATTCTGTGTACTGCAGCCTGTATCATTCAGTCTAGTTTTGTTGCTTTGAGTTGTTCAAGCTGTTGGTATGGAGGCTAATTTGTGTGCACAGAATCTAGTGTGCCCAGACCTCAAACCTGGTGCTTGTGTCGCATCCTCTGCTGTAATGATGAAATGTAAATGCTGTAGAGCAAACCTGTTCTGCTGTGAGATTAATTGAAAGAGGATTCAGTACCATTCAGTCATCTTGAACGTCTGCTGCTGATCAAGTATCCCTCATTGCTTGTACTGTTTTGTTTTAGGTCAAATTTTACAGTTAAACAGACTAAAGCTGAACAGAAAGCATTTTTTGCTTAACACCAGTGATATATACCATACCTTCCTAACAGTTAGATTGGTGTCACTTATTTTACTGAGATCTGCCCCTTTCCCCAGCAATGCAGGCAGTTTCATATCTGCAAGAAGTTCCTGTAGATCAGAGCTGTCTTCTATTTTTAACTCTGGCAAAGTTAATTTAATATCTCTGAAAAAGATGGAGAGAGAGAGAGAGATGAGAGCATGTCCTCTGATATCAAAGCATGGTGTTTAGGCGGTCTTTGGGCAGCCAGTGGACATCTCTTCTACTAATACTGTGTCATCCCTGTGTTTCTGTGAATCTCTGCACTAGTTGTTACACCCTCCCTGACAGGATCCGACCCCTGCAGGAAAGCAGGGAGCAGGCAGGGCTGCACTGTGCACCCACTCCCACTGATTCCTATGGGAGGACACATGTGTGTCCAAGCTGTACCTTGGGGACAGATCCTGGAGCCAGGCCACAGACTGCAAAGGGAGCTTGGACTCTACTTTGTCCAGGTCGTTGCCATTGATGGGCTGCAGCAGCACCAGAAGAGCGTTCTTGCTGACAGGGACTTCAATCACAGAAAAAGTCTCACTGGCGTCAGTCTTGTACTTGAACGTCCCAGTTACCGACAGCATGGGGACCGAGATCGCTATGTTTGAATCGACCCAGAACTCCTGAGGCTCTTTTAGCCGGGAGGCTTTCTTAGCTTTCACTGAAAAACAGACCAAGAAAGAAGTTGAATCTTCCCTTTCATCCTTCCTCCCCTCTGTCCCTTAACCGGTATATTGTTTGTTTAAAAACAACACACCACATTAGATAAGGACAGTGTGTGTAAAATCACATTTAGCTACTGTAAAAATACGTATCCTCTCTTTAATATGCTTTCTGGTAGCATCAGGCAAAGGCAGTGCAGATTTACAGAAGAGAGTCTGAAAAATCATCAGGACTGTGACCTGCTATGTTTCTACCAGCTGTGTGACCAGGAAATGCCATAAATTTGGTAGAAATTTCTGCTTGCTCAGTTACCTGCTCCCTCCCAAGCTGCCAAGGTGGTTCCTGGGTGGCTGATGGGTCTGATGCGGAGGGTCTGGATTTCCTCGCCATCCCATGAGCAACTGTGATGACCATGTGCTAGGATTGCTTGTTTGGGACCATATCTGGCAGGGCCAGCTGCTGGAGCGCCCTCACACAGCTGGAGCTGGCTGCTGAGGCAGCCAGGGGGCTGGTGCAAGGGAAGGTGGTACAAGCTCACCCTGGGGTCTTACCTTTGGCCATCTTGAGAATCAAAGCAACGGGGAAAGTAGCAAACACAACACCAAAGGATTGATTGAGCCTAGGAGGTCAAGAGGGACATACCTGAACACTTGCTAAACCTTGATGTAAATTTCTTACCCAGTTCACAAGTATGGGAAGCCTTGCTCTCACCTCCTGCTGCTTCTGTGCAGCTTTGCATTTCAACATGTTATCTGCTCATTGCCATAGATCAGTGCTGCTGCCCAATTAGGCAGATAATCCTGTTGACATTAAAGAAACTACTGCCATCAGTGAGAAGGGCAAAGATCAGTAGTCTTGAAATTGCTGTTTTGTGGAAAGGGGAATTAGGAAAACAGATTTATACATTCTGGTAAAGAAAGGAATGCCTTCATTAAAGTAATATCAGTATAAAATAGGAGCTGGCATAGCTGTACTGCTAAATAGTCTATTCTCCAATAAATCCAGGGAAATGCTGGATCCTAATACATTTAGTATATAATAAGGTGTGCATAGGAACACTTGTCTCCTAAATAACCTTGTATAAAAAGCACATTTAGGCACTTCCACTTAGTGTAAATTCAACAAAAAGCAGCAGCGGGTAGGAGATGTGAAAGGTATAAGCAAAATAAAATAAAATAAAATAAAGAGTTGTTCACTGTTTTTTCTTATCTCATAAGAATGAGGGATGGAAGCTGAAAGCAGAAAGGAGATGCTCTGCTTGTGTAACCTGCGGAACTTACAGGACAGCAGATGTCAACAGTGTAACAGAATAAAACAAAAGGGGGAAAAAAAAATAAAGCATTCAGAGAGTTAAATGTATCAAGCTGGGATAATAACTTTTTAAATAGTCTTGGGAAGGACATAAGAAATGTCACAGATAGAGGAAGCAGTGTCTAACTGCCTGCAAGGCAGCAGGTGAGGCAGTAGGCTCCTTACTGGTGGCTCCCATCATTTCTGTGAAGCAGCACTGCCCTCTGGCAGGGTGGACGTGTGAGGGCACAGACCTTGGATTAGCTCCAGGCAGTTTTTATGTTCCTGTTAAGTAAAACGACCTCCCATAAAGAGTTGACTCAAAGTGCCAGGAAGCTAATTGCCTCTGGAACATTAAACATGAATTTGGATGCAGAAAGTTTGCTATCTGAAGCAAGAGTGCTGCACATCACAATTTAGTTGTATGCAGATTTGTTAAATGCTGCCAGTAGGGAGAAAAACAAACAAATCTGATCTGGCAAATAAACCAGACTGTTTCTTCAGCAGTACGATTTAAATTATTTACTAATTTACAATAATGCATTTGGATCTGATCACACAAAAGTTCAAAGCTCTAGTATTGACTTTGGGGCTGAGTCTATTAATACTGGGACAGCCATGAACCACAGCAAATCAACCCCACTGGGTTTGAAATGGCTCCCCATGGCCATCTGCTGCTGAGGGTCTGGATGCCTCTGCCCTCAAACATGCAACTAGGTGTGTAATCCCCTGAAAAGGCTCCAAGAGAAGTTAGAAGTCTTGATATGACTATTCACATCTGGGTTTACAACAGTGTTGTTCTTAGGACATGGGAGAGACCTGTTCATAGAATCTTAGCATATCCTGAGCTGGAAGAGACCCTCGAGGATCACTGAGTCCAACTCCAGGCCCCACACAGGACCACCCAAAAATCAACTCATGTGTCTGAGACCATTGTCCAGACACTTCTTGAACTCCAGCACGCTCCGCGCCATGACCACTGCCCTGGGGAGCCTGTCCCAATGCCCGACCACCCTCTGGGTGCAGACCCTTTCCCTAACCCCCAGCCTGACCCTCCCCTGCCCCAGCTCCATGCCATTCCCTCGGGTCCTGTCGCTGTCCCCAGAGAGCAGAGCTCAGCGCCTGCCCCTCCGCTCCCCTTTTAAGAGAGCTGCAGGCCGCCATGAGGCCTCCCCTCAGCCTGCTCTGCTCGGGGCTGAGCAAACCAAGGGACCTCAGGGGCTCCTCAGGCATCATCCCCTCTAGGCCTTTCACCGTCTTTGTAGCCCTCCCTTGGGCACTCTCTGACAGTTTTATGTCCTTTTTATACTGTGGTGCCCCAAACTGCACACAGTGCTCATGGTGAAGCCACACCAGCACAGAGCAGAGCAGGACAATCACTCTCCTCAACCAGCCTGGCAATGCCATACCTGATGCACCCCAGGGTACAGTTGGCCCTTTGGGCTGCCAGGGCACACCATTGATTCATGTTCAACTTGCTTTTGACCAGAACCTCCAGATCCCTTTCTGTGGGGCTGCTCTCCAGCCTCTCATCCCCCAATATGGGTTGCTCCATCCCAGGTGCAGAATCCAGCATTTGTTCTTGTTAAACTTCGTATTGTTAGTAATTGTCCAGCTCTCAAGCTTGTCAAGACTTCTTTTCAAGGCCTCTCCACCCCCAACAAAGTCAACAGCTCCTCACAATTTAGTATCATCTGTGAATGTACTCAAAACACATTCTAGTCCAACATCCAAGTCATTTATGAAAACCTTGAAGAGAACTGGCCCTAAAATAGAGCTCAGCAGAACCTCATAAGTGACTGGCCACCAGCCTGATGTAACTTCATTTACTGTAACTCTCTGAGTCTAAACCATCAGCCAATTGCTCACCCATTGCATTATGTTTTTGTCTAGCTGAATGCTGGACATTTTGTTTAGAAAGATACTGTGAGAAACCGTATTGAATGCTTCACTGAAATCCAAAAAGATTACATTGACTGGCTTCCCTTGGTCAACTAGATAAGTGACCTTGTCATAAAATGAAATTAAGTGTGATAAGCAGGACCTTTGCCTTGTGAACCAACGTTGCCTATGACCAATGACCACATTATGGAGTATCTTCTGACAGAACCCATGGAAAGCAAAGAAAACTGGAAATCCAGTTTGCAAGTGGGAAGATAAAGGCACAAAAGCATTTAATGCACATCTGAGCTCCACCCTTTATCAGTAGAAACCTATTTAGAAACTTAAATCTCACCGCAAATTTATTGAAATACAGTCACCAGTATACAAACTGCCCTAAGGTGTGCCATCTCCGGTATTACATTCAGGCACTAGGATGCTGAAAAGCAAGTACACTCTGGTGTACTGGTTCTGGTGCAGTAGTATTTCTGGGAACAACCCTAGGTAATTAAAGGATTGCTTTACTTCCAGTTTCCACTCTTCCAGACTGGAAGAGTCTGGAAACTCTTCCAGTTTCACTAACTGGTAGCTTACTTTCTGACCTAGGAATTGCCTCCAGACTATGGAAAAGTATTGCTTATGCTTGCTTTAAATCTACATCCTGATGATTTTTGCCAGAAATCCCTCATGACTTTTAGTTCTTTTGTGGTAAGAAATCAAGTATGGTACTCTATTATTCATCTCACCACACCTTTCCTAACCCATAGTTTCCTGGTCAAGGAAACTTTCCCTGAGGCCATCTCCCTCCACCTCCTCTCCATTGCCCTTGCTGGCTTGTGGCTGAGTGAGGGGAGGCAGCGTGCAGGCAGGACCCTGGGAATGGGACACTGCATGGGGCTGTGCTCCAGGTTCTCATCTGAGCTGTTCCCCCTTGCTGTTTGACCTTGCCTCCTTCCCAGGAGCAGGGCTGCTACCTGTCCACCCAGCCTGCCTCCAACACAAGTGCTTGCTCACCTGCCAAGCGGACATCCACTGCAAACAGCAGATCGGTGGATGGGTCAAGGTCTGTCAGTAAGCATTTGCTTCGGCCCTCGCTTTTGGCCTCCACAAAGGTGTTTATTTGCTTTGTTGCCTCACTTGGGTTTGTAAAGTCCACAGCTCGGGTGTAGAAAGCATCAGCTGAGGGGAACAAATCATGCACGAACTGTTCAGATAAGGGTATGCCAGGGGCAGTGAAGAGGCAGAGTGTCTTGGAAAAGAGCAGCTCCTCATCCCTGTTTTTGATGAGGCTTTCAATAGTCCTCAGGCTTGCAAGAACCTTGTGCCCATCCACCCTAGAGGTGCAGTCAGGATCTCCAGAGGGGGGAACAAATCCCAGCAAACCCTGCAAATCAGCGGCCGTCTGGTTGGATGCACCCAGGTAGAAAGACACCAAGGAGCCATAGAGACTGGTTGGGGACAGGAGGACATTTTGGCCTCGATGTGCTTCCCTCAGCTCACTGTAAAACCGCACACCCAGGACATACACAAAGTCCTTCAGGTAGCTCAGTTTCTGCCTCCCACGGCCACTCAGGTTCGGGGTGTCCAGCTTGACTTTGTCCTTCAGGTCATCTTCATAAGCAGGTGTGGTTTGGGACTCAATGGAGGCAGGGACAAATGTTTTCCTTCCCTCTTGGGCCAGGTTTTCCATATCCTCACAGGTACTCTTGTTGAAAGAAAACAAACTGAAAGGATGGACATAGACCCGGTCACAAGCCACCACAGTGAGGCAGAGGAGCAAGCAGAGAAGGTCTGCTGCGAGGTTCATGTCGGAAACCACTTCCACAGTGTCTGCTGAAAGAAAAAGTGGAGAGGAAGGAAGACCGATCAGCCTGTTGTAAATACTATTTCTTGTATTCATATGGTGAGGTGCCCATACTGCATTGGAGTTACAAGGACAGGAATTGCAGTGTATAGTGCCAGCTGGGCTGCCTGCTCCCTGAAAAGGACGGGGTGAAATGGCCAACAGTTTCATGGCAGCAGGTGGGGATGTGCCAAGCATGGATTTGACTACATTACCAACTGCGATATCCTGAAGATTGAGCACTGGAAGCAACATGGTAGTGCTGTGCAATGAGTTAGGCTTGCGAGCTAGACTGTGCTTGTTCTGGCAAAACATTATAATAATGCAGCTATATTGCTCCCAGGACCTAGTCAGAGCTATCTCTGCAAATTGCTGCACTAAATCTTGCTGACACATGGACGAGTTAAGCGATTTGCCTGCTGTTACAGGGGAAGTGGGTTTGGAAACCAGGTCTCTTAAGGTCCCACTGCTGAATTCTCCTGCTTTGTATGTCTAGTCAGCATAATATCTGGCACTAACGAAGCATTTTGTGTTTCCATAGCCCAGTGCAAACATTCTTTCTAGCTTCTAGGCAAACACACTCAGGGCTCCCTTACAAAAATGTGCTAACACGGAAACCAAGAGCTTATTTTCATAGCACCTTCATTATTTGAATACAGAGTTAGAAGGGATAAACTCTGGTTTTCTCTTCTGTGCGAACAGTTCTCCTGTGGTAAAAGACCTCCTGCTGCTCTTGTTTTTCTTGACTAGAAATAGAGAAATTTCTTGAACATTGATGTTGCCAGTGTTTCGGAACAAAGGACCTGGTGCATATGGGAATGCAAAAGGCATAGACACACATACATGCATGTACTTATGAACATCCACATGTATACACAAACACACTGACAAACTGTGTTTATAATTCTCACTTTTTCTGTATCCAGTTTTTGATAACTAATAGCTCTGTTGTGCCTTCCTTGGATTTGTAATCTATATCTTTGGATTTGCATATCTGAAATCCAAATGAGTCAGAAATTACACTTCTGTATGAATAATGCTTATCATTTGCCAAAAATGCTGTTAATCAGAGCTGTATTTTTACACTAATAGCTGTATCTTGTTAATTGCAACTCTGTTCACCCTTCTTATCTACCTCACAGAAGCCACTGCTGGCAGCAAGCTCCCCAGCCCCACTGGTGCCCAAAACTTGCTTCTCCCCTCAGCCACCATGCCGACCTTCATGGGCAGAAAGAGCAAGAAGAGAGTCCTCACTGCTAACACTTACACCAGGCCCGGTCAGTGGTGAAGCAAACGTGATTTAGTTCCCTAAAGAAGTCAGCCCAGAGCCTTTCAGAAAAGCAGGAAAACTTGAGCTGAAAAATTGGCATTCAGAGCAGATCCATTGAGTGTGCTTACTAGCCTCTGTCCGTGCCGGTGTCCCCCCGTGGATGATGTCTCCTCTGGGGCAGGCTCCTTGTGGCACCTTCTTGCTCCGGGAGCTGTATGTGGTGATGTTTGGGGCATTTATGCCTTTCCCAGAGGAGGGGCCTTTCTAAAAGTCTCCAGTGGCATTGCACAAAGCTACTTTACATCACGGGCTGGGAGGCCAAAAAAAGTTAGTTCAGACCAGATAGGGCCTGATAAAACTGGAGCATGATTTATCACTGGGTGCACAGAAAACTCCAGAGATCAATACACAACCTTTAACCCGACCCAGAGCATTTGTGCAGCCTGCAGTTACACATTTACTGGGATGGACACAGGCACTTCATTATGTAGGAGAACTGATTATAGGACCTGAAAATAACTCTGCTCATTTTGTGCTGGACTCAAGGAAATGCAGGTTTCCTTGTGCCTGCATTTGGTGCACAGTCAGACCAGATCTTTTCCTGTTGGGTAAGTTGCCTTTAAGCTCTGACTTGTGGCTTGTGTACCCATCAGTGAGTGGCATGTCAATTTTTACCATTTTTTACCCTCTTGACCTATCCAGAAGATCAAAAGTTTGCTTGTTTTACTCTTCAAAGCAAAATGTGGTGGAGAAGATGAAAACTAGATGGATTAGGTCACCAGATCCAGCTGACAGGTAATTCACCCCTTCTACTCTCAGCTTCCCAAGTCCTATTTAGAAAGATCTTTCTGCTGCTTTTGGAGTGGTCCTTCAGCTTTGGCATGCCCCTTCTTCCTCTTTAAGCAAACAAATAGCCAGTTAAACCAGGGATGATGCAGTTGATCTGTGCTGTGTTGCCTGGTTACATGGGGGCACTGCTTTTCATTTGAACAATTTGACTACTTTAGCTGTAATGAGTCCTGAGCATAGGCCCGTATGACATGCTGTCATGTAATGAGGCCCAAGCAAACAGCTTGAAATATTTAAGGTGTTTTCTCCTCTTGCTGCTGGGGCATCTCAATCTGAGAAGCATCTGGCAGCAGAACAATCCCTGAGCATCTGCACCATCTCCAGATGGCTATGAAATGCATGGAGCCTGGCCATGGATCCAGGCAATAGGAGAAGCAGGCACTCTGTGGCTCCTGCAGTGCACCGTGGTCTCCTCTTGATGTCTGCAGGCACGAGCCCCAAATCTCTGGCCACAGGGGATGCTGCCCTATGGAAGAGTGGGGGCAGGAGGCAGCTGAGCAGAAACTCCCACTGGTAGTAGAGCCTTTGATTTCACCCCTTGTTTATGCCCCAGTTCAAAGCTCAGATAAACCTCACCTAATTATGCTCATTCAATTAATATTTCCCTACTAAGATGCATTATGCACTAGAGTATTTCTTAGACCTTTGTCATTTATCTTTTCAGTTTCTAATAAAGGAGGAGATTTTGAGCTATGAAGAACATACACTGCCACACCTGGGAACATATTTTGCCCTATTATGACTTAATTACACTCAGTTTTACATTCTACTTCTGAGCCATTTTAAGGTAGAGTGCACAAGCGTTATTCCAATTACTATATGTGGACTTTTTTTTTTTTTTTTTTTTTCTGTTGGGTTGCCATGGTTTTAGGAATGAACATATGCTTGAGGATAGATCTAGACTTCAGCAAGAGGAGAATCTCTATCGTGCTTTTCAGCTGTGGTGTCCGCAGATTTTTTTCCCCAAAGAGAGCTGTGCCAGAAAAATTGCACTGGGAAAAAAACAGGTGAAAAACTTTCCAACAGCTAGGGAATCCAGAAAGTAAAAGCAAGATCCTTCCCAAAAGCATTGCCTGTACAAAGAAAGCCCAAGGCCTGCACCCATTGCCTAACAAATCTCATTTTGCAATTGCCACAATAAAGGTATAAACAAACACAGACCTCTCAAAGCCTCTGTCCAAGGAAGAGGTTCCCGTCCTTCTTTTGCTCCACTCCTCCTGATCTCAGGAAAGGACTCATGTCTCCCTTTTATACCCACCCTTACATAAGCTGGCCTGAGCTCCCTTCCCCCCTGCGCTGCCCTCATTTCTCTTCAAAACCTGCCTCTGTTTTTCCTGTTTGTTATTCATGGTCACAGCTGCCTTCTCCAGAGAGGGAGCACAGAGTGGCTGAAAACCCTCTCCCGCTGGTACTGTGGTCCCTGCTCCACGTGCAGCCTTGCTTCTCACCCACCTTGTGGCATTGAAATGAAATCCCATTGCCAGCCAGCCTTTCTCTTCTGCTATGCAAGTCGGGGAGCAATGTGCCACCCCATGAAAACTTCTGGGTGGTGTTGCTGCCCCTGCTGCCTTATGTAAATGCTGGCAATTCTGCTTTGGAAATTTTAACCCTAGCAGGGGAACGCTGATCTTAAAACCAAGAGTGAGTAATTAGGTGTTGAATAGAAAAGCATGTTTTTTTCCAAGCTCAAATTTCAATTGATTGGCAAGCCAGCGGGGCCAGACATACTAGGAGGATGTCTCCCTGTCTCCTGTGAGGTTAGGATGGGATTTATGGAGAAAGAAGTCACCATGGATAGGCGATAATGGGTTGTGCTGCTCACAGACTTGGCCCACAGGCAGTGCTGAGATTTTTGTAGAGATCTTTGTAGGTGGAGCTTGCACTTCTGACCTCTGCAGACTGTGAATCTGTATTGGGTTAACTCAGACAGCCCGCACATAGTTATGTGTCATTTGGTACTAAATTTGAGGGTTTCTTTCTTTGAGACTAAAAGTACCCGGAATGGGAAGCAGGCCATAAACCATCTGCACAACCTGTGGGTTCAAGTTGGTAACTGCAAGTCTCTACACCCCATCAACACTCATAATGCTTCCCTCTCTCTTTTCCTTTGGTAAGGGAAGACCACATGAGGTCTGGACAAGGCACCAAGAGGAGAGAACAAACTGCAAGGACAGGAAAAAAGGGAAAAAGAGGAAGCCTGTGTGGGAGGGCCTGACCAAAAGGAGACAAAAAAGTATTGCTTTATCAGCAGGTGCAGTGGTTGCTGCAGGGGTAGCAGGCAGTCATCATGCTGGAAGGGAGAGCGTTTCTGAGACACCTGAGAAAATCTCTGCAGAGCAGCCAAGTGCCTGGGGAGACCAAGGCACTTTGGGTTGGAAGAGTGACCACTGGGATGGGGAGAGTAAAGGTAAAATGATGGAGACAAGCCCCAAGTCCTTACTCACTGTTTTGCCACAATCAGCAGGATCCCAGTAAAATTGCCATGCAGAAAATGTAGCTAAAAGGAAGTGCACTTCCTCGTATATAAACTGCAGAAGGCACTGCCATAAGATGCTGTGGAGACTGAAAGCGTTAACTGGTACAGAAAGAGATTAAATGAAATCACTGAGGACACAGCCATCAGAGGCTGCGGAACACAAAGGTCCAGGTACAACAGCTAACTTGGGAAATCCCCGCACAGCCGTCTGTCTTGGGTTTAGTTTCATCCATGTAACAGCTCACATGCTTCTCTCCAAGGGCTTGTCTACAGCTTGTGATGGAAATAGAGATGTCTGAGCGTAACTTGGCCGGTTTAACTTGGCTCACCCTGCATCGCCGACGGGAAATACTGTTTTAGTATCCCTATGTCAGTGAAGCATCACACCTAGCAAACCTGACCCCAGCCATGGCACTGCTGGGCACTGCTCCATTGCACAGCACATTCAGGAGCCTGCTGTTGACTCTTCAAAATCAATAAGTCTTGGACAATTTGATCAATTTTCAAAAATAGTGGGTAGGCTCCAAATATTAGTTGGCCACTTTTTATGTTCTGTTTTGTTTTCCTTGCTTAGTCAAAGTACCTGTAATAACTGGTGGCAGAGTCACGGCACCAGGGGCTTAAATCTGTCTGTCTCCTGCCAGACCTTTGGGCTCTGCTCTCCCTTCTGCTGCACACAAAGTACTCGGTGGCTTTTTCCAGAGTAAACACGTAGGGAAGAGAGAGGGGGTAGAGATCTGCTGATGGGTCAGGCAGGTTCCTGCACGGTAGTAAACCAATTTTCCCCGGTTCTGTGGGAACTGTGGCAAGTTGCCGTGGGCCTGATTTTATTTGTTTGGTTTTCCTATCTCTGGTGGGGAAAGGCTGTGCAAAGTAATTTTTTTTTTGGACTATTTTAATGAAACTTTGATAAGGAATAGCTTTGTATGTGATTTTTATTTTCTCTCTGTTTTCTCTGTACACCTGATTCCTGCCCTTGTTGGCTGGAAACACTCTTCTGTGAAAGCAGCTGCGGAGCACGGGGGATGTACTCAGTGCTTGCCCAATTTTTTGTGTAAAGAGGATTGCAAAAATGCTTCTCAATAATAGCATTCAAAGTACAGATGACGAAAGAGAGATTATCCCGCTTCTGCTGCAGGGTCTCACAGCGAGGAGCAGCACGGCTGCTACAAAACTCAAGGACCATGTGCGTACAGTTTAACCCCAATGCCAATTTTTCAGTACAGAAACTGAACCAAACTCGTGCTTGACTTGGTGATTAGCCAGCATAACCGCTGTGGTCCTCCCACCTTGGCCTTCACCTGCCTCTGTCCCGTACTCATCCCTGTGCTGGGACAGAGGGACGCAGCGTGCCAGCCTGGATGGTGCCAAAATACACAGGGTGAGTGGGAGGCTGGAGGCTGACTCATGTAGCTGACCAGAAATGATGCATGGGGCATGATGCTCCCTTTTCGCAGGGGCAGAGGTTCCCTGCAGGATCGTCACCAGCTTTATCTTCTTCTGCTCCTCAAGGAACGGTCCCCTTGAGGTCTTCGTGCTGGTGACCATCCACCTGCAGAGCTCATCAAACGGTGCAATACCTGCAAACGATCTGGGTCCTTCCCTGCAGCAGGTGCTGTGAGGAGTGGAGACAATCCCAGACTGAAGCAGCCAGGACAGCACAAGGCTGTCCTAAGAGGGAAAAGGGATACAAAGATGTGACATGATTCACCTTCAGCCACACAGCAGGCTAGAAGCACCTCAAGGACAAGAATCCAAGTTTCTTGCCTCTCAGCCTCGTGCATTACCTACTTGATCACGCTGTACCTGAATACCTCAAATGACATCCACGAGGCAGAAGAGCAGTGACGGCAATGCCTGCACGGTGTGATCCCTGCCTCAAAGAGCTGGAGCAAGCTTTGTTGTGAGATTGACTCACTTTGTGAGATGCTTCTGCTGAATGCTTTTGTGTCAAGGAGGGGTTTTGCACCTTTCCAATGTTTCTCAGCTGGGTCAGCCACTGAAGTCTTCAGGCTGTTCCCTGCAGTGAGTGAGGAAAGCAGCCGGGTGACTGCTGTCTGGGAGATGCTACAACACCGGGTCCAGAAGGCTCTGCCACCAAGCATCCTCCTCCCCTGAGTGTTGTGAGATTGCCACCACAAAGTTCAGTGAAGCTTTACTCCCTGGGGATCCTCTTGGTGAGACCTGGAGAGGTTAATCCTTGGTGGCCCCACTGGGATATTGAAATTCGCATTGCGACCCCAGGGCACCATTCAGGGCAGTTATTTCCTAGCCTGGAAAAATCAGTGCAATTAAAAGCAACACCATAGAAAGACCTTTGGAAGCTGGGGTATCCTCACCCCAGCCTCCCTCAGCCACCTCTACCGCTTCTCCTGCTCCTCTGCCCACACTTTCTTGCCCCGGGTGGGCAGGTAGCAGCAGGACTCAGCTATTTTGGCTGCAATTCAGTGTTCCTCTGAGAAGAATATTTGCAGCAGTTTCCCCGTTCTCCCTTTCTCACTGGAGGAGTGGTTTTAATCATACATGGTAGATGCAGTTTGTTAGTGGGAAATGGACTGGCTAACTCCCTACTGCGGTGGTGCAGGGACTCTCTTCTTTCCAGGAGTTGTAGCTGCCAAAAGGAAGCTCCTACCCACAGAGACAGACAGAAATGGGGGCAAAAATGCAACTCTCTTGGGCCAGCAACCACAATATCCCCCCCCTCCAAATACAGTCCATGCTATAAAAAAGGCAGAAGCCTCTTGAGACCTGACATAAGGAGGTGGTGTTTGAGCTGGCTTGGATTTAAGGGTACACAAGTGCTACTAGCCAAACTGTGGGGCACGTTGGCCTGCCTCCCATTCTCAGATCCCATAGACAGATGAAGAGAGGTGGAAAGCAGCGGGGCAGACAGGGGCAGGCAGCTTTACAGTAAGGCTGCCCGGGCTGCTGGAGCCCCGCAGGGCTGCATTGCAGACACATCAGCTCCAGCAGGGCTAGCTCCAGCCAAGGCAACAGGACTACGTGCAGAGCTCAAGCCTGCAGAAGGAAAACAGCAAAGGCAGGAGCTAACCCAGCAGCCTGCAGAAGCTCTCGCCTTCCTCTCCTGAGCCGAAGCTGCCTCCATGTGGCGAAGCTGCCTCCAAGTCCTCGCAGCACCTGGCTGCCTCCACCCTGGCCAGGGGTACTGGGAGATGCTCTTGCCTTCCTTCGCTTCGTGCAGCCCATAGTTCTGAAAAAAATGGGGAAAAAAAAGATTAAATTTATACCCACCGGTGGCTTTTTGCAGGAAATAATAAAAGAGCTTGTGACTGAAGTTTCTGAGGTTTCTGAATTTCCTGCTCACTCCTTTCTACTGGGTGGTTTTTAAGCAAACACTGAAATGTTTGCTGCAGTTTAGGATTAATTTTATTTTTATCTTGCCTTATTTTTCCACCTTTTCTATGTTAATGGTAAAATTACGTTTTAGCTTACTGCCTAAGGCAGAAAGCTGAAGAATAGGAAATTCGGCTCGGGGTCCTCCTAGTGAGAAAAGAATTAAGCCTGCCTCCCAGTCAGGCTGCTGAAACACATGCTGATGAAAGCCTCTGTAAACCATAATCCCCCCTTTAGCCCCCCCCAAATAAAATAATAATAACAAACAAAAAAAACAGTGGAAACAGTGGGAGCTCTTATAACCATTCTCCCAGGAAAATCTGAGCTCCTGTAGGGCTTTCCTCTGACTCATGGGGTTTGAAGAGATGCTGTAGCTTGGCTCCTCTCCCACACTGCCACTTGGTGTTTCACAGTCCAAAGAAAAAGAATAAAACTAATCTTAAAAGCACCCTTTTGTTTGTAAAACGACCCCTTTCCAAAGTAGCGAATTAATGAAGCAGCGTTGGCTCAGCTCTGACAAAAGCCTGGAAGAGCAGCTCGGAAAGCTGTGCCTGTTTGTCTTAGTAAAGTACTCAGATGGCTGTCTAACAATGACATTTCAGCTGCCAGCACAGATAACGCTGTCATTACTCACCAAAGCACAAAAAAAGATGTGTTTCATGTTTTTTTTCTGGGCATGCAACAGAGGGGAGTAGCGATGTTGGGCAGAAAGAGGACAGACACGGTCAGGGAAGGCAGAGATGATGCCTGGCCCTGGGATGCCATGAGCATCAGGGACCCCCAGGCACCGTGGGCTACACTGGGGAAAAGTCAGCCCCAGGAGATGTCTGCTCTGTGTCAGCATTTCATAGCCAGGCAGCGGGCAGTGGTGGCAGAGCTGCATGCAGCGTGAGCATGGCTGAGTCCTAAAACAGCATTTGGGACAGGCACCTCTTTAGGACAAGGCTCTTTTGCTCTTACACAGCACGGAGAAAACAGCCTGGCTGTGGCCTCTCGCCTCTTCCTGCTGTGCAAAATGATAATGAGCACCCACTATAATTTTGACTTCCTGCTCTGGATGAGATCTTGATATCTTGCAATTCCTCCAAGGTACATTTTTTCTTGACTAAGCCCAGAGCAGGATTTCCAAAGGGCACTTATTGATGTCCCTCCCCTTGATTTCCAGTAGTCTTTTTCTCATTGCTCTGCAGCAGTTTTCACTGGGATGGCTGTGACATTTAGTAGGGCAGTCTAGTCCTCAGGCCTGGCTTGCAGTCCCAGCACAACCCCTAAAACCCTGCACGACCTTCCTGACCTCCCCTCCCTTTGCTCTCTTCTCCCTCTGGAAATGAAAGATAGAGAAGGATGCTCCGGCCCCTCTCCAGAGGGCAGGCCAGAGAGAGCCTGTAGGGCCTTACTGCTGAAAGCTGAAGGAAAAGTCCTAAAATAAAAATAGCCCCAAGCTGGGCTCAGTTTGTCTGGTCTCAGCTGTAGGTGGAGCATTGTAATGTCCCAAGTTAGCAAAGATGCGTGCAGGAGCATATGCAAACTCTGCCAGGCTGCAAGCCACCAGGCAGAAGTCCACGCTCTGCATTGAGCCAAAGGAATGGAAAGTATAAGAAATAGTGTGGTTTCATGTGACTGTGGCTGTGACATTTGGATTCAAATCAATGCACAAGTTCAGAGGGCGCCAAGCGGTTTAAAATGAGACTAATCTCAGAGGCAGAACAAAGATGTTTTATATAACTTCATACAAAGTCAGAGGAAGAAGGAAGGTCGGAGAGCTACCCAGTTTCACAGATGGCACCTCAGTCTATGTAATATTTATCCATAAATTGTTGCAAATGTAAGGAGAGCTATAAAAGGACTAAGGCAAAACCAGTCATGCCTCTCAAACCCCTAGAGAAGAAGCACAAAATGAAATCATCTAGCCTGAAAGAGTCCCTTAGAGAAAAACAGATGACAGTGAAGGGGCTTAGCTAGCAGTCAACAGCACTGGAAAACTTGGGATCAGTCAGGTCAAAGGCTATGGATAAGCCCTGCGATGTTAAACTCATGACAGGGCATGAGGTTTACCCATGACAGGGTTATGAAAGACTTAATCAGGTTGCTGTCATTTGTACAACCAACTTTAAATCCTGAATGACCAGGGTCCACCTGGTGTTGATGGGGAAGGAATTACGTAAGTGTGACTAAGAAAAGCACACGCCAGATGTTAAAAAGCGGGGGCTGAGAGTCAGAGCTGTAGCGTGAAGCTATGCAGGATGCCAGGGAGAAGTGGACCTAATAGTTTCCTACAGCAGGCCTTTTGGGTTCCCTTTATGTCTCCTTCTACTCCTTGAATTACAGCTTGAGTGAGAGAAAATGGGAGTCTCTGGCAGTTAAGACAACAGAAAAACAAACTAGACCCTCTGCCTCCTCAATGAAAAGGAGACAATTCAAGGACGCCTGACCTGATAGCAATGATGGTGGGAAAGATGTAGAGCTTAGGGATATGGTTTAGTGGGGACTGTTAGTGTTAGGTTAGAGGTTGGACTCGATGATCTTGAGGTCTCTTCCAACCTAGAAATTCTGTGATTCTGTGAAAGGAAATGACAGAAACGCCTGCTCCAGCACCATGGCTGTGCCACAAGAAGATGGTGAGAAAAGTCTCATCAGCCCAAAGCTCTGAAGAACAGGAACAAAGGTATCACCTCTGGGGCAAAAGAAAAGCAAAACACCTCTCCAGACTCCACTCCTAGCCATGGGCTGGTGGGATTTCACAGAGCACTTGCCTATGGGCTCCAAGAGCTGCCGACATCCTCGCTGCCAGTGATCCTCATCTATAGCTAGTGGTGTAAATGATATCTGTGGGCAGAAGCAGTTGAGCTGGTACTCACAGTCTCTACAGGCTTTAGAGCCAAGGCTGAGGGTAACAGATAAAGCTCCAGGTGTTCCAGGAGTAGACATTTAGTGATGGTGCTTGGGGAAGAAAACAGCGTTCAGCTTTAGCATACATTGCCGGCCTATGCATCGCTGATGTTGCTACACTGCCAGTTTGAAAGCCTGCCTCGTCCCGTGGCTCGTAGAGAGATATCTGCAGACCACATGAGCTTAATGGTTTCCAGAGCTGGCCTGTCAGGGATTAATTGCATTTGCTCTGACAGCTCTCTCTCAGCTGGCAGTGCCTTTACACCTGTGCAGGCACCCACTTTGCAGGGCAAGAACAGCCCTGCCCTATCAGCCCTGCTGGGAGAGGGTCGGGGGGCTGGAAACTTGCTGTCCCCCTGATAGTGCAACCCTGGAGAAAGGACTTCATTGCTCAGGGCTGTCACAAGCCCTGCTCTTACGTTGCTTCAGTGTCACAGTATGTTCATTGCAATAGCTTGTCAAGTTAAAGTGTACAAAGCCTGGTGTCAAAGCCTCTTATCATCTGTGTTTGCCTACCTTCCCTGTGTTAACACCTACTCTGCTTTTTCTCAGTGCACCAGCATGTCTAAGGACCAAAGCCCTTCTACATTGGCTGTTTGTCTGCCTGTATCCTGAGGTATCTGAATATTTTGGTGCCTGTCCCCAGTGGAATACCACACAAATAATTGCTTTGCTTGGCATCCCTGCAGTTATCCCCAGCAAAGAGGCCAGGACCAAATAGGTGTAATTGTCCTTTTATTTGTATCAGGGTAACCCCTTTGTGTCAAGCCTCCCAGCCATACCCACCTTTCAAAAACACAGAGGTCAAACCACTTCTACAGCATTTCCCCTTTCTCTCTTATCTCCCCATTGCCTTATACCTAATATGTATATTGTTGTTCCTGCAGGGCAGGAAATATCTTGAAATTGCATATCTACACAGCAACGAGCACAATGCAGTTTAATAGTCCCTACTATATATAAAACTAATACATATAATTTTCCCTATCCCGAAACCAATGAATGAAGGGACTCGGCCAGAGATGCTATCAATTTATTTAGTTCACTCTTTTCCTAACATAATTTTGTGATTTATTGCAGCATCCTATCCTATATAGGATGCAAATATTCTTGTGCATGAGAGCAAGACCCATGTTTCACTTTCCTCCCACCTATTACAGTCCCTGAGGATCTGCAGACAGCACCAAGCAGCAGCAATAACAAGAGTTGTCTCAGGGGAGAAAAGCACTTCTCACTGGTTTCAAAAGGGAATTTCATGGTAAAAGAGCAAAACTGCTAGAAGTCCTTTTTCTTGTAAAACTCTTGAGTGTAACTAGTTAGATACAAAGTTTTGTGTATAACTGAGAACTGAAATATTTTGTTAGCATTTTCTGCTCACTCCTCTTTTTCCCAACTGCTCCATCTCTTCAGGCCACTTTCAGCCAGGTTTGATACCAGGGCTGAGACCTCAGAGATGTGAACTTTCCTGAAGTGTCAGGGGAAAGTTGTCTCTGCCCTCTGAGGGAAAGGCTGAAGTGTGAAACATCCCTTATTAACATACCAGAGCATTCACTTAGGACAGAAACTTTATGAATTCCCCTACAGCACAAAGAGCACCCATCAGAGCTCAGCCCACACATTTCTGATTGCAGCTGAACTCTGAAAAGCGGGAACTCCCTGAGGTGATATGTGGTCACTCCCCTTGGGCTGTAGCAGGTGTGGAGGCTGTGTATCCAAGATGCTGAATGTCTCCTTCCCCGGCTTTCACATTAGTCTGGAGTGTGAGAACATGCCTTGCCCCACACAGAGATGTTGGGGATGAAGTGCATTCCTGTTTTTTTTACCACTGAATGTGGGATGTTGGGTACATCACATCTCTGAGGCTCACATTGGCACTTATGACCTTCTCCTGCCTTAGTCCCTTAGCTGGGATCCATCTCACATGACTATACACATTTAATAGCTGAGCATCTACCCTCAGCTACTCCACAAGGCTTCACCTAAAGGGAAATGAAAGACGTGGTCATCTCCAGAGAGATCTTATGGATGAGGACACAGAGAATCACTTCCTGGAGGCACTGCTCTTCTGTACTGACTGTAGAGAAAGCCGAGGTGAGTAGTTTGGAGTCTGTTCTGCAGACCTAAAGTTCGGTCAGATGACTGCCACGTTTGGAGCACAAGGCCTGCCTCTTCTCACACGTCTGGACAGCATCCATACATTTGGACAATGGGAACTTGGTCTCAGGAGGGAGTCTGCAGACATCAACAATGGGTGCAATTATGGGGAATAAACATGGGAATATATGCTGTGAAAAAGAAAGCTTTCCTCACAGCGCTGCTGTGACAAATAGCAGAACAGAAAGGAATTAATTCTGTTTCACCTAATTGCTCTCCATTAATCATCCCTTGGCAGCAAGCTCGAGTGGTCGACCAAAGGGCCAATTAAAGCAAAGGGAGGCTGACTGGTGTTTGTACTCAGGGCTGTGTTTTGTGTTACAGGAACTGTAATTTGTTCCCAGGGCAGCATCTCTTGCCATTCCACGCATGGAGGAGTACCCATGCCTGTCTGGCTCTGAACCCTGCCGTTATTTCTTCAGAGCATCCATGGTGCATGGACTGACATCCTCTCCAGGACAGCTTTTTGCTGTCTAATGTGAGATGTGATGTGGCAGGTAGACGCTGGGCAGCAGAAGAAACACAACAAGAGATGAGCAAGGTCATGAAACCCAGAACTCAGTGTCAAGTATGTGTGTATTTGGGTTCAAAATCCTTTATTACAACACACACAGAAATCCTACAAGGCACAGTGTGTTAAAACCCTTTCCCCAGGTAAAACACCCTGTCACTTGCCCTGCCCTGAGCTGTCCCCACAAGATGCTAACACCCCAAACCCGGGGCCAGCCCTGGGCTACCCCTCAGCAGAGCAGCCCTAGCCCTTACACCTCAGCCCTGGTGTCCCTCGACAGGGACAGCACCTGGCCGCTGGGACAGCCCCACCATCGTCATGCCGGGCTTTTCATGTGTGGGACAAAAAGGGCGAGCCTGCCGCGGTTACAAAGGCTACACCCCGTCCTGCAGCTTGCGTTTCGCTCCATTGGCTCCCCATACCTTGAAGTCAGCGGCCAGGGGTGGCGGGGAGAGGTGCCAAGCCCCACGCAGGCCCGTCACCGCCGGGTGGGCACAGCAGCCCTGCCCCGGGGAGGATCTGGCACCACCTCGCCACTCCCGGCCCAGCAGCTGGCGTGGCCAAGCCGGCCGCCTTCCCTCCCTGTTTGCTTTCAGGGTGTTCATTGTGCTGCTCCCGCGCTGCTCGGAGCTGCTCCCACTCCTCTCTCCCTCTACCCTTGTCCCGTTAAGCCTCATCTCCTCGTGTTTCTCCCTGGTGGGAGCCATGCCCTACCTACTCCGGGACTCGAAGCCCAGGCCGCCACCGCTGCCGCGGGAGGCGCGTGCCACACACAGCTCGGGGAAAGCCTACGAGGAGCTAAAGCAGGAGTGCCTGCGCAGGGGCAGCCTCTTCGAGGACCCTGACTTCCCCGCCAGTGACGCCTCCCTCTTCTTCAGTGAAAAGCCACCCGTTCCCTTCCTCTGGAAGAGGCCTGGGGTGAGTACACGACGTCCTCACACCCCATCATCTGGTGGGAGTGCTCCCATGTACAGCAGGGAAACCCAATGATTGTTTGGGGTGCTTTGCTGTTTGTTTGGGGTCCTTGGCAAAGAGGAGGGTTGGAAGGTTTCACCCCATGGAGCTGCGTGTTGCTGGCTTACATCTGGTGACAGAGAGTGGAAAGGTAGGGGCACTGTAAGAGAAGCTAAAATCTGATAACTATTGCAGGTATTTCTGAAACACCCATTTTTTTTGAACTGTCCTGTAAAATCCTATACCTTTTCCATATTTTCTTGTCCTTTTGAAGGTCTTTGGCTTAATCATTTTAGAATATCGTATGTAGATTTTCTTCTTTTCTGCCTGCTGTAGCTTATTGTGCATATGTTTACGTACATGCACAAAGAATTTCTAATTGGGCATCTCTCTTACATTATTGCCAAACAAAAGCAACATTAAGATGAAAATAAGATGGCATGCAAGGGATTAAGGGTAAAATACATTATGATGACATGACTATTTGAAAACCAACTGCCATTAATGGAGGAAATTCATAATTAAAGTTAAACCTAAAAAAATCAAAACTTCTAACTTTTAGAGCATGAGACATACTTGCTTCCATCACGAAACACTGAGAGGCTGTGAATACATGCCATGATCGCTGAGCCATTCAGCAGTAGCCAAGGGCTCGATGAGTATCTCTTAATGCATCTTGCGTAACAGACATTAATAACACGGGGATAGCCCGAAGCTTCGCCAGTCACATGCTCTCAGATCACGAAACCAACATTGCTCCTGGTTCCTTCTCCCCAGTTAGCTTTAACTAGTAGCCAGGAAATTTGTGGCTACTTTTCATTTCTTTGTTAATGATTGACATTTATTCTCTTTTTCTTCATGGTCTGAAAGCTTCAGAATTAGTAGAAAATGTCTCTTTGCCAATAGTGGTACCAAGAGAGAAAAAGAACAAAATGGGCTTAAAATGGGTTTACGTTTTGGCTTCACTTAATCCACAATGAGGGACATTCAGATGCTTTGGTGTCTGATAGCTAACGTAGTGTCACTACAGAGCATTATTATGGCTATTACTCCTAGACAAGTTTCAGCTATGAAAAAGCAAGAGATAGCCCCAAAGGCAAGTGCAGACCCTCAGGCACTGCTGCCCACCTTGTCTGGAAGTACCCCAAAGGCTAGGTGTGCTTTCAGGCTCCCCCAAAAAGCAGGCTGGAGGTTTGGGGTTGCTTTGCTCAAAGATGTGACTTCTGTGTCCTTATGAGTGGTGGTAAGGGACATAGGAGAGTAGACTTTCTGTTATACGCAGACTCTCATCGTCAGGATGTTTGTAAGCTGAAGTGGAAATATTTCTACTAGGAGTAAGCTACCTGAAACAGGCTCTGCCTTTACACTCCAGTGCCCGCCATGCAAAAAGGTGAACTGTGAGCAGCACAATGAGAAATAAAGCTCAGGGGAGGCTGTAAGGATGCAAAATTACAAAGTTTCAACTCCTCAGCATTTAAACTAAATCAATTTAATGTCTATTAGCTATCAGTGTGTTTACACTGCCCCTGTGTGTGTGGGTATCGGTGTTCAGACTGCTTCTCATGGTGGCTGGTTTTTACTGCCTTCCTACCAGTGTTTTACAGTGGTTCAGCTCAAGTGTAGCACAGTATATGCAGGTAATTGCAGGCCCAAATAACGTTAGTCCTCAGATTTACACCTTGTTACAGTTTATTCTTTAGTAATGAGGGTAGAGAAGGCTTTCTTGTTATTTTCACATGTATATATATACCTGCAGGCACAAAATTTTGTACACAGAATAAACAAGACCCTCTAGCTAGCCCAGATCTGTACATCTCCCACTGCAATCAGTGAGCTGCACTGATTTGCACCTGGTGTATGTCTAGATTTCTACATAAATCTTAAGTGCCCTAAGATTCAGAAAGATATTTAGTGATTTTGTTTACCAATCCCTTATCTTTACAAATGAAATCCTTGAAATTACACCTTATCAAAAAATTAGAATAATTTGAAAAATAGATGACCATTTTCTCATTCTATCTTCCCTTCCCTTCCCTTCCCTTCCCTTCCCTTCCCTTCCCTTCCCTTCCCTTCCCTTCCCTTCCCTTCCCTTCCCTTCCCTTCCCTTCCCTTCCCTTCCCTTCCCTTCCCTTCCCTTCCCTTCCCTTCCCTTCCCTTCCCTTCCCTTCCCTTCCCTTCCCTTCCCTTCCCTTCCCTTCCCTTCCCTTCCCTTCCCTTCCCTTCCCTTCCCTTCCCTTCCCCTCCATTCCTTGTCCTGTAAATTTAAATCTAAATTAAACTGTTGGGCTAGTATATCTGTCATTTATTTCTAGTAGCTCAGTATCTGGGAAAGCAAGAGACATATATGTTGAAGAATTAAAAAAAAATAATAATAATAATAAAAAAGGGGGGGAAGACAAATATGTTTTACAATGCCAATTGAATCTGTGGTCTACAGGAGGAATTAAGAAGGAAATTCTCCTAATATGAACAGCCGCTGGCAACCAGTATGACAGGAACTATATGCTGGAACCAGAGAGATAAATACAATCACAAAAATAGGGCCACCATAAACAGCCTCAGCCTCAGCTTTTCTTAGATCTCTAAGAGGGAGATCTTTTCTTAGACCTCCCTCTACCAATGTATGCCAGAGGCTCAAGGGATGCAATTTGTTTCCCTTTGACTCGAAAGAAACATAGCTTCAAAGCAGCAGCAGGAGAGTTGCAGGCACCTCCTTTCATCTCCCTGAGAAATTCATCACCCTAATTCTAGGCAATACCCTTACGTAGGTGAATCTTTGAATGTGCTGTGTGTGGATGCAAGATCTAGTCCTGGGTTTTGTCTTTTTGCATACTGAAAGCACAGATATGTGTTATTACACCATCCAGTCTGAAAATCCCTTTAAGTTTAATATTATTCTTGCAAGTGTAGCTCTTGGTTTTCTTTTGTGTAGCAGAGAATGTGACACGGGCCCATTCAAAGTCCTTTAAATTCCTTTTCATTGTTGGTGTTGTGTTTTTTTTTAATTTGTGTTTGCTTTAAACACAGAAGATTGAAAATATTTTCTCATCTGTCCGTTGTAGAGCTGCGTAACAGGCACCGAGCCATGAAACTCTCACAGCACTCAGCAGCATTTGTGTCCATGTCGGTGGAGAGGCTTTTTATCTCAACCCTCGCTAGCATGCAGTTTCTTGGTAACACTAAGCGCTGTGAGAATCGTGTTCTCCAGCAGCAACAGCACTAAAATAAGGCACGTTATTAAAGATCAGCTGCCTTATCAGCTGTCGTACTGGTGTTTAAAGGCAATGAGCTGTGCTCTTTATCGCTCGCATCCTGTCACACATGGCTGGGTGTGTTTAACAAGCAGGCGGGCCAGCTGATGAGGGGGTGACGTTTGGTTTCCCCTTGCCAGGTGCGCTGGGGACATGGCACGGCCTCACCACCAGCTCCTCCCCAGAAAAGGCAAATAAAAAATACACAAACCAGCTTCATGCCTGAATATCTCCTCCGAGGGATTAGCTTCCCAGGAAAGTTGCTTTCCTCATCCGTGTCTGTGTGCCGTTTTCCTCCGCCATCCAGGCAATCATTTCTTATTGTGTGCTGCCAAAACTGCTGAGCCACCAAAGTCACCAGGTCACAAAAGCAAAGCAGAGCATGCCCTGACAGGACAGAAAGTCAGGCTGATAAATTTGGAACATGGCCAGGCTGTGCTGGCCGAGATGAGAACAGCAGTACCAGTTCATCAGGGACACTGTCCTGGCCACAGCTTTGGCCAGTAAGAGATGCTCCAGGAGTAAGTGAGGGAAGCTGAACTGAATTACCAATATCCTACCCTGATAGCCTAAAAAAACGCAGAGACAGGAACCAAAAAGTAACTCCGTTTCCTTCTAGGCAAATGCAGGGGTTAAGTGACTGAGTGTGCTCTGCTATATTTCCTCCCTCCTTAATTTGCCTTTTTTTACAAGCTTCTGTTGATTACATAAAAAAAATTCATGCAATAGGGCCTGCAATAGCATATCATGGCAGACTGAGAAGCTCAAGGAATATTCCTCCAGTAGTATATTAGATGCTCTCTTCCTCCTCCTCCTTCTCCTTCTCCTCCTTTTCCTCCTCCTCCTGCTCCTTTTCCCTTTTCTGTTCAGTTCAATCAATTCAATTCAATCTGCAGTTCATGGGAAAGGGGAGAAGGGAGGCAAAGTCCTGCCACATATATTCGTTTGCCACTGTGATTTTTCTGTCCAGCTGAGATACAAGAGAATTGCTTTAATGCCACCGTGATCACACAGTCCCTATAACTTCTGAGCACACAGGTGTGCTCAGAAGGGTGGGTAATGTCAGCTCCTCGTAAAACCTGACTCTCTAAAACAAACAAGGCTGGAGTCTGCCTTTTTTGTTTCCTTGTTTGAGGAGGAAATAGGGCATACAGCGTCTGGCAACCATGAGACTATGTATTATGTACAGGTAAATACAAGGCCTAATACTGTGTTTGCAGGTAAATTGCCAATTTTAGGGTGTTGGGGTTTTTCTCAGCTGTTGGGGGAAAAAAAAAGTAGCCAGGGTTGTAACTGAACTTTGAGATTCTGGACCAGGATGTGCTCTATTTTAACAATTGCCTATGGGTGAATAAAGAATGCCAGCCTTTCATTAGCAGACAACTAATTAGGAAAAAATGAGGATAGCTGATTCTTTAATTGCTCTGCACTATAATTAATTACAAGGATTAATTACAAGCATTCCCCATCTAGTTCTTTGTGGTGGCTTACACTGCTGCATGAAAATATAGCTCGTGCACACACAGGGCTCACATCTGGGCTCCGAGTGACAGTGACATTTTCCTGGCATATTTTCAGTCACGTCTGTGTCTCACTCCCACTCTTCCAGGACATTGTCAAGGATCCCAAGTTTATCCTTGGAGGAGCCACGAGAACTGACATTTGCCAAGGGGATCTTGGTGAGTGATTCCCCCCGGGTGAATGCGTGCATGCCATGCAGAGCAGCAGGAATATCCTCACACACAAGGGGATGTTGTTGCTCCTGACCTGATGGGAGCAGTGAAGCTGGAGGCACCTCCCACGCTCACCTTGCCCACCGCCACCTCTTTGGTGGCACTCTCCCATCTGTGCCAGGGACCATCCTGGTGCAGAGGGATTCAAGGCCAGAGAAGGATCCCCATGCAAGGGTACTCTGACCCCAAGGGAGCTTTTCATCCACCTGCACCTCCAGACTGCCCTGGCTGGGCAGGGGCACACTTCCTGGGGACACACAGGATCTCTTTTCAACGGGGGGTGGAAGCTAACTGTGACATCTCCCCTCACCCCCACACCATCTTCTTTTCCTCTCCATGGAAGAAAATGAGGCTTTTTCTTCCCCCGTCTCAATTCACAGGTGACTGCTGGCTATTAGCAGCCATAGCTTCTCTCACATTGAATGAAAAAACACTAGCAAGAGTGGTACCACTGGATCAAAATTTTGGGCCAGATTATGCTGGAATATTTCACTTCCAGGTAAGATGAAAATCTAGCACAGCATGACCACATTTCTGGGCAGCTGGTCATTGCGTGTTGTGGTCTGGTTTGTGGTGGGGTTGTGGGTTATTCCAGAGGAAACATTAAAAAAAAAATAAAAATGGGGGGGGAAGGATTGCTGAACTTAATCTGTTGTTCATGTTTTGAGGAACAATCTTGAGGGCTATGTCAACCTCCCACATGCACAAGCATAGGCACTTCTGTTCCGTGAAGAGAAATATGGCTTTAGAAATCATTTCACATTTTCCACACAAACTCCTCTTAGGATGTAAAGCCTTAAAGATGAAACAAGATTTTGTCTGTGGTCTGTAATACGTATCTTGAAGATGGTTTGAATCACCTAGTGACCACTTGTATGTGACTCACTGGGGACCATATGAGTGCCATTATCCAGCTAAGGAGCTGTGGTGCAGATTTACTCTGTTAGACTTTTTTTCAGACAGATTGACTTTCCTTCAGAGCAGTCTAGCATGGTAGAGTGGGAAGGAATGGTTTACATACGATTTCTGAGCAAGCCTATCCTTGTCACTAGCTGACACTTAGAAGCATTGGGACACGAATCTCCTACACTCAGGAAATGTCATGCTGTCAACCAACTCATGCTCCATCTTTTCTAAATAGTTTTGGCAACACAACGAGTGGCTGGATGTCGTGATTGATGATCGATTACCCACCTTCAAGGGCCGGTTGGTTTTCCTGCACTCAGCTGAACACAACGAATTTTGGAGTGCTTTACTAGAGAAAGCCTATGCCAAGTAAGTCTAGTGTACCACACTATACATAAATGATTTATAATTTGTACATATATTATACACAATTCAAGTTAACAGCTTCTATCTAATATTTTTTTAAGCTATTTTTCATTTTTTTTGCACTTACTGCTGCCCTAATCTAAAGAGCTTGTGAGCTCATCCAGCTCCCATCACAACATTAGATACAACCCTAGCTGTTAGCAATGGAGTTGGATCAAAGCCTGAATCCTACCATTTGTGTCCCCGCTGAGACCTCAGATGATGGTTCTGGCCAGCTCTAGATTTTTAACTGATTTGGCAGGCAACAAGCCACTGATATGCGAAGATATTCAGTCCTTGCCAACCTGGTCACTGACACTAATAAAAGAAAAGCCCCAGGCTTTAAGAATATCGAGGAACAATTTCATTAAAAGTGTAATTAGCAAGGAAAGCAGAAGTATCCCAATATACATCATATATCTCCTGAGTACATTCTGGGGCACAACTCTTCAGTGCCCTTCTGTGCTTTGAAAGCCTGTCTCACGGTTAGCATGTGTTTTCCAGGCTGAATGGCAGCTACGAGGCTCTGAAAGGAGGAAGCACAATAGAAGCCATGGAGGATTTCACTGGGGGAGTAGGAGAAATGTATGAGGTTAAAACGGCTCCTGACAATTTCTATGAAATCCTAGAGAAAGCTCTGAAAAGATGCTCAATGGTGGGCTGCTCTATCGATGTAAGTAACAAATGGGGTCTGATTTTCTCAGCTTAGTTTTGTGGTTTCTGCATTAAAAAAAACCTACTTTTTAAAGGGTGGTTAAATCATTAACAATTAGATGGATATACATTTAACTCTCTAAATAATAGCTGTGAACTGATAGATATGATAGATATGTAATATCGATGTGGTCCTTAATACAGCTGTCAAAAACAAAAGAAGATTCATCACATTTCAGCAGGTGACAGCTACTGGATTTAAAACAATAATGATGTTAGTATGAGCACTTGGGGAAGGTGAATTTCCTGTCTTACTTGGCCCCTTGACATTAAAACCAGCCATAGCTTTGTGAGGACTTAAAGGCTCTACAGACTAAAAATTGATTTGCTTCATTCCTGGATTCTGCAACAACATCTCTTTGGTCTTGTGAGACTCAAGAAAGTTTTCAGGGTCAGTCTGTTTGTAAACAGGGGCTGGAGCTTAGAATGCATCAGATTTATCCCTCCAGGTACGGAAATCTCTGAAATATCAACACCTGAGCCCACCTGAGAGCACCTTTTCCCATCCCTTACCTGACTCAAACTACATTTGAATAGCAGTTTAGGTCGATATCCTGGAACTGTGCATGGTGTTGATACAAAATCATAGGGACATAGAAGGGATCTGAGCCAGGAACCACCTTATTTTCCCTCTGACTGTATAGTGCTCCAAAAGAGAAATCCCCACAGCTCTAGGGAGCTCCCTTTCAAAGGGCACCATTGCACCATCACTGCCTGCATGGAGCAGAAGGACAATTTCCCTATTCACATTTCCCCGTTCTGGTTAGCCACTGACCTCCCACATAATGGCTGGAAGGGACCAAGTTACACCACTTCAGATCTCACTATGAAAAGAGGTATTCACGTTTTTTTTCCATATTACAGACCAGCAGTGCTGCCGAGTCAGAAGCCAAAACCCCCTTTGGCCTTATAAAGGGCCACGCTTACTCCGTGACTGGCATCGATGAGGTACGTTTCCTGTGGTTTGTGTCAGCAGCACGGGGCAAGGAGAAACTTGGTCAAAAGGCAAGGGACTGTCCCCCAACCTTAGGCAATGGGAGGCATTATCCTGGGGGAATTATCCAAATTGCCATCCATCTTTCCCTGCCACATCTTCTGTAGCAGTGCACTTTTAGCCCAGCTTAATGACACGCATTTTCTCTTTTTCTTTCTTCCTCAGGTGAGCTATCGGGGCCAGAAAGTGCAGCTCATAAGGATAAGGAATCCCTGGGGACAGGTGGAGTGGAATGGCCCTTGGAGTGACAAGTGCGTGCGCTGTGCCATACAGGCCATGCAAAAATCAAGCTGCTGCTCCACATCTAGCTTTCTGCAGGCACAGTTATTTCACAAAAAAATTAAATCAAGAATTTGCATGTGCTTAACGGTATTACTGCCATACTGGTGTGTCACTCTCAATATTTTCAAGGCTGCTCAGTTGACACTGTCAAGGATGTTTAACCCCCAAAACCCAGTATTAGCAAAAACATACATTAATATAAATTGGATATGTTCGTTCTAAGACACTTCCAATAGTAAAGATATATGTTTGGTGTGATTTTCTCTTTATTTTTTTGCAACCTAGTTCCTGTAGTACTTGTAACATAACATCTGTTTTTAGTCCTACTACAGGTAATCTATTAACCAATTTTGTATTACCCCCTCTGTCTTACGAGTTTGTCATTGCATTTACTGTTCTGTGTTTCTAAACGTATTAGGAATAGGCAAAAACTTTGCAAGTTATATTATAGATGTGTAAGACAGGTGATACCCTCTATGTGGTACCTGCTAAAGTTATGGAAGGACACAGAAACACAATAGGATTGGTCTGAAAACCAGTCTGCTTTTACTACTAAGTTAAATGAAGTATAAATAATACAAAAGAAAAAAAATGTATGCATTAAAAAATAACACTATATTCCCCCCTCCCATCCCAAACATACACTTTCTGATACATTTTTACACGTATGAATCACTTCCTTTTTGTTCCACTTTCCTCTACTGAGTTTTTTCTTATTCACACAGATGTAGAGGAGAACCATAACCTGGCTGGGCCTTTAAAATTGCTGAGACACATAGTCATCGCTAGCATGCCTTTGAATGTAAATAAATGAAATATTTTCACATCAGCTCAAATACTTTGTTGTGTTTATGATTATATCTCAAAAAAAAAAAAAAAAAAAAAAAAAAAAAGAGGTTAAGATCAGGACAGGCATCTGGCAGTTCAGGTCGTTTATTGAAAATGCTGTATCTGCAAAGTGGAGCTCTGACTGCACTTGGGAGGTTTTCTGGAGCTCTGGATGCCAGTACAAAGCCCTGCTAAAGCAGAGGGGCTCCCAGGTGGCTAGAGGAATCTGTAATAACATTTTGCAATGGTTGCTGGAATTGAAAACCTAACACAAAATGCCCTGTGTATCCTATCAAATTGGAAATGCAGTAGGGCATTTCCATTTTTTTCCAAAAAGTCTTGGTGTTTTTTTGTTTATTTTTGACCTGCTACAGCTGGATCTGTAGAGGTGAGTAAAAAAGAGGCAGAGATTATATCTGCAGTCCCAGTTAGTCCAGCAATTCTCTCTGTACAGGGCAAAGAGCCTATTCGGTTTCCACTGAGTCAAGTTTGTAGAAACATCTGTCCCTAAATTACTGAGAAACCTAAAAGAGGAGATGGTGCTACAGATGGCAAACAGATTTAAGGAGGAGTGTGACTTACAAAAATCTTGTGGTTTAATGATAACCATATTTTACTCAATCCCACCACCTGACAGCAGTCCCAGTGCTGAGTGCAGGGAATAACTCAGGCAGGACTCTTCTAAGGCAGCTTTAGGATCTTTGTCCCAGTCCTGCTTCCAGATACATTAGTTGGGTCTCTGCCGCTGTGTGGACTGGCAGCAGGGTTCAGGAAACCTCTTAAAGGCCTTTGTGTTTATGTGTGCTGCTCAAATAAAACACTTCTGGATGAAGAGCAGCCTACTGATCTGTCCAGGTGGTTGTTCTGGGCCAGGGAAAATTAAATGCCATAGACCCATAGTAAAGCTTGGCTTTGTTTTCTTGCAGCTCTCTGGAGTGGCGTTTGGTCAGCCCATCAGAGCAGAAACGCTTGTCTCAGACAGCACTGGATGATGGAGAGTTCTGGTAAGCCACAGGGTTTTAGAGCCTGACTCCAGTAAGAAATTGAGGTGCTGGTGGCCAAAATGGGTGACAAGGAAGAAATCTGAGTGAGCAAATGCTTGGTTTACTTGTAGGAGGAAGCAGGTTCTGCATGTTTTGTGTGTGTGAGTGTGTATTTTAATAACAAAAAGTCTTTTGAAGGTCAGTTTAGTTAATGGCATTAGCATATTTCAAATACTGTGTGTCTCCCGTGGTTGTAACAGCCTTTAAATCCTTACCAGGAACATACGCACACTACAGAAGGGAGCATTGTACTGCACTGTAGCGCCTATGAAATGCCTTCAGGGTTGATGTTAGTCATACACTGGTAGGGAAGGAGCGCTTAGAAGCATTGCTGCTTGTTACAGAAAGTACAAGAACACCAGGATATGTGTGAAATGATGGAAAGATTTAAGAAAAGATGAAAAAAAAAAAGAAGTAGCAATTGCTTTAGAAGTGTGAAGCGTTCTTCGTGCCAAATTCACTATCTCAGACAGAGCAGATGGCTGACTTGCACATGATTCCCCCACCCCACCCCGTATCAGCCACGCTGTGCACTACTGACAGTGTGTCTGGTCGTATTTTCCAGGGCCAGATGCTAATCTCGTTTGCACAGAGGTAAATCCAGAGAGGTATTCAGCATGATGATTCCAGACCTTAAGTTAAACCAAAGTTCACCCTTTGGTCTGGAAAGAGATCTAATACGGAGCATTACATCATATAAAATGGTTTATCTCACACTGATAGCTCTGGAAGGAAGTAGGTCCAGTGACTGATCCATTACTTAAGCATTTTTACATAGCATATCTTTTAGTTATTTTGCTACTGACAGAAAAAGGCAGCAGGGCATTTGAGTGGGTTTTTGTTTGGTTTTGATCTTTTTGGTTTTTAGATATGAATAAAAAAGAGGCAAAGACTTTACCTGCAACTCCAGTTCCTCCAGCACATCTATCTGTTCAGGGCGTGGCTTAAAGCCTGGCTGTGTACTGGAGATACAGGTGTGTAAATAGGCATCAAATGAGCGATGAAATTCATCAGAAAGTTGTCTGTCCAACAGAGCTAAGCTCATAGTTAAATAAGTCCTCAAAAGGTCAGTAAAAATGAAGAAATATGAGCACACCCAGGCAAATGTTGGCCTTCCTTGTACAGCGTCTCAGACATTGAGGGCAGAAACAAAAGCCATCAGGGCTGAAGTTTTCCCTGAAGGGTTTAAGTGGCCAAAATTCATATGCAGAAGCTAAGAAATGCTTCCAGAACCAGTCAGGCAAGTCTGATACCAGCTAAACCCTCCACCCAGTCCATCAGACTTATTTGTCCTAATGTCTTTTGACTTGTTTGTATTTCTCTCAGGAGTGTTTGCCCCGTTGCCCCTTCTAAGCTCCTTCTAAGACACAAGACACACCTTGGTAGTTCCCCCATCAGGCTGCATGGACAGACTTTGCATGAGCAGTGAATGTGGTGTACCCATAGAGACATTAAGGTGGTCAGATGAGGAATGAGATGAACAGAGCTGCTTCTCTCCAGCTTTCAGTTTGCTCCTCCTGCTGATGCAGTTTACCTGAGGAGCTGGAGAATGAGCTATATTCCTCCTTCTGCAGCAGGGGGCTTCCAGCTAGTCTGTTCACCACTCCTGGTGGTGACTTTGCTTGCCTCCCTAGAAAGCTGGGGTGATCTTTGTGAGGTGTTTTGAAACCTGCTACTAGAAACAGTGAGTAGCAAAGTAATTAGGTCTTCAAGAGTTCAAAAGGTGTTCTCCATGACACACATTTTATCTTTGTGCTTAGCATATAACATCAGGTACAACAGAGCTCTTGTTGATGACAACCAGTTTGTACTGAATTAAACCTAATGGCAGGTTTCACCCTCAGCAAGCTCAACAAGTATTCTCTTGGTACATCATTTCTTCAGGTGTCTGCAAGGTGACAGGGAGCTCAGGAGACCTACTGTGCATTCAGGAACAATTTCTGTAGCTGTGCTACAAGTTTGGGACCCGGCTTATTCCATGTGCTGACTGCATACAATGCTATGTTCATTTCTCCTGCACAGGCTCACTTCTGTTAATTGAAACAGAAGAAACGGAAGAGGAAATGCACCTGTTTATTCTCATGTATTGTTTTTGGTTTCATCCTAGGTAGAACAAGAAGGTTAGGAGGAAAGGCAGTGTAGGGAGGGAAAGTTGACTAAAAGGTATGGGACATTTAAAGCAGGATAAGTGTCATGTCATCAGAGTGGCTTCACTCAGTGTCAAAAGGCACCACGGCTTTGGAGAAATACATGGGGTAAGGCAGCCAAGGTGGGAAAAGTGATCTGATAAGACCTTTTTTCCTTTCTGTTCTTTGGAGTTGGGAGGACTGAAGAAAATCTTCATGGTAACATACTCAGGGACTGCTGACCTCATTATCTATCCCGAAGATACTTTAGCTGTGTTTTTGCAGTTCAGATCTGTCCTGGGCAGATGACATGGTGCTTCTACTGAATAGGAAGGAGGCATCCTGCTGTTGACTAAGAAATCAGCTTCTCACTCACCCTAGTCTCTTCTCTACTAAAATCACAGGGTCAGAGTCTTCTCTTGCCTTCACCAGTGCAAATTCAGGACAGCTGCACAGAAGTCAAAGAAGGTGTTTTATCTCTTAGGTTCCAAATCTGACCCATAAAGTGCAAGTACTTCATCTGCTTTGCAGCATGCTTCCAAAGAGCCCAAAATCACATAGTGTGGCCAGGAAACTGAACCACTCAAGAGACAGAGATTTTGCTATACTGCCCATGCTATAGTGTAGTGAGCATTGCAGTGAGAATTAGCAGTGTTTGTGGCATGCAAGGCTAGCATTATATGAGAACAGCTGATGAGAAAGAGGACAAATCCCAGGAAAACAAGTCCTGCTGTTTCTTCCCACCCTAAAAACAAGTTGTAAAACGTCCCAGAGCAGGTGTACATTAATGCTGCCATGGACACCTCTTCCTTATACAGCATAAAAATGGAACTAGCTTTGTCCAGTGAGCTGCGCTAAGGGCTAGCTGAGTCCTATTTTCCTCTGCCACAGATACACATGTGGTCGTGGAGAGCTTTTTCTTTCCTGCTACTCCATTTTGCTGTTATGCATCAGTCACCAGAGAAAAAGGATAGCTACAGAAGTTCATGTCAGGGAAGAGCAGTTTCTCTGCTCTGTTCCCATAGCCCATGGCTGCATACCATGCCCAGCTGGGTGCCTGGCTCCAGCTGTCCCTTTTCCTGGCTGTTTGCTCAGTCCTGAATACCAGGCTCCTCAGCCAGCAGGTCTGTCAGTATCTCTTTGCCAGTTTACTTGCTAGCTTAAAATCACATGGCTTATCAGCTTCTCAGCATGCTGAGTAGGCTAGGTTCAACCAGCCCAGCATAGAAACTCAGAAATAACTGCAATTTGGCATTTGCTTCCTCCTTTCCATGGCCATGTATATGTATCCACCTTGGGTTTTAAATAATTATGCTGCAATATGTATGACACAGTAGCAGGAAGCAGTGTCTATCACCATCAAGGGCTGGTTGGAGCCTTTACTTAAGCCCAAATGTACCTTTTGTCCCTCTGTTTGGCATATGTTTTTGCTAGGACAAGGTCCTATGCACCCATAATTGAGAGGAGGGTGAGCAACTTGAGCCTAGGCACCTTACCAGAAGGCCAAACGTGACTTTAGCTGCATTGTGGACAGGCTAGTCGTACCATGGCCTGACTAATCCATTGCCACGTGTCCCCTGTAGTGCTGTCCTGGGCTGGTGTTGAACGCACAGATGATTTGTAGGCAGACTTGGCTTCTGCCATACAGGGTCCTGGATCCTTTGGTTGGCTCTCCATCAATGTGGATGCAGATCTTAGGACTAGGATATAGTAGCCTGGGGGAAGGGGATGGTCAAGTATCTTTTTCCACAGTAGGTTTTCTTCCAGTGTCACTTCATTGTGTCCTACACTCAACTGTACCTGAATAAAATTAGTGGAGTTACAGTAAAAAGAAAGGTGTAAGAAGTGTCAAAATCAGACTGAGACAGTAGGGTTGCTTATGCTTCACACCACAATGAATGAAAGCAACTTCTCCCCCAGTGTACATCACCATATCTCCACAGTCACTGAAGGTATTTAGATCCACATAGGGCGGTCTGGCCCTGGGCATCCTTCACTGAAGTTAATGATTGCCTGTTCCTTTCCATGTCTTTCATCCAGGATGAAATTTGAAGACTTCAAAGTGCATTTTGATAAAGTTGAGATCTGCAACCTGACTCCAGATGCCCTGGAAGACAGCACTGCCCACAAGTGGGAGGTGACCATCCATGAGGGAAGCTGGGTCCGGGGGTCTACTGCAGGAGGATGCAGAAACTTTATAGGTAAGTAGATGCAGCTTTGAAAGTGAGAAGCAGGCACAGAAGTCCTTACCCACCCTCAGGCACCTCTCCTATTAACCCATAGCCAGGATTGTGGATGCAGGTCAGGCCAGCTGAGTCTCAGCTAGTAGGAACCAGCCAAAGGTACAAATACAGTCCAACTTGAGGCTTTCTTCTTTCACAAGTCTGTTGGATCTGATTTGTCTCTCACTTACATTTGCATGAGCAGGACTGGCTCCAAATAAACCACTTAAACTGCAGCAGTAAGTGTAAAATGAGACAAAAACCCAGCTCAGACAGCATGTTTATGTGGCTCTGAAGTAGCATCAAGGATCTGAATTGTGTTACTCCGTATTGGCACCAGCACTGTGGAATCATTGTAGCTATGTATTTTGAACAAAATTCCATCTGACAGCTTTATTAAAACCATGGTAACTTAATAAAATATCGGGCCCAAAATCTTTTCTACACCTAACTCCATGAAGAACTTTGGGATTCAGCTAATTTTCTGCAGAGCTGAGTGGAAAGAAGCATGACAACTAATGGAAAAAATAAATTTGAGCAAAACCTCAGCTTAATTGTCCTTTTTGTCTACTTTTTTTTTTTTTTTAATAGTAGTAGTGGTGGTATTATTCTGAGGCAAGAAATGCTCTGGTGTTCTTTACATTGGCAGACACTTTCTGGACAAATCCACAAATCAAGATGCATTTGACAGAGACAGATGATGGGCAAGATGATTGCACATTCATTGCAGCGCTGATGCAAAAGGATCGCCGCAAACTCAGGAAGTTTGGAGCTGAAATGCTAAGTATCGGCTACTCTATCTACGAGGTACTCTATTGCTCTTGCAATGCTTGCAGTAGCCACCCTGTCAATATTACCATCTTTCTCTGGATTTGTAGTACTGGCAGTCATCAGATATTTTTAGGGCCCTTGCTCTTAAAATGCTCTTCTGAGTTACATCAAGCCCCATGGAGAATTTTGCCTTGGTTAGGATGGAGTCCTTTCATAGGAGGATTTAGGAGTCCCATGGGTAACCAGGACCAACTCCTCAGCCCCATGACTGTGTTGTCCCCTGCTTGGATCGCAGAGAGGGAATGTTGCTTCTTATGAGTCTCATGGGGCTCATCACACACAGTGGTTCCTGTCCCTGTGTGAGGTTGGAATTGGAAAATCTTTTGAGGCGCTTTCTCCATGCAGAAGACAACTGTGAGGTCTCATCACTCTGTGACATGCCACCTAGGATTGTGATATTTAATAGCAGAGAATGTTTAAGCAGGAAGGAAGTGTCCTAGTGTCCTCTTAGACTGTCTTCAGGGTGGGAGAGAAACCCTGGTAACAGGTCCTTGCTGTAAAGCAGGAGCTAGATTGCTGCAAGTGCTTGGGTGAGGGTGTGACAGTCAGCACTGCAGCTGGATGTCAGGCTTGTGCCAGGGAGAGTTTGGGTCTGTGACTGGGAAGAGGGCAGGAGTAGCCCTCAGTACACCACAGCCAGTGCAATGCTGCCTTCGATCCCCTCTAGAGCCCCAGTGGAGATGGACACCTGAACAAAGACTTCTTCAGGTACCACGCCTCCAAGGCCAGAAGCAAAACCTACATCAATTTAAGGGAAGTATCCAACAGGTTCAAGCTGCCGCCAGGTGACTACATCCTTGTTCCAACCACATTTGAGCCACACCAGGAGGCAGACTTCTGCCTGAGGATCTTCTCGGAGAAGAAGGCCATCACTGAGTAAGTCAGCAGCAAGCACTGGACCCTCTGGTGCTCTCCTGTGCATAGGGCTGCCAAATCCTGGAAAGGGTCTGGCTGCCAGCTGTCCAGCCCTACAGCAGAGCCTTGGTGTGGGAAGCGCCTATTTTTTTCCCTCTCTGGAATTTTTATGTGCTTAGTAAGGAGAAAAAGGGAAGGTCTGAAAATGAGCTTTTGGTTTGCAGTGTGCCCTCCTGTGCCTCACACCTCCTGTATGAGGTTGAGTTGGGTAAGGGCTCGTTTGCCTTCAAACTGGTTGGAAAAAAATATCTGTCTGCAGATGCATTTGCCCGTTTTTGCTAAATCTGGCTTTTTTGGAGAGGAGTTTAGGAGGTAGAGAAATCGGGGCCCTGGTGAATCCACTGGAAGCTTACAGGGAATAATTGCTAGCTGCCTGCTACTCAGCTCGTTCAGTAATCTGCGAGTGCAACAGTGCTTCCTTACAAAGTCTGTCCACATATCAATTTTATATTAAAAATTGAGGAAGAAGTGTGCACAATGAATACAGAATTAGATTAATTCTTTAGCAGAAAGCACACAGAGGGACTGTGCCCTCACAGAGTCCTGCTTAAAGTATGTTTTAATGGCTTATACCAAAATTTAAATAAAGCAAAAATCTGTTTGATGAATTTCACCCAAATGTAATCAGTTCAGTAAAAAATGCAGTTTTATCTTTCGCCTCTGGAAAATGTTAATGAGCAACTTGGTGCCCTTTCCACACCAAGCAGATATTGAACATCTTCAGATATTGAATGTGGTTTTGTTTTCCCCAGGGATCTAGATGAAAACGTTGCCATTGATCTCCCTGAGGTAAGTCTACAGAGTTAAAATAGCAAGAGGAGAGCTCAGCAGAAGCCAGCACACACTGCTTTTACTGTCTTTGGCTAAAACATGTTCATTTCACAGGAATGCTCCACAATTGCCAGCTTTGTGCGAGTGACTGAAACATTCAGTTCTGCTGAATATGGTAAAAGAGCTGTAACAATCAAAATCACAATCGTTATGCTTCTGCAGCTGCTTCAAGGCAGTCAGAGTCAGACAGCACCAGAAGCTGGTCTCAGCCACCACAGGTGCACCGAAAGTACCCCACTTAGCCCTGGGGAGGCAGGTGGCCTTTCTAGCTATTAAAATTCCATTTATTGTGAAAAAATAAGGAGCAAGAGTATTTCCACAGGCTTGCATTTGTCTCACATACAAACCTAGCAATATCCTCATGGTTTGGGAAGGAAGGCTTGATACGTGTGTACCTAGTGAAATTCTTTTTGTTCCTGGATGACCTGGCCTGCCTGCTGAGTACTAATTGCAGCTGAATCTGAGTCAGCTCCCATTTAAATGTATCCCTGCACATAATCTGTTGATTGTAGTATGAATTCCCATGGAAACGAGCTAAATCATAATCCCATGAGTCCCTCTGTATTAAAATCCTCCTCCAGGGACCAGCTAGCAACTGAACATCTCCATTTCTAGGATCTCAGGGCCATATTCAAGGTCAAAGTAAATCCGTACAGTGTCATTAAGGGACCGCATCTGAACTTGACTAGTAGAAAGTAATAAACATGAATATAGTCAAAAAATAAGTGTAAATGGCCAAGCAGTGTCACCAGGGTGACAGTACACTAAATGTCACCTGTATTATATCTTCTGTTGGTAGAGAAGATATCAGCATCCTGTGCTGTTCTGTTAATTGCCTTCTTTTCCCCAGTTTTCTGGCACAAGAACTGCTCCCTGTTTGCATGGTCACCCCAGATATAGCAATGGCCCTACGTGGTGGCATCTCTCATCAGTGTAGACTGAGGCCTGGGCTCTACACCCCTGCAACAGCACTGAGGCTCTCAGCTGGCTCAAAGTGCTTCCAGGCATGGGTTGACTCTGTGGAGAGCACCAAATCACAGCCAGTTCCAGCTGCTGCCATCAAGAGAGGCCAGAGGCCCCTGGATGATGTCTCTGGGAAGAGCTTCATTGGGCTGGGTTGTTCAAGGACTGTGGAAGCAGAGTGGTTCAGGGATGGAGTGAGAGGAGAGGCATTTTACAGGATAGGTGCCCTTGTTTTTAAGATAGCCAAAGCAGTGGTACGCTGTGCAGTTCCCCAGGCAAAGGAAATGAAGGGTGAGAATCCCCTCAGGAAGCTTGGTGCTTGGGAGGCCTGAGGTCTGCAGTCAAAGCATAACAATGCTCAGGAACCCATACACCTATTGTAAGATATACTGTGCTCCCCTAATGCAAAGTGGAGCTGTGTGCAGGAGAAACATCTTGTTTTACAATTCTTATAAATGTCTTCCTATGGTTGATGTTGCAGCCTCCAAACCCAAGTCCACAAGCAACTGAAGAAACTGAGGAAGAAAAACAGTTCCGGGCACTGTTTGAGAAGATCTCAGGAGAGGTGAGCGCAAAACCCTCGTAGGTCATAACACGTAGACAGTAGGAGAGAATTCTGCTCCTACTCGGGGCAAGGTGGGGCAAAAATGCTGTATTTTTGGGGGCAGTAAGCTTAGTTGCAGTGTGCTGTTTAGGCAACAGATGTCACCATGCCTTATATCTAGATGGAAAAGGGCGCAATCCCAAATGAGCAAACCAGAGGACCAAAGCTAGAATTCAAGCCTGAGGGAGCCGACCTAGTTCTGTGTCCAGCTGCATTTATATTTTTCTTCAAATCAATGGTTCCATCTTGAGATTGCTTTCAAACAGCCTTCGGCACAGCAGCACTCCAATATTTTGCTAGCTGTTTGCTTTTTATCCTTTTCTGGGTTCTGTATGATTCTCTTTTCCTGAGATGCAGCAACGTACAGATGGGTGATGTTTGTGTTTTCTGAGGTTTTTGGTATGTCTGATTCCAGAAACACTCAAGTAACAGATGCTGCTCTTTTTTTTTTCTTCTTTTTTTTTTTCTTCTTTTTTTAATTTAGGACATGGAGGTATCCGCAGAAGAACTTGAATATGTTCTGAATGCAGTATTAAAAAACAGTAAGTGCTGATAACCTCTGTACTGTTTCAGTGGCATGCAGCAAATGGCTGTGAAGAACTTTATAAAAGCTGCCATTAAGCTCACTTACGAATGTGAAAGTAAAGGCTGTGTTAAAAATCTTACCTGGTGGCCTCCAGCCAGCCAGGGCAGAGCTGGGTAGGCATAATGTCCATGATCTAACTTCAACTGTGTCCTGCCTCCAGCATGATCCGTGTCAGTTCAATGAAGCCGGTTCTACATTGCACTACTGCTCTGCTCTGGTGAAACAGGGAGTGGGACTAATAAGATCTGGATGTGGCTCATGGCTCTGCTCACTACAGGTCCTCCCACAATGAGGTCTACTAGTCTGCTATCTATACTTATAAAATCCTGTTTTCTGCTATGGATTTACAAACAGCAGATTTGCCCAATGACTTCTGTCTTATTGTTGTCCTTTTGCAGAAAAGGACATCAAATTCAAGAAGTTAAGTCTCATCTCGTGCCGAAACATCATTTCTCTTATGGATGTATCCTTTCAAATAAGTACTTGTGAAGCTAAACAAATACTGAATATAATTGTTCATAGCAGAACATTATGTATATTGGAAATGGGTGGGGTTATGTCATGGAAGAACACTCTCCACAGGAAAAAAAGTGTGAAAGTTGTATCCTTATTTTTACTTAAGAAATTTAGTGTTAGGAGCTTCAAGACAGACAATTTTCTACTGCAGACTTCAGAGGGAGATGCTTTAATCTAAGCACTTGTAAATCTCAATTATTTACATATAGGACAGTGCATTTTTCAAGCTGTGATTTATTTGAAAAAGATCTGGAAGAGAGAACCCAAAACTGTTGTCTGAAGAGTAGACTTCACCAGAGAGAGGGGTGCATTCAAGTTTTGGGTCAGAAAATTAAGAATGAACAGATTGGTGAAAATTACTGGTATCAAACCTGTGGGTTTTTTTACAGCCAGACAAAAATCTGGAAAATCTGGTCTTTCATCTAGATCCTGGAACTCCAGGAAGCAGACATGTGGGTGAGATTTGTCTGTCCAAATTTAGGCATTTGTGGTGTAGGTGTCTACATCTAAGCTAGCTTTCTAGACTTCCTTTGTAGATAATGAAAAGGATGGTGTAATTATGCTTGTTCTCGATGTGCCTAACTGTGAGGGAAGCTAAATGATGGCACAGACACTAGGTGAGATGAACCACAGCCCTGGTACTTCTCCACCAGACTCATCCTTTGCAATGTTCTGCTGTTGAATTTAGTATGGGTTCTCTTTAGGTAGAGCAGGTTTTGGCAGTATGCTTTTCTGATAGCTTTTTTTTTCCACACGTGAAACAAAACAAAGACTGTATCAATCCTGACAAGACTAGTATCTTAACACTTGTTTCTTGTTTTGCTTAATACAAGCTAAGCTTGTTAAGCTAAGAAGTTTTTATCTTATCCTTTTGTTTCTCCAGTCCATGGCAAAGGTATCATGCTCTCAAACAACTTCTAACACAAAACTAAAACAGACAAAAAGACAAAACTGTATTCTGGTAAAGCCATGTCTGTAATGTTAAAATTCAGTGCAAATCAGTCACTGTCCATATCCAATGAGAAACAGAGGGCTGGTCCTATATTTTCTCCCTCAGCAACCAAGCTTCAGTAGGGAGCTGGTCCACGTTCACATCTCATCCTTACATGGTATTGGAACAGAGCCAGGGGCTACACTTGACCCCAGAGCATAACAGCAATCCTAGGTTTACTATTTAGGATATAACCAAATAGTTTCCATGATTTGCAATGCTTTCAGGGAAATCTCTGCATAGTTTTGAATTAGTGGGGAGACATCTCTTCATCTGCTTTGGAAGCACGAGGAATGCAGACAGAACCATCCCACTCTGGACGTGGCATTTAGAGCACAATGGAGGAGCAAAATGACACAAATGGAGGCCTGAGCTGATGCTGGCAAGTCACCTCCATGTCACATGCCACCAAATTCCCTGGTTGTAGTCACCATGTAACGGTGGGGATGGGGGTGAAGTATTGACACGACAACCAGAAAGAAGAACCTGTCTGGCTATAAAGACAGACTTCTTGTAGGAATGGTAATGTCCTTGGAATCTGTGAGTGCCCTCAGTAATGTTGCCAGTATAGGTGCTTAAATAACAGCATGCTATTAAATAATGGTGGGCTATTAAATAATGGTGGGCACGTGTTGGCCTTTGTGAACAATTGCTGAGCTAGTGTCCATGGGAGAGAGGGCTTTGTCTTGAAAAGTAAGATGTAAAGGGGAAGGAGAATGCAAGTGAGATCTACTTGGGGGACATCCGTAGCTCAGCACAGTAAGTATTAAGACCCTCACACATCAGGAAGAGGGAAGTTCAGGCACATCTAATCACCACCTCTCAACACTACTATACAGATGATTATTTCAGACTTTAAAGCCCAGATTTTGCTAGCCTTACCACACAACTCCCATTAATCTTTGGTAGAGACATTGCCGTAGAGCCTGGTCTCTAGAAAACAATACTGAATAACACATTGGTTGACTAACTCATTCGAGTACAGTAGCAATTTGTTTTAATCAGGTAATTTAATTCTCTGAATCATTTATGTGCTATTTACATCTAAAGCTGTTCTCGCCTTAGAACAATCTGTCTTTCTTACTTGCATGGAGCTCAGCTGTGTTTTTGTGTCACATAATGTTCCCCAAGTATTACAGCCACAGTCATGAGCTGCACCTCATGAGAAATCCCAATATCATGCTCAACAGCACTGTTGGCCTGCCGGCCAACGTAATGTTATATGTTTAAAGGGATAGCAATGTTAAATTCACTCAGAATTTGGCTCTTTATGTAACAAGTCATTTTCCTTAATTCAAATTACTAGACCAGCGGCAATGGGACTCTGGAATTCAGTGAGTTCAAAGTTTTCTGGGAAAAACTGAAGAAATGGATAGTAGGTGACATTATGCATTCTATTTGGTTCTCCATTTTACTAGCTATTTCTTGTGTAGTTTATTATGTATATGCAGACAAAAATAGAGACAAAAGTGTTTACAAGCCACAATTTTTTACTTAAAACAAAAGTTTTAAAAGTATGGGGGCTTGTTTTGGATCTTCAAAGGCATTCTTAGCTTTCCATGATGCTAAACCTTAATGGTTTTCTGGAAATAACAGAGATTTTTGTAAGGAAATCAACTACGTTTGGGACAAAGAATGTAATGGACACTAACAAGGAAGCCAATAAAAATGAAACTTAAGGAGTTTCTGTTACTGTTGCACAGAAGAAGAAATGATGATTCATGACAATCATTTCATAAGTCACTACATTGCCATTATCGATCTCTCAGTAGACAACAGTACTGAAGTCTGGGAAAGTTGATTCTAATTTTAAACACATTTCCCTGCCACTGTATATGGCAGTAAAAACAAGCAGACTTTCAGAATCAGGGCACAGACTGAATATTCAAATAAAGACATCATAATTGTTTCCTCATGGTCATTAACAGTTTTTTTCTGAATTCATGCTTCACCCAAGCATTTAAAATATGCAGTTCTCTGCTTCTTGTCTATCCCATCAGAAATGACATATACTTTTTCTGGGTCCTAATGTCATATCTCTTTTATCAAAAGATGCATTGTTTTTGAACAAGGAGACTTGAGAAATCCTTGTCTTCTGTAAGAAGATTTGCACATATATCTGATGGAAAAATTTAAGCTGGATGTGACAACAGCTCAATTTAACCCATATTCCAAGGGCGAATCGTGTTTGTCATCTCATTAAAACAAAGGAATTTAACTCCAGTTTAATAATTATTTAATATTTAGGTCAAAATTCAAACCAGTTGTACCAGACCTCTCAGCTGCACAATGAATGTTTAGATCCTTTATACCTAGAAGCAAATGAGTAAGGGACAATCTCGACTTCATCTTACACATTTTTTTTCTAGCCTTCAGGATCATACAGAAAAACATGAAAAGAGATTAAGAGAATGCCTCAGGAGAGAAAAGCTAGAAGACAAATGAAAGTATATCTTTCCCAAATAAAATTACTTTTTAAAAAATCATGGAATTTTTTATAAAGAGCAACTCGTTATATCTGAAAGATTGGGTTTGGCAGTACTTGTTTGAATTTCACAACAGCCTATTCATATGACAGAGAATTGGGACCCAAATTGCTCCTCAGTTACAAAATCAGAATGGATCTAGACCATGGATTTTGTCAGCTTTCTTAAGTGCTTTGTGCCACACTGTTAGAGATAAACACCTTGTTTTTGTGTGCCATATCTGTGCTCCTTTCATGTGGAAATACTGAACTTTACATCTGCTCTTTTCATAACAGAATATCTTTCTCCGGTTTGACTCTGATAAATCCGGCTCCATGTCCTCCTATGAGCTCCGCAGTGCTCTCAAAGCTGCAGGTAAGACAAGCCCTACTTTTTTATTTTGGGAAACCTGTTGGACAGATCTGCTGTAGGCAAAGAAGTCTGCAAGCAATTACACCATCTGGGTGCCCCCTAACTGGGAGGAGGGATACACCACAGAGAGGACCTTGGGACCTAGAGGGAAAATTGAAAGGACTTCTGGCAAAGCCTCTTTCCAATGGTGCAAAGAGGTATAGGTAGGACCAGGTTTCCCTTTGGTTAAAACACTTTCTCAGCCAACCTTAGCTTTCTTTGTGCCCACAAGGGTTTGAAGCAGCATGGCCAACCTGGGGCTGGGAGCAGCAAGTGAGGGGCTGATGGGCGAAGAGTCTTGCCCAGTCATCCTGGTGGGGCTCACCATCCCAATGCAGAGCACCCCATGGTCCTTGGGCCATGGCACTTCCAAGGAGAAGTGGCAACAGTGATTTCTGTTCCTTAGGCTGTCTTGGAGAGGAAGTGGGATATTTTTAGGAATTACTTTTGGGAGTGTGTCTGTGTGGGCTGCCACTGGCCCTTTCATCTAATTATCTCAACACATGCAGGATTGGACCCTAAAACAAAACATTTCAGAGCCCAGGTCCACTTGAGGGTTTGAGGAGCTGCAGGTAACCTGTTTGTTACAAAGAGTAATCAGTGGGCTTCTATTTCATCACAAAGTATTTTTATTAAAGCACGTAGTTTTGCAGAAATCCCTTCAAATTTTAAGGAATCTCTCATATGCAGTGACCGCAAAATTTGTGGTTCAGATATACTTATTCATTCCAAGCTTTAAAAACTTTGCAGTCAGATCACTTTCTGTGTGGATATGTGCCATAGCACATTCTCCCATTAACTGATTTTCTAGATTAGTTAGTAGAGATTTGCAGATTCCATCCTGGCCTATGAGGCTGCTCAATTTTCCTATGTGTGTGTGTTTTGGAAGGATATCAACTCAACAACTACCTGCTGCAGCTGATTGTCCTGCGGTACTCTGATGAACAGTTCCAGATTGAATTTGATGATTTTCTGAACTGCTTGATTCGCTTAGAGAATGCAAGCCGTGAGTATCTTCTTCCTCTGGGATTTCTTCCCTTTTGGAAAAAAAAATATAAATCCAATTTCTGCTGTCACCAAGCATATTGCATAACATCTGAGATCAGGTGTGTAGATTGAAAGGCTAACAGAATGGAATTATGTTTAGCATTTGCTTTTAGAATAGCTTTTCCCCTGTAAAATGAAAAATGTTCTGTTACTGACGGAAAATTTCCCCATGTGAATAAAGCCTGCTTCAAAAACTCCACAGTGATGCAGAAGGCATGTGAAGAATGTTGGCAAGGTCCTTGTTGTAGCCTTTCTTGTGGCTCACCCATCAGAGCAGTGGTGCCCAGACAGCTTGTAGCTAAATCTCATTTGTAAAAAAGTGGAGCTGTTGTGTCTCCTACTGAGTCTAGCCCCTAGACTCCCCAGTACTCACACTCACTATCACCATTTCCCTCAATTCCTGCTGAATTAGCTGAAGATATGGTTCCCTGTATCCCTTCTGGTTCCCATCAAGGCACCCTAGGATCAGTTCATTTACATGCAGGGTCTCCCTTGTTGCAGAGCAGAAGTAGTAGAGACAGGTAAAATGTCTGAAGAGATCATCAGTGTGGCTTCAACCTCAAACTCAACTCACCTCGATGAAATTCACAATCAACTTTCCTGTGTGATATTTTTCTTTTTCTTTTTCTTTTTTTTTTTCCTTCTCTTTATTTCCTGGTTCAGTCTGGGGCAATAGAAGTGTTAAACTACTGAGAGAGAAAAGTTCAGTCAGATATATAAAGAGATGCAAATTGCTTGGCTTCATTTCAAAGCATCCGAATCTGAGTGCTTAGATACCCGCTTCCAGTTGAGTCCTGAAGAGAGACTTGCACAAAGGCCTGAAGTCAGCAAGACTTTTCCTCCTGCATGTTCATTTTTCAAAGTAGTTACCACCTCTAAGCAACCCCAAGCGACCAGACTTTGCGCCAGCCCCCCCCCCTCATAGGCACAGCCACTGTCGTTGTGGGATGGGGAACTTATATATGAATATGAATGAGGTGTATTTATGGCTCCTGTGTCCTGTTTTTCATTTCAGGAGTATTCCAAGCACTGAGTGTGAAAAATAAGGAGTTCATTAACCTGAATATAGGAGAGGTATGTGCACAGCTTTATAAACACTAGCAGAATTATGGGGCTTCTCTACAGCTTTTTCTTCACATTAGAACTGGGATATTTCTGTGTGACACTTCAGGTGAAATCCATGGCCATGAGAGCACAGAGGGCATCTGCCGTAGATGTCAGCAGGGCTGTGATTTTATAGTGCACACACTGATTACATCTTTCCCTTGCTATTTCCTTCCTTGCCCTGTTGCATGCTGACAGCTTCCCATCCCCCTTTCTGGCTTCTCTGCTTTTTCCTTCCTCGGGTGCCAGCTCGCTGTGGGGAAAAGGGGAGGCAGCCAGCCTGGGATGGGGAGGTCTTTTCACTCTCACATCAGCTTCTCCTGTGCATGTCCATCCTCTGCTTCTCAGCATGGGTTTGTTACTTTCTTGTGCTCTCTTTGTCTCCCTGTTACACATGTGGGCTGTCTCGCATTTTATACTTACCCAAAGTCTCCTGGGGCAAGGCACAATGAATTCTCTGGAACAGCAAATGTGGGAGCTGATGTGGACTGTGGGGATGCAAATGAAGGGCCTGAAAGTATTTACTGTAAATTTGATCTTTCTTCTGATATTAGTTCATTAACCTGGCAATGAACATTTGAAGAAGTTTGACTTGGATGCCAGGAGTTTCTTGGGACATCACTACCATGGCTGCTGCCCCGACAACTGTGGTCCCCTTCTGATGTAGACTTAACCAGAGCTTTTGTGTGGAGGAAGACACGTGCTGCCCACCCTTTCTGGTCTCCAGCCCTGTTGTGTTCAGGAGCTCCACAGTCAGATCACATTTTGTTTTTAATTTTGATAAAACCTGCTAATGGATTTGTTACTGGAAGAGGTATTTGGATGGGGCACACATGCCTCTCAAGTAGACTGAAATTAATGCCCCTAAGTTAACACAGTCTTTTATAAAATAAGATTGCATTTAGTTTCAGCACAGCACAGCCTACAATGATTAAAAATTTTTATTGCTGCTTGGTTACAAATTACTGTGAGGTGCTTTTAAAAATACAAGGTTGTGTAAAACTGTTCAATTTTGAATTTATTTTGAGGCATGCTGTGTGGCTACATAACAAGTCTCTTGTCACAGCCACATGAATTTCAGTCTGATAGACTATGAACAAAGGAAGACTAGGGAATGCATTGATGAAAATCCATCCTTGAATATTTGTAACAGAGGTCCCTGGTCCAGGTTTCCTTAGAAGGATGTTTAAGCTAAGATTTGATGTTCATCACAGATTTAATTTAGGGATAAATTGTTGCATCTCACCTCCCTTCAGTCCTTCCTCTGCTATCAACCTGTCCAAAATGTGCCCCACAAGCCAAAGCCTGCAGAGTTGCATACAGCTTGCCTGTATCTTCAGAGAAACGTGCCTCTGGAGACAGTGAGCTCTTGCGTGGGGCTACCTTTCCCTCACGGAGTCAGTGCTTGTATCCCATACCAACCATGCCTTTAGAAGACCAACTATAATCATTTTAGGTGAACTAAATGCAACCATTGGTACGGCCCTGATCTCTGCAGCTATTGCTGTTTTGCATTTGTCTCTTGCATTGTATTATTCATGTGACATTGATAGTCAGCGCTGACTTAAAAAATAACAGTAATAGCAGCCAGGAACTTAAGAAGTCTTCACTGGATTTGTTTCTATGTTTATCTTCATAACTTGTGCCTATTTTATAATGAATCAACTGTCTTGATTTGTTTTCTAAAACTTTTCTTGCAGCGAAACAGATGGCCCTAGAAGAGCTTTGCATTCCCTACTGTCCAGGATCACTGAGGCAGACAGGGTTTTATTTTCTCTACATTTAGACCTAATGAGCAATTCTGGAACGAAAATCAAACCGTAGTAAAGATTAAGTTCAAAGAACAAAAAAAGAAACAAAAAAAGAAACAACAACAAAAAAAATACACCAAGGGTCACAATGTTTAAAATTCCCATTTCTTTTCCCTAACAATTACAGTCTTGTAGCTATATAGAAAATGCTCTGGAGCTAACTGGAATCTGAGAGAAAGCTAATGCAGTATTTCATGAACTGAGGTACTCAGCCCCATCAGGTGTATTGATTTCAGATGTGATGGTTGTATGCCCTTTCAACAGCACTGGAGGCAGCTGTCCAAGTTTGTGAAAGTTTGAGTTAAAATCTAGACCATTCTATAACTATTTGGCCACATACTTGAGAGTAAATTTATAGATTCTTATCTGGTTCACTGCGTAAGCTTGAATGTTGATATAAATTTGTTGTAATATATTTTCTTTCTGTAATGATACTCACAAGGTATGCAGAAGAAAAGAGACGTTTCCATGCCTGGCACCTCCACTGTAGCTTTCTGTGTCTTCACACAGAGCTGGGGATGCCTTGGAGAAATCTGGTTTGATATAAGCAATGGGGCGCAAGTAAAAATTTCTGCATTGAAGAGAAAATTCATGCATTTAAGTAAAAAACACCCCAAAGTGTTTTCTTCCCACTCAGAGCAGTCTCCTGCTGACTGTATGCCAAAGAATCTGAGAGTTAACGTCCAAATCCTTTACAAATTAGAGTAAGACCCAGCTTCAAAAAGAAAAAGTAATCTTAGGAATAAGTGCATCTGAAGGTGGAGGATTACATAATCCCCTGTAAGTTTTATTATTATTATTATTATACTGTTTGCATGAGTGAACGAGTGGGTGAGTGAGAGATGTTTGACTTCAAAGCCCCATCAGAACATGATAGCCCTTCTCAGCGCTGTGCCCATGTGGTGCCTGAACAGGAGGGCAACCTGCTGTCCAGAATCAGGGATCTGGGCTTGCTGGTTTTCTTTTCTTGTAATCAAGAATCTTCAGTTTAAAGACAGACCTTGCTGCTTTCTCTGACATGAGATCTGGATGCATTTGGTTCTGTACAAGAGCTGGGGCTAATCACTTAGGGTGGTCTGAAAGCCGTGAGAGCTGTACGTTCCCTATTGTGCACACAGATCTTCTCAGCAAGTACCAGCTCATGCTGTGAGCCCTGCCTCTCTGCTAATGGCTACATTAATGGGGAACATGAGATGCATTTTTCATAATTATGTTACTGGGGAAAAAAATCACTTAGCTACAGGGCTGCAATTTGAGCATGCTCTTCCACTCCCTCTCAGAACCAAAAATGCCTCTCTAAAGCCTGCTACTGAAATCTCAGGCCAGATGTTGGCTGGGCTCAGCAATGGTGAGTCTTTGGCAGCGACACCTCCCTCAGAAAAATCACTTTTCTGTCACAGGCCTATTTTAATCCCCACAAGACTTAACGCTGGTCCCAAAACACTTGATGTGTCAACGCAGGGGGTGCCTGAGGCATTACAAGGGTCAGGAGGTGAGGGAGAGAAAAAAAAGTGAAGCGCAGTCGTACTGCTGGCAAAGCCCCCTTCTTGTAGTGCTGTGGCATCAGGCAGGAGAGATGCTTGAAACGATAAAGCTGTTCTCCCAATTTATAGCGGTTGTGGTTGCTTCCAATCATCAAAATTAAATATTTGTGAAGAGATAGCTGAGTTATCTAAATCATTTTCATTTCAGCTGCATCATCTCCCTGCCTCTCCCTGGAAATATTTGAGTCTTTGTGCTTTTCAGCTAATGGCAGCGCATCTTTTGGAAGCACATCAGAGCGCTGAGGGTAGTTTATAATGTTCCCAGTTATGTCTGGAACTTCAATATTTTTTAAATAAATTACAAATACTTGCTGATTGAGGTAAACTAAAGCTGTCAACTGTCGCAAACAGCTATCTTCTACATGTCAGCCACTTGTGAGGGAAAGTCTGTTATAAACTGCCCTCCCAACAACTCCAGTTTTCATCCTCTGCCCTTTGAGTGGCCCTCGAAGGGAGGTCCATGTCGCTGAGGAGGACTCGGCCTCCGGGGGAGAGAGAAAGCCTGGGCCCGACGGGGGTGTTAGACACCACAGAGGGAGACGGGGCAGGCTGGCCACACGCACCAGTCCCCTTACTTCCCATTCTTCCGTCCCGCTGAACATAGAGCCACAGCTCCCTGTCACCATTTTGTCTTTGTGTTTATTTAAAATGTCCAAAAGCAAGGCGTGGTGGGGATGGGGACAGGGCGGGGACGGGGACAGGGCTCCCAGTCATGGCCACACTGCCTGGCAGACGGCCCCACGGGACACGGCCCTGCCCCTGCCCTGTCGGGGAGGGCACCGCCAGCATCTTGTGACAATTTTATCCAGTTGCTAAGCAGCTGGGGACACAAATACAGTGGAAACAAACTGCCCAGAGGGAAAACTGCTGCATTGTTCTGGAGGGCGCCAGGCCTCCTCTCCCCTCCAGAGCTCCCTTCTCTGCCAGGGGGCACAGGCCTGGCTCCTTGGCCCCTCCAGCTGTGGCCGTGCCCATTAATCTGCAGCCGTGCTGGAGAGCAGAGCCGTGCCCAGCTCCACAGCCTGGCCATGGGCACCCAGCCTGGAGATGGATGCAGTCTCTGCTCCTCTTGATGGCTAAGCCTGGGCAGCAGCCACATCGCACTGCAGCCCCCGTGGCCATCCTGCAGCCTGCTGCCAGGGCGGGCAGCTCAGCGCCTGCCCCAGCTTGAAAACAGATTATCTGGTGCTGCAGAGAATGGATTTATCATGACTGATCCCATCCGTTTCCTAGAGGACGTGCTGAGTGACCGAAATAGAAATGGGGTCAGCAATTAACAGGGTAGCTCTCAGTCACTGTCACCGTATGTTACGATGAACGTCTGGTTTGCATATTTACCTGGTAAATAACTCGCTGGGAGATTTAGCAGAACACGGTTCAAGCAGAAGGGAGACAGAAGTGGTCTGGGGCCCTGAGAAATTGAGGGGCTGTTGTACAGAAACTGCTGTCCCTGCAGATTTCTCCTCCAACATGAAAACGTGCGTAAGTGTTCCTCCAATTTCAGTGAGGGCTTTTTATGGCAATGGTGAGAGGCAACTGGGTGGGTAGCAACAGTGATGCTCTCAGCTCAGCTTTGTGGCCCCCCCAGACTCAGCTGAAGAGCCTGACTTTATCCCTAACAAGGATGTTATATACGCTATCTTTTGAACGGGCGAAGGCAGACATTTGGGCACAAGAAGCAGAGGTTGAGAAGTGCCTTCATGAGTGCGCCGCAATGGCAGTGACCCAAGTCATGTCCTGCGCTGGTGCCAAAATCCCTCTTAAGGCCAAGAGTTCTGGGACATCTTTAGCACCACAATGGCTGTTTCAGTTTCTGAACCTTTTAGCAAGTCCAACTTCCTCTGCAGTGAAGGGTAACATCTCTCCAGGAGAACCCACTGCACTGTTTGAGAGACATGTTGTTCCTTCCAGGGGCAGGAAACCTCAAGCTTGCCGAAGCACTTTTCCGAGCCAACAAGAGCTACAGTAAGAAATTTTGATTGAAAACAGGTGCATGGCTGGCTGTCCAGCTGAAAAAGGAGTCATGGTGAAGTTTGCAAAAGCTCTGGGGGAAAGGCGTGCATGCAAGGTGATGAAAAAAACATTGGCACTGGGTTTGGTTTGGCAGGGGAAGCCAGCAAGGGGCCGGGGAGGGACGGCTCCCTCAGCAGCCTGCACTGTGGCCCACACACATTTCATTTCAAGCACCTGAAGAGCAGAGGCCTGTTCAGCAGAGGGCCCTTGTAATGATGTCAAAGAGTGATTTGCAGGGCAAGCTCTTCTGGGAAGACAAGTCTGACCATATGCAGGTATTTAAATCCCCACGTTGGTCCCACAGGTCTGAGAATTTGGCCAGTTCCTTGGGAGGAAAGACAACAGTCAGTGTCTGACCTTGTGCTCTTCCAGGCACATCCTAGAGGGCAGCTGTCTAACTTTTGTATTGCCTGAAAGCAGATGCCTCTTTGGGAGTAGACTCTCATCATGCAAAAAAGTCCTGTGGGAGCAGGGAAGGAAGAGAAAGGGAGAGAAAGTAGGGGCAGCATGAGCAGTCTTCAACACTTCAACATAATTATGAAAGCCTATTTCTTTTAGCCTTGGGAAAACAAATTCCTATGGGTGACCACCAAATCTGCAGGCCAACATGGCAAAACTTCAGACACGGGAAACGCACGAGCACCCTTCACACCCTCCCCTCCTTCCTGTAGCCTGCAGCTCGTCCTGCTGGCACTGACCTCCCTGCAGAATCGTGTCCCACCACTGCTTCTCTGAGAGCACCGTGGCAGAGCCAGCACTTGGCACTCGGGGACCCCCATTTGCCTGGGTTGGTGCACCCAAGGTCCATTCTCCTGCCAGGTTTTTCTGTTTAAGAAACAAGGTGTCCCTTAAGTGACAACCCATTGGAAGAGTAGTTTTGCTGCTGGGATGCAACAACCTGTGTCCATGGGTCCTGGGCATGGTCCCATGCTCCTGGGCAACCTGCTTGAGCAGGGGGTTGGACCAGATGATCTCCAGAAGTCCCTTCCAGCCTCAATCATACTGAAGTGGCCTTTTACTCCAGCCACCCCAGTAAGGATGGCTTGACTGAGAGAGTAAGGGTCTGGGAGGGGAATGACTGGATGACTCTGCTGTGGGTAGATGAAGAGGTGTATCCAGAATACCCACAGCACCAGGACAATGCGCGTGTTTAAGGCACTGTCCTTATTTCCCTTCATAGACTAGAGCAAATTTCTCCAGTGAGGTGCCATTATCACCTAACACCTGGACCTAGGACATCCCAGAAGGCACAAGACAAGTGCCAGTGTCACTAGATTTTGTGTTCTACATAAAGCTTCAGCTCCAGATGTTGCGTGAGAAAGTGAGAATTCTGCCATAAGGTTTGGCTTTTATGGCAACAGATAAAATCTAAAATGGTACTTGAGCAGGTTAAATGTTCAGAAACTGAATATAAACAAAGATCAAGCCTATTTTATTACTTTTTGAAGTTCAGACCATGTTGATAATTTTAGTGGCCTTAACTCATGACTCATGAATGCTTTGATGTGCTGTTACTGCTGCCGGTATAAAATAACCCTGTTCTGGCTTTGTTTACAGGCAGGGATTTCCTTCCCTAATAAATGATTGAAAATGTTCTGACAATTAAGTCTCCAGAGCTGTTAATTTTGTAGTTTCCCTGATTACTAACAACCAGCTCTTTAAAAACATTAACACCAAACAGGAATTAGTGATTTAAAGACCTTTGGAGATGTAACACTAGTTTTATAACGCTGCAGTTCTGCACTAAGCAGAACCACGTTCCTCCCTGCAGTCCTGTTGCCCCTGTGCATCACTCAGATGCATAAATGAAGGCAGAAGTGGAACACCACCATTTCAGATGCATATTAATATTTACATCAACTTATGTTTATATACAATAAATAAAATCTGTAACATATATAATATATATAAATTTGTTTTATATACATGTGGGCCAGTTTGTGTAAATAATCCCCAGCAATAATCCCCAGCAGGGGAGTGGCTGGTCCCCTACGCTGACTGACAGCCAACTTCTGACTCACCACACATGGATTGTCCAGTTTTAAAACTAACTGGACAAAAAAAAAAAAAAAAAGCCCAAGTTAGTTCTGCAGGGTCAATTGGCTGCAGTCACAGACCTATCTCTGTCCCAAGGGAAAATGCAGGTTCTCTGATGAATTCAGCTTCACTCAAAACTCAGTTTTGAGTGATCTGGATCTCAAGGGCATCTACACTGAAGGCTGCTTGGGAAGCTGCAAACTGCACATCAGAGGGACATCCCCCACTCCACATCTGGCCTTGGGGCCAAAGCTCCGTGGTTGCTTTGTGCATTGCATCTGCTGTGTGCCTAGCTTCTCCCATGGTCCAGGATTTTGCAGGAATTTGGGGGAATTTGCAGGAATCTGTTCAGGTATTTCCAGAAATTTGCTTTCCTGTCCCGGTGTAGTACTGTGGCATTTCTGTGCAGGACCCAGCATGAAGCCTGTCAGAGCATGGGGACATTTATTCCTCAGCTAGCCCATGCTTTCAGCTAGTGCTCACAAAGGCGTCTTTCCCATCATCTCAAGTGCCTTACAAATGTCTGTTCCTTGCACTTCCCACCGTGAGATCGCTTCCACGTGACTTCAGCTGATGCTTTTTGCTTTTAAGGAGGTTAAGATGACGCTTCGAGCTGTGTGCAGGCATTCAGCCTAGGGGCGAGCATTGCCATTTGATATTAAGATCAGTCAATGGCTTTTATTCAGTCTCCAAAGAGGAGTCTCAGCATACTTTCTGATATCCAGTGAAAATCTGAAAGAGTTCAGTGTAGAAAACCTCTTTAGAATAATTTCAAAGCTGGAACAAAACGATGTCCTGTAATTATGAAACTTGCAGCTTCATTCATTGGGCTACAGTTCATGCAGTACAAAAAGCTGAAAGGGCGTCTTCTTTGGCTCTTAACAGTGAAGAACTGTGCACCATGAGCAATTTGTAAGAGGAAATTCTGTAGCCGAGAGTCTCGCCGAGGCAAAGAAATGCCACAAGTGGCATGAGCACATGGTCTTCACCGTTGTTATTTGCAACCACTTTTGCAAGGAAGTTGCAATTTTATTTATAACAAACTGAAGCACTGAGCCGATGCACAGGCCCCCATAGTCTTTGTTTCACCAGTCCTTGAAAGATAACAACACCTTTGCTGACATACATGGGACCTGCACCCCCTCAGGAAGTCTCATGAGGGCATCTCAAGGTGGAATGCGGTACCTGAGGTCACACAAAGTTTGCCATCAGGCAATGATGCCCTCACTAGAGGGCATCCACCACGGCTGCGGAGCTGGAGGAGGTTCTGCTGTCGAAAAGGCCAGCAAAGAGTGGGCTGTGCCACAGTCTGCTCCGAAAAAAGTGTGACGGATGGAGCTGGCCCTCAGGGCATCCCTAAAAGGGGAAACGCTGGCAGATCTTCAGGGTTTCGATTTCTGTTAGCAAGAGCCTGCAGTTTTCAGCCCCAATTTCTTGAATTTAAAAATATATGTGTATATACACAAGGACACGTTGTGTCCTTGAGGACTTACAAACACCCCGTCCCCACAACCACCACCAGTGCAGGGTTCTGCTGCCTCTTGCAAGGACTGCGCAGGGAACAAAGACCCACGCTATGCAAAAAGGAGATGGATGCTGGGGAAGCAGTTTCGAAATGAGAACATTTTGTAGGTATCTGTTTGCGAGTGCTGAGGCTGTTGAAGTCAAAAGGGATTTCAAACGTGGCAGAAATAACTTGAAGCCTATGAATTTTTGAAGAGCAGAGCTCTGCATAACTCAAAAATCTTTTCCCGCACCTCTCCAGTTACAAGTTATTTGCGTGCCGCACACTTTTCCTCTCTTTAATTAGATTGTAATTATTCTGTTTACATTGCTGTGCATGGCGAATACGTGTGCACGTTTCGCCTGCTCTCCTGGAGGCGAACCAGCCACTGGGAGCCTTCTCGGATGAGAAGGGGCCTCCCCTGAGGCAGGCAAGAGGCCTGGCTCCCCTGGCTCAGCATGGGAGGCTGCTTCGTCATGGGCAGGAAGGGCTGGGGCTGGGAAAAACTCGTGGTTTGGGTTTTACCCACGCCTGGACAGAAGGAGGATGGTGGGGTGGGCACAGCTGTGGCCGGGGGGTCTGGAGGCTGGTGGCTTTATGGAAACCAGGACAAGCTCCACTGACGAGAGGATGGATGGGCGCTGCTGGACGGGCAGAGGCTCCCACGCGATGGACTCGCTGAGGGGAGCGCATCTGGAAGGATAGATGCAATGCGTCCTGCAGTATGTTTCTTAATTGGAGGTTCCATCATTTCTTCCCTAAGCGTTTCCACTGCCTGGCTAAAAATGGTATCTAAAATTAGCTCCCCCAGATAAAGGCATTTTTGTCATATTTAGTACATTCCTATAAAAACACTGAAAGCCAGCTGTTTGCGCTGGGTTACAGAGACAAATCTGTTTGTAACTATAATGATCTGGCATTGTTAGTGCTGGAATTAATAGTTGTGCTTTTTTTTTTTTTTTATCTGTCTACATCCTATGCTCATTTTTTCCGTACTGAGGTAGTGCCAGAGGAAGCATTATAAAGGCTATATAATTAAAACCAGAAGTGCCTTGCAGTGAACTTAACAGTAAAAGCTAATGGAATTTCTAGCAAAAAGAAATGCCCTGGAGGACTAGTTGGGAAGGAACTCGGAAGGACTCGGTGCTGTTGCTGTTGCGGATTTTAGCTGAATCTGTACAGTTGAAAGGAGTCGAGATTGCGATTTTTCTCATGCCAGCTGAAGTTCTCTGTGAGCGCAGTCACCAACTGCTGGATGCAGTCTGTGAGGCCGGGGGCACCGAGCCAGGACCCACCTTGCCAGTTCCCAGTTCCCACTCCATCCATCAGTGCCAAAACCCCTACAGCCCAGGAGAGTCCACGTAACCCAAATGGACTGCTGTCTGCTGCAGTGACCTAGGCCAGGGGATGCCGGGCCTGTGAGACAGGTCTTGGTCACCAGAGCACAGCTGTAGGCCTGAGACCTGGCTCAGTGACTCTTTGGGCACTGGCTCCCTGTCCTGAGCTTGGGCAAGTTTCTGCCACGCAGGGATCTGGTGGGGAGCAAACTTCTGTTCCTCACTGAGTGGTGCCACTTGTGTCAGTGACAAGGGGCTACAGGGCCTTTGTTTGTTTGTGCAAGTCGTAAGAAGCTTCACGTGCTCCTAGGCAGGACTGGATGAAGTGGCTGGTGGAAAGACTGTACAGGAGCACACGTTGCCAAAACTCTTCTTAGTCATCTGTGATCCCAAAACATTACTGCTGATATCTCAGGGGCCAGGAGCTTGCCTTGCAGGACTTTGACACCATCAGCTCAGCTGATATCAAATTTAGCCTGCCATCCTAAAGCTTGGGTCCAGGCTGGTGGTACAGATGTGGTACAACTTGGCCAAGAAATGGGCACTCAAAATGGTTTGATCTGTGAGGAAATACACAGGGATCTGTGTGAAATTTAACATCAGGTGTGCCTCAGGGAAAGCAAGCACCTGATACGCTGATAAGACACTGCACGACTGTCAGTGACAGCAAGACCATTCCCTTGGTGAGACGAGAGCCAGAGCAGACAAAACGGAGGACACACAATAAAAAACACTCCTGTGCTGGCAGGGCTGAGGGCCAAGAACCTCTCATCTCCCTGTGGGATTGCTGTGACTTTGGCCAGATGCAGTTTGTGGGGCCAGCTGAGCGTGCCTCAGGCTGCGGGTGAAGGGCTCGGGGGCCGCTGCGAGGCCTCGGCAGCAGCTCACCTAGGTGGGCAGGAGCTCGGTTCCTCCTGGGGCTCTGGATCGCCAGCAGCAGCTCGGTTTCTCCAGAATCCAGGATGGAGTAGTGAAAATAAGCTGTAATTAGTGGCCACAAGTATTTGCCGTCCTTCTCTGCTGCAGAGGAACTGGGCTGCAGCCAAGCGAGAGTGGAAGCCAAAGGGTTCAGCACAACGCAGAGGCCCGAGCAGTTTCTTAAACATAGGCTTATAGGCACACACCAGAAGTTTCCTTCTTGGCAGATACAGACCCTGAAAAATGTGGCAAGGAGAGCAGGATGTTCAGTCAGCCCTTTAATAACAAACAGCTGTAATAAAATCCGGGCTTCCTGCAAGTCAAAATAAATTTTGCCACCAAGTTAGCTGTAGCCAATGCTTCAGCTCGTGTAGCTGGAAAACGTCATGGTGAAGAGGAGCAAAGTGGTGAATTTTCTACTTCCATTTGGACTTTTCTCCTTCTTCTCTCATCTTTTTTATCTGGTCCTTCACGACGATGCTGTGTGCCACTGCACCTTTCCATAGCAGCTGGCACCTTGCAGCAGCAACAGCAATCCCTATAGAACACTTTGTGCCTGGCTGATGGGGGAAATTTTCAAAGGCTGCCTTCACTCCGGCTCTCTGACTTCAGAGCACAAACCCAGGAGGCAGATGGCCAGCTTGACTTCGGGGTCACCGGCACTCTTGCCACTTTTGGTAAGAAGGGAAGTCAAGGCTGAGGGCAGGCCCCTGTGTAAACCTCTGGTTGGTTACTGAAATGTTGAGCCATCCAAAATACACAGACGTCTCCCCTCTCCCTCCCCCCTTATTTTTTTTCATTCCCTCATTCTTTCTGGAGACAAGCATTAAAGGAAAATTGCAGCATGCTATTTTCAGAGCTGCTACATGTTTTTTGACTCGTTGGCATCCCAGTAAAGCACCGACCTGCCAAGGGCATTTATCCCTGTATCTTGGCTCCAAAATGAGATCCAAGTTTCACAGCCATTAGGCAGCAGAGCCGATAAACGCTGCGATTTAGAAGTTGCTTAATGGAATCTTTTGCCCCAGAAGACATTTGGAGTAAAACCTGGAGTGATGCTTAAGGCCAAAGAGTAAGCTTTCAAAGCAGTGTGCTGGGCTGGAGGTGAGCAGAGACAGGGCTGCCAGGCTTTCAACCAGGCCGGTCCTAGGGATAATGGGTGGCTGGCCAGCCCGCAGCCTGCTGCCCTAAGAGTGGGTACCCGTACTGTGTGGGACGTGGGCACTCATCCTGGCAAGAAGTTCAGGGTGCTGGAAAGGAGCAGGATGAACTGTGGCCTCTCCCCTGGTGTCTTCACTTTGGACAGAAGGTATGAAGATGGGAAGGACCAATGCCCCTGGGAAGGGGATCTTAGGGACAAAGGACTGAAGGAGAGGGATGAGGTAACTGTGAGATTTTCTTCTCACAATAAATTCGACCTCAGATCAGCATCTCTTGGATGCTGTTCAGTGCTGAAAGGAACTGCTGGATCCAAACTGCAAACAGATCTCGTGGTCATCTCTCACCTCACGCTGACTCCAGAGGGTGCTGCCAAGGCTACCCTAATGGTGGGAGGTCAGATGCAAGTGCCAGATCCTCGCTATGAACTACAAGGTTATATCAAGTACTGAGGTGTAAAGCCTACTTGCAAAAACAGGACAGTAACAGATTTTAATGATAAATCTAGAGTCCTGTTGCAAAGAATCAGGCATGCCAGGCTTACCTGCTCTGTAGAGGCTTTCACTGGCACTAACCCATAAATGTAGGACAGCAAATTATGGGCTTGTCTCAGATATGCAGTCATAATTCTTTCTCACTTCTGCTGCATTTGTACCTCACGGTAACAAGCACATACTGCTACAAGTAGGTCATGAGCAAACTTGGGCAGCAAAGTCCAGGGGCCTGTCTGTGAACAACGCCTGCAGAGCTGAGTTTTGCATCTCCTGCGCGTGACTTGCCAGCCCTCTGGGGGTGCTGCTGCTGAGCAGCGAACAGGACTCACTGCTGGGTGCTGCTACGGTACCCACAGCCATGACCTGGAAGCCAGCTCTGTGCTGCCTGAAGCAAGGGTGCCACCAGGGTCCTCATTGACCCTCAGCAACTACAGCAGGAGTCACCAGTAGCTAACTTGATCTACAACCTGCTGGTCTCAGGCAGATGGCCACAGCCTTTTCTGCGCTGTCTTTATTCAGTTATGAGACCTGCTGACTCCAATCACCCAGACAACCCCCAGAGGCTGCAGATTTGCCCTTTAGAATGGATTTTTTAAAGTTAAGATAGAGCTCAAACAAGGCTGAGGAGAGCTATGTGTAAGCCAGATCCTAAATATAGTTGGAACACCACCCCTTAATTGGCTGTCGAGTCTCTCCAAACCAAATTCTTCTTCAAATGCCTTTTTAGTTGTTGATAGAAATTTAGCTCAAGCATAAAACAAATTGAGCTGCTTTTCAAAATACACTTCTGTGAAAAGTGGAGGTGGGCATGCAGAAGAAGAACCAGCCTTGTAGCTAAGTGTTTGAATCTCTTATGCAGCAAGTTCTCTAAGGGTAAGACAGAAGGCAGCAAGTGAGGCTACCCAGTGGCCTCTGCCAGCATCTTTTTGTGCCGTACTTTAAAACCTGTAGGTAACCACCCACTGACAGCACAACTGCATGAAACAGTCAATGGTATTTCTGGTCATATCCACCAAGTATAGTTTTCAGATTCCTCCTACAGTATTGCTCCAGATACTGATTTGGACTACCTGAAGATATGGGGTTTGTGTGTTAAGTTTAAAATCCACTATAGCAAAGTTAAAATAAATTACAGTCTTCAAAGAAGTCCCAAATCTCCTGTCCCCAGCTGTCAGGTAAAATGATAAAGCAAATTATTTCCCCAGACAGTCTCACTTAGAAGTTTGAAAAACGGCTGTAGTGTAGAGATTTATTTATTTATTTATTTATTTTTTATATGAAAAACTTGGTTTCTAAATTCTAAACCAGATTGTTCTTGACTGCCTCTTAGGGAAATTCAACATGTACCAAACAACTCCAATGGCACTGAGGAGAGCAGGGTGCAAGCGACAGAACACAAAGCAGTACAAAAGCCTTGTATGTTCTATTTAAAGTGACTTTATTAAAACATTGTTAATATAAAATGTGACCAAGTACAATTTTTTTTGTAAGAATGTTTAATAAAAACATATGAAAGAAAGAAGGAGCATCAACTCTTGTCAAAGCACAGGAAAAACCTACCAGGATAAGTAAAAAGTTCTGCAGCATGTTCTACCAGCTGGTCCCAATGTGTATTAGGGTAGAGTTAGCCAATGGAAGAGACAGACAGCCCAGGTTCTTCTTTAAGAGGCTTCAATGTAGTCAGCAGAGATTTAATGTAACGCTCCTCAACAGTAGGAGGCTTTGCTTTAAGATCTGCCCCTATCAAAGTAAGATTAGAATGCACATCTTTACACTGGATTTAAAACTTTTCAGCAGCTGAATGCATAGAAAATTAGGTTCAATGGCAAAGGTAATATCCAGGGTTAGCATTTCTCAGCTTTGAAAAGAAGGTGCAAGTCAATACTAATTATACACCTGAGGAGGTTTTGCTGAAGGTGTTCTAAGCTGTATTAATGCCGGATGCTTGTAAGGAATCCTAAAAAAAGGGCAGCTAAGAAAAAGCCAGCTGTAAAGCCTAGGCCAATAAAAACAATGAAAGTATTTTGTGAACTGCTGAATGCAGAGACAATATCCCGAATTACAGGAATTTGTACATCTCAAGAAGGATGTAAAGAAGCTTTCAGAATTCTATAAATAAGTCTGTGCAATGGCTTATATTCTGGCAATCTGCCCCCTTAGCTACGAAACCTTTTAAGAAAACACTTACTAGAAAAACTGGAGGTTTGGGGCTTCTATTTTTCAGGGGGTAGGAGGGCAGCTTACGGCATCTTCCTTGATCACCAAGCAAGCTTTTAATGCTCTATCAGCACACAATGCTTGTTCGGAGTAGGCGGTACAGCAATTAGAGGCGAGGACTCTTCCAGTACATTTCCAACCCTTCCTGTAACAGCCTCACAGCAGGCAGAAGGGAGCCCTGCAGCAGCCGGTTCTGCACATGCAGCTGCCACGGGCATCCAACCAAATGCCAAGCACTAACCCAGGAGAAGCCTAGCACTGGTATGGTCTAGTAGATGGCGACCTTAGGGCTTTGGCGGGGACCCGCTCGAGCCGTTAGAGCCCCGTGTTTTGCCTTCTACCCCAAACAAATGCTACGGGACTATTGCTGAGGTAAAGGGAAGGTCAGACCTTTGGCATCGGAGCAGACCACCCACTGGTTGTGCGTAGGGGAAGTTAAGGCTTCGAGGTGAGGTAAACACAGTGAGAGTCAGTGTGTAAACCATGCTGCATTTCAGAGACAACGGACTCACATGACAGCTAACCTTGTTCTCTACATTTAAAACACCACACGAAGATCATCCGAAAGCACAACTGCTGAGGGCCACCTTGAGATGCCTCTTTGCACCTCGGGAACAAATGTAACCCAGATGTCGAATGCTACCCACCAGGAGGAAAAAGCACCAAAGTTGATAAGTCCTTGAGACGATAAGCTGCTTAAAAAAAACAAAGAAGCCTCATACAGCTATGACCTCCCATAAACATAGTGGTTTCCTGACACAAAGGTAATCCACACTCCAGCAATCACCAATGCTGTGCATCCAGCACTACTGCTACGAGTTATGCTCTAGCAAGGAGGCAGTGAAATCATTAGGCTTGTGTTCCCTGAAGACAGTTTCTCCCAATTGTAAGGTGTTGTCTCGTTTCCCTTCCGCCCCCAAGTCTTTAATCCAAAGACCAGAAACACCCGTCATTTTCCCAGGTCATTTTTCTAACACTCTTCTGGTTAACTTAGCAGATTTGTAGGGTACAGACACAGTGCTTCTTTGGATCCATCATTTTGGCAATGCCTTTGCCCTCTTCAAAAGAAAAGTATTTTCATAAAAGTGGTATAAAAGTTACTTTCAAACTAAATGAGATAGAGAAATCAATACAATTCTTCTGTAAGTGTATTTTTCGTACTGTTTTTGCTAGTTATCTAAAGTACGGAGTTCTTTGCTTATTTGGAACCATTGCATATGCTATGCTATGCCATTACTTACAGGCCATGCTAGCAAAGTTTCACATGAAAATAGCAACCTGTTTCTGTAGGTTCCACTTCTTGGATGTGGAGACTCTCGTTTATTTCTCTTTAACGAGTATTTGGTAACTTCTCCCACCTTCTCAATACAGTGGCTACTAAAAAAAATTGACAGATTTTAAAAAATAAGTCCAAATGAAACCACACATCTATCACTGTTTAAAAAAACAAAAATGCATCTGGTATTACAAAAGTTTATACAAAGGCAACATTTAAGAGTTTGAAAGTTACTTCTAGAAAAAGACACAAATACTAGTAAATTAACACACAAGGAGAAAGATATTCCACTCCTTCCCAAAATTGGTTTGAACTATTTTGATGCATCTTTTACCAGTTGTCTAGAAAATCAAAGCCAGTCTTCAAGATAACATTGCTTGTACTAGTCTGCAAGAGAAGAGAAAAAAAATGAAATGAGATGTGGTTGTTAATTATGGTATTACAAACTCAGTACTTGACTGCTTATCTGCAAAAGAAAGCTTAAAATGTTGTCTGCCGCTATTTCAAGTCTTTCACCTTGCTCTAGCATGCCTAAGAACCTATGCCAGAAAATGCTAGACATGAAGATACACTCACGATGGCCAAAGAGGCAAATCCAGATAAGAAAAAAATCCTTGTAGTGGTCTGAAGGCAAAATGCTATTTTACTCATGAAGATCAATTTTCAGACTAGAGTGGGAATTGCAGAGAATGAAACAAAAAAAAAAAAACACCAGAGAACGTAGGCATTACTAATTCAAATGGATTGTCTGTTACAGTGACAGACAGCTGCTTCCAAAAAACTGCATGTTTTAAACCCTGCTGACAAGTTACCAGGCTTTCAAAAACGTGCTTGCTCCTGCAGCACTGCGCTGCCAGCCATGGCATTTGAGGCGATTTCACCTTTTAGGAAGACTGCTCCGGGGACACGTCTGAGTCTCTGGAGTCTCTTCCTAGAGCACGACCTATCTTCATTTCCTCTTTCTGGAATCACTTCCCTTTTTTGGGGAAAGAATCCAGAAAGGAAATGAGAATTCTTTCATGGATCTTTCTCTGCTACTCTGCTCACATTTTGACATGGGAGGATTGTTTCTGCACGGAGAGGAAAACCAGGCTTTTCAAACTATTCCAGTTGGCTAGAAAACACTCACAGAGGAATTAACGCTGAACAAATCATTAATTTGTACGAAATCATGGCAAAGTCCTTATCTAAAATTAAATAACTACTGCAGTCACAATTTGTGGCAAAACAGCTTCAGAAGAGTAATGCCTTAGCTCCAGGAAAAAAAATAATGGCTAAACACAGGGCTCCAAATGCTGAAGTGGCTTAAGTAATGTTCTCTCATAAGTGCTGCCACTCACTTTGCTTTCAAGTATGTACCTCAGCCTGCATCTTTCTGACCTTACATCATCTTGTTTGGAATTTAAACAATCACCAGTGTGAAGATATGGTATGAAAAGCTACGTGACATGCTTGAGGTGTACAGCAATATGTCAGGCGTATGCCTGAGTGCAGTGCTACAGACCCCAAACAGAACTGCATGGCTTTGTTTCAACCACAACTCTCCTTCTCGGCTTCAGTTTTTAGGCTTCACATCTCTTTCTTTTCTTTCCCTCACCATGTCATATCCTGTTGTTCCCTCTCTTTTCTCACAGGTCAGCATCTGCTTTTTAAATAGCTCCAACGGGCTATTGAGCTGCTTGAGGATATTTTTTGTTGTTGAGCTATTTGTTTTTCTTTAAGAAAAAGAAAAACACATTCAGAAGGCTAATTTTGGGAGCTCATTCCATTTCCATTTTGGACTTTAAGAGAAAATACTTTTGAAAGCCGCCCAGCTGCTTGGGACAAAACACTGGGAAGTGGCTGCCGGGCTACTGCTTAAAACAGCTGAGAAACGAGCTCACCATTCACTGCTAAGCTGCGTGTACCAAGAAAATAGCCTAGACTCTAGCTGATCCACTATTCAAGTTGAGCTTTTTCCAATGAGTGTTCTGCTGTTTTAAGAAAAAAAAATAGTTTTATTTATTTATTTATTTACTTGATATAGTAAGCTCTTTACCCTAAAGTGTTAGGTAGCTTGCTATCAGTCAGCCAATGGATGCCATGTCAGTGTTTCTTGTTATTATATCCAAATGATGCCCTCATCCTATGAATTTTACTATATTAAAAAACACTTGACTGAAACAAACAAGAGCAGTTAACAGGTTGGTTATATAGACTTCCCTAAAGTTGCAAGTTAAAAAACAGTAAGCTTAGTTATGGCTTAATGCTTATGGAATTCCTGATCTTCCAGAATGACCTTATCATATTTTAATGTGTTGTATTTGTTTTTAAATTTAAGGATCGTGGATACAGCAGTCCTTACCTGTCCAGGCGTTTGTGGATCTGAAAGTATAGTACCATCGTTATCTTCCTTGTTTGTCCTAGAAGATGCCAGGTACTGCGGTGGGTCAGGAAGAAAGAAATCATCTAGAGAACTAGCAGGGAGCTGAGAGGGTCGAGGTTTCTCCCATTCGAGAGATACAGAAGGTAGACTGGGGGCTACAGACTTCTCTGGTTTAGTGACGCTGGGCTTCTCGGCTTTCACCACCTCCTTTGGAGCAGACTCCTGTCTGCAGAAGGAGGGCAGGGGTTTCTCTCCTTTCTCCATGGACTTGATCTGGCTGGGGGTCAGGGACTGGAACTCAGACTTGTCTCCTTCGAACTTGGAGCGCTCTGCATTTATCTTCCAGAAGGAAGACTCCTCATCCTTTCTGGGTGCTATCAACCCATCAGAGCCGGGGGTCTTGGCAGCCTGAGAAGGTTTAGGGACTTGGACACCAGGTGCTGCTTTAAGTGGCTGCCTCTGTTCGTTTTGCAGCTGGGCACCACCTTGCTCTTGTATGGACAGAGATGCAACGCTGAACTCCATCTGACTCTGTTCAAGGTTAAAGGAAAGAAAAAAGAGTATTTCAAAGCCCTTCATAACGTCAGTTTTGAACTTCTGATCTTGATGCATACAGATAACACCTTCACCAACAGCCAGGCAACTCCCACACAGCAAAGCTAACTCATTTTTTCCATAAATGTCTATCTTTCTAGCTACATTATAACAACTAACAAAAGACTGAAATGCAAGCAAATGTAGGAGTCCTAGACCTGCTGTAGAGGAGTCAGGCAGAGAGAAAACAATCATACTTGCATTACTCAGTGCCATCCAAGGTAGAAGTGCATAGCTTGCACAGCTCTGAAACATTAGAATAGGTGGGGATGCGTCTTGAAAGCTACAGATGTTTTACATGAGAAGATTACGCAAAAACGCACATGCTTTACTGAGCAGCTGAAAAGGCCGTCTTCCAGTAAGGTCTTCAATACAGTTGGCAACATGTTACAACTCCATCTACTTCCAAGATCAAAAATTAGATGCAATGGGTGTGTGTAATAAGCAACTTTTATGATTCTAATACTTAAAGTACATCTCTGAAATAAGAGAAACACCTCCAGCAGGACCAGTTCAACACTTACTCCAGAGCTGTTTTGCTTTTACTCGCAATGAGGATGGCTGTACTCATTTCTGGGAAGTTACACTGGGTCAGGGAAGCAAGTGACCAGAGTTGAGGCATGAAACAGAGCTTGCAAGAGCCACCCCAAAGTGAACAGTACCACAAAACGTTCATTTTGCTTACCGCCACTCCGATACTCTTGATGTCACTTGGCACTGTTTAGGCTAAGAAAAGTTAAGCCTTATTTCACTCTGAGGAATCCCCAAGTGTTCCTGTATGTACTAGCGCACCACAGCAAGTGCCAGAAAAGAGCAATGTCATGCCTAGTATTTTGTATGGAAAATGGAACAAACAATGCAAAAAAAAAACCCTGCATTTACAGTTAGAGCTGCACTGTTGTCATTATGGGCTTGACTAGTTTTCAAAAAGCCTAGAGGACGTTTCAGATACTAGATTTGGTTATTACCTGCTGATACTTTTGAAGTTCATTACAAATTTGTAAAGTTTTCCCAATTCTCTCTCTTTCTTGTCCCCTCCTGAATAAAATTGCAATAGCATCTGTGGATCTAGGTTTAAAACAAGTCCAAACTGCTCATCTGTTTTACTAGAAGTGTTTCAGACCTCTGTTATTGAACATGTTATGTTCAGATGGACTCTAGATCTGGGACTTGCACACCTAGCATTTAATAATCCGAAACTTCTCAACAAAGTCCAAATGTTAACCCTGCAACTCATTATTTATAAACCAAATTTGTTTCAAACTGTCAGCAGACAGCTACTTGTAAATCAATCATGAATTAACTTCTGAAGTTTCTAAAGAATTCGATACCTTGGGTGTTTTTCCAAGGTTATGGGCAAGGAAGCAGCAGGTTGCATGCTTCCATTAGGAATATACTGTGTCATCAAATGAGGCAGAACATAAACGCTGTGAGCAATTACAGCTCGGCTGGATTCAGGTGCGAGTCCTTACCTAAGAGCTCAACTCCCTGCTCCACCCTCAAAAAACAGAGGGAAACCACAATGCTTTATTTTTTATTTGTCTTTTCAAACCCAAAGTCATGACTTAAAGACAAGAACAGGAGAGAAATTCTGTGTTAAACCACCTAGGAGTGCAATGATGCTGAAGATGATTTGCAGTGACTGCCATTCCCTGTATTACATCATAGGGATTCATTTCCCCAAGAACACTTGGCAATACTGTTGAATTGAGATTTACCACCCTGAAATTAAGATGCATTAAGAGTCACAGCTGACAAATTCCAAGCTCAAAACAATACAAAGCAAACAAAACCCCACAACACAATATTAAGTAGACCTGCATTTCACCCATATCAAAAGAAAAACGTAATTTTTTCAGTTTGTTTTTATTGCACCTTGGAAGACTTGATTCCTACATGACAATGTACTTAAAACAATGCTACTTTTTGTCCTTCAGCAGTAGCCTTTTCCTTCTTGTGAGCAGCCTGTCCCAAGGCTTACACAGGAGCTCACATTAGCTGAGGGCCATCACAGCAGCAGTTTCAGTAAAACAGCCAAGTGCCAAGAGCAGAGAGGGGCCACCCCAGCCCCACACCTACCAGATTGGTGTTGGAACCAAAATCAGGGCAAAACACTGACAGAAGGGCAGCGGGGGCCTGCTGGATCAAAAATAAGAAAAAAAAAAAACAAAACCACCAAGATGGCTTTGCCCTTCAGCAGTAGCAGGATACACAAATAACATCAGGTCTCCTGGAAAATCTCTGTGTTGTGGAGCAGAAGCCTCTTCCTGTGGTCACGTCGTGTTTTCTTTCACAAGGGCCCAAACGTCAGCTGAGAGCCCTGGTTTGGAAGCAGCGGGCTGCTTCTGGTGAAGAGGAGAGCGTGGCACCACAGGAGAGCCTCGGGCAGTTTTACCCTTTCCAACCCACTCGTCGGTGTGTGTCTGGGAGAAGATATGCTTTTGTCTTATAGATGGAAGACCTTGCAGTGGCATGGGGTCGCACACATCTTTGTATTTTCACAGGACTGTGGATGAGGCAGTCATCCCAACCCAAAACTGATTCCGGGGAATAATGTACCAAAATAAGACCACAGTTTGAGTAGCTGAAGTGTGAGATTAAATCTAACAAAAAATAGAAGCTTGGTTTGAGAAAGAAAAATATCTGCTTCTCGGTTTGGACACAGCTTCTGTAATTTTGCTCTCAATTCTTGGAGATTTTCATCTTTCATGTGGTGAAGGAACTTTCTGAATATTCATTAAATCGGTTTTCTGTGTAGATGTTCTGTCTAATTTAAACTAAATCTACTTTATCTACCTTTGAAATAAAAAAGAGCTAACCTCCCCTTTCTTGGTCAGTCTCTAATACCACATTCAGTGCACAGCTATGGGTGACCGTAACTTCCAGCTTCACAGGAAAGGCCCACACAACGTTTAAGATCACATATTTGTGTCACAGCCTGGTTTGGAAATCAAATAGTTCCTTCCCAGGAACTTCTGGGGGTCAGTCACAAGTTTTCTATTTTCCTTGAAACATATGACATTTCTGTTTGACTTTATAGGTTATTTAAGATGTCTGAACCCCTGAGAAATGCCGGTGATGAAAGAAAATGACTAATATGTAGTATCTTTCAAGTCACAAAATTGGTAATATTGACCCAGCCAGACTCGTGGCAGCAGCTGTTCCAAAGAGAGCTGTGCTGTACGTTTGCTCGCACGAGGTTGATGGTGCTGCTGTCAGCTGAAGCTGGGCAGTTGAACATTTAGCAGCAGAACTGCACTTGTGGTGGTCTACTGACAGTCTTTTTGGGGAAACAAACCCAAAACATTTTGGTAAGATTAGATAATCAATAGAAAATTGACATTGAGGCACAATTTGGAATTGTAGAGATTGGTTTTCAGTCTCTTTCATAGGCTTTGTATGATTTTGAATAAGCTACAATTTTTGGACTTCAATTTCCCATCTAAGGAATAAAATAAAAACACTTCCTTTCCTACCATTTGCCCAAATCATAGTTCTGGAAACTGTTCAGCTCAGAAAGTATCTCAGTAGTTTACAGACAGGCTAATACAGTCCCAACTGTAATTTCTATGTGTTATCAAATTTAAATAAAAGCTATCAACAGCAGTAGTATTTTCAGTATTGCCTGCAAGAGCGAGCAGTTCTCAGTGCGTGAGACAGGGAGAGAGAGAGAGAGAGAGAGCAGACACAAACACACAAAGTAGTATTTTGAGGAAGAATAAACGTAGAAGTCTGTTGTTATTGTTTTTGTGTTATAAATCTTACCCCTCTGGTCCCAAACACCTGCAAGGAAAGGGTTAAAGTAAAGGATGCTTAGGTCTTGGATCATCTCTCTGTCCAATAGACTAAGAAGAAGAAATATTCAAAACTGTAGCTTTTAGGAATCTGTGTATCCACCTTTCCGTCAAAAGACCATGGAAAGGTATCTATCAATTTTATTTATTGGAATAAAAACATTGAGACCTAACTTCAGCATCCCACAGGGAGGAGGGACAATCCACCAAATCATAAAACCATCTGTGTACGCTCCTGCGAAACAATGCAGCCTGAAAGGGAGGAACCTAATGATGATTTAATAACATTGTATAGAATCACGTCTCATTCCTAAGTCTGTATTATAAACAAGATGACCACAAAGAACCCAGGAGCTTTTTGTTTTGTTTTTAAGCAACTTATTCACTCATCAGGAATGCGTAGTATTTTACTAAACAGACACGCAAACACAGCCAAAGCAAATAGTTTTGCTTGGCAGCCTGAAAAATCTCAGTCGTTGGGACAAAGACTGCAGAAATGCTGTCAAAAGCAACTTGTTTTAAGCACAGCCTGATATATGTAGAGGTAAGAAAGCCAAGATAAAAATGATTTAGAAGATGACTTTGGTTTGCTGAATGGACAAAACCAGAATAAACATGGACACGAAGTAGTTGCAGTTTTTGCTTTGTTTCCTGTGCACACAGTGGGTGTTTTCAGGAGCTTTTCGGAAAGAAATCCTTAGGTCAGCAGAGACTAATGGCAAGGGCAAAAATAGAGCAAAAACAATCTGAGTAATTTTAGTCCATACCAAGAGATAATGTGGAAGAGGCACAGCACGTAGCTTCAGGGGAAATTTCCTGATCTGGACTCAAGTTTGTCACTCTTACTGGTGAGCCTGAGCAAACTCAGAGTATCAGTACCTGGTATGTGCAAGGTTTTATGCTCAAAAACAGCTGTCCAAAGATTGATGCAGGTGCCTGAATCCTTAGCCAAGACCAACTGGCCATGCAGATTAAAATAAACTTTGAACACAGCTACTATTATCACAGTTTATTTCTTTTGCTCAAGAATTCAAACTCAACAGTAGTCTAGCAGCGCTGTTTTTTTTAAATATCTGTAGTCTAGATAAAAAAGGGGAAGCGAAAACCCCAAATCTCAGGCATCACACTTCTTACCTTCCAAGAAAGTATTGCCATTTGTGCCAATTAGATAAAAATAATTGCACCAAATTATAGGTTGAAAAATTAATCTAATATCAGGCTACTAAGCAAGGAGGGGAAAAATATTTTCTGCTACTTTCTTCCTATTTAAATAAATAAATAAATAAATAAAACAGCTAGGAGTTGTACAAGTCAGGATATTGAAGACTGCCTTTTAGTTTTAGCCCTTAGATACAGGAAACACAATTTGTATAATACCATGTATTTGATTTATAAGTAGTACATTTTTATTTTCTTTCTAAATCATTGCTGGAATTAGATCACTTCCATAAAGACATAAAAAGGTGAATTCAGACACTGAGCTAGCAAACAGATTACTGGAGGGGATTGAAGCTTGATGCTTTTTTTGTCTTTTTTTTTTTTTAAATATCACACCTTGAAGGCTTTTCTTTTCAACTAACATCTGAGGGGCTGTCATAAGTAAAAGAGAGCTGAAGGAGGAAAAGTCAGGAGCTTTTTAAACAAACAAACACACAAAAAAAGCAACAAAAAATAATGAAAACAAAACAAACGAAAACCCCACACCTATAGAAAGGACTCTCTAAAGCTACCTCCACAACTATTCTAGCTGTAGCAAGACCAACATTTTTTTTTCATGAGCATGTTTCTGTTTTAAACATCTGGAATGAAACCTATTTTAGTTAACAGCATGAATTAGAAATAGATTCCAACTTATTCCCATGCTGCTCTATGTGTTCGATGTGTTAGCTGAGGCAGCAGACTGAAATTATTTTTTCTGCCCACTACTAAATTCATTGAAAAACAACAACAGCAAACAACACAGAAAGTTCTGAGTTCAGGAAAAGTTTCACAAATTTTGTTTCCAAAACCAGGCGTGATTCTTGTTTTCCATTTCTGTCTTGAGGTCCATGCCGAGTTTCACTGAATTTTTACATCAAACAGACCAAGAAACCTCAAAGCCTAAACTCAGCCAGAATGTCAGCTTTCATCTCACTTAAACCTGAAGCCATAAATAGAATGACCTAAATTCACAAACCTGGCTTTAGCTTCAGTTAAAAAAATGTAGCCCACATTTCATGATGTGTTATATTCACGAGGAGGACTCCACCCATGAACCAAATCACTCTGTCCAACTCTGTCCCTAGCTTTAAAATGTCAGCTTATTTGCAGTGCCATGAGAACATGTTGCTTCCTAAGTGATTTTCCTTTTGAGAAGTGCTGCAGTTTTCTATTAAAAATATTAGTTCCTTCAAATAGCTGCCTAACAGCTAGCTCAGAAATTTATTGTTTCTATTTTTTAACCTGCAAACAAAGCAAAGAGGTAAGACAAGAACTTCAAATCACTTCAAACAGCTTCAAATGCTAGAGACACTCACAGGAGTATTTGATATGTTATGAACAACTTAATCTTTATCTCACATTTGGGTTTAAAATGAGAGCACAGAACATTTACTTTTGACAGAAGAGAGGTTATCGAGCCCTCCAACTGCATTCTGTCCCAAACGAAAGCAATTTAGCACACTGTTCTCATGGCAAGTGGAACAGCCACGAAATCAGGGAATTTGCTGCACTAGCTACTGTAAGAAAAATGTGCCCATGCCTAATCAGCTGGAAGCAGCACTGTCATCACTGCAACAGCTGAGAGCGGCTCCAACCTGCAGAAACCATCCCCTCCCCTCTTCCCTACAGTTCTCACTACCCTCTCAGCTGTCCTAAAATAGTTGCCCTACAGGCAACTACTGATTTCGTTACTTTATATTTTTCGTACAGTCTCCATGTTAAAAATAAAAATCAAGCCTATTGGCTTTACTGATTTGAATCTCTGTTTTCTCCTTCTCTGCAAAAGTAGACATTAAATGTCACGTTCCCTTCTGTAGGTAACCCAAAGCACATCGTACAAAGCTGCAAGAGAATGAAGGCATTCTGCCAGCACGGCAATAGTGTGGAAAAACAGAATCAGAATCACAGAATTTCTAGGTTGGAAGAGACCTCAAGATCATCGAGTCCAACCTCTAACCTAACACTAACAGTCCCCACTAAACCATATCCCTAAGCTCTACATCTAAACGTCTTTTGAAGACTTCCAGGGATGGTGACTCCACCACCTCCCTGGGCAGCCCGTTCCAGTGCCTCACAACCCTTTCAGTAAAGAAATTCTTCCTAACATCTAACCTAAAACTCCCCTGGCGTAACTTTAGCCCATTCCCCCTCGTCCTGTCACCAGGCACATGGGAGAACAGGCCAACCCCCACCTCTCTACAGCCTCCTTTAATGTACTTATACAGAGCAATAAGGTCACCCCTGAGCCTCCTCTTCTCTAGGCTGAACAAGCCCAGCTCCTTCAGCCGCTCCTCATAGGACTTGCTCTCCAGGCCCCTCACCAGCTTCGTCGCCCTTCTTTGGACCCACTCAAGCACCTCGATGTCCTTCTTGTAGCGAGGGGCCCAAAACTGAACACAGTACTCGAGGTGCGGCCTCACCAGAGCCGAGTACAGGGGGACGATCACCTCCCTAGCCCTGCTGGTCACAGTGTTTCTGATACAAGCCAGGATGCCGTTGGCCTTCTTGGCCACCTGAGCACACTGCTGGCTCATATTCAGCCGACTGTCCACCATCACTCCCAGGTCCTTCTCTGCCTGGCAGCTCTCCAACCATTCCTCTCCCAGCCTGTAGTTCTGCTTGGGGTTATTGCGCCCCAGGTGCAGGACCCGGCACTTGGCCTTGTTGAACTTAGACAAAAAAACAAAAACAAAATAAAACAGAACAACTCCTCATGAGCAGGAGATCAGGGAAAAGAATATTATGGAGAGAACAGCCCGTCCTGAGGTAGAGCTAATGAAATGGGAAGAGTCTGAAAGGCTAAAATAGCAGTGGGAGATCTGGCTAGCAAGACTCTGAACATGCATCACAGCACAGCAACCTTATTCAGGCTCATTCAGGCTTTTTTCTGTTTCCCCATGCTGGACTGACTGGGCAAGAATATTTTCTACTCAGGCACTACTTCACGGAGAAATTGTGTGTCCAGCATTCTCCTGTTAAAGTACTGGTTAGGGACGAGATCAAAGAGTAAGCATGAAGCAAGACATCAGCCTTTAGAAGCAGGAGAAGCAGCTGAAGGGTTGGGCTGAGAGACTGCCACAGCACGATGAGGCACTGGGAAGAAAACAAAAGGAGGAACCCACACAAAGCAACCAACCCACACGCCACGAGGCAGGACAAAATGGATTCTCCAGAGCTTTGCTCAAGGGAAAGGTTATTCAGCTTCTCACCCTGCAGCCGAAGCACAGCTTTTATCTCCCTCCGGCCAGCAAGGAGGGAAGGGGAAAGCCAGAAGCACATTTTGATTAGCTGAGACAAATAATTATTCCTAAAGCAGCCTCCCCCCACTTCACTTTTCTTCAGCAGTCACACGAGGGCTTGCATGTCATTCTGTGATCCTCTGTTTGTTACAGCGAGGCAAGAAACTGGAGCATCATCCTTTCCTCTGAGACACCAGGAGGACAGCAGAAAGGGTCAACAACAAGACAGAGCCTAGAAATATGATTACACCTGCCATGTTCCCAAGACGGAGTTCTGGGGTTTGCATCAAGAAGTATGGGAGAGACAACTTAACTGTCTCCAGCATACGATTTATTTCTCCTTACTGACAATGAGTCCCACACTCTTCTCACCACTATTCTTGAGAGAAGCACACGCACATTACAACCCTCTACAGGATTCTCCTAGAAGCCCTTCATTACTTCTTCTACGAGTCCTGAACAGACAGGAGGGTTTCACTAAGCTAGCAGGCTCCCACCGCCAGAAACCCTCCTGACCCAGCTGATAACACAGATGGGGTGCTAGCCAGAGGCAGTGACCTTGAGCAGGAAGGCTGACAACAATTTTAGGGCTGGGTCAACTGGATTAATTTAGTGTTCACTGGCGTTTCCAGGTAATTACCCTGCATTAGCCTGAGATTATATACATAAGCTCATACATGATAACGACGTATTTCAAGGGCGAAAAAATGAAGCTGGGGGAAAAGCAGCTTTCTCTGGCAGATAAATCCAGAAAACAAAAGGTCTGAAATGTGTGATTAAATTAACACGGCCACCATTCCCAGCTGAGAAAGGGTGCACTGTGTTTTCCCACTGGAAACATGGTACAACTGTGTTTGTTTCCTCACACTGCAAGTTCACAAACATGGGGAAATCTGGCTCTATTTTAGCCTGATGAGAATCCCATTGTAAATAATGCTTCAACAAAATATTGGGGGCAGAATAAAGTAAAAAAAAAAAAAATATATATATATATATATATATATAAATATATATACATATAAAACCACTACAGGGAAAAAAATTAAATAAATTTTGAAGGAACTGCCTTTTGGAAAGAACACAATGCTTTCAGCACAGCCCCAGGTTAACCAGATTCATTACACTCCACTAAATAACAAAAAGATGAAGCATAAGAAAGTCTACAAGAAAACAAAAAATGAACTTCTAACGGAGTTACTAGATATATGTACCTTTCTCACCCCATTCCCTAACTACTTCATTCCTGCCTTCAAAACTGAAATGCAGTTATGCTTTCCCAATAACTGACACACGTTTTCAAAGATTAAATTTCCTGTCCTCACAAAACATGAAAAATGCTTTTGAAAGTTCGCAGTGAAAAAAAAAATCAAATAATTTGGAATGAATCAGTTCTACACCTGCACCTGAAGTCAGAACATCAGTGTAGAAAGTACATTTTGTGGTTTTGTTGCCATAAATCAAAGTACACCAGCCCTGTCCCATTTGAGTACGGTCACTTTACATACAGCTCCCATAGAATCGAGGAGACATTGGCCTATCAAGTATCGAAATGAAGATAATACAAAAGCAGAAGGACCAGCATCAAATGACAAACCAACATTAAAAATAAAAGCGCTGCATATTTACCTTTGTTTCCCAGGAGAATGGAGCCGAGTGTTCATCTTGCCAAGTTATGTCCTGAAATAAAATTCAAGAATGTAAAAATCAGAACAGCTTTACCTGCTCAGAGAATCACACAGGTAACACCATGTTGCGCTGCTGGAAGCATCACCACCACGGCAGAACTAGCTCAAAAGTGAGAGCACTGCTTCTAGATGTCACCGATCACATTTTAAGACTGACTGAGTTCTCAGAGGGAAGGACTACCAATTAGTATTCCACTTTAACCTGACAATTTAACCCAAGTATATGAAGATTTAATGTGGTCTAAACTTCTGGAAATGATTTCCCTATAAATCGCTTTGAAATGTATTAGAGCTCCAATTTTCTACTCTACATGCTCCTCGGTAGCTACTAGCAACACGCAGGGATAGAATTAAGCAGAAGAACGGGGGCCTTAGGGAAATAAAGTCCCAATTCCCCCGCTCCACAGATGGATGGCGCGTGTGCAAGCGGGCAGCCTCGTGGCAGCACAAGAGCTGCACATCCATCCCTCCAAGCCACAGCTGGGTCCGGCCCCAGCAAGATACAGCTTTATGCACGTTAAGAACAATTGGTTCAAAGTGTTTGGTGCTGATTAAGCAAGAGTAAAATCCCAATCTGAATCCAAGAAGTGCCTCTCTGGGAATGTACGGTGAGGTTTCATGACTATGGGAGACTCTGGTCATGTGCAATGCTGCTGGAGAGGGGTGGGGAATTCCTTAAGAGCTCTGAGTAAGCTCTGCTGGTTTTGATCATCACCGTATTCCAGCTTTATTACTAGGGCCAGAATGAGTAATGGAATAAAATTTAGGAAGCTATTATTATGAAAATAATCCCAGTTTGACAAATTCAGGTAATCTCTTCACACATAGCATGCCCTCCAGAAAGATACACAACCCACATCAAGAAAGAAGGAGTGCAAAATAAACAAACACACGTTGTGCACATTTTTTCATAACTTGCAATATAATGGTTGCACTTTTAGTTCTAGTCATGGATGAGACTTATTTGGACATTGGATGCTCACGCTGGCAGAGGTAATGAGTTGCAGCCTCCACACCAAGTGTAGCACTGCTTTGCTACCACAGGGGAGGCACAGGGGTCAGAAGGGTGGATGGACGGATGGATGGACGGATGGACGGACGGATGGATGGATGAAAAAAGGCCTGGAGTAACCATGCATAAGGAAGGAGAGGACAGGACAAGACCTGGAAAGCTTGTTTCACACTTCTAAATAGAACTAGACCGTGTTTTAAGCTAACTACTGCTCAGGAATCTGCCATCTAAACATGAAAACATGGCGATCTCCAATTCTTCCTCGCTTGTGAAGCACAGGGTTTCTAGCAGCAAAGTGTGGTGTATGACAGTAACCCCTCACTCCTTTGTGAGGATATAAAAGCAAGATTCACCTGCCTAATTCTTTACTGGCCAAGATCTTAGGTGAGGATGGATGAAAATACTTTCGAAATCTAAAGAACCGGGCTGATCAGAGCCCACCAGAAAGGGAAAGCCTGGGCTCTGCTGGACCAGGCATTCTGACCAGAAAGGAAGTTTGACACAGGAAATTGCCACGAACACGGGTGTAACACTAGGTTCTCTCATTCTAGGAAGCGGATACTCTTATTTATTACTGTTAAAGGGAAACAAAGCGAGTAAAAGTCTGTTTTTATTGTCTGTTCTATCAGAATTTGCCCTGTGCAGTGCTGCTGACCGCATGGGAATGCCACACCACTTAGTGGGGATGCCTTGCAGCAGGTGAGCTGTCAAATTCTTTCAAAACCCTTTCAGAATGGGATCTTTCGCATCTGAAACTGGCAGAGTGGTAACCCCATCTCTGAAGGATGCCCGACAGGAATCACGGCCCAGGGGGGAACACATGTTGGAAAGAGCATTCAGTGAGCCCAGCTGCTGGATTACGGCTCACGCACTGGAGGTAGGACTACAATCCCTGTGCCCACGTGAGGTCTGGGCAAATTAGTTCTGGCCTTTAACCACAGCACTAGAGGACAGGAGCAAAGTCCAAACTCCCACATGCTGCCATGGAGCCTCAAAGCTCCAGATGTTAACAGAGCCGTCGGTGTATTTTACCTCAGGAGTTTAAAGGAAGCTTCATCTTCTTGTCAGAAGGCTCACAGTTCATGAGCACAAGCTGGAGAGCAGGGGAAAAACACTTAATATGAGACTGATCCCAATAATAAACTGGGACAGATTGTAGGTCAGCCAGCTGTACACGTATGGGTGGCTTAAATGAACTCCTATTAACTGTCAGACATTTCCAGTGGAAAATAACAAAAGGAAATCTTGTGTTGGTAACAAAGAGGGCACATTAAGTCAAAATAGACCTTGTAAAGGACTGTGATACAGGTCCATTTACACAACATGCAAAGCAGCCACAAACCAGTCCTAAAATTGGCAGCAAGGCATGGCCATATCGTCCTGGATCCAAGACAGACAGTTCTTTCTTTTCCTGTATTTGGGACAAGTACAGGCAGCGCTGAAGGAGACACCTCTTCACCCGAAGTTCTCTGCACATCCTCAACTCAGAGAAGATGCTGGTGCTGCCAGCAGGCCCTACTGACAAAACGCTGCCTGAAGAGGGACAGGAAAACAGCATGGGGAAGACTGAGTGAACATATGACATTGTCATACACCAGGACAGATCAATCCCTACAGAACGGAGTGAGTCAGCTGTCCACTTACTAGAAATTGTTGTCTTCAACAACCACTGAACTTGTGGGCATATAACCTCGATCTCCAGCTTCGGTAGACAAAATGCCCCTAAAATAAACCAACGGTGTTTTGGTACTGGTTGTTAAAAGGTTCTTATCAGAGACAAGACCTAAGACTTCATTGGGTAATTTCTAAAGATGTAAGTGGTAGACACTTGTTAGGCTGGAGAAGCTCCCTGAAAGAAAAGCAGATTTTCCTTCTTCCACATATGGTTCATTGTATTTCAGGCTCCGCTTCAGCACACTTGCACTTCCCAGCCAGTAAATCTGAAGAGCTTTGCCCTTATTGAAGAGGTCTCCCACTGGATCTAGCAATCTATTTCATAACACACGGTTCGAAGCTTCAAGGAGTTGATGTCTGTGGTTACCTGAAGTGTACCTGAAGCTAGGATAAATAGTTACCAGTTCTGTCCACTGTCACAGAAGGGAAGGAAGTTTGTGGCCTCCATCTCTTGTGCCTCAGAGGACACGCAGAGGCCCGAGTGAGCAGGAGGAGAACAGCACAGTTCTGCCGCTTCCTCTCTGATGTGTCTGATGCACGTCCGGCACCAACTCAATCCCAGAACGAATTTTGCTTTCTGTGCAATAAACAAGTTCTCTCATGCTTGAAGAAAACAGGAGCAAAACCATAAACAATTTTAATATTCACAAAAGTAAATGGAGATTTTTTTCAAAAAAAAAAATTATCTTTGAGGCTATTTAGCATCAGCACGGATTAGAAGAGATCCATATCTGATCAGCTTTTGTTTTCAGCACACAAAGCTCTCTTCCAGAAAGAAGCCAAATAAATAAACTTTTGTTCACCAGTGTTAAAGAAACCATTTGTAAGAAAGAGGACCTCATGCAACATATTTCATAGCTTAAAAAAAAAAAAAGAGGGGGGGGGGAAGTAGAGAAAGAGAGACAAAAATCTGGTCATACACTTGATTTCAACAACCAGCTGCAGAATATATTAAAAAGATTCATGTACTATGCTGGCTACATGTAGGCACTGCGTTGCCAAACAGCATGAGAATTTCGAAATGGAAGACACTGGGAGAAAGATGCCAGGCTGTCTGACATAAGCATTGCTCAGAGCAGCTGACAATGACCATGCCATCCCAAAACTACCATGAAATGCGTTCCTGTGCTGGCAGATGCATCTCAGAAGCATTATCGGAACAGGACTTGCTGGTTCTTGTGGTTTAACTGCGCTCAAAAATTGCACTGTGTTTTTTATTTAAAAAGAAAAAGCACAGATCTATAACAGACATTACATTAGAGCTATTGCTGTCTTGAATACTTGCTGCTTTAAAGCATTTTTAAGTAGGAGATAAAAGGGTTGATCCTTTGGCTTGGTTTCAAACCTCTTAAGGCTAAGTAACATGAATACAGCACCCACCTTCAGGTAGGTAAGTCAAGCTTCCCTATTAAAAGATGGGATGAAACTAACAAAACTCTCTTACCTGTCTTTCCTCCACATAAACTATTTAACATTTTCTAAATCACATGGCATGTTCTTCAACAAAAAGTTTATTTATCATTTGTCCAATTCTTTGAATTGCTCAGTACCTCTGAGTATTCAATATGCCTTAAAAAAAAAAGAATTAAAGATAAAAATAATCAGGCCTTGAATCTATGTGCATGTCACACTTGTGGATAAACAGGGACTGTATGGAGAGATGGCAGAACTTGCTGTAAGCTAAATATCTAAACTGTCCTTCACTAAACTCAAGGGGGAGGATCCAGTGGCATCAACTATCATCATGTCAGATGCTTAACACAATTTATGATGTATAAATAAAAATACCCCCTTTATAATTACATTTACATTAAATCCCAAATTCCACTTCCAGATTTTTCTCTGCTCAGTTAACCCTATTTTCTGCCAGCTGGGGAAACACCAGAAATTGGAGCCTTCTTAGGGAAGATGAAGCTCTGCTTGAAGGTTGCAGCATCCAAAAGCCCTTGGCCAAAAGACATAGACTGCCTGGACACAGGCAATGATGGTGAAGTGACAAACAGTTTCCTGTTGTGCCCACATGCAGATAACAAGTCACTAAATCTTCAGCAAATAGGACAAAAAATCTTTCATGGGGGTGTAAATGACCCTGTTAGCCTGGAAGAGATAAAAATATATGCCTGACCTGGAGCACATGACTCTAGAAAACAAAACCTGAGGGGCAAGAGATGCTTTTTGCGAAGAGCGGGTGTTGGAAAACAGCAAGGTCTGAGACCCCATCAAGGATGTGAAGCTGGTGTACTCTGGAGCCTGTTTCAACTTGCAAGTCTTACTTGACATCGCGAAGCTGACGGCGGACACGTCAGTGGCTGGCGTTTTTGGTTACGTGCATCCTCACCATGAGTGTGGAGCACGCAGGTAGACGTCAACCGTGCTGGGTGCCACCCAGCCAAACTCTGTGGTAGTGAACCAGTAGAGTTAGAGAATCTGGTTCCTGTCCTTCCATTCCTTTCATCGAGCTTTTTGTAACTTTTCAAAGTACACTCAGTTCTTTGACAGCGGGGTGGCAGATTAAAAAGCAGCACTTGAGATTCACAGAGCACGCACATCTTCAGGCATTAGGTCGGGGTCTGGCAGTGCTGCAGGGAGGGTAACAAAAGGGAAGGAGCCGTGGGACTCGGGTGGTTCCAGGCATTTGCCAGCAGTCACACATGGTGCCGCAGCACCCTGGCACTACGACACAACTGGATGGTGGCTACAAGTTGCTGTGGTCCTGCTACTGCGCATCTATTTTCTGTCACAGCCTTCCCACGCGGGCAATGTACTGAAAGATGTTTTGAAAATGTAAGAAATGGAAATGCTTATACTTTGAGAGCTTGCAGTCCTGCACTAGAGGTTCAGGAAATCGGTTTGGTGTTAGAAAAGATCTATGGGAAGAGGTGGGAGGAGAAAGAGGGAACAAACCGTCCAGAAATATAATATATACCACTAAATATATCCTCCGTACCAGCTTATCCAAGTGGCCACGTGCATTAAAGTGGGAAGGAAATGCTGGGAGTTCTGGATGGGTAAATCAGCATTTTCAGCATTCATCCTTGTTTTGCTTTCTCCCAAGTCCTCCAAAGAACACAAGGAGAAGGAGATTAATATTTCATGCTTGAGCAAGCACAGGTAGATCTCTACAGATTTCAGCACTAGTCACCATGGAAGAAGAGCAATACTTCTGTGGCCAAATGTGACACCTGTGGAGAGGGTGTCACCAAGGACATTGTTGGACCAGCACGCTCACGCTGTAAGGGCTGCAATATCAATTAACAATTTTGGGGTATGCAGGCTACTCTCTGCTTCTTTGCCTAAGGATACCCTACACCAAGAGACAGGGGCAGGAGCCAGCACCAACCTAACTGCCCTCTGAGCAAGTGCGAGGTGACCGCAGTATTTTCAGCAGCTACATCTTACGGACAGCAGCAGCACATTTGGTATGCTGTCAGCTCAGAAGGCAGCAGGGTAACAGAGCTCCATAGGCAAATCGTTTGCAAGCCTGGAAAGTTGACCTGGAATGGCAAGGGACTGGCTGTGGTGGCTCTGTAACAGTAGGACGCGGAGGAGCAATTACTGAGCCAGGGCAAATGTCCAAAACTCAGGTCGGATGCCAGAAGGGGAGCGGGGGGAGAGGAAGCTATCAGATGAGGAGCCAGGAAAAGCTCCGAGGCTCAATAGTGCTATTGGAAGAACTAAAATGGAAATGGAGGATGCCAAAACAAGTGGAATCTCTTTCTTCAGAAAAGCAATTTATATTAACTTCAGCTTGGAAGTCAAGGGGGAAGTCAGTTGAGGCAGATGCTTCCAAAATTAAACACTTCACATCGAGTATTTTGATGAGCCACGATTTCTTTAGTTAATGGTTACAAAAGGGCTAAGAACAACATTGTTTACTTCATAGCTGTATTTTGGGGGAAGAGGAGAAAAAACGACTTGCCAAATTTCAGATGGACTCTCTAGTTGTACTTTTGTTGAGCAGGAAATGATTATTTCCATATGGTGCAGCACAACAACCTACTACATGCTTGCTTTCCTTCTGGATCCACATAATTCAAAGCAGAAATCACAGCGGAGCTGTCTGAGACCGGGAAAGCTGAACACATTCAGTTTCCACAGCCATTAACCTCAGTCCTTTCACAAGTAACTTCAAGTTTAGGTTTCCTTGCAAAGACTGCTTGTGCAAGCAAATTTGTCCGTGCCCTTCTGTACACTCTTTTTCACCAAAAACGATGGTTTATTACCAGAAAATATGTACCCAGAATTTCTGGTATCGCTGGCTATATAAACTAAACATGAGCATACGTTGGCTCTAGATGTGATGTGTGTGCTGCACGTTGTCCTACCTTCCCGACACGTGAGGCACCACAAAGCCAGCGAGGAACCACGATGCCTCAATCACTTCTTCCAAACCTCAGTGCACAAGATACCGGTGAGGTAGCTAAAAGAAGCGCTGCTCAATTTAAACTGGATGATTACAAGTGCAGGAGCAGACTGCCTTGTTCTGGCAGCAGTCACGCAAGTTGATGAACAATAGGTCACTTGGAGAAATCAAATGAGCAGGAGGGAAGATATGGGCTCTGTAATCACACCAAGACTTAAAAACAAAGCAAAGCAAAACAAAGGAAACCTCACACAAGGAGTAAGAGGGATACAGGGTGTGAAGAGGTGATTGTTAGTCCTTCTTCACGGCAGCACTCTCCGTACGGGGAGCAGCCCGGGCACCCTGTACCTGCGCTCTCCGCCACACTTTGCCATGAGGCAGGTGGCTCTCAGGAGCTGCAAAACCCACACTTTTTGTCGCCTGTCTTTCCACACCGCGGTTTTTCCTGGCACATCACGCGGAAAAGGCCACACTTTCTGAGGTGTTAGAAACCCCAGGAGCCGGAATGTTTTCAGCGCTGCATTTTTAACCGCGTCTAAAATCAGGCGCAAAAAGGAAAGGACTCAACTCGGGGCAAACACTCCCTGCGCTCCCTTATCCAGCCGGGGATCACACCCAGGGAAGGCCTCCTCTCTCGGTTTATTTATTTATTTTTAATAAAATCCCCTCCGGGATGGCTCCTGCTTCTCTCAGACCAACTCCGCCGGGCCGCCTCCAACCCCCCCCCCCGCCTCAGCTTCCAGCGAGCACCGCACCCCGCCCCCGCGCCCCGTCCCCTCACACACAGCCCCTCCATGGCGGATCCCCTCGGGGCTCGTCCCCCTCGGCTACCTCGTCTCCGAAGCGCACCAGCTTCTGGCCCGTGTTGAGGCGGAGGCTGGGGTAGGAGGAGGGCGGCGGCGGCGGGCGGGCGGCTCCGCGGTGCGCGGCGTAGCGGGCCTGGACGTGCGGCTCCACCAGGCAGCGGTCGATGATCTCGTCCTGCTGGCGGGGCGGCAGCCGCTCCCACTCGGGCCCGTAGCGCTCGCGGATCCGCTCCTTCTCCGCCATGATCTTGCGCGCCATGGGGCTGAGCGAGGAGAAGTAGCTGAAGCGCTTGCGCTCCCGCTCGTCCAGCGGCCGGTTGCCGTTCATCACCGCCGTGCGGGAGGCGGCGATCGCCGCCGCCATCGAGGCCATGGCCACCCCGCCGCCAGCCCCGCACAGCACCGAGCCGGCCGCGCTCGCACGGCGGGAGCGGGAGCCGCCTCCTTTCTCCCTCGCTCCCTCCCTTCTCCTCCTCCCTTCCCTTCCCGGCTCCGCTCCTGCAGACGCCGCCTCCCCTCGCTCCCTATAAACGCCGGCCGCCGCCCCCCTGCCCGCCTCCCGCACGCCCAGCGCTGCTGCCCGGGCGCCGCGGGGCTCCTGCAGGACCCGGGGAGGAGAAGCGCCCCCGGCTCCCGGCAGAGCCCCTGCGGAGCCCACCCGCCCCCTCAGCCCCCGGAGAGCCCCCTCCTGTCCCCTGCTCCCCCACACGCACCGGCCCCCTGGCGGAGCCGGCCTGCCCCTTTCGCCCGACCCAACAGGCTCGGCAGGTAGCCGGTGGAAAACAACCGCGTTATGTGGTGAAATAAACCCCAAAAAGTCGCTGCCCAAGTGTGAGGGCTCCACCCGGTAGGGCTGAGCTTGGAGGATGTACCCCAAACGCCAGAATAAAGGCATCGCCCACGGACTGAAGCTGTGGTGGCTTTTTGTTTTGTCTTAGGTGTGCTGCCAGAGAAAGAAGAATGCTCTGAAAAGATCGATGAATTAGGATAAGTGTGGGGTGGAAAGCTGGGGAAGACCGGCAGTAGTGTATGTTCACTGTGTCACAGCACTCCTGTTCCTACTGCCTCAGTCACTGAGATTAAGGAAGACAATTGTGCACTGCCGAGTTTCCACGTGGCACTGGCCTCTTCCATAAATTATAAGGGATTTCTGACAGCCACAGCACGAGTCTGCTCATGAGTTTATTATCTAGAGCAGGAGCGCAGTACAAAACCATCATCTTAAAAAAAAATTACCAAACTGCCCCCAGTATATCGGTATCCCAGAGGGGAGCCCATCACTGTAATGTAACATCTTCAAAATATTCCTGACATAATCAAGAATTTCATATGCCTTTCCCGCAGCCAGATGATAGCTGCAAATTGTAGGTAGGTTGCAACTAATAAAGCTTGAAATTATAAGAGACTTGATTTTTGTCAATTATGATTTCCAACCTGTTTCAGGTACTTTCAGACATGGAGCTCTCCCTATCTGCTATTCTGAGCCTCATTTTGTTAACCCATCCCTATAACCTGCAAGTTTCATTGCAAGATTAGACTACAAACCTGCTTGCCTACCACCACCTTATTTCTCCCTTTCAGAGATCTCTTCATCCTCTGTACAAGTGTACTCTGTATCAAGTCCTAGCATACACAAAAAGGAGGCTTACCTTTTTAGCATACACAAAAAAGCATACACAAAAAGGAGGCTTACCAAAGACAGGTCAATATATTGAGACTAAATCTGTTTTGCCTTTTGTGCTGGGTAGTTGCACAAGAAATTTTATGATCTTCAAAATATATTATGAAGTCTCACAAATGCTGAGGTTCAGATTAATGGGTTTCCATTGCTTAACCTATTTTTTCTCCTCATACGTTCTGTAATATTAATAGATAAGTGGTTGGGTTGGGCCTGCAGTGCATCTGTGTTCCCATTTTAAAGCTCAAACGATAGCTAGACCAGTTGTCTAAGATGACACAGGAGAAGATGAAAAATGATAATTAGATTTCTCCACATATCTACTTCTAAGGAGATAATTACAGTTCTCCACGTCCTCACATACCAGTCCAGTTATATAATCTTGTTCTGTTTGTTAAACTTGTTTGAGAGCATTATTTGACTCCAGCTCACTTTCTTAGTCATATGTATCGCCCAGAGAAACAAGCCTTTGAAGCACCTATGCACACACACGCGGATGCAACACACGCTTTGCCTACCTTTGCCTTCATCTGCCACTAACAATCTTTTTGGCTGTCAGCAGGGGGATGGGTATGAAGTCAGGCACAGGGGTAAAAATGAATAAGGAGCAGGAAACCTGGACAGCTGTACACGGCTTGTTTGTCCAGGTGATTTTTCCTCTTCCCCACCATCAATTCTCTGCTCCCTCTTATCAAAGCCATAAAGCAGAGCCATAAAACAAAACAGCTCTTATTTTACAGTTCCAAGAACTTCCTGGTCAATACCAAAACAGATTTCCCCCTTATCAGTGAATTATAATAAAATGTACAGGTCTAAAGGAAAGACCAGTGCTTGAATACAATCAAGGCATCAGTTTAGGAATCTTTCCCTGTTTACTGAACCTTTCCCCATTATGTAGAAATAAAATGATTCTTTTCCCCCAAAATGATATCTAATAGATATTTCTGAAGCTTTTAGACCTTTAAATAGAAAGCATCATAGAAGCAAACAGTGCTTATTTATAACGGGGCAGGGAAAGGTACTCAAGGAAAAGTTTGGTGAAATAACTCAATTCTTTCAATAAAAGCTCACAAACTTTACCCTTCACTTCACAAGCTTTACCTTTCACTTTACCCTTAGAAAGAAACACCTAAGTTAGGCCTTAATGTAAATTCTGACCAAGAAAGTTTAAAATGCATTCCCATTAGTACCCACCAGACAGATGGTCAAATTTGCCTTTATTATAGCTTTGCTGATGAATTTTAGGTCAGCATATGATTTTTTATTTTTATTTTTTTGATGAGTTTCACTTCCTTTCTCGAAGTTATACCAAGCCTTCCCGATGTTTAGCAATACAATGAAGCACACTAATGGCTACTAACGTGGATTCTAGCCATTTTTTTCCTAGATTTGCTTTTTGGATATACACATTTTGTACCCCATTGATCAAATATATGTACTGGAACGTATTTAATACTTTACCTACAAACAAGCAGGAGCAGAGAATCCTAGGCTTTAAGCAAACTGTGCTCAGATATGGGCAGCCTACTTGCCTTCTGATACTTGAGGAACACATGTTGGCTTCAGGATACTGCACACTGGATTCTTCCCTTGGGTGGGAGGTGGGTCAGTTTTTCCATCAAATTTAACCTTGACATCTCTGTAGCTCCAGCACAAAGCTCCATGCAAAGACAAACAGATCCTAGACCTACCGACTCAGACAGACCCAAGTTAGGGTTAAAAAACATCTTTAATGCTACTTATTCCTTCCTCCTGCCTTCACACTTAACTTCTGCTTACATGTACGGTAACAATACCATAAGCTAGCAGAGAGTAACACTGGACACAGGTACAGATTGGGAGATGAGTGGCTGAGAGCAGCCCTGCAGAAAGGGGGTGGACAAACACTGGAACAGGCTCCCCTAATGAGGCAGTTGATATCCCGTGCTTGTAAGTGTTCAAGAAGCATTTGGATAATGCCCTCGTCAGTATGCTTTTATCTTAGTTAGCCCTGAAGTAGTCAAGCGATTGGACTTGACCTTTGTAGGTTCCTTCCAACTGAACTAGTAGTTCTAGTTTGTTAACTAGAAGTTAACACTATAATAGCACTTGTTCTTAGAGACATACTACATGGGCAGCAAAACGTTCTGGCAACAGATGGTAGAGGCGCTAAGTGGAAGAAAAGCACATTCTTTCCCTACTCTAATATTTTCAGTATGTAATTTTAGAATACAAGACTTAATGAAAAAAGTTCCTGTGGATAGATACGCATCACCATTTTAGTTTGATCAGGAGCACGCTTTTGAAGTGGATCTCCTCATCTTCTCCACTTAACCACATTTTTTTTCCCACCACAGGAAGGTCTCAGAATACGTGTTGTTTCATCCAAGAAGTCCAAACCAGAAGATGCATCGCTAACACGCATTCCAAATGTAGTGAGCAGTCAGTTCACAAAACAGACAAGTATAGAAAAAGACCTCTGAAATTAATAGTGTGGGAAGTGTTCTACTTATACTGGGTGGGATGTGCTGCTTCCTAATGTAGACATAGTACACATTCACTTTTCAGGTTTCATTTAGAAATAGCTCTAGGAAAACCCACATGAACATTCAAGACTCTAGCTACCCATGGTTGTCCTCTGCTGCCAGTGATCAAGTTAACAAATATTGAATTTAAATTGAGTCCTCCAGTTGGATGTCAGTACTCAGAGTAGCTCTTGTGGCTTTTCCTTTTTTTTTTTTTTTTTTTTTCCTTCTTGCTCCAGGACTTACACACATCTGAGCATACATACACACACAGAGCCCACTTTGAATCCAATACAGAATAACATTGTGTGGAATAATCAACAAGCACTTTCCCTTCAATAATCCACCCTATTTTCAGCCCCACTATTAAAGTAGTTCACGTATATCAACATCCTTGAGGCTTTGCTGCATTTCTTTTTTTTTTTTTCTTTTTTCTTTTCCATTAAAGAGGCAATTTGGAATGCATCATGCTGTAGCCAGAAAAAAAAGGTGTATGCAGGATATTTTCACCTCTCCCTTGGAAAATAACTTGTTCTTTACACTATCTTGTGCTGCATGATTGGGACAGATAGTTACTATTGCACAAAGCCCTAAACTCTGGAAAATTGGAAGAAAGTATATAGAATATTTGTGTGAAAGATGACAGTAAAAGAATTAGAACAGATTAGATCATCAATATTAAACAAGTTGAAATCTATATCTAAAACAGAAAAGTTCTGCACGTTTTCAGAAGTGTTGAATATCAACGCAGAAAAAAACCTGAAGTCACTGAGGAAACTAGGTATTTGTCCCAACATTGCTTGCCCTTTCTGAGTTCATTTAACCTGAGGAATAGACGTAAAACGAGTACAATACAGTTAAGACTCACTGGAAGTAATACGACTATGACAATGAGAAATTGGTTCATGGTATTGTTCACGTTGTCTGAACTGAATTAGCTCTACCCTACAGGAAGTCGGTCTTTCCATCAGTCCCCTTCCAACAAAAACAACCCAGGGAGCCCTAGATTGTTCTCCCAACATGCTCTCAAGTTTGTTGATATCTTTTGCCAGATACCGCCACCAATGGGTATATGGAAAGAGAAACTAATGCACTGCTGCTGTGTTTTTGACATTTACTCACCAAGAAGCTAACCCCGAATGTCATTTGTTTGTTTTTGTTTCCAAATTATGTTCTCCTAAAATCCGTTCCTTTAAGCTGACATCTGTTCCTTCACTGGATTACATTACATGAAATGCCTGTGTATTTACCAATTACTCACACATTTTCTCAAGGTTTTCCATGCAGAAGACAGAGGCTTTGGAAAAAAAAAATTTAAAAGGGAAGTTGCACGGTGGTATTTTCAATACACTTTTTTTAAAGTAAATCTTCACTTGCAGAGCATTCAGAACATAAGTGAGATGGAAATTTCTTTTTGCTCTTCATTTTGCCCCCCCCCCCCAAACAGCTGTATTTCTTGTTAGAGTATGTCAGGATACAAGAAATTAACTGCTCTCCTTTTTTTTTTTTTTTTTCCCTTATTAATATTACTGGTCACAAAGATTCCCTTTCCTAGTGATCATTACTCAAATAAGTTTGTGTACTCTATTTATCGAAAAAACAAACAATAAACCCAGTTTGACCATATTTTCCCCTTCAAAATAATTTAGGGAGCAGCATATCTTGGTCTTTTATTTGTATAAATTACACAACAGCTATAGTTTTTTTTAGACAATAAGACGAGTCTGTATTTAGTACTTCAATCATCGTTCTCAGGGTAGGAAAAGTCTCTGATACTGATGGTAGACTCTTGTAAGAAGGTGAAATACTGAAAAAGGAAAAAAAAAATATATTAATCTTTTGCTGCATTAAAAATAATTTCCCTGAAAGTTAACATATTAGCTTGTATCTCTGTTCAAACGCTTCAACACATTTGGGACTCGAAGCCAAGAACCTGTTGATCACCACCAGTTCTTGCTTCTCTTGACTCCTCACTTCAGGAGCTGCCCTCACTATACAGAATGAAAACAATCACTAAATAAGAGCCTTCTGAAATGGCAGAACTTAAAGCAGAGTTTTATTGCTCTAAATCTTCAAACCTTACTTACCTTACGCACTGTAATTTCTATACCACAGACAAATTAGCTCCCCAGGTTAATTATCATCACATAATTACTTCCAGCTCTTTGGGCTGTGGTTCCACAGATACTTTTCTCAGTATCAAGCAAAGCCAGCTTTAGCATTTTCTCCACTCTGGCTCATTCCTCACCCATCTCTCAGTTGAGCCAACAAATCCTATGCTGTGAAACAGTCTCAGTTAAAAATAACCTTGTCAAAACCAAAATTTAGTTTCCTGATCTGGTTTGCTTTGGGATCCCCACACATAATTTCAGCAGTACAACTGAGAGGGTCAGATACACATAGGTAGGGTTGGAATAGCTTAAGCTGACTTTACTCCAACGAGAAAAGATAACTTTTGTGTGGTAAAGGTAGTGTCAGGAACTGGGAAGTTCCTGTTAGGTCAAAGCCTTCTCTTCTCCAGGCTAAGTAAGCCCAATTCCCTCCTGTTGGGGCATGTGCTTCAGTCCCCTTTACCATCCTGGTGGTCCTCTCATCAAGTTGCTCCAGTTTATCCTTCTTTACTGTACCAGCAGCCCCAAAACTGGATGCAGGTGTGATCTAAAGTGCTGAATGGAGCAAAATCATCCTCATAATCTATTTAGAGCAGCCCAGGATGCTGCTGGCCTTCCCTACTGCCAGCTCACATTTGGTTTGCAATTTATCAAGACTTACAGGTCCCTTTACACAAAGTTGAGACTCTGTAACTTTTCCGAGGGACTAAAGTGTTTTAGAGGACTCCATAACTTTCCTAGGACCAAAGCGTGGCTGACCAGCCTCTAGTTTCCTTGGGTTGTCCTTCAGGCCTTTTGAAGGCAGATGCAATATTTCCTTTCCTGAAGTCACCAGTAACATCCCCAGATCCACATGACCTCTCAGAGATTAAAGCTGGCCTTGTAAGGACATTGGTCAGTTCTCTCAGCACCCTTTAAGTGACTTGACCCTGTCCTGAAAGATACTAAAACTTTTTTTTTTTTTTTTTTTTTTTTTTGTCTCTAGCCCCATTTTTAGATTTTGTATGGGGAATATCCACTAAGGGACAAATCAAATGCAACAGTTCTGTAACACTGACAAGGAATTAGTATGTTCAGTAGTCAAAAACCACTCTAAGAAACATCAAAACTTTTTTTTGGCATAATACAGAAGTCATACAGTTATATTAATATAATACTGCATATTCAAAACTTCCATTTACTTTGAAAATACTTATTCTTCAAATTAAAATAGCACCAACAGATAAGTACATCGCTTTCAGTGTATAGGTCGGAGATCCATAAGAATTGAAAGAACCACCAAGTTGAATCCTCCCCCCTTTTTCCACTCAATCTCAAGATTCATTAATAACAACTACAGGAAAAAAAGGCAAATTATACCTTTGGACAAAATGAAGAAAATATTAATTCAAGGAATTTTCTCAGTGGTAACACATGATGACTGGATGTGTAGACAAATGTTCTGTTAGCCTAGGAAACTGTTTACAAATTAGGATTTGTTAAGACAAGATTTGAAAGTTAAAAATAGACTGGATCATTTGCTAAATTCATCATGCCTAAATCACTTCTTCAGCATAGGCTTAAATTTGACTTAAAGTCTTTCCTATTCTGCTACCCCACACCCATCCTCTTCCACCATCAGAACAAAAAAGATTTACCTTTTTAGGTTCATCCAGCTCCTTGCTATTTTGCTAAAAGCCTCAGATCCTGGTGCTGTCATTGCTTCAAAATCAACAAGCTGAAAATGCAACAAAATTGAAGAGATCTTAAGAAATGAGAGAAGTTTCAAGATCTGTAATTTCAGGAAGTTAATCCCTGAATATTCTTAATAGATAACTTCAATTTTAAAAATGTATCTTTCCTTTTGTGACATAATACAGTTTCTCCCTCTAAGCAAGATGTCTATACTACTCAGTTGGTGACAGAAAATATGGACCATCTTCAAAATTATTATAATGTCCAATTAACAAATAAAACTGGGATATTTCACATTTTCACACACTGTATCTGCAAAATATCATACCATAGGAATAGTAGACTTATACTGGATTTTCCAGGCATTCTGTATTATTTCTTTCCACAGCAAGTTTTTAGAGTTTAATTACAAAACTGGAAACTTCATATCTACAGCTCATAGCAAGTTTTCAGCAAAGCAGTGCTCAAAGACACTGCTTCGTTAAAACTGTTTAGTGAACTCTGGCTAAATTTAAGAAAGGGTTCCTATCAAATGTTTCCTCTGTTCCTGGTGGGACAGAAGTAAGCTTGCTAACTGATCTGTGCCCAGGCTATTTTCTCCCTCATCACCAAACAATTTGGAAAAGCAGCATGCATGCCAAGCACTGAATCTGACTGTGGGTTTGCATTCCTGTCCACAATAAATAATACGCAGTCCATGGCTACTGCCAGACCTTCCAAGGCAGCAACAGGACGCTTAACAACTACACATCTTTGGCTTCAGAGCAGTCTGATATTGCATCTTAGAGCTTGGGACCAGCTCTAAGAGATCTGTCAAGAACTCCAGGTTTCATTCAACTAGAAAAAAACAATTTCTTGCAGCTAGTGAAAACCTTCCTAAAAATGGTTTTGTTTCAATTCAGGTTCTATTTCAGGAAAAAAATAATTTTAAAAAGCCTCACACATAAGAATTGCCTTGAAGTTTCCCGTAAGACAGAAATCCTGTTTTTTAGTAAACCTGAAACATTGCTTGACCACATAAAATTGGTCAGCAAAATGCATTACCTTATTAAGTCCTAAGAATATGCATTAAAATAAAATAACAACAACAAAAAACACTCCACATAAGTAAATTTTCAATCTTAGTTTGGGCTCCTACAAAACACTGCAGATATCAGCTTAGCAGCCCACTGAAATTGAAGGTTTTTTTGCTATCTGCTCTTAAAAGCAGCTAGGAGTACAGTGTATATTATTTTCATGTCCATGTTTATGTTTTTGCTGTTGTTTTTAATGTTATCAGCCTTCTAAACTCAGTACTAAAAGGACAGACTTTGTTTTCAGGACTTTCTAGAATAGATGGGAATGTTGCCCTTTCTTCAGTTATCCGCACAGGGTATTTCCTTCAACAATGAGTCTCACTGAAATTTTGCTGATTCTTTTGACAATACATTAAAGAAACAGAGGAGCTCTCACTCCTTTTATGCTGAGGAGGTGATACAGCTAATAGACCATTAGTTGAATAAAGAAATGGATGTGGAGCAAGGTGTTATAATATTTAAATGAAATCCGACCTTTCAACTGACTACATTTTAAACTGATTTCAGAGGAGGAAGAGATATTACGAGAAACTGCAAATACATTTTTTGATTGCTAAGCCCTAAGTACTTAAGAATACATTGAGAGTAAAGAAAGAATTTCTGCTGTGTGTCCAGAAGAGCTGCTAATTCTGCCTAAGTATTCTCAGATTCCTTTTCAAAGAAAGCTGGAAAATGCAGCTCAGCATACAAGAACTGCTTCCCTTCCAAAGGTGTCATTGCTGTGGGGCGTAAGCTGCTACCATTTGACTAAGCAGAGTTACTGTATATACTATTTCTAAGTCTCACCTGCTCTCAGTTCAGCAGTGGAATCTTTAAAACTCACTCAAGCTACCTCATCTCCAGTAAATAAATGTGTAACTTCTGTTCATTTTACAGCTTCTTCCTCAAGTTTACATGCATTACTTCCTCCACCAAAGCTGAAGCAGTGCGTTTTGATACTTGCCTTTCCTTTAGGAATTTTTCCTGATACTTCTTTTCCACTTGCCATTAGTGCTCCCATGATCACTGAATAAGCTATTACACTAAAAAAAAAAAAAAAAAAGTCAAAGTCTTTCCAAAGCGTTATACTAAATAATAGCTTTAAAAAGCATTCTATTAGATTACAAAAAAAAAAAAAATTGTGTATATTGCTGTTTCACAGAAGGCTAGCAAGAGTTACAGAGAAACAAATTTAGAAATAAAGTGCGACACACTTAAAAAGTGAAATCACTTCCTTTCCAAAACCATTGAAATAAAGATCCTATGAAGTTTAATTACTGCAGAACAGTTTCTACAGTAGTCAGAATTATAATTTCAGAACTGTGAGTTCTTAAAACTCTACACAGCTGAATACAGAGCAAACTCCTGTTTCCAAGAAGCTTTACTGTAGCCCAGAAAAGTTTATAAACTTTACTGCAACAGAGCTAGAGGCACTGTAGGACTGAAAGGGATTCCCCTACCCCATCTGTTCAACTTTTTTTTTTTTTAATTGTGAAATTCAAACAATTTCTTTAATCTTTTCATTCTGCAAGATAAAGTAAAAGGCTGATTAAAGATACGAAAGTCTCTTGATTATTTGTTTATATTCTACTGAACTGTGTTTATCAATAAGCTTAAAACTCATAAGCGCTCTGTGGAAAAGAGATTAGTAACATTCAAACCTGGCTACGTGTATGACTTAAACTAGAATTTCAGTTGAAGAGATCAAATAAATATGGAAAACTTTATTCTAATGTTTCATTTGGCAACCCTAACAGCTGAAAAAAAATTTTAATAAAATGCAAAGTAAGTATTATCCTAAGGTATACCAAAGTATAATTAATATAAAATACATGGTTCAGTAAAGCTTTGAATTAAATTACAGTGGCCTAACAATGTGGACTAAGAACCCAAATGTTACAATTTAAAAAAGACACTTTTCAGTCCCTGAGCTGAAGTCCGTAAATACAGACTACTCGTCATTTTAAATATACATGCAGCTATGAATAGTTACTATCAGCAGTTACGTGCTAGCTTTTAAAACACTACAAAATCAGTGTTCATCATTATGGCAGCTAAAATAAGAAACTGTACAGGACAGACAGTCCAACTTCTATTTTTTTCATATTAAAAATATATTAGGATACTGTAATACATGAACATTTTACAGTGTGCATCCAAGACAACAGATGTGATAAAAAACAATCACTAACCTAGATCCTCTTGAAAGTGGCATTAAATTATAGAAGTAATAAACTAATGACAGGATCAAGTTGCACACAGCATCTGCTTCCTAAGCAAAGACAAAAAGAGAATTAAAGATGGTCTAATATCCAGATGTTACTATACATATGAACATATATTTGGAAAAATCTTGTAGCACTTACTTTTAGAATAACCATTTCAAATGTGAAAAATATAAGCTGAAGCTTGATTAACATATATAAGCAACTTATTTTATTATACCTTTCAAATTTAGGTGAAACTGTTTACCTATACTGTGTTAAAGGATGAAAAGTGGAAAGTGCAGGCTTAAATCTGGTCAAATTCTCATTATACCAGAAATCAACATGAACACAATTTTAGTGTGTTTTTTTTTTCCATGACTCCATGTTACTTCTCATCTTACATCCAGCCACTATAAACCAAATCTGCATATGATCTTAAGTAGTGCTTATCAGAACAATGAAACAGTGATGACAGACCCGTGCAAACAAAGGAGAAAAAAATATCCACTACTTCTGTAGCAGAACACATTGTGATATCAAGACCTTGTCTGGACTCTCTCCAATTACTGCAGAAAAGCAGAGCAAATTTAAGTAGCAGACAGAATGATGGTAATTTCTTATAATATTTGACATAACTGGATTTAAACAAGCAGTCTATTTTATTACTTAAGATCTCTGTCAAAAAGTATTAAGACATTGACTGTTAAACACAAGGTATAAAAACATAATAGAATTTTATCAAGGAACTCATCGTTTCCATTAAAACAGCCTTACCCCCAGCTCTGCAGACAGAATTAAAATTTTTCCTTTAGCTGTCAGATCCTTATATAGAGCGTCTATTTCTGCATGATACAGCTGTGTTCTTTCTTCTGTTGTCTGAGTTTCTACTGAAAATAATATGTTTCCAACTCTATCAAACAGATTAAACAAGAACATAGATAATTTATTATTTTGTTTGCATGTATACAGGCTAAGTAACAAATGTGTAACAGTTAAATACTACATCATAACTTTTTCCTATATTTTTCTTTATATTATGTGCATTGCCCCCATTTTAGTTTAAATAAACACAAACACTGAAATTAGAAACATTTTGCCATGTTGTAAGTTTATCTGAAAGAATACATCAAGATGCTATCCAATTTTAAAACATATTCTTGGCTTTGAGACTCCTGTATAGAATGCAAAATACAGCTTTACAAACTTAAATCTACCAAAATGGAATTGTTTTGGTATAAAAACATGACTTCAAACTACAGATTAAAACAGATTAATATAGAAGAATATTTGTAAGAAGTATATAGTATACCATTTTACTAATACCAAAATATCTTTCTAAAATAGTGAAGGCATGTTTTGTTTCATTTCAGTGTATACAGGCTTACGATTTAGAATGTAAAATTAGAAGTTAGGAAATATGTTAACACTTTAGAATAGAAGTTCAACTTCCATGTCCCAGCGTTAGAAGCACTCAAGTTCTGGGAAAAAATCCAATGCACAGAATTTAAAATCCCATAATAAACCAACAGCACAAGCTGTCTAGTTAATCTTTCAGCTGGTAGTTGGAAGGGGTTTCTGATTAGTTCTAATTAGATTCAGATTAACGCTCTTTGAGAAGACAAGTAGTCAGCATCTATACAGTGAGAAATTTGCTATCTCACTCAATGAGATAAGCCTGAGGTCCCACCCGAGCATATCCTCATAGAAAAATAACATAGTCTAAACTGGCAGAAACAGGTCTGCAAACATCTCAAAAATACAGAAAATTAAAAGGCCAAAATCCAAATAGAAGAGTCTTTTCCATGCTTTGATCAAAGAAATTTCCATTCAGGACTTCTCAGCCTCGATAAAAGACAAGGTCTCACAACAAGAAATGTATTTTGATATGGATAAAGAATGGCATTTTTCCTCCTTTAGGCTTTTTATATTTTAAAATGAATAACAAGGTGTCTCTTCACTTATGTTAGAGAATCATCTCAACTGAATTCCACAATTACTTTCCTATTCCCTCTCTGTCAGGGGACACAAGAGGAATCAGAAGTGCTGAAATAGAATTTAAAAATATGGTGGCAAGAACGTCACCAGTGAAAAACAAAAGCCACTTGATGCAAGTAGAAATGGCATTTGCGAAGATAAATTGCCAATACTTCATCATTACTTAAGGTATTTGAGCCCCTGAAAACATACTTATCTCCTGTTATGGTAATCGTGAATCCATCATATTCTTTTCCTTGATCCTTAAGGCTGGGGACTTTTGTGTTCACAGTAAACCCATCTCTTGTTTTACTGTTAAACTGCTTTCAAGAGAAAAAGAAAAGTAATATTAGAGTAAATGCAAAAAGACATTTGCCTCTATTGTTTTGAATCACTTAAAACTGGAGAAGAAATGAAAGTGGACAAGCTGGGTGAGCAGTACAAAGAGTTACTGTCAACTACATTATTTCATTCATTCTTCATTTGCTACTGGATGGAAATCTTAAGTACCGAATGAGGCATTTTACCATTCAACTTTAACTATATAGTGAATATAAAACTGCCTTGTGTGAAAAGCAACTGTAATTTGAACTGTACAGATTTCTCCCCAAGTTGCACATTGACAGTAACCATTTGGTGTAACAATGTAAATGCAAAAGCAGGAATCTGAAAGTCTGCTTTTTATGTTTACACTAAGAAGTAGCTGTATTAGTTTAACTGTGGATTCCAGAATACAATCTCATAGCAACACTTTGTTAACTGTGATCCAATTTCAATTAATGTTTATCCTCATCAGAAGGAAAAATATCACAGAGTTTAAGAATTTTACAAAGCTACATTATCTAAATGTAGCACTGTAGCCAAAGAATTGTATAAACCAGGCAAAACTGTATTTAAGTAAAGCCAAAAGCCCAGCTTTTGACATACAACATTCCTCAGCTATCTGAATAACCAAACTGCGTCAATATTAGCAGGCAGCTATTTTATACAGGCACTATTAATGACTATTGTGCAATAGTGTTGAATGAATTACTAGGACAATTATTTATTTTAAGATAGAACTTGTGATCCAGAATGTTATGTTTAAAGAGAATCCGCATTTATTTTTAAAGAAACAAATCTAAAAGCCTCTAATGAGAAATAGCATTCCACTTAGATGCAGTTCAGAATAGGATACAGTTGATTCAAACCAGAGCAAAACGTACAGGTTATGAAAACCAAGAAAAACATTTGCTGCCAGTTCTTAGAAACATTTATAACAAACTAGGTTATGTATAGTCCACTATGTTTATACATTTTCATCATTGTCTTGGAATAACCTGTATTTTTAACTCCAGTAATAGGATTTCTTTTCACTTTTTTTCTGGCTTATGATTCTATAGTAGCCATAAGAAGTGTTCTACAGGGCTGTTATTTGCACTTTCATGTGGCAGTATGCAACACAATCTCCTAACCACCCCAATATCTACAGTCTCTTCATCACAAGTTTGTTTAGGTTCAGCTGGTATTCGTGTGGATTCCTCTTCAAAGGCCAAGGACAAGACAGGAATCTAAAAAGGACAGACTTCCAAAACTCTGAATTTTGTAGACCCTTATATTTGTAAAACCTATTAAAAATGCCACAGAAAAATTCAGTGCTTGAGCCATGTGGCTTCTGTGAAGATACCTATAGTGCACAAGTGAGGAAATTCAAAACCAGTGTATCAGCAGTAGCAGCAAGGTAAACAAATCTTCTGAGGAACTGTTCTGTGGCAATCAGTCAGAGTGACTGATCAGCAACAGCTTGGTATCTGTCCATGAAACCACAATGCAGACATACCAACAGAAAGTTAGGAGTTGGTCTCTATTTGGAATACATATTCCTTCCCAAATTTTATTCTATTCTAAATGAAGTTCTGTTCAATCTTTTAGCAATAAATACTTTGTAACGGTGTTTCCCCAAACCCAAATACTTACATAAGGGTCATCCTAGAGTAATTTGAAAGGATTGAAGGGAGAGGGGAAAACCCATTACTTAAATCCAGCTTAAGTCTCATTGCTTAAGTTGAGATCATAATATAACTCATTTGGCACGCCTTATGATCCACTGTCTTTCTGCAGATACCGTCACCAGCAAGTAGTAAAAATGCAGGTTTCCCTCACTCCTTTTCCAGAGCACAAGAATGTAAAACACAGTTTCAGGTTGGCTATCAGTGACTACAGGCAACATTAGTTGCAATAGTTTCACATTAGATTCACCAAATGAACTTGTTCCTTCCATGTTGTTCTTGATCTTTCAGACATATCTTCAATTTTTTCCTTCATACTGTACACACATGCTGTCAGACCATTACAAAAGATCTGACCACAAACCTTTCTGGCTGGTAAGGCAGAAATACCTTTAATTAGTGTTTCCAGTTTGTCATTTCTAACCATTTTCATGGTTGTTACATTCTGGGGAACTGGATATGTCCCATAATATGCTGTATTATTTTCAGCATATTTTGAAATGTTTACTTTGATTTACCTTCATTATGGGAAGAAGATCTTCTACTTTATGTACCTTTTCCAAAGCTTCTCGAACCTCCAATAGTCCTTTTGGATTATTAGCACTAGAAAAAGAAATGATCAAATATGGAGTCACAATGGTTGAACATGTAACAATTCTGGAAATCCATCTAGCTTTAACTTAATTAGCCATATCAATGGTTAGTACAATGAGTTATTGAAAGGTATTTACTTCTTTTCTGAAAAGGAGTTTCTTCATACTTGACCATATGGTCACCTATTCTAGCACAAGAGAGTCACTTTCTTCAAAAAGAATTTTCCACCCTAGATCATCTCAGCTTATTTTTTCAGTTTCAATCCTCAACTTCAAAGTTCAAATTTATCTTATTTGTGGTTGGCCACTCTGAAACATTGAACAGTGCTTGTGTGTATGTGTGGGCAGGGGTTGTTAATGAGAGAAGACAGAAAAAAAATAGTTTTGTTAGAAATGCTCTTCCCAAAATGTGTGCATTTGTGCAGCCTCAAATGTAACATATATATTACAGGTGCAGGCACAGATGGATAGTGAAGAAACCTATTGAACCAGCTCTCTAAAATTTATGACTGTACACAGATTTTAAGAATTGAAGTATATTTTAAAACCACTGCACAAATTGCTCTGGTTCAAGGTCAAAGGCTACTGGCTCAGCCTGGAAAAGTTTTCAATGGAAGACAGACTTTCCAGTTACTACAAAGCTTATGAATCAGCAGCTATCAAATATGTTCTAAAACTTTAATGTTTTCAATTGTTATAAAGCTTTTCTGTACTTTTATTTTTGGTATTCACATAGCACAAAGAATAATAGAATGTAATATTTAATAGAAGTTGCCAGGCCAAAGAAAAATTAGAAGACTTAAGAGTTTCTTAATTTTTTTATTTTATTTTATTTATTTATTTATTTATTTATTAACTTTGTCAGAATATTGCTGTCACAAATAAGCCACAGGTTGGGAAGATATTTTACTCATAAGAGAGTGATCAAAGTTTGAAATTGATATAAACGCCAATTTTAAGATTATCCACATTCTTCTGTTTAAGGATCTACTACCATCTTCTGCTTGAGCACAGTCTACAAACCCATCTATGTAACAGGTAGTAAAGATTTTCTGTTCTGATAAAACTACTTGCCAAACACCAGTTTTATATAAAATTGCTTTCCCTATCTTCTATTTTTCCTTCTCCTCACTCCAAAAGGTGGGATTTATCACTCTATTAAAAAAATTAATCTTAATATCCAGAGGAAATTATAGTCTATTTTACCAGGAACTGTACTCCGTTCTACCAGGGGGGAAGACATCTTTAATGAGTCATATTTTATAGAAAGAATTAAGACCCACTCATGCAAAAACTGTGGGTAGAAATTTAATACCATTATTTAATTAGAAGTATACTATAATTGACAATATTTTTCTGATTAGGTTAAGTGGCAAATAATAGGATTTTGCATTTCTATTAGGAAGTATAACAGCTATAGACACTAAGAAAACTAGAACATAGAATTACGGAAATGTCACTTGGACTTTCCGAAATTAATCACTATGTAAATTTCAGATCAGTATTACCAGGGGAGTGAAGCAGCAGGCAGGGAGAAATGAAAAAAAAATCAAAAGCTTACCCATGATAAACAAGGATCCTGTCTTTGATAAAATGCAGAATTTTCTCGAAGTACTCCAGGTACCGCATGTTAATGACCTGGCCCCTACAAAACAAAAGGAAAGTTTCTCTTTAAAGTCCTGTTTTTCAACCCAACATTCCAGGGCTAAGGCAAACATTGTTCATTAAAATTTGACAATATTTTATCCACAGATGCTCTTAGATTGAAGTAAAGAATTAGAGTTTTTTTCTGAAATGGCAAATTGCCCATCCCCAACTTTGGACATAGATTCCCAATTGAACTTGCAAAAATTCATGTATTGGTACAGTTGTTCTCAGATAAACTGCATTTCATGGGTATTCTCCCATTTTTTGTATATCCATTATCTATATGATAATTATCTATTGTAATAGGATAGAATTTTCTCAGACAGTTGTTTAGACTAGTAGAAATTGCAGAGCTGAGAGAATTATGTGTGCACACTGATTTACTTTGAGAACCAACATTCCCCATTTTACTTATTTGTGAACAGATGTGCTAATATGCTCTAACATAGTTTTCCATGTACAGTTTTCACATTTCCAGGTACAGTTTTCTTTACTCACCTGAGCACCTACTTACTGAAGTAATTTTGCTTTGACTCCTAACAGGAGTACTAACTGTTGAATAAGGAAACAAGTTTTTTTGCCCCCATAGAACACTAAGAAAAAATATAAATAAAAACCTGATAAAAACCTGCTAGTATTATAACCACTCCGAGAGGAAAAATTACATACCATTATTGCATTTGTAGGAGTCCTTCCTCTTCTCCCAGTCTACAAAACAAGATTTTATAAAGCAAATGTTATCGCTCTCTGAGGAAGCAAAACCACTGTCAATCACAGGAAGGTGTACACACCTAGCTTTTATTCACTCTGAGTAAGTGATTTTGTCAGCTTAACTCCCTAATGTCTCACTCCACCACCTCACACTTTAGTAGGCCTGGTCTCAGAGTAATTGCAGAATCGGTCTTTAAAAACCTGAACAGAATTAGAACACATAAATAATCTGCACAAAGGAAAGGGAGGGAGAGATAGAAAGAGAAAGGATGAAGATAAATTTCTGTGCATAATTTGCCCTTGTTGTACGTCCCATCATTTTCCATCTGTATAAAAAAATCTGTACAACAGGCAGAAGCATGTCAGAATAAGGAACTGGATTTTCCTTAAGTGGCATCTTGGAAAATGCATCCAAACCAGACCTATCATTCCATAAGGCTACCACCTAGAAGCAGCAGTACTGAGAAAAGACTTTTAGTGGGTGGTCAGCTTTAATTTCTGTATATTACCACTTTCTCCTTGTTGAACAAGCACTACTACCAAAACTTCAAAAGCAGCACTCTTCCAGAGAGCGTCTTTACTTTTTCTTTTTTTTTTTTTTTGGTAAGAACACTGAGTGTATCCTTAATGTTTAGCTGATCCCAAATCCTTGTTTTGCCTACGGAAATAACTCAAACTTTCACTCTAATTTAAATAAAACTTGGTAACTTTGATCATTTGCCAGAAAAGAGATCAGCCAGAGTTGTGCTTGTGTATAGACCCACAAAGTAGCAGCAATATCCAGTATCTTGAGACTGTTAAGATCTGGAAGCCCATTAAACACAGTGAAGTACAAGACTTCTCTTATACCCTCTTTTAAAAGCTCTCCAAATGAAAACAAAATTGTTTCCTGACACTCTTCAATCACTATACCATTCCGGAAAATAATTTTGAATTCAGAACTCACTGAATGCTAGTGTCTCCACATGTAAACATTTTTTTTTTTTCAGAAATCATTCAACGGTGGACTGTAAATGCAATTTCTGAGGCAAAGAAAAAGCCTATGTTGACAAGTACCCAATCCAAGTATTTTTGCACACAGAAATTACTGGTGTACAACTTATAACAAGCTAGAGACAGCATGAGCTCAGCCTGACTACATCTGTCGTGAATACTAAAACAATGAAAGGAAGTTCCACTTTTCAAATCGTTCAGTGGCTAGCTAGTTTAAAACATTACTCCTCTACGCTCTCCACTATCCCTTCTAGAGCTACCGAGCCCTAATTTTTGCCAAATAAACTACACAGATGCAAAATAGGAATACTGAATGTTATGTGCCGTAAGACACTGAATCAGCACAACTGAAGAAATAGTAGTTACCGGTATGAACTACACCCAGTACTTGCAGTTATATTTCTTACATGCTTCCAAGACAATGTATGCCATTAGCCAGAATGTCAAAATATTACTAAGTTCATATTCTACTAAGTATTATTTGAGCTTCTGTCAGTAGGGCCCATAACAAATTAGAAACTCAGGAACTGTTAACTATCCTATTCCCTTGGAACAAAGAACAAAAGGCTGGTGTTCTATTGTTAGATAAAATCGTTTTATTAGAGAAAGTCATTTTTATTAGACTTGTTCTAATACTTTCATGTCTTTCTTGTGCTGGGGGCCCTAGAGCTGAAAGCAGTACTCCAGATGGGGGTAAGCCCCATGTGAAGTCATCAGGAGGGAATCCAAAAGCAGAAACAAACCACTATGGGAAGCTAACCAAGGAAAACAGCTATTACTCGGGGTGCAGAATCATCAAACAAGTATTGCTTTCTAGAATCAAAAAGGATGCAGTCAGCAGCCAGTACTGAACCATGATCAACTCTTAAGGCTGCTTCAGATCTAGTGTTCCCTCTAAAAAAAGCCCCTAAATGGTAACTCCCTGATAATCATTAATTTGCTGTCAAAATATGCACAACCAAAACACTGATGAGATCTCCAAAAGTCAAGGCTGATCCAAAACCAAAAGATTAAAACTGCAGGCCTATCATTCTCAAAGTTCATAATGCTTATTTTAAATTTCTACAGAACCACCACAATAACTGGAACAGTAAATTGTCAGTTTTGTTTTCCTATCAGTAAAGCAATTAAATCCAATTATTAAATGCAATGAGCAAAGCAATTACTGTACTTTGCTCAGTGAAAAACAGTTGCTGACAGAGATCTTGAACAAGGGTGCACTCTTCAGATTATGCTTTCAGCATAGTAATCAAGTGTTGTTATATTAATGTCCTTGCATTCTGCCACCTTAGACTACCTAAGAATTAAGTTTTCCCCTCTCCTATTTTAAAATAAAAACAGACAGAAACAGATGAAGTATGGGAGACACCCTTGTCTCAAAGAATAGATTGTTGTGATTTCAGCTGAAGCCTACGTGTGTAGAGAGGAATGCAGTAAAGATGGACAGAGTTTGGAGTCCAAATGTAACACTTGACTTGAGGGAAGACAGAAGCCTAAGACTGTCCAATAATGAATACATCCCTGAAGGGCAACCACCAATTGCAATTTGGAGTTTAAAACTACATTGCCATCGCTCCTTAAAGTAAAGGGGAGCCTTGTAGAATGGTAGGACGAGCGTGGAGGAATTATCAGTAGTGATCATCATTTGTGAACATCAGAATATCACTTTTTTTACTTTAAAATTCTTGAGAAGGCTTTGCTTCCTTGTCTTGCTTTTTCCAAGCACATTCTCAAAAAAGGAAGAAGTAGATATGAAAGCAGAATGACAGATCAAAGATTCAATACTTCCCATAGTAGGGGAGAAAAAAAAAAAAGATGTAATCTGGCTACATATTTAGTTACAAACACTCTGCTCCTGTGATTGACAGTGATGTTGCCACATTGCCACATTGAGTCTCTCACACTTCTACCACTTTGTGGGAGGTAGCACTACCTTGAGTGCAATACTGAGTCTTGCAGATTGGGAGAAGATGGAACGTACAACAGTGGTTCAATCTTTAGTTTGAGCTTTGTTTGAAAATGCACCTATTACCTTTGATGGATTACTTATTTTGTCACCTTTGCTTTAATTCAGCCTACTTTGAGAACAACTAAAGAAACTGTTTTCTCCCTATTATAAATTGGGAATAAAGGCAATAAGACAGCTCTGTTTCATTATAATTGCCACTGTCTTCAAGAAATATCATCTGCAGTAGTAACAGCTGTGATCAACTTTACCTTAAATGTAAAAAAAAAAAAAAAAGATCATTTGGGAATTAAAAACAGTATGTAAAAATATGCACCTTCCAGGTACTACTTTTTATCTTGCTGTAAACAGTTGTACAGTTGAAATCCAGGAGGAAGAGAAAATGTCATCAGTGAAAAATAAGAGTGCACAATAAATAAATATTCCAATAGAAAATAAAAAATACACATTAAAGTAAATAATATAGTATTGGACACATATGTCCTTAACGTGCATGCTGTTTCATGAACAACCAGTAAGTTTTGGTACAGTGCCTTAGTGTGTGTGAAAAAGCTGTTTGGCAAAACTCTCATACCTGATTAAATTAATGTGATTATTAAAACCTCTGCTAAGGCTTCGGGCAGGCATTTGGTCCAACCAAAGCACAGGCTGGTCAGGGTCTGCTATCCTACAAAGACAAAGGACGTTAACATTGGTACATTTCACTCCATGTAAAATTTCTAATTGAACTTTGTTCTCTCACACAATTTTTCGCAAAAGCTAGAATTCAGAAGTCACAAAAAATGCTTTTTGTTTTTTTAAAGAAATGTACATAGGGTTTTCATAAGAAAAGAATTTATAAGCATTTTATGTAGCTAGAGGTTGGCTCACAAAAAGTAAGGGTTTCAAACAAAGTTGCAATATGTCCTGTGGTCTTTCAAAGCTTTGCATCAACCAGAAAATGTAATTCCCAACCCTTCCCTTCTTTTTAAAGGGGGAATGCAGACTATTTTCAGAAGTGCACTCCTTGTACCTAAAGCATCCTCTTATTTTATCAGAATACTTACTTACAGAATGGTAGCTAGTATTAATTTTCGCCTCGTTTTAAATTCCATAGTGCAAAAATGAGGCTGCTTGCTTCTTGCGTCTTTCATTTAATAAACTAATAACAGCAGCACAGGCAGTGAAAACAGAGGTTTTCCTAGTGCTGTTGATATACTTCAAACACCTTTTTGGCAGATCTATTTTTAAGGAGTGGCTATCAGTCTGATTGTTACTAATAATTGGCTCATTATATCTCACTGATTTGCACAAGAACTATTAACACTAGCATTACTTTATTTCTCCCTCACCCTCTTGTTTGTTTCACCTACCTAGTTTAGCCTTTTATTAGAACATAGACTCTTTGCAACACAACTGTTTTTTACTTTAAAAAGTAAGTATAATAGGGACTCCACTGCGGCCCCTAGCTGCTACTATCATATAAACAAAGAAAATTAGTTACCCTACAGTAATTGGGATTCTTCAGTCAAACGTGCCTACAATTATTCCATTTTAGGGTACATAAAACAAAAGAAAAATCTGATTCTCATTGCCAACAGAACCCATTAAATCCACAAACAAGTATGTCTTCCTGCTGATAAAGGTATACATGATTCCTCCTATGACAGCCTTCACTTGCTCTAGGGAAGAATTTTTTGCATCAGAATTGCTCACCTTAAGTATTAATAAGTTCAGTATTAGTGATGCATTAAGAAAAATAAATCCCCACAAAGCATAAGACCTAAAAATGTGGGCAAGTCTAGTCCCAGGTCCTCTGAATCACCTCTGCCTTAACTGCTCGGAAGGTTGCGGGAATTTTCATGTCAAAATTGAATACTGTGTCTGCAGCAGGGAGCTTGACATTGCACAGTATGTTAGTTTATAATGCACAGGTGTTAACTAAGGGGAGATTTTTAAGAACCAAAAACCTATAAAGAATTAAACCAATATAAGTGAGGTGACTGCTGTATTTTGTCTTTCTGGACTCAAAAAAAAATCAAACATGCCTCAATTCCTTCTTGCTCTTCACAGATGTTACTGCCAGAATAACAGCAGAAAAATGCTGCCTCATTCTATGATTCTACAACTCTGAGTACGTTATTGGTCACCTCTGACTCAATAAAATGCACAAGCCACAGAAAACTATGACAGACTGGGAAACTGTTCTGGATGATTGCTTTGCACTTGTTTTACTCTTACACTTTTTCTTATGAACCTTCAACTAGCTCTTGCTGTTGACAGGATGCAAAGTTATATTGACCACTGGTCTTAGCTATAGAGTCCAAGATAGTAACTTTTCTTACTGAGGAACCTGATGAGATGAGACCAATCTGATCATCGTTACATGGCTGTATTACTGCAATTTTAGTGAATTATTTCACGTGAATTAATCACACAAAAAATAAAGAGTTCAAATGTTGAGTATTGACTGTCACAGACTGCTGCTTACATTGTGTTTACCTACCAAAACACTCATCCATCCTCTCCACATTAGCAACACACTTTTGTTTTAGTTTACCCTTTTTCCATGAAGAATTATAAATAAAAAAAAAAAAAAAACAAAAAAAACACACAAAATGAAACAGCACACCAAGTAAAGAATCCCTCTAACCCCAGAATGCCTCAGTCTGAGTTCTTCATTTAGATTACTTATTGTTACACAGCCCTTTATGGAATGCATTGGGTTCTTCAGACTGGATCAAGATATGCACAAAGATACATTCAAGTATATAGGTTAAGACTGACTCCCTTTAGTTTATTTACCTGTTTCTAGCAAAGAAATAACAATTGTTCTACCTGTTCGGACTACAACCCTTTGGTTAACTGAACCATGCACCATTATTACATATTAAGGCTTGTTTTCTCTCTTATCATTACCTTCGCCACTTCACAGCAATGTCAAACATATCCCTCCACTGCATCAGTCTGGTTTTCCCATTCATCCGAACTTTTGAGTTTGCCCATGTCCGCTGCACAGCTTGCATTACTTCTAAAGTAGCCAATCCCATCGCTGGGAGGAGGAGGAGAAAAGGACAAACAACAAAAACACAAAAGCAATCAGAACCACACACTTATTTTTGTACAGACAGGAAAACTGAAGCAGGGAAGTGATGTATTTACAGAAAAAAAATGCCCATATCAATAAAAACTGGGAGATCATCTTTTCCAGGAAATTTGCTGATATAATTATTATTTTCATTTTAACTTTTTATATAAGTATTTGAAATGAGTAGAGCTTAAGACCAATTTGCAGGTAGCAAAGGCATGGCATTAAATTGTAACCACATTAATTTTTTAATTCTCAAGTTCAGAGCTTTTTCAGTATACCTCTATGTATTCTTTTATTTGGAAGAAATCCTGGTGTCTCATACTGCATCATGGAACCCAGATGATCAGCTACACATATGAGTTCTTGCACATCAGTCTTATAGCTTTCAAAATTCTGAAATAACACATCTCTTACAGAGGAGAAAAACATACATCAGACATAACTTGGCAACATAGGTCTTGGAAGTTATAAAACACAATTTGTTCGTCTGGTAATCCATACTGTTCATGTGGGAAATACTCAAAAACTGACTTTTTGACACTCGTTTCTTTTTCCACCTCACTAAACATACACAGTATATGGCAGTTACACTATCTCAAATCAAATCCTCATTCTACTCATCTTATTATTATCAAAAACTATTTCATCTTCAGACTCTCATAGTAATTGGCACTAAAAGTTAACCAATAACACACCTTCTTGAAATGCCACGCTTACCTGAGGAACCTCAACACTAAGTAAGGAAAGAATACATATAGAAACTGGAAGTCTTATTCTGCAAGTTATCCCTTAATTCTGTAAAAGCTTCTTGCATATATGGAATAGAATCCATCTTTTTAACACAAAAGCCATATATTTTTAACTCAGCATTATTTTTACATAGAGGGATTAAGTGAGAATATATCTAGAAATTCATTTACATCAGGAGAAACTGATATCCTTCCTTTAAGTGCATATTTCTGAGGACTAGTCTAATAAATCCCCTGCTCTGTTAGCTGATATTATGCTGCCCCTAAAATATTGGTTATCTAAATTATTCTGGAGAATATTTTTCCTAGTGAAACCCATCTGTTATTAACAAATCTACTTAATAGTTGAGAAATTACAACTCTAACAAAAATAAAATAAAATAAAACTTAACACATAGCAAGAAACTAGTAAGGGTGTTACATAGCATTGCACTCAGCATCTCAAACTTTTCAATGCCTTAACGTTGATTGCAAAGAAAACAAAATAGAATAGTAAATCATTAAAGCTTATGATGTGAAACAATATTGCTTATGTGAAAATCAAATTGAAACAAAGTCATTGTAAGTATCATTCTTCCTCTTTTATGAACTGAATCAACTCCAGTTGCTACAGTTTTCGAAAGAACCTACACTCACTGGATTTCCACAGTATAAGTGCCTCAGAATAACATTTTTAAAAGTCAAGCAGAAAAAAAAGCATTGTGAGTAGGCTTAAAAAAAAATAAAATTGCTCACTTTATATGTGGCTGTAACCCTGGCTGTTCTTCATAATTTTCTATAAGAAAAGGAAGATTTTTGGCCCAGTGGTCCTTGAAATTTCCAGGAAGATCTATATCAATATTATACTCTGTAAGAGGGGTATCCAAATGTGCATGCAAGTATCTAGAATACTCTGGAGGAAAGAAATAAAATTAAATACTGTTCGCATGATCATTCTACTTCTGTAATTATATAAGATCAGAAAACAGATTATATATTTGTCGGTTATCCAACATAACTTAAATAAGGTATTACTCTTCAATAATCAAGTTTTGTTATTAGCTAATTTCCAAGACAGACATAAGCCTACTTCAGCTAAGTACCACTTTACCATTTCACAGAAACATGCATCAGGTTTACGGTGCTGACTTTTAACTGCATGAACAAACAAGTGTGTACATTTTCTGGATGACACACTCTATTGTGCTCCTCAGGATGTACAATGTTTCCTTAAAATTGACATAATTATAAGCACACTTGCACTTTCAGGGTTCTTACAGGATTTAAAGCAAAAAAAATCAACTCACCTCGGAGATATTTCACTTTCAGATATTCTGGACTGGCTTTCTGGCCTGGTAGTGGATCATTTAACATAACTTTAGTCTGAGCTTTTATGCCTTCATAAAACTGTCCCATTGCAACATGGCTGAGTCCTTTCATATACTGGCATACTTCATTGTATGGTTCTAGCTGTAGACACCTCTAGAAGGTTAAAGGAATAAAGCATTCACAAATCAAGAAACAGAGAATGAGAATCTTCAAATAAGCTAACCTGTTTTGTCAGAAGGCCTTCCCTACTGAAAAGATTTACTGATTATTAAGAAGCACTTTCCACCAAAGTTCTCTTTCAAATTCTTCTGGGCACTTAGATTGCTAGCAAAGAAAAATACTTCCAGCTTTACTAAAGAAAAGGAATTGCCAGTGCAAATATGCTTTTGATCACACTAATTGTTATGAAAGTAGACTGTGTTTGCACTAATGATAACAGGTCTAGTTTCATTAGTTGAATGAAACTAGAAAAAAACCAGTCATTATATTAATGTGGTTTTTTTGACTAGTTCAACATATGGATTGAAGAAATGGTGTGATATCTTCATTAGTTCATGCATTAGTACACTTCATTATTTTAGTCAAATATTTACTGTATGTTAAACACATAGCAAACTGATACTCATTCATTTAAACAATGCTCTGATTCTTTTTCTAACAATTACATCTCTTTAGAGGAACATCTCTGTCTTAAAAGTTAAACCATCTTTTCAATTATACCAGTATCTACAAATTGTGTTCTACAAGAGGAATACATAATGACTAAGGAAGTGTTCTCCTTAGAATAAGCACAGTCGCATTCAAAGGGGATATAGTCATGTCCACATCTCATTTCAATTATTGTTTTAAAAGCAAATGTTAACCACGTCTATATCATTATTGTTCTGCCTGCAAAATGAAGCTGTTACTTAATGTCCATGGAAAGAGGCAAGATTTTATTTACCTATGGAATTATGTACTTTTTTTTCCCCAAGGTCAGTGAATAACTACATAGTGTGAGTTGTTTCAAAACACGGAAAATGCCTCAGAAATTATTATTGCAAAAATGGAACTTTGTAAAATTTTGTTTTTAAGCTTAAAATTACAAAGATGACTAAATCCTTTCTTCCCCCAGGTACAAATAAACATTTAAGTTTCAACCCAAAGTTATTAGTTAGAACACAATTACAAGTTTCAAAAAACAGATAAAACATTTCAACCAGAGCATGATTTCAGGAATTCATAAAGTAGAGGAAGTATCTTAGTTTTAGCCAAATTTCATTTTTAATTCTAAACTCCAAGGTTTTAATAAATCTTTTATGACAGACTTAAACTGCATTTTAATTCAAATGCACTTTCTTATTTGCATTCAGAATGTAAATCTTGGAATTTGCCTTTTTTTTTTTTAAACACTTCTTGTATACTCACTTTTGTTAAAATATTTTGATTTCTTATTTAAAGTGGGTCTTACACTACATACCTTAAAATTCTTCAGTGCTTCATCTAAGCTACCATGATGATAAAGCATCATTCCTTTGAGCTGTAATGTCTGAACATGATTTTGATTTAGCAGCAAAGCCTTCTGGAAGCTCTCTGTAGCAGCATCGAAGTTGCCAAGTTCCCTAGGGAATTCCATAAAGTGAAAAATACAGAAGTTAATGGTGACAGCAAATTTACTTGTTAAAAGTTGTTTTCACGTGTCCACAGGGGATATCATCAAAATGGAATGCAATATTAATAAAAAATTTCTTCAGCAAAAGCAGTAATTCTCTAACTGTTCTTTGGTGGTATTAACAGCTGCACGAAGTTTTTTACTAGCTGAAATGTGTACTCTAATATGCAATGCCACAAGACCACAAAAATTTTCCACAATTCTATATGGACATAAACCATTAAAAAAAATAATTTAAGTATGGGTTTCAGAACCTAACAGAACCAAAATTTCCAAAAAATGCATTCTTAGAGAATGCAATCTCTGACAGGTCTTTTAACTTTTTATATACTTTAATATTTATTTATTTAATATACAAAATACTTAAAATGTTGAATAAGAAAGCGCGTGGTGTTCGGAAGATGAAACTGAAAACATACTAACAAACGTAGTGACTTACTCCATGGTCAGGACAGCTTTTAGTTTCTCTGTGTCTGTTTTTACTATCCAGAATAAATAAAAATAGAAATAGTACACAAGTAATTTTTTCCTCAAATATTTGTCCAGGAGACTGATTTTTAAAATTTAAGATTTTGAAGTTCTTTCTAGGTCAAGTTACATTACCTGAAATTAATCCAAACTAGCAATGCCAGAAAAGACTAACAACATTAACTAGTTTTAAGTACATTTGCCAAAAAGGATTTTTAGACAGATCAGTGATTAACCACAGTTCTTCTGTTTCAAGCACATGCACGAACACAGAAGTCACTAGACTCAAAGCAGAAATTAAATAAAATGCCATAACTGATGTTGTGCAGAAGGACAAATCGGAGACTCAGAATTGTCTACTTCCACTATAAAAAAAAAATCTTTAAAAGATTTTTTTTAAGCACCATATTTGAAACGTAGAAGAAAGAAGGTGTGAACTTAAAATATGTAATTTTAGAAAGAAAGAAGCATCTGTCAGCTGAAGTTAACCAAGGGCTGTCCTGGAGAACTTAGATATTATTTCTGCCTCTCATAACACCTGTGTGTTTATGGGAAAGTATTTCAGACTTTCATAGTTGGCCACTAGTTATAGCCCCCTCTGTTATTAAACAATATTCCAATTATTTTCTGGTTGTTGGCTGAGATTCCTTATCTAACTGTTGAGCATTTTAGATGAGCCAACAGTAATTGTGCTTTGCATATTAAGTGTAATAAAACAAAAAACAAGCAAAACAAGAAATGAAGTTTCTTTTACATTCCTTCTGCCATTATTTCCTGAGAACCAGAGAACTTTGAGTGTGGTGGACAGTGAGAGGGAAGAAAAGCAACATACTTCAGCTGATTGGAATGCTCTGATTTAGTGACTTTTGCTTTGTAAGACAACAATCCACTGCAAAATGAAACTTTAAAAAGCTTGTTTCCCCCTCATCCCCATCCCTCAAAATAAAACTTCTTCAGACTGAAGTTTCTTGGACACAGGATAGAAAAGATGAGAGAGAGAAAGTCTCACATCCAAACACAAAACAATAGAGTTAAAGGATTTATTGGAAATGTAAAAAGGCACCTACCCACATTCCAGGCTAAATTACTGACAATTCATTAGCACCTGAAAAGTATTCACACACCACAGTAACAAATACCACAGAAAAACTCATGAGGAAACTAACCATTATATTGAGTTCAGAACGCAGAGACTGTAATAAGGCACAAGTCCACAAAGCTAACAATAAAAAATTAATGTAGTAAATGTAATTCACTGCTTTCAGTAAATATTGCATGTTCTGTATGCTGAAGGAAGCATACAGCCTGAAGAGAACATGACCACATAACTAAAATCTGTATGAAATGCTTGTGTACCATCCCTACCCCATTTAATCTTTGATAAACAGAATATGCTTATGCTGCAACAGCATTTCTGCCACAGATCAGTACTTTCCAAAAACAGTAATGTAAAATATGAAATAGAAAGTTGACAAGACACAGCAAGTTGGGAAAAGAACTACAATGTTCAGAGATACTCAGTTGATGACTATGTTACGTTCCCATCTTACTGATACCTGCCATTCACCTAACCTTTGATCCACAGCTGCTGGGGACTGAATTAAAACTACAGAGCAAACCTGAAAATTATTTGTCTTGAACACATGCTCATGTAGCCATACTGGCCACAGGAGCTATCAAGGACACGTATGATTCTGCATGGTTTTGTAACAAATATGTGAAACTTAAGAGTGTATTTTAAAGAAGACAATCATATAGAAGAAGTTTAAAACTATTTCTGAATGTCTTTACCTGTAGGCTTGTCCCAGACTTTTATATGCATCTATGAAGTCTGCTTTCTGCTTCAGAGCTTCTTTGAAAGATTCAATGGCTTCCTATAGAGAGATAACAGCAAAAAAGTTTTGTCACTTATTACCTCCATACCATTTTAGCATCGTCAATAGTTACTTGCCATGGATTTAGTTTTTCATCAAAAGTTTGTAAGAAATTTAAGTTACTTGTACAGTTAGTATAAACCCTGTCCAGATTCTTAGTTAGAATAGGCATCAAATATATTCTGGGTATTATCTACTAGAAGCACCAAAATACTTAATGAACAAAAATATAAGATAGTCATCTACCATTACTGACCGTCTTGTATACTCTAGATAAGTTTTAGATGCCGGAAGATTATCCCCAAAAGCAATGTCTTTTCACTCAAAAATTAACACCCCTCCAAAATTAATACCCTCTTGAACTGAGCCAAAGCTCAGTTTCCAGCAAGCCTAGTAAAACCTAAGAGGTGACCTGAACAGCCTTGCTTTTAAGAACCACTCCTGACAGTAATTTATTAGAGGATAAACAGGAGTAGAGGTATGCTTGGAAATGCAGAGCCACTCAGTAACAATCCCTCAGAAACAGAATATTAGAGAGGGATGAAAGGGCAGTAATGGGTAGGATACTTCCTCCAGGAAAAAAAAATGGGGTGGAGGAAAGCATAGAATTGTGTCAATTTGTAAATCTGAAAAAAGAAAGCATTGTTCCTATCTTGAAGATCGAGGCATTATTTACTCTTGTCAGTTATATTTCCACGTTCACCTTCTGGGCTTTTGGCTGTCTACATCAGAAATTCAATCCAACTATTATTTGCAAGTACCTCACTTGACTGAGATAAGATTCAGACAGTAAGTTCAGTGACATCCTGGAGTTCTCACCTTGTACAGTGAGTGTGTGTGTGAGGGGAAAATACCAGCGTGGATACAAAAAGGGTAGTGATAAACTATGAAAAATACTGGGCTGAAACCCAGGAGTTCTGGGTTGTCTCCTGGTTCTGTCAGGCTTTCTTCATACAACCTTTACTGAATTCCAAGCTGTTAGTAAAGGCAAAAAACAATCCACTCTCTTGAAATTTAAGAATCACAGTTTTATCTTTGCATCTCAAATTGGTTTCAGCTGATTGAAAAAGGAAACAACTCCTCTGCTCATTTTAGAATCTGAGGGAACAATTATGTCCCCCCTATTTATCTATGAGCGCTTTAGAATCAACTTATATCACAGGCACTGATGTAGGGTTCTCTATTCCTGGTTTCTTTGAATAATAGCTTGATTCTAGCTCATTCAAGAAAGAATCTAATATTATTTTCCTCTTCATCCCTTTCCCATTCACAGGCTACTCTAAGGAGTCTCCATTTCATGAAAAAAAAAAAAAAAAGTTTAATACAACTATGCAGATCTTAGCAGAGATGCAAAACACAAACATCTTTGAAAGCACTACATAAACACATCATCAGTTATGACTGATTTACCAACATCCATCAAGACCAGCAGTACTTACATGTCATATTATGAAGCATTACATTGTTAGAATTGGACTAAAAGCATTTTCATTTTGCTTTTACTCCTTTTGCCTTAAAGTTTTTATGTGAGAGAAATATGTATGCCAACACCAAATGAGATTTCTAGAACTATTTTTTGGAAATAACCTCAAATAGATAATTGTTATTTAACATAACTTTACCTTCAAGAGTCCTCTGTGAAAAAAGGTTAAGCCTTTATAAAGCATAGCTATAGGCTGATTTTTGTTCAGTTCCAGCGAGTGCTGAAAATCTTCGTGGGCTGTTGCATAATCCTGTGATAAAGCAGATTTTAGATGACAGAAGAAACACTATACAAATAAAGAGTAATATATATTTGTATTTTCATAAAGTTAAACTACAGAATTTTCTTTGATATATGAAGTTACCCTCAGGGCCAAACAGCAATGATTGTAAACAGCCACTCAGAGTATCGACAAATAAGGAATGAATAATGCACTTTCAACTTTTTCAGTGAGTGCTGTAATAAAACAAAGTAAATGGAAAAAAAGACTAGACACAGAGACAGATCAGAGCAAAGTGAGCTGTCAGCTACTAGAATTCAGACAATCTTTAATGTAAAATGAGTAACTTATCTTCAAAGTGTAAGAAAATCAACATAAACTGATTACATAACAAAACAGGGTATTAGGTTTTTTTTAAGCATATATAGTAGTTACTGTGGCGGCCATAACTTTTCCTTTTTAGACTAGTATTTAATAATACTCCTTAAATGCAATTGGAGATTATAAATCAAATTCTTTATCCATATCCTATTCCTCAAACACACACAATAATTGGAGACAAGCACGCAAGGTAAACCATGTAGTTGCCCTCTGCTTCTCTGCATTAAATAGAAATGCAGATGAAATCCTTGAATAATATCTTTGAACTGCTGGAAAGTAAAATACGTTAAAAACAAGGCTTCCCCCTCTCTGCTTAAATAGTAAAGATGGTATTGAACAAAAGTAGCAATTGGTATAAAAAACGCACAAGAAAATGCCAAACAAAAACCCAGCAACACCCACACAACCAGAACCAAACAGAACCACCCAAATCCACTAACCTCAGATATGAAGTACAGGGTGCCTCTATGCCTGTAAAGCCGTGCCGATGGCTGTAGCTGAATAGCTTTGGTGAGGTCAGATAATGCTTCACTGATTCGTCCTAGAGGGGACAGTATCTAAGAGACCCAACGAAAACATCAGTTTAGGGCATGCAGGCTGAACGGATTAGTTTTAGAAATATGAGAACTATTCTTTTTCATGTTCAGCTGTAACAGAATATATTTTTTAGAACAGGCCAGAAAATTCTCCTTTTTCTAAGCTCTTATGAAATAGAAAATCTGAAAGCATCTTTCCCTTGAAATACCAGTGTACCTTCAACCATCATCATTTTTAGGAACTTAATATTTTGAACAGAAACAAGACAACCAAAGCAAAATACTGTATTTCAAAGTAATTCCAACGTACTCAACAGAAAATGTAATTAAAACCTTCTCAAACATTTTCAGTTTAGGCAAAGTATTCCCCCCAAACAAAATTTGCCCATTTCCCAATTATATGAATGCCTTTCTTATTTTTAGATCAAGATTACTAAAAAAAACATATTTATAAATATTTTATATTTTATAAATAATTGTACACTTAAACATAATATATGCTATACTATTGTCTATAGTAATTCCATTCCATGTATGTTTAATTTTAAAAGTAAACATTCCAGAAATTACATGGAAAATTATACTTGAAAACACTGTGCAATTGCAACAACTTCCAACTATCTGAAAAGACAGAAAAAAATACTCACTTCTGCTCGTTGTTCAAATACTTCAGGATGATCTGGTTCTAGACTAATTACCCTACTGAGCTCAAAAAGAGCAAGTTCAGCATTTTTCACATCCTGAAAAGGAGAGAAATAAGCAAGGTAAACAACTGTGCGTACTTACAGTAATACATTCTGAGCGATGAAGAACAATTCATTTGGCTAAGACTCTGAAAGTGCATTGATTTACATTAAATGTCCTTCACACCTTCGCTAACAAGATTAAGATGCGGCATGCTACAAATAGCTGAAAAACACTTATTTGTTATAAGAAAATGAACTCTGCTTGTAAACATCAATTTTGTGTTGCAGCTCTAATAACATATTCTTGGCAGCAAAGCTGGCTCAAGCTCGCACATGAACTCCAACACACATGCACGCACGCACACACCAGTGCTATCATCAATACCATTTATAACCCGATCTGAGGAGTTCTGGCAATCAGTTGATGGCGTCAGTGTCTTGTCTAAGTTTTTAGATTTTCCTCAATAAGCTGTAGGATGGGAGCACATACTTCATCTACAAAAAAATGGCTACATAGCAAGCTGCTATATAACCAGTTTTAACATGCTAAACACCATCTTAGTGTCTCAAAAGAGTTGTTGACAGAAACCTCATTTTATGAAGCGAAACTGTAGTAACATCTAACAAAACACAGAAAAAAAATCAGGCTGGTGTTAAAAACATGCAAATACGAGGGACTTTAACCTCCTGTCAGCACCACTAAAGAATTAAAGATCCTGCACAAGAGAAATTTTCTAGAAGTTATTCAACTCTTCCCTCTAGAATACTGAGAGACCACTCAATCATGAGTTAACAGGCTACATAAACTCCATCTATTTTAAAACTTACTTTTGCTCAGGAAAATTTTGAGCAGTCAGCTCTAAGTAATATAACTTGAAATGTATTAATTTGTTCAATAAGATTTGAAGAACCATGTCTATCAAGAAGCAATATAAAGCCTACTGGACTGCAAGAGCTGACAATTTTCCATGCTGAAATAAAAGACTTTTTCATTTCCAAAAACAGACCAGATACAAAAATAAACTCTGTGGGGCTTCAGAAACCTGCCTTTTAGAAGACACTGCTCATTATCTTATCTGATAACTCTTACAAGTAACTGTAGATCCCAGCTCTGAGCATTACTATTTACCACTCACAACTGTTCCTATATTCTCCTTTGACATCTTTGCTTCATGTTGCTTTACTTTCACAGTCCCACAAAGAACATACCCATGGGCTGAGTAGCATGGTCCACTAGATCACTAGGTTACAGAGCACCTACCAAGGGAAGGACATGGGACACTTCTGCATCGCCTACAGCAGGAGAGCACGAGTTTACAACTTGGTAGGTACATACCAATCAATCTAAGCTCCTCCTGTAAAAGGCCTTCTTATAGGTTAGTTTCAAATAATTCAGTCACCTATAACTTTAAATAATCATCTACTTACATGGAGTCCTTTTTTTCCGTATGCTATCCCTCGTCCATAGATTGCACTAACCAGCTCCGGTTCTTCCTGTTAGATTAAAAACAAATGTAGTAATCGCTTAAAAAATAAGCATCTTTCTTCAATAAATGTTTAATTCTTGTTGCTATCAACTAGCAAGCAATGAACAACCACAGCTGCCAGGCAAAGATATCACATGGATTGTATTACACCCTATACTTTCATATGGTCACAACCTTCCAGTTTAATATACTGGAATTAGTGGGCAGGATTTGTCTGGAAAAAGAGCTAAACATCTCCAACAAATCTGATGGGAGAGAAGAGACTTCATATGAGAAATGCTACCCACAGCATTTTTAACACTATTTTATAGCAAAAGCACTCAACAGTGAGATACAGAAAAGTTTCATGTATATTTTTTATTCCTTTCTTCTGGTTGTATTTATGATTTTTATAACACAAGAAGGAAGGAGTTTAGACTCTGAGAGGTTCTATGAGTTAAACAACATCTTGTGCAATAAAATGTAATCCGGCCATGGCTTCCCACCTAAATATGAAGAACTACAACTGCAGAGCTGGTTTTCTTGGCACAACTAGGCCTAGGCAGTTAGGGGTTCCCTGAAATCCAGTCAGGAATTGCCAATTTAAATACCTGCAACCAGGTACGTAGCCGTGCTCATTTACCTGGGACAACTGCCAGGAAACAAATTACTGCATTGACTAAACAACAGATAAGTGGTGTAACCAATGCTGACAGTTTGCCAGACTTCAACTGATCCCAACTGTACACGTGCCAATGTCAAGTTCAGGTAACTTCCCTACTTTTAATATAATGACTAAGCATGAATGTTTTGTTCTGTTAAATGTTCCAATAATCATTTTAATAAGTGTATTTAAAATTGTCTTATGGAAGACAGAGTGAATGATCTTAATGACTCTACGTTCTTTGAGGCATCTAATCATGATATCATGATTTCAGCTGAAGTGTGTGCATTACAAATCTGCTCTATTACACACACACTTTTCACAGTAACTTTCTACAGTTGATATATCTCGCTTATCTTCACTTTCTATTTTACCTTCTTACTGAAGAGAAGGCAGGAAGAGCTTTATAACTTAATTTTTAGAAGCAGGATTTTTCATTAGAAAAGTTAAATCATTCCTTACATTAGAAGCATACCAATGACAGATCTCTAAATAACTGGAAAAAGTTCTGATTCGTAGCTTGTCTGTCCTCTGATAAGTTCCCTATAATAATTTTGTTATTATTTTTAATAAAAACTATTATTTATAATAGTTTTGTTATTATACTTTCACTCAAAGTATGAGCCATATGCTACCTGAGTCAAAACATGCATGATACTTGCAGTACTACTTTACCACTTCCATTTGTGCAGTACAACCAGTTTAGAAAGAAAGAAGGCACATACTTCTCATAGTCACAGGTTCTTGGCCATATAAACACAGTATTTTGATATCAGCTTTAGGTATTGTGTTTTTTTTGTTTATTTGTTGGTTTTGTTGTTGTTGTGTTTGTTTGTTTTTGTTGTTGTTGTTTCAAAAGTGGTTTACCCAGGTTCATAGAAGATTCTGAATTCTTTACCTTGATCAGAAACAAATATCCTGAAGTATTAGCTAAGTTTTACTTACAAACTCATCACGTTTACCACTGAAGAAGGATAAATCCATCATACAAAAGTATTATCACTAAGAATGCAAGGTGGAACTTGACACTAGCAGCAAGCGATCTTGCTCTGTTTTCTCCTGATGTTACTAGGAGCATCCTAACTGCAGCCCGTCTCCTCCCATACACAGCACAATTAAATGATCTCAGTCTACACACTAAGACAGGAATTGAAGGAACTTCAATCTTGCACAAATCGGTTTCTGAAGATGCTTTTTTAAATCGAAACATCATAAAAAAAATTATTCGTACAGATGAGAAAAATACTCACCAACTAACCAAGATGTGAATCACCTGACTTTAAGAGCACGCTTATGCTTGGACAAAAAATAAATATCAGAGCTGTTATTCTCATTTTTAAACCCTTAATTCAATATGGTTTAGTAAAAGCCATAGGTTAGATCAGATAATTTCATAAAGTGACATGTTTGGTTTTTGTTGTGTTTTTTTTCCCTTAAATACTACATTTAGTTTGAGGAGTCCAAAAAGAAAGCTTACCTGAAGCATTGTTGAAAATTGTCGTATGGCTTCATCATACAGGCCGTTGCCAATCAACACGTAAGCAATTGCTAATGAGAAATTACAAGCGTAAGTAAAACATCAAAAAACAGCTGGCTTCCTTCACACATACATTTTACAATTTGGTTGCATTTACAGGAATATACATAATGTACATACTAGGAACTTATATTAGTTGGTCAATTGTTTTCTAAACTGCCACTGAAATTGCCTTCTTCAACCATTACCAACCCTTTGTTAATTATTTCAGTTTGGATTATGCTCACCCGAATTTGGGTTTTGTCCCTCGCCCCTCTCTTTTTTTGCAAGCAGTGTAAGAAAGAGTTCATGTTAGCTTCTAAAGTACTGAGGACCCGGAAAGGTACCACGACCCTATTTGGTAGCCCTATGTGAACTCTCAACTGTACGTGAGCTTGGCTAACACTGATAGTTTTTTGACACTCCTATTAGAAAGCATCTGATTTTATTTCTTTGCATACATTTTGCTAAACTTTAATAGCTCACATTTTTTTCATTCACTTGAAGTACCTAGAAAAACAAAAGTGACTCTGTTGTTTATAAAACTGAGATTGAAAAACACAGAATCCTTACCCATTTTAAAACATAAAAAGTTGTAAAGTTCTTGTACCCTGCCTTTGGAGCAGAAGCTAAGTATTTGAAAAAGAAACAGACCACTGTTTTTAGTAACATGTTCCTGTAATCTTCACAGGATACAAAAATAGTCAAGTCACAAGACTGAAAAGCTGTGGTTGTGCTTATGTGACTGAAGTTCAGTTTTGACAGCTGAATACCTACAACACGCTTAATGAAACAATCTTTCACTGGTCTTAGCTCTGGACTAAGATCTGCCCACGCTGCCCACAAAAAGCAAGCATCTTGAAAACTAGAGCTATGAAAGGTAAAGAAAAACATTTCCCCCAGCAGTTCACATGAACAGCTGAGAGCAGAACTGGGCACTGGAATTTTACTTTTCCTCACTCTTATACTGAGTTTTAGCAGTCATCCAAGCAGAATGGATGAGGTCTATCAGCTTAATTATTTACTCAAACATAAACAGACAAATAAAGCCAATTAGAACAGAAATATTTTTATAAGACACAGAGATTTTTCAGGCAGGCCACAATCTTTAGGCAACGTCACTAAACTCTGTTCATTAAAGGAAGAAAAAAGATAAGTGAAAGAAGTGAGAAATGTGTTTAACCCAGAGACTCCTAAATTCTTGGAGCATTTATTTTACACAGAAGGAAGTGCATGTGCAATATAAACTTTTTCCTCAATACATAAAAAGCTTCACTCTGTGCAGACACATAGCATAGCCACCAACTGAAAGAAAACAGGAAGAATCAAGGACAGTTTGAAGAGCTGTTGAGTTTTTGTCATTTCACTATCCTCCAAGCCTACAGGTTTCTTGGTATCATCTTTATGGTTCCAATCCCCGCACACAGAACAACCAGCAAATAAAAAAAAGATGAATTCAAGCATGCTATCATTAAACAAAAAAGCTGAGGAAGCAAGAAAATGGAAACTACTTGTCTTGCTGATAATGAATTTCAGTTTTATCTTTACTCAAGACTCTTGGCAAACACACGAGGTTGTACACTATGTCTGTAAAGCTATGGCAACTGATTGACAGTAGCTGACAGAATATCAGCTTTTTAAATTCCAGCTTTTCAACTAATCTTCAAGTACTAGAAACATTACAAGTAGATTTTTCATAATGACATACAAGGGTTAACAATGATCCATTTGTCCAAGTATCTGCATACTAAGTTTCTTCAAAATGCAAGATACATTCCATGCTACTTTTCCTCAGAACAGTTACAAGCAGTAGCACAGAAACAAGAGGGACCCAGGCTCCTCACAGCAGGACATACTTGAAACAAAGTGGGAAGCTAGATGTCAGCCTACAGGCAAAACATGATAATAGGGACCCTCTGGCATACTCTTCAGAGTCTACAGTGCAGATATTAAAGCATCAAATATCTTCTGCTGGTTGGAAGTTCAGCATTCCCTAAAAGATTCTGGAAACCTAGTTAGGTATGCTAGCAATATGAAAGATTAAATCCATAACTTTTGCTGGATAAATCCTTGAAGGCAGAAGTTACATCAACAAATAACTACCCAATTGTTTTTACTTTGTTACACAAATTATGAGGAAAGACTCCCTTTGCTCTTATATAAAAGACCCTTTGCTGTCTTCCTTGAAACACATTCTCACCAATCTCTTTGCTGCCTCGTAGTGCCCACTGCTTCCTTCACAGGATACCATTTTGGAGAAGCAGTGCAAGTAACTTCTTCCTCAAAGCTTTTGAGAAAAGGATTTCTTGTTGCTTTATTTGAAATGCCTCCATCTTCTGCCCCAAGAGTGCTTTGAAAAAACATCAACAAGTAGTGGACTGCAGGACAGAAATTCAGAAAGCCTTCTTGCTGCCTGTAAGCACTGATGAAAAGAGTGTGTGGAGAGCACAAAACAGGTCCAAGACCTATGCTTTTCAGAAAGCACATCCCACTGAGATTTTTCTGGATGCCTGAATAGTTTTAGCCATCAATAGTGACAGAAAAGGGAAGCAGAAAGTAGTTGAGACTGTTTAACAGGATTTAATCAGAATGATTTCTGAACACCTGCTTAAGCAGACTCAGGGAAGAACTCCAGTGAGCATAGCAGAGAGGATTTTTAGGAAAACATATCTGTTTTCTCTTTGTGTAACCAGAGAAAATGCACTGGGCTTTTTAGGATAGTTTTAAAATTAATGTATCACATAGGAATCAATAGTTTAGTTTCAAAGCATTCAGTACTATTACTCAGCATGTACTTCAACTGCACAAACAAACCTCATATAAGACACCTTACCCAGTTCTTCATTTGTGCTGTCATTATCAGTAGCAAATGGAAATCTTTTTTGCTCTGCAAGTGACTTCGCTTGACTCTGTAAAACATCATGGTTTGTAGTGTTTAGCAAACAACGACAAAGAATTTAACAGAACTTTAACAGAGAATGCGTTAAATCAAAGTGTTAAGACTACTGTGATTGATCTAATTGAAAAGAAATTCAATCCTAGTCTTCCACAGGGAGAAGAAATTGTTTTTCAGTCAGACACTGACGCTATCCTCTCTAACAAAAGGCTAACTAAAGGTTTCAAATGAAAGAACATTGACAGTATTCCAGGAGTGGTTGCTGTTTATACATTACACCTGTCTAACGTGAAGTTTTAGAAGTTTAACACATGTGTTACTTCACAGGAAAGTTTCAGTTTTTACCCCATCAACTATTTCTTTGTCTCCTACAAAGGGAAGAGTACTACAGAAGAGTAAAACACAAAATGAAATACCAAAAAAGCATAGCTCCAGCAATAAAGACAAGTTTAACTTAGCAGTGCCATGCTAAAGAAAAAAAGGCTGTCCTAAGAACTTTCAATTGGTTACAGCTGAGACTACAACAGCCTTAGCAAAGCCTAAACTATTTTGGGAACACAAATCTTATCTGCACAAACTGATTTTGCCTGAGACAGCCCCCCATTTACTGACATACTCTACCCTATTCGTTTTCATAACTTTTTTCCAAAGATAGCTGTAAGCCTAGCAGAGCAACACACGTTAGAAAAATGCAAAACTCTCATTCAGTAAACCTTTCAAACTGGAAGTAAGAATGGGAAAACTAACTTCTCTCACTGCTCCGTTCTCTTCTTTTGAACTGCACATCTGTACATCTTTAACTTTGCAGAAAACAGCTTAACACGTTAAGCTTCAGATGACATTTTTAACTTCATTTCCTCTACTGAGAGGACTGTGCTTTGTCTTCCTGCCTTCTGGTTTTGGTTTTTATTTTTGTCTTGTTCAGTCAAAAGAAGTCCCATCACTTGCACCCATGACAAAGATATTTCAACCACCTACGAGTGTAACAATAACCTTCCCAAACCCATTATACACTTTTTGCTCTGTTCCTATAATGAAAAGAAAGCTTCAATGGTTTATACTGCTGACAGCCCTAAAAACTCATGCTGGAGTACTACAAAGCCATTCCTTCATGAGCAACTTTAGCTCATTTGTACTTAAGCCCTTTGGGGACCTGTGCCTGCTAATTAATAGATTCTATTTATAGTTATTTGCTGAAAATTAACTGCATAACCGGTTGGAATTAACACGGTGTCACTTCAATCTACTAAAAACTTTTGTACATTATATTCTTAACAGCTTACCAGAATTTTTTCTGTGTTGAGAGAAAGCACAGACTCGCAAGATGAAGTCCCTCTTATGTCACAATCTGATTCACGGAAGTGCAAAAATGATGAGTCTAGGGGAAAAAAAAGAGAAAATTAATACCTTTAGGAATTCAAGAAGTCACACACATGTTCTGCCAACACATCCCACACTTCCTCATGTTTATCTTAGCTTTCCCCCAAAAATAGAGCAGGGGAGTAATAAAACGGGGAGGGAAACTGGAATCAAGAAAGGGAAAAAAATGGGGTAGGTCTGTCCCCAGCTAGCACTGTGATCCTGTTTTCTTGCCCAACAAATTGAAGACCAAATCATCATTCCAAACCTGTGGAAGAAAATTAATGGAAGGGATCACATGGAGGTGGGCAAAGAGTTGCTGCTGGAAGTCCAGGACACAGAGCTAACAAAGACTGCAGAAAGTAGAGAGAACATGGCAAACCATAACTGACTAAACATATGCAGGACCGTCACAGGTATATTAGTAAGGATAATATTACACTGAAATCTAGGAATGATACACAGCTTGTTGGGACAGCAAAGATTAACAAAGTAAATAAACACCACAAACAAACAAACAAAAAGCCCCTAGACTGATGCTAAATTTGAAAGGGGGAAAGAGGGTGTATGTGCATTCTCATTAAGTTTGGCAGGCAGTGCTATTCTTGTAGTTTGATGACATAAGGCCTGCAGTTAGCTAACTCCCCATTTCTCTCAAGTGCAGGGGAAAAACAAAATGAAACAGCCTTCTTATAAGGAAGTCAAAGAGTATCTAAAACCGTTTGCTGTAAGCAGAAACTTGGAACTAAGCTGAGCCATAAACGATAACTGGGTGGGAGAAGTTTTACAACAGAAGCAGGGCTAGTGAAAAGCAGAAGGTGAAAGTCTGAAGTCACAAAGTCCTGTAAGAACAGTGGCTCACCACCCACAGCTCCCAGAAAAATCACTGCTGGGGAGAGGTTTCAGCACCGCCCTGTTCTCTATGCTGGCCAAAATGTTTCTCTCCTGTGCCATGGGCAGCATCATCAATAGGTTATTTGTTCTGTGCTGGTGCTCTTAAGTCAGTGATGGGGAATTCAGCGTAGGCTCACTGAGCACATCTGGCTTCACGTGTCAAAATAAGGAGATGCTGGCACGACCTGCTAACTCCAGAATCCTTTTCTGTGTAGCAGTGAAAATTTAATGAACAAGTTTTTGAACGAGGTGGCAGGGCATGGTAACAGCCTACCTGGTGCAAGGCAAAGGGGGCAAAGCATCCTTTCACCTTTGCAATTCTCAGGGCAATGAAGATGCCACAAATACAGGAGGAGCGGAGCTGTCTTTGCCTACAGGTTAGATACAGTCAGGCTTGTATCGCCCTGCTTTGTTAGCAGCTTTCCGTGGGATCAGCAGAGACACTCCTGGACCTCGTGGCAAGAGGAACGCCTCGGGACAGCGAGAGCCACGGCTCCTGGGAGAGCTGCCCAAGGAGCTGGGAGCTTCAGGGACGCTTCCAGCGGGCGATTCACTTGGCCACAAGATTTAAATAGCAAGGAGCGGAGTGCTGTGCTGCTGTTTTAGGGCAAGCAGGGTAAGCGTGTGTATATATATATTAAATTAAAGGCTGCCTTACAGCACCCCGTACCCCCCCCAGCCACAGGGCTGGCTCCCAGCCCTCCCCACCACATTGCGCAGCTTTTATTGATCTCGGCGCCGGGTGAAAGTCTGCCCGGCCCTCGCAGCCAGCCGCGGCTCACGGCTTTGTGAACCCCCCGACCCCCCCCGGCCCTGAGGGACCCCGACACCCCCGGGGCTCCCCCTCCCCGCCCCGCTGCCGGTCCCAGCCCCATCCCCGTGCCCACCCCCACCCCGTCTCACCGCACTCGGCCGCGTACTGCTCTGCCCACTCTGCCGCCGGGCCCTGGCGCTGCCGGTGCAGCTCCTGCTTGAGCAGGGACACGGCCGGGTAGCGCTCGCTCAGCGACAGCGCGGCCCGCACCAGCGCCGCCGCCACCGCCAGCGCCGCCCGCAGCCCCCGGGCGGCCCCGCGGCCGCCGCCGCCGGCAGGTGCCATGTTCGCAGGGGGGAACGCCGAGGGACGGGCAGGGAGGAGGGCGCCGCCGCGGCGCCTCCTGGGATACGGAGTCCGGCCCCCACGCTGGTCTCCCCGGAGGGAGGAGCGGAGAACTACAACTCCCGGCGTGCCCCGCGAGGCGGGCCGGGCCCCGCGCCGCCTCCGAAGGCGGAAGGGAAGGTGCGGGCGCCATGGCGGAGCCGGGCGCGTACCGCTGCGTGGAGTGCAGCGGCGGCGCGGAGGAGCTGTACCGGGACTACCAGCGCGGGGTGCTCCGCATCGCCCTCTGCGTGAGTAACGGCCGGGGGGGGGCTCAGCCGCCTCGTCCCGGCTTTGTCGCCTTATCTTCCCGTGGAGACTGCGCGGGGAAGTCATAAACAAGCTCCTGGTGTTTTAACCGGGGCTTTCGGAGCTTTCTGAGTTACTCCTGCCAAGGTTTGGTGCCGTTTGGGTAGGTTCTCCTCCAGGGGTTACTTCTCAGGTGGGTTGGGTTTTGGGGTGTTTTTTTTTTTTTTTTTCCTTTTTTTTTCTTTTCCATTTTTTTCCTTTTTTCTTTTCCTTTTTTTTTTTTTTTAATTTTTTTCCCCTTTTTCTTTCCTTTTTTTTTTTTTTCCTTTTTTTCCCTTTTTTTCTTTTTTTTTCTTTTTCTTTTTTCCTTTTTTTTCCCTTTTTTTATATTCTTTATTTTTTTTTCTTTTTTGGTAACGTGTGGAAAAACTGAGCGACCTAGCACCCTATATTTTAACATGGCGAAGAAGATCTGTCACGGAGGGATTTATCAATACACATCTTCACTAAGCCAATTATCCGCACTTTTCACAATATGCTATACTTCTCCTTATAAACTCTGGGAACCTTGCACGTTTACACATCACATAATACCCTCTAGTAAAGCTTAAATTAGTTGTGTGCTGTTCAGGCCTCGTTTGTGTTCGTCTCACCTGCTTACGCTGCCCTTGGCACTCAGAGAACGCTGCAAGAAGTTGGGTGAGTTGGCTGACTGCCAGGCTGTGGCCAGGTTTGTGCTGAAATTCCTGTACGCCTGTAAAATCTGGGGTCATTCAAGCGTTTCTTGAATCAGAAATAGAGAGTTCAGCAGTCAGTTCATAGAGATCTGTGGCTGGTTTGTATCTGGATAGATAGTAAAAGATCAAAATGTTAAAATGGGTTGTTACTATAGAACATAAAATAGCTAAAAACTTACACAAAAATCTCTACGGATTTCTCAAAAACTGGAGAGAGCAACAGTTTTTCTCAGGTGGAAGACAAATTAGGTAATAGAAATTGGCTTCTGCTGGCTGTAGGCTTGTACACTGCAGGGAAAGACAGATTTTTAGTTACTTCTTAGCATTAATATTATATATCAATCGTTAGTTTACTGTGGAGCTTCAAACTCGTCTTTGAAATCAAGGACAAGTTGGATGCGAAGGGACAAGTGTAATGTTTATGCCTGCAGCCATATCCCATGAGACTTAGTACGTCTTGTGAACCCGTGTTATCAATTACAGTTTTTATTTGGCTGTGATAATCTCTAAGGGAAACCGGGATCCAGTAGATGGCACTCGCTCCTCTTAGCATTTAACCATTTGATGACAGAGAACCCTGTTCTCCTGGAGCTCTGACATCCCATTAAGCTCAGAGTCAAAAGTCGCCGTTGCCGTGTTCATCACAAATGCAGAACTGTTTGAAAGAACAAGGAACAGTGTAAAAGAAAGAATAAATGAACCACACTGTCCTAATGAATTGGAATTGAGTCTGCCTTTCTCCATACAGGTCCAGATGTGTAGCATTCTTCTCTTATTCCTGTCAGTCATTTTCCTGCAGCTATGTTGTGGGTTGTCATGGTTTGATTTGTCTTAGTCCTAGTGGCCCTTACTTGGTGTTATCACATAATCTCTAATCCTTTCTCTCCATTTCTGGCCCCCCACGATGGGCTGAGAGGAGGAGCAGGCCATGTGAGGACCAGGCGGTAAGAAGCACGTCACCTCACAGTTTATCAAGTGGAGATCAGAATGTTAGAAAATTGTTAAGATCAAAAGGCTCCTTGAAGTGAGCTGATCTAAATTCAGCTTTATGTACGTATTGCAGGAAAGCACTGTTGTCATCTTCAGCTATCAAGAACTCATGGCAATTATAAAAATAACAGGGCAATTCTTGTTTTCATTTCTGCCCTTTAATCTGGAAGAATGTTCTTGTCACCGCAGTAACATTCAGCATCGTGCTGTTGACAAGAACTATCCAAGCATGGAATGTCACTTGATACCCTTCATGAAATTCAAGAGCAGTGTTAGAGTGAGTTTGTCATTAACCTGAAAATTGTAGTCAGTAGAATTTTCTGCACTTCAAAAAATGCAAAGATCCTGCTTACCAAAATGAAATATCATTTAGATCAGACATTTATATAGCTTGGAATGTAGACCCTAAATTACAGTGGGAACTGTCATGAAAATCTGAATGTATTTCAGAAAATTTGGAGGACTAAGGTGAGACCAGAAGGCGTATTCACTTGACCTGAGAACATCCTTTGTGAAATCAGAGCATGGAGTTAGACTGCTAGTCCTTTATGGCATAAAGAAATAAAAAATGAAGAATACCTACCTGGAAAAGACTGTATAATCATACTCAAAGTGAAAACAATGGACGTTATCCAAATATTTTTTTTGTTAAACAGCAGTGGGATACTTGTATCTCATTCCCATTTTCAAGTAGTCCTTGAAATAGTGATACGTAAAGGAAAATACAAACTATTTGTTTCATATTAAAATAATATGAAGTGTAATAGGCTCATCTACTTAGTTTTTATCTCCAGAAAATTAGGAGCATGTAGAACATTGTCACAGCTATCACTATTCTGTATCGACCCTACGAACTTGCTCCAATACTATTTTAAAGTGCTTCTTGATGAGCTAATAAATCAGCACCTAGAAGGTCTTTGCCATGGTCAGAATGGTCCTGTCATGCAGCACTATTTGGAACATCATCTTGAGGTTGAAGAAGTTGAGTTCTCCAAACAGGATCTTCCATGTAGCCCTACATTTATTTTTAGGATGTGTTTAACATGATCTGGGACTAATATTCAGGTAGAAGACTTGAATTTGTATGTGCACACAAAATACCACGATTCTGTATTCCATAGTTTAATGCTCGAGAGAAGAATGGATTTTTTTTTTCCAGAGGCAAATACTAAAAGCTTCCACTAGGGCTCATCTGTTTCCAGCCCACAATATTAGAGTGCAGTTTAGGAAATTTGATCTAATACGGCACTGCTTCAGCTTAGTTCCAGTAATCGTTTCTATTGCTCTTACAAAAAATAAGTTTCTTAGAGTTCCGTGGTGTAATTCTGATGCAGACAAGCAGACCTCACAGGTGTTAATATGTACTCTGGAAATAATTTTGCAAAGGCTACTGAAAAACTTAAGGAAATGTTCTTCCTTTATCAAACATAAAATTCCACTTAGTGCCATGAAATTTGGGATGGAGGAGTCATGTCTTTTGTTAAATGTCCTGTGGGGTGGCCAACTGCTACAAATTTTTCAAATTCTAACTTTTTTTTTTCTTAAATCTGTTTAATTGGTATTAGTTTCAGCAGAAGCCAACCCCAGACCTCTGAGACGGTGCATTCATTCTTGAGATTTGTATTTAGTGAATGAACCTTTTTCTCATCGTGCACGGATTTTGCTGTGGAAATGTCATTACAAAGAATAGGTGGGCTGTTGCTCCTTAAAAAGGACTTGCAGGTATTTATAAGTGGATAGTAATTTTTTGAGGAAATTCACCTCCTCAGCAAGAACCTGTTCAGTGTGGTTTTTTGATTCAGTGTGATAATTAGGGGGGCAGACGGGGTGGATGTGTGAGAATTGCCTCCAGTGAAGGTAAGGTTTGGTGGCTGCTGTGTCTCTCACTCATCAGTCCGGTGTGAGTCCTGCACTGTAAGCATGCTGACATTTTCCCTATTTTTACCCAGAAGTGATGGTCAAAGTAAGTGTAGGTGTTTCGTTATAGAAATGATTTTTAACACTCAAATCCTTAACACTGAAATGATGTGTAAGTAACATAGCAAAATATTCAGTTCATATATTCTGAACCAGCTGTTAACAGCAGTAACAAAAGTACTGTTCTGATAACGTAGCCATTATAGTATTAATGCTATAGGACAAAAAAAAAATACAATTGGGCTAACCTCAGATAAATTCTGCAGTTGAAGTGGAAAGAATATAAAAGGGAATTAGTGAACTTGATTGATTCAAAAGCAGAAGGAAAAGCTCTTTTTTTTTTTGTATTTGATTTTAAATCACTTTTTTGTTTAAAAAGAGTTTCAAAATTGTTAATAGCTTCAGACCCTAACAAAGGAAAATAAATTATCCATTGCAATGCATAGCTTTCAGCCAGGATCCCCCTTGTGTTTTGTAATAAGAAAGCCAAATTGCCTGAGCAGGGCACACTTCATTTAGCTTTTCTGCAATTAAAAAATAATTGAAAAGCTCTTTTATTGCAGCAAGGCAGAGAGACTATAAATGCTCTGAATGCAAAGCATTTGTGTGGTAAGGTGAAGAATCTCCCAAGAGTAAAAACATCATCCTGGAAAATAAAGTACTGCATTTACATAACTCAATCTGCAGAGCAACTCACTGCTGCAATGTGTTTCATTTAGGAAAAATATTATAAAAATATTTTTAATTTTAATTTTGTGAAATGGAGATCATTTCAAACTGAACTGTTTTATTTTTTGGCATATTAATATAGCTGCATCCCTCATAAAGAACCCATTCCTGAAAGCAGCACGGCTGATTACGTTTTATTGTTTAAGGGTGCTGCTGGGGTTAAAGGTAATCTCTCAAAATAATGGCTGCATGTTATTTTGCCCTCTGAACCTATGTAACTGAACCTGTGTTCATGATGAACCCATGGAAATGGTAAGATTTGCTCTACGGGTAGACCAGCAAAAAATTGTAGCTTCATTTTGCCAAACTCTAAACACTAGAAAAAGCAATACTAAAATGAAACTGTTGCACTGGTATTCCTATTATCCACAGATTTGCAAATATATTCCTGCTGTGGTGTAGTATTCATGTTGTTTTTAATTTAGGATGGAGCCTGGTTATTCAATACATTTATTTATTTTCTGTAGTACACTCTAGACTTCTCTTCAAGAAGAATGCTTTTCCCTTCTCCCAGCCCCATTCTCAAGTGCTTTTACTTAAAAATCCAGTATATTTTAATGTTGGAGAGAGCACTCTAAAAATGTATGTTCATATACTTTAGGAACTTAGCCCTTCGGTGACAGTAGGTACTTCCCCAAATATTTATACGCCATCGTTTATTTTGCATAAATCTGTGGACTGTGTTCACAGCTGAGTATCTCTGATGAATAAAGAATAGGTACACCTTTCGAACAGAATTTTATAAAAGGCTGGTAAAAATGCAGTAATAATTAGCATTTTAGTACTTTATTCTTATTTAATAAAACTTGCTGTTAAAATATATATTGCTTTTCTGATCTTTTCTCTGATTGTTTTGATCAGAAAGCATCTTGTAAGCTTAACTGTGAAGAACGTGGTTGTACTGGTGTTTGAAGAGGCTTGCATCTTAAAGATGTCTTTTTTAAAATAAAATACTTTGATTTAAAAATGTGCCTAGTTATCATAGAGTAGAAATTTGTTTTTTGAAGTAACAGACAAACATACTCAAATACTGTCAATAATTCATAAATTAATATTCATTTTAATTCATTGGAATACTGAAATACATTCAAAATAGCATTTTTTAGAGGATAGAAGTATTTATGGGACTTGAGTGTGTTAGTATCAAGCGTTCCTATAAACTGAAATGTAGCAATTTAGAAGAAAATCTCTAAGTGAAATTAACGGTGGCACATTTGACCTGTCTCTTCTGCAGCATAACCTGAAAATAGCTTGTAATCCAAGTCATCTATTTTTTCAAGAAAATACACCGGTTATGTCCTGTTTATGACGTCAATTGCATGTTTAAGGAAGAAATTAGAAACTGTTTTAAAAACATGCAGAAATCCAGATACTCCTTTCAGTAGGTTTAGATCTGGTTGTAATAAATTATTCGTTTATTTGAGAAAGACAAAAGAAAGCTGAAAAAGCTCGGTTTTGTTAAAGATGTACTTCACCGGTGATGCTGAATGGGCTGTTGTCTATAGCTGTACAGCGGGAATTAGACATGAGCACCAGTATTTTAGCTCACTCTGAGCAGCCTGGCTGAAATCTTAGAAGGAGGCCTGCCACCAGTTCTGCATAGCTGAGCTGCTCCTGCTGATCTGCTGCAGAAGAGCTAGGGATTATCGATGTTCATGAAGTTACATCATTTTACCTAGCTAAAGCTGTCAAGATAAACATACATGCACTTGAACTGCATTAACCTTTGCTTGCATTGATTTTGCTGAAGTCAGGCTCTAGTCACGAGTTTCCTTGCTAGGTGTTTAAGGTTAGTGGTAGATGTTTTAGTATTACAGCGGGAAAAGGGGAAGAAGAAAAAAAAAAAAGCAAAAGCAAAGTCAGGCACAGAGAAAATTTGATTTTGGAGGATTTACTTATTCTTGAATGTCCTCGTTATACAAGAAATGTCTTCATTTTGTCTGGTAAGTCTGTGTCAGCACACATACAAGTGTTCAGTGCAATGCTTCGAAGATCTCACAAGTCCCTGAATCTCCCAAAAACTCACTTTGGTCAATGGCCGGATAAGCAAAAAGGCTTTTCCTTTATATGGTTAATACTCAAATAGAAATTGAGTATATTAAGAATAGGATGCTGGTCTAACTCAAGAAGACAGCCAGACATTAATATATGTTCCTGTCTTTGTGTGAAATGTCCTTGAAAGTGGCTGGGTTTTGTGATATGTCAGATTTTCTTTTTGCCATTAAAATAACACAAGGGAAATAGGATTCTTAAATGTTTGGTGGTGGTATGTTGAAATATTGACTTAAGCATCATCCTTACAGCTGCAGAAGATTTGTTTGGTTGTGGCAGCCAGAAGCTCTGGAGGAGAAGCCCCTCATGCCTAATGCTGCTACTTGTGTATTTGTGGCAGTCTCCCTGTATGCCTGTGGTAGAATTTCTAGATGTTTTGTTTTGCCTGGAGGATTGGTCTGATATATTTTAATTATCTAAAATGCTTCTCAGCCATCAGTTAAAACTTTTCAGTAGCTTTTAGCTGTAGGGGTTTTGATGGGTGTTTGGCCAGGACCCCTTCATTTGCAAAAATGGTTTTATTCCTCCCAGAAAGGTTTTGGGCCCTGGTGTAAAAACGTTCAGTTCTAGGAAGATTGGAGAGCATAATGAATTTGTGGGCATGGAGGATATCCTTCATCCTTAACCTTTACAACACACGCTGTGTTGAAGAAAAATCTTTTGTTTGTGCTTGTCCAGTGCTTGTGTGAATAAACTTACAAAAAAAATGGAGTTTACCTGTGCTACATCAGCCTGGAGATTTGACATAAGTAAATTGCTGCCTAAATGAATGTGTTCATGATTTTCCTGTAGGAGGAAATGAAGCAAGGCATTGCCTTTAATTAAGATTTCTTCTGTGGTAGATTTGTCTCTTTATTAAATGCTGTAACTGTGGTCTTCTGGTAATTACATCCTTTCTTCCATCGCTCTGACTTTAATGTTAGACCCTTCCAACGGTTGGTTAATTAAGTTAATTTTTTAATTAACTTTAATTTTTGAGTTCTGCACTGCTGTTATACATAGTATTTTCTTTTCTGATCTAAATAAGTTTGTTGTTGTTTTTCTTGAGCTGGACCAAGAAGCACTGAGTGGTGGTAGCAGTGTTCCTCGGACAGTCTATTTGATTATGAAACATTTGTTCAGATGCTTTTCTTGATATGGAGATTGGTCTTTTGAGTCAATTTGCTAGTGAATTTTTACCTGATCAAATTCTCCAATAATATCTTTGCCTTTATATTTATCAGAATTAACTTTAGACACAGGGAATACTCTAAAATGGCGGAAACCATTTGCTCTTTGCTGACAGTTTGTCTGTAGGTTCACGTTGTCTAATGATTCTTCTGACTGTGGCAGCATTTCAGAAAGCTGCTGTGCACAGATTTCTGTGCTGGCAGTGCACAGCTGTGCGCTGATTAAAATGGAAATAGGGATCGTTTCTGTGACTTTGGTACTCTGAGCATGGCAGCCGATGTGTAGGCCCAGGGGAGTGGGATTAGCTCAGGAGAGGCTGGAGGACCAGTGGCAGGAGAAGGTCGGCCCACACGTACACAGCCTTCTGCAAGTGCCCTTGTTTGAGCTGAGGTGGTGGCTGTGACTGTAGAATCATTAGGGTTGGAAAATCCCTCCAACATCACCTCTTCCAACCACCCCCCTAACCACCAATGTCACCCACTAAACCATGTCCCCAAGCACCACGTCTAACCTCTCCTTGAACACCCCCAGAGGGTTCGTGACACCACCACTTCCCTGGGCAACCCGTCCCAGTGCCTGACTGCTCTTTCTGAGCAGAAATGTCTCCTCACTTCCAATCTGAACCTCCCCTGGCACAACTTGAGGCCATTCCCTCTAGTCCTGTCACTAGTTATCTGTGAGAAGAGGCCGGTCCCCAGCTCCTCACACCTTCCTTTCAGGCAGTTGCAGAGAGCAATGAGGTCTCCCCTGAGCCTCCTCTTCACACTAAACACCCCCAGCTCTCTCAGCCGCTCCTCACAGGACTTGTGTCCCAGGCCCTTCACCAGCTTCGTAGCCCTTCTCTGGACACGCTCCAGGGCCTCGATGTCCTTCTTGTAGTGAGGGGCCCAAAGCTGAACACAGCACTCATCCACTTGGCCTCTGCCATTGATCCAAACTTACCGGGTCCCTATGCAGAGCCTCCAAATGTAAAGTGTTGTGAAGTGGGAGTGGAGTTAGTATGGAACTAGTCCCCAGGGACATGATTCTCAGGGTCCTGGGCACTCACCAGCCACTGCCACCTCCCAGGGCCATGGGCACCCCCAGGAAACCTCAGTGGGACACGGGCACCCTGCCAGGATGTGGTCTCTCCTTCTGGGGCATGGGCGCCTGGGCGGCACCTCGCAGCTCTTCTCTCCCTGCCCATCTCCCTCATTCCTCTGCAGGTGTGTTCTCTACACCCCACACACAGCAGCCCTCACTTGCCCCACTGCCTCCCACGTGACTGCTGCCCCAAGCCCCTTGGTACCAAAAGGACGGACGCAGGTTCTGTAGGGATGATCTTTATTGAGCTGGGAGAAGTGGTCTGCTACCAACAGAAGTTTTCCGGAGTCTCCCAGCCAGCTCTGCTGCACACGCGTGCTCCTGCTGTCCTCTGTGGAGCAACAAAGCAGAGCCACGTCCTTTGGGATGCCAGCGGTCCCAGAGGCACCTCAGGGAGGATGGAAAAGGAGACTCCTCCTCAGAGGTCCTCATGAGATGAATGGCGAGTCCCCGCTGGCTGTTGTTCTGGCTGGGCGTGGGCAGCCCACCAGGGGACAGCTGGCATTGTCGGTGGTGCCCACGCAGGGAGGAGGTGTTCAGGGCGATGTTGGCATCCAGTTGTCAGGGGAGATGCCTTCAGCGCAGCGAGAGCCTTCGGAGGGCTGAGGTGTGTCCTGCCTCACCGGCTCGCTGTCAATCTGAAGAGAATTGACTGTCAGGTGGCTGAAAATGCTGTGCCACAATTACTAGCCAGGCACTTCCTTCCACCTGCCCCTTTTCCCAGTGCGATGCCTACCCTCTCACGGGCCTGAAGGTCCTAAGCCCAAGGGCTACCCCAACAGGTCGTGGGCATTCCCTGGCCACTGCCATCTTACAGGGCCGTGGGTGGTGGCCGGGCCACGCGTCCCTTTCCCTGGGTCATGGGCTCCTCCTATGGGGCAACCCCCAGCCACGGGTTCCGAGCTCCTCTCCCCCCTTCTCCTGGAGCATCAGCCTCCCCAAACCCATGGCCAGCAGCACTCACTCGCCGCGCTCCCTTTCCTGTCACCGGTGCACGGGATGCACGCTCTAGATGAATTTGCGGAGGGGGCACACGAGGGCTGTTCTTTTCCCGTGCTTGTTTTGTGCCTTCTTCCTCCGATGTGGCAGCCCAAGCTGTTGCAGGCGGAGCTGGTAGAGGTGCTTCAGGCACCTCACCATGATGGCAGCGTTGGCCTCCGTCCGTCCGAGCAAGGCTCCATCATCCAGAGCGTCCTTTCCCTGGCGGTCTGTCCAAAAGGAAGCTGAGGCCCGCCGGCCCATGCCCTGGAAGCAACAAGAGAAGCGGCACAGTGAAGGGCAGGGATGAGGGCTCACGAGGTGGCGAATTGTCCTGCTGGGCTCGGCTTCCTCTGGAGCTTCCAGCCTTGTAGGACTGCTCTGGGCAGCCGTGGGGGCTCACAACAGCTGGCCCTTTCCTGCACGCGGCGTCTCCAGCACTCACCTGTCTGAGGCGTCTCTTTACTCTTCTCCAGAGGCTGTGGGCAAGCAGCCCCACGCCAAGGGAGCAGATGGTGTCCCAGTGAGTGCACAGCAGCCAGACTCTCCCGCCCAGGGCAAGGTATTCCCAGAAGTGGAGCAGGGGGTAGGGCAGGTCGGAGGGCTGGTGCTCGGTGCTGACGGGACGTAGCTTTGGGCCCTCTGAAGGGTCCACGGAGTTCAGCCTGAGCCGGATCCGGCTGGGGCAGCTGGAAAGCCCGAGGCTGCAGGGCCAGTTGGAGACCTGGTTCTTGGCGCCTAGGCTCCGGCTGACCCTGACCCTTTCCCAGCAGTGGTGGCCGCAGAGACCAAGGCCACATGCCTGGAACACAGCCACGGCCAGAGCCGTGACCAGGAGGAGAGCCAGGATGAACTTCATCCTGCTCTCTCCTGGTGAACACAAATTGACACTGGGATGGCTGTCACGCTGAGCAGAGCTCCAGCAGTGACCACCAGCGCTAGCGGCAGTGACCAACAGCACTAGCGGCAGTGACTACCAGCACTAGAGGCAGTGACCAACAGCACTAGAGGCAGTGACCAGCAGCACTAGCGGCAGTGACCAGCAGCACTAGCAGCGGTGCCCAGCCGCAGCCCGCTTTTATACCCAGGTCTGAGGTCACAGGGCCTGTTGCCGGGAGATGGGCAGGCAACAAAGGCCATGGCAAGGCTGGGGAGGACGCGGGCAGCTGGGCTTCGAAGCCTGCTGCTGCCACTGCAGTCTGCAGAGGGGGTCTGTCTGACCAGCGGGGCGGTGGGCCTGAGCCCCCCGTGTTTGGGACTGTGCCCTGGATTTCTCAGTGAGAGGGAGCCGTGGCCAGAGCCACATCCAGGCGGGGCAGCCGTGGCACGGTTCTCCTCAAAACCCTCCTGGGGGCAGAGCGGAAGCCCCTATCAAGAAGAAATCCCCAAAATGGCTGTTGGTTGAATAAAATTGTAGAATCATTGAAGTTGGAAAATGTCTCTAAGATGATCTGCTCCAACCACCCCCTACTACCACTGTCACCCACTAAATCATGTCCTTAAGCACCACCTCCAATTTTTCCTTAAAACCCCCCAGAGGGTTCGTAACACCACCACCTCCGTGGGCAACCCGTCCCAGTGCCTGACTGCTCTTTCTGAGCAGAAATGTCTCCTCACTTCCAATCTGAACCTCCCCTGGCACAACTTGAGGCCATTCCCTCTAGTCCTGTCACTAGTTATCTGTGAGAAGAGGCCGGTCCCCAGCTCCTCACACCTTCCTTTCAGGCAGTTGCAGAGAGCAATGAGGTCTCCCCTGAGCCTCCTCTTCACACTAAACACCCCCAGCTCCCTCAGCTGCTCCTCACAGGACTTGTGTCCCAGGCCCTTCACCAGCTTCGTAGCCCTTTTCTGGACATGTTTCAGGGCCTCCATGTCCTTGTAGTGAGGGGCTGAAAGCTGATCACAGTACTTGAGGTGCTGCTGCTCCTCTGCTTGCTCCTACAAGTTATTTCCCCCTCAGGTCTCCTGGTTGAGGCTCTTGTAGGACTGTTCATAGCCATTCTGTTAACTGTTACAACAAGTGCCTCTTGTCAGGAGGATCAAGCATCTCTTTAAAAAGAAGGAAATGGTAACTAAGTAAGTACATCCTTCATAATTTAATGATCTGTGTTAATCTGAAGCCTACAAAAGTAAATGGTGTATCTTTCTGGCTTACAAAGGAAATCTTTGTATTAACCGTAGTGTCAAAGGGGGAAAGTACAATTTTTGGGGATGAATTAAAAACCTTTTGAAAATTAAGATTACACTAAGGAAAGACTAACAAGAATTGACTAGCTACTTTGTATTTCTGCAATTGTGCTAAGCTCGGAGGAACATTTCATAAACTTTTTTTTTTTTTTTTTTTTCCTAATTCTTGTTATTTTATGATTTTCAGAAATCCTGCCAGAAACCTGTGGACAAATACATTGAGTATGATCCTGTTATCATCTTGATTAATGCAATTTTGTGTAAAGCACAAGCATACAGACACATTCTTTTCAATACAAAGATAAATGTAAGTTGCTATGCCCCCACTTTCTGACTTTTTTATGTTAAAGACAATATTTATGTTTGTTAAATAGGTTGGAATAGCTGTAAAAATCAGGAACTGTTCCCTTTCACAGCTATGAGCAAGCCGAACCTGTTTGGTTCTCAAACAAATAAAGGGTCTAATATTACGAATGGAACGTATGAAGTCTCAAACTCTAGCTATTACTGAGAAAGTTACTTTCTCTACAATACCAGTAAAAACAGCTATCATCCTACATATTAAAGTGAGTCCTAGTTGGACTCATTGGAAGGGAAAGTTCTAATTTCAAATTTGTTTCTAACTTAAATTGCTGATGGAAACAATTATTTTTGAAGTGAGCTATAGTAGTACAACATGGCATATTACCAGTACTAAGCCAATTAATACCAATTAAACCTATGCTACTACTTTCTTGTGAGTTTGCTCCTGAGTAATTAAACTTGTCCTGAAAACTGTAGCAAGAGATAATGCTTTCACATGAAGCATTCTTGTTCTTGACGCAGTTACGGAGTCAACTTAGTTGTGCTGGTCATACTATTGGAGTGTAGAGGTAGTTGGTCTGATAGATTTCCTTTTTTTCCAGGAAAGGGAAGCTAATTTACAACAAACGATGCAAGCATAAGCGTATGTTGTGTTCATGTTGATACTTCTTGACCAGTCCAGTGTTAAGCAATGTAGATAGATATACTGGCCTGGTCTTTCAAACAGAAATCTGATTAAAGGTTTGTAATTAATTCATTGCTTTTGGAGACTGGTGGTGATGCTTTCCATGAGGCTTCTGAAAGAATGTTCCATTTGTGGAAATGTCATCCATCAACTGAAATTTTAAACTTGCTTAGGCTGTACATGCAGTCAGCATAACTAGTCTCTACTGGATAAAAAAGAAAAAAAAAAAAAACAAAACAAACCAAACAAAAAAAAAACAGAGTATTCATTCACAGAAGTTGCATTGTTTGTTAAATCTGTGTAAAATCAAAGTTCACCCTCTCCCCCATTGCCTTATAGAACATGTTTAATGTTGAAATATGTGAAGTATGGACACTCATGACATAATTTTTGCATCACTTCAGAGGATACTTTAAGTTTAGTTTGGTTATATTGCTCCTTTTATTGTTGATTCCTCACCCTTGTCTGAAGTAAAAAATATTTTTGGTCTAACTACACTACCAGTTTCTTCTAATGGAGATACAGATTGCCACAGGGAAAAATAAAAACAAGGGTGCTTAAACCAGTTCATTGAATGGAGTAGATGCCGTTACACTGAAGTTTTTGACAGTATAGCTCTATTAGCTACAGCACAATTTTCGTTTTTATATTTCTAACTGAAAGAGTTTTAACTATTTAAAAAATATAAAAATAAAAAGCAGGCTTTAAAAACTACTTATGTATTTTCTTCTGTGCAGAACTGTTAACACAGTTTTCTACACCCTCTAATTTGCCTATCAGGTTAATTGATGTTAAAAAGATGATGTGCTAAACTAGTTGCTCAACAGAAGTAATTTGCTTATATTACTAAGCAAATAGAAAATAACTACAGAGCTTGTTTGTTTAGAGATATAGAAATGTATATCAAATACTAATTTAACACTGATTTAATTTATGCTGATTTAACAGTAATGCTTTTATTGTTCTTTCATTTACCAGATTCATGGTAAGCTCTGCGTATTTTGTTTGCTCTGTGAAGCTTATCTCAGGTGGCTCCAACTGCAGGATTCAAGCCAAAATACAGATCCTGATGACTTAATCAGATATGCCAAGGAATGGGATTTTTATAGGATGTTTGGTATTGCTTCTTTAGGTAAGATCAAAAATTATTTCATTTAACTATCAAGTGTACATTCTAAGCATTCGATAATTTTGAGTCTTATTATACAAGCCTGTATTGCAAAAAAACAAACAAACAAAAAAAACACATTAGAATAGATGTCATGTCCGACCCAGCATGGTTAAATGATTATGCACATGTTCTCTAATTTACTAGCAGGAGAGTTAGAACTAGTTGGTCTTTTAGGTCCCTTCCAACCCAAGCTATTCTATGATTATGATTCTATGAAATTCATATCCCAACATTGATTACAATTTAGACCAATATTGTCAGCATTATATATCAAATCACTGAAAAGTAGCAATATTCAAAATCGTGGTCTGAACTGTTTTCATAGTTTGAAAACTAGTATAGAGCTCAACCAGTTGTTGTGAGAGTTGTTTTGGTATCTGCATGAGTTCCAGTGTTACACAGAGAGAAGGTGTCAAGAAAAGTCTAATAGCTCAATGATATTTTCACTTCAGTGTTTCTCCTGGTGCTGCATGGAAAAGGTTCATTGCTGGTGACCTTTTCAAAAATAAAAAGTATTGATGATCTTATTTTACAGACGAACAGACAGCTTGGGAAAAACAAACAAACAAACAAAAAAACTCCTTTTGTTGAAAAGTAGAGTTTTAATGTATTAAACTGCCTGTGCTGTATGGTGTCAAAAATTACAAGTATGACTGCTACGTACAGAAATCTGTGATAGTTATTTTGAATGTAATGATACAGAATTAGCTTAGGTAAGTAATAGTCACATATGACTATTAAAATGAATGCAGGAGCTGGAGGACATGTTCATGTTTACATATGTCTTTTAAATAGCAGTGTCTCAGTTTCATTTGACACAAAGCATTTCATTAAAATGTTTCCAAAAAATGACTTGATTTTGGTGCTTCATTCTCTCTTTCCATCTCCTCTTATTTCCTCTTAGAACAAACTTCATTTCTGGTTGGCATCTTTATTGCCTTGTGGTGGATGAGACCTGAGATGCTAAAAACCAAGTCTGACTTCATTTTACTTCTCAAAGCACTGCTGTTGTCTGGCTATGGAAAACTTTTGCTAATTCCAGCTGTTATTTGGGAACATGACTATACGCCTTTGTGCCTTGTGTTTATAAAAGTATTTGTCTTGACATCAAACTCTCAGGCAATTAGAGGTACGTTTTTGCTTTGTTAATACATGATTTGTGTAGAACTTGTGTGAGAATGCAGCTGTTAGTCACTTTTGTCACTTTTAAAGTTTTTTTTAAGTCACTTTTGTTGTTGCTGTATCAGTATCAGACATCACTGACATAGCTTCAGCCTAAAGCAGTAATATTTAAACTTTCATATAAAGTGAATTTAAAAAAAAAAAAACTTAGATAAGAGATGCTTTTTCTTTTTTTTTTTTATCCACCATCTCTTTGTATATGTTACATTGCATACATCAGTTACGGTTTGAGACACCTTAGTGTGGATCATTGAAACATTAAATAGAATTCTTTGTATGTCTGGAAGATGAAAATTTCATGTTAATTTTATGCATGGCTTTGGAATTCAGATTTTAACACACTGGTGTGATTTCTTACACATACAAATTAATATGAATTCTCACATGGTTTCTGTGGACTTCTTAGCTGGAAATCAATACATTTGTTTTGTTTTCTCTTGCAGTTACATTGAACTTGAACCGAGTGCTCTCTTGGTTGGCCATCGTCTTTGGATTAATTCTGGAAAATGGTGTGGTTTGCTTGGTCCAGAAAATTGGATGGGATGTTTGAAATGTTAGCGCAGACCTAAGGAAATACAACGTGGTGATCATTTTCTGAGAATGATCTCTGCCAGCAGGCTCTGAAGACACTATTTTTATAGTGATAAAGAAGATGATCGATAACAAAAATTTTCATTAGTGGTGTGAGTGGATGGTTTTAGGATGAGTTCGAAAGAGAAACTTCAGAAGGTGTCCTGTTAAATTTGATGAGCCATAAAACTTCAGCCTTAGTTTTTTGCATTAAAAATATGAATGTGTCACTATCCTAATAGCCTTATAATTCTGGCTGTATGGCTGTAATAAAAAAAAAAGGTACACTGAAAAAATTCAGCACTGCCAACCATCACTGCATTTTGTCAGAAAGATGGGGATGAATCCTTCCCTTAAACGGAAGGAAAAAAGTCAGTGGAAAAATATAAAAGGCAAAATTGACATTTCCACAAAACCAGATTTTCAGAGAGAAGTGAACACATACAAACAGATTTTTAGAGAAAAGGCAGCTATTACAGATTGAAACTGCAGTGGACAAATTAAGTTGCATTCTCCTGAGTGCTTATATAACAATCCAAAATAATAAAATATTTAGTTCTAGAATAATCTCTAGGATGTATAGTTTTAAATGGCTTTGAATTTTATGTGATCTCATAAAAAGTGAAGTATGAGGCTGCTCAGCAATGTTCTTTTATGGAGTATTATTTATTGGAAAAGAAACAAGGTTTGGACTGTATTAATAAAGAAACGTTTATAGAAGTTCTGCATCCTTTTTCCCCAACAGGCAAGGAGAGTGCTAGATGACCCACAAGAGAACTGGCAGAATTGGTTTTCTCGAGGCAGCATTTAGGACACTAACCTTACTCTTCTGCAGATCAGTTTCTATCATGTTTCATCCAGTGTTTAATTTTCCTGCTTCAGTTCTGGAAGGCTGTGCTGACTCAGATACTACTTCCCTACTTCATTTTTCCCACATGCAGTCTCCTATCTCTGTTTTGGAAAATGCATTAACAAAATTAACATTTTGCAACATCTTCAAGTTAATTATGAACAGGTTTAGAGTAAATCTAGATTATGAGCACAGAAGACATCAGACTTCTTAGAACCCTTGCAACAACACAAGCCATGTTAAGTTACTCTGTTAGAAAAGCAAATGATTGCTAATTCTTTTTTAATAGGTCAGAGGTTGACACCACTCACATATGATTTGTTAGATTTGTTATCTTTCTGAGCATGTGACAGTGAGGCCAGAGAAAGCACACAAACCAACAAACAACAACAACAACAACAAAAAACACAATACGGCCTCTTTTAAGAACACAAGACAAGTCAACACTTCAAGTACTCCAGCAAGCACATAGTTCTGAAGGAGTATGAGGGCTCCACCTTGCTACTGGTGTCAATTAATGACCAGACAACTGATGGTGGGTGTGCAGTTGTTCACTGGTTGAGCAGCAGCATTGTCAACATGGTATCTAGAACATGCTTTGCTTTACATAATTACTTTTGGGGCAATACTCCTCCTCCAAAAGTGTTTTTTGTTTTTTTTTTTAAGAAGAGTATGTTGCACAAGGTGCATAGATTAGTGTTTGTTGTCCTCCTAAAATACCAACACACATCACTGCAACAGATGCTGCAGGTTGAGATGATGCAAAGGGAAAGAGCAGTAGATCTTTTAGAAAACCTGGAGGGGTGCTGGTTTGGCCTGCTTTCATTTTCTTATTTCTCCTTCTGCCAATAGTGTAAGAGGGAATGCAGTTCTGCTGCAGCAGAGAGGGTGACAGAAGAATAGGCACTAGGAAGATGCTGGTGTGTGCTGAGCTAATTCCCACTGTTACTGTAGCTGTCATCTGCCATTCACCCATCTCTCTGTTCACCTTAGAAGTACCTCAGCATTGCAACTGATAAAGTTTCTTACCATTTGGTATGTCCCTCTTCAGGAATTGCTTTCTCCTCCCCACCCACCCACAATTTATTTATTTTTTTTCTAATGATGTAAAAGCAATGTTTTTGTTTGTGTTCCTGTTATGTTTTTTATTACTATTAATCTTATGCGTCATGGGTATACACAGAAGATTTTTTTGTTTTTAAGAAATGTCTCATCTGCTCTGGCACTGATTTCAGTCAAAAGGCTGAGTGGAGCACATTTAATTACAGGTAATAGAAAGGAAAGATTTTGTGTGACATGTAACATACATATTACCTATTCAACAGCAAAAATGTAAATACAATGTACATAAATTTTGGGGAAAAACAGTTTTATTGAAGTTTACTTAAAATTAAAAAAAAAAAAAAAAGATCTTTGGGACAATTTGAGTTTTATTTAGAAGACCTAGAATGGACATGAATACATTCCAAAGGAAGTGCGTAATGTTGTGTCACATATAGTGATAACATCTCAGTGTTGTGCTCTGTAATGTTATCAGGAGCCACCACTATTCTTATGCAACTAGGAGGAAGGAGAAGAAAATTAAAACTACGCAGCTGTGGAACAAATGTAGGTGTTGTACACGTTTTCATTCTTCAAGAGGCATCATCATGATCTGGGCGTTCAGCATTACGTGGTTTTATGACTCCTAATTTACCAGAAGTGGAATGAGAAATGCAGTAATACTCTGTCAGGCCAGGGGGGACTTGAGAACTTCCTCTGCATATGTGTGTGGGGTGCACATTTGATGCCTTTGGGAAAGGATTCTGTATGGTGCTTCAGGGAGAACCTAGACCATTTCAAAGGCCTGTCTGTTTAAAATAGTCGTGTCTCTCATATTTATTTATTTATTTATTTATATAATCTTTCAAAAAAAAATTTTAATAAAATAGTCTTCTGTGCTAGAAGATATATTAAAAATAGCCTGCCCTTTCTACATATCCTCATATTGTTTCATTGACTTATGTGCAAAGGTTTATTTGGGCTAAGAAAAATAAAAGCCAGCAAATGAAGCCCTGTAAATAGTTGTGAGTTTTGCTTAGAATCTAATGGGATACTGGAGCCTATAGAGGAAGGAAATAAGTGGAGGAAAGGTGAGAATTCTGTTGGATTAAATGCACAGAACAATCCGTGATGTTACTCAGACTTGGGTTGAGCAAAGGTTTAGCAACTATGCAATGTGAACTTTACCTGGGTCCATAGGTCAAATAACAAGTATTTAGAAATTATTCGGTACAACATTGAAGAAATGGCATATAAGCTAAGAAGGAAGACTTAAAAGATGGTAGCAGTTGGGCAGACTTTGACCAAATTAAGAGTTGAGAAGATTATAAAAACTAAGGGGATAGGGGAATAGTCTCAATAAAAGTTAACGTGTAGGAAAAAAAAAAATAAGCCATTACAAATGTATTATAAAACAGTATGAGTGTATGACTTAAGTAATGTATGAACATCATACTCAAATTTTCTAAGGGTGAACAGGAAGGAAAAATGTTGTTTGTAGATATTTTTGTAATAGTCTAACTGATAACATGAAGTGGTCAATGATGTTTTCAAAACAGTGAAGTCTATGGTTTTCCTTCAGAAAAGTTGCTGGTAACATTATCTCGGTGGTTTGCACCCCATCCTTGAAAACACACTCCTACAAACAGAATTACCAATTATACAGAGATAAATAGAATTAAATGCTGTGAACAGGAAGGGGTATGCCTCAGCAGGGATTCTCCCTTGATTCTGCAACAGTGCACGGTGTTCTAGGTTTTGCTGGTGAGGAAAAGGCTACTACTACCCTCGTGACCTCATTCAAGTATAGACAAGTAAGTCTTTTCTTACACAACAAGTCCTGTTTCTGGCATACAAGCTGCCATTTGTTAAGCCAGTCTTCACAAAGTTGAAAGTCTAATATCACATCTGCACTGGAAAACTATTAGCAGCTGATTTATCTTAAAACAAGAAAGCTTTTGTTTTTCAGGAACTTGTGCGCTTTTGCAGTCCGTCAGCTCTCACCCAAGTGGAGGATGTTAAGCACCACAGTGCCATCTGGAGTTGAAGAGTGAAGCACTATTGTTTCTAAAAACTGGAAGGAGCATCAACATACTTTATCTTATTTTTTGGAAAATCACTAATTCAAGCTTTTGAAAGTATTACTCATTTTCAGTTTGGAGACATGTTATAACGAACTTAGTGATCAAAATCAGCCCACAAAATAATTGTTTCATAACTTGTATAAAAGTCCATTCTCTATTCCACCAGGAAAGCTATGAAATGCAAATTATTTTAGTGTGGCATCATCCTATTTAAGACAAACAGTCATGCAAACTAAGATTATTTTGAGTAGTCTCACTGATTTTAGAGAAAATCCATGTGGTAAAAGGCATAGTGAATGCATGCCTTCGCTGCTAAAAATCAGTAGGAATTTTGACACTGGATTAATTTGAAACCCAAGTTGCTGCAGTTAGACTTTGCAGGAAGGAGCATATGACAAGATTCCTGAATTCTCTCCTGGCTCTTTTAAAATGCTGACCTTCGTAGCCTTTCCAATAATGCTTACTATATTACTTACTAGAAAGAAGATCTGAATTTGAGGAGCTTTGTAAAATCTTTTTCCTACATATGATCTGTGGTCCTAAATTTGCAAAGCTCTTTTGAGCACTGTATAAATAAACGGCAGGCCTGGAAAGTGCCTAGGAAATACTGCCAATTATGTTTTATTTGCTCCTCAATAGGATTAGAGATCCTTTTTTTTTTTTTTTTCCTTGGAAAAACTGTGGTTTAAATTCCTTCACATAATATGAGTGTGAACTTGTATAGTTTGTATATATGCTGGCTGCTGGAGAAATAAATCCAGATGCCTCCCATAATTTTTTTATAATCTGTAACTGTAATTCTGAATACATTTTTAGGCAAAAGAATTGTCCATAATATGCACAGAAGTGCATGGCACGGCTATCTGAGCACAACAGTAGGGGTCTGTATCCTCATTCTGGATATGAGACTGAGTGCTGCTGTGACCTTGAGCAAGTCATGTACGTATCTCCATGAAATGACTGTACCTCCACCACCACAGGATTTGGGAGAGGATTAATTTGTTGATGTCTGCTTAAAAAGATGAAAAGCATTAAGTCCTCTCAGCTGCAGTCATTAGGAGTCAGTCAACACCATGTATGTCAGACATGGAAACAGAGATGCCAGGGGGCAGAGAATGTGAATACCGAAGTTGATGTGTTTAAAGAATTCTTCTTTGATATGTCAAGGGAAGTTTTAATTCTGACCCTTGCTGGCCTACAGTTCTATAACATAAATATCTGTAGACTTTTAGGGGTATATACAGCGAATCATGAATCCCTTATTGTGAATTTTAAGTTATTACAGCTGCTACGTGTGCCAAAATAAAACTGAAATTAGTTAAGAAAATTGGAGGGGTGGGAGCTGGCGCCTTAACTGATCTTACTTTCAGCTATCTGAAAGGAGAATTTAGGTATCCTGTTTTATTTGACAGTATGAGACTTTGAGGTAGAAAGCACAGGTATGTCTTTCATAAAAATTTTTTTTTGAAAAACATATTTGTAATTATTAATATCTTTTCAGTAAATGACTCCATTAACATTGCACAAATTTAAACAAGAAAGCAAAATGTCAACACAGAAGCACTTGTACTCACCTTGCATTTTCTTCTTAGGACTGCTAATTCCCTGTTAGTAAGCAGCCATGGTTATTACCTTTACAGTGATTTCCTGCCCCACATGCCTGTAGCCCATCTGATGCTGTCATTCCTGCATCACTCCCAAACTTTGATCCCTTCTTTGGTCTCTCACTTCACTTCCAGTGCAAGGGTTTGGTTCTTACCTTCAAAGCCACCGGTGTATCATGTCTTGGCTACAGCAGAGATAGCATCTCTTTCTCTCTGTACAAGTACAGCATTCTTTTGATCAACAGAAATCAAAAGCCAACAATAATGTAATAATAACTAGGAAGAAGAGAGCACCCACTGCATAATGAAGTGCCACATACCAGAATCAGGAAAAATGGTTTGGACTTCGCAGGATTGAGAGCAAAAGTAAATATATCAATTTGAGTACACTCCTTATCATCTTTTTCAGCATCAAGGATCTCTGTTTCTCTGAGGACAATTCTGCTTTGCAGTGTGGAAGTGACAGGTGAGTTGCACAGCTAGGAAACCATAACCCATCTCTTACTCATTCTGTCCTGGGAGAGAGCAGTATGACAGTAAGACAGTGCTGATCATTGAAGTATTTGTTCAGAAAGGACAGACAGATAAGTCAAAACCTTTGCTAGGGAAAAACAAATGATTTTTGCTAGGAATGAATGCAATGGTTCCTTACATATACGTTTCCTTACATAAGCACACGAAGAGACTAGTTTTAATGAAAACTCAATTCTGTTCAAATTTTATTTTACACTGCTTCCATTTTAAGTTTTTGTTTTGTTTTGTTTTGTTTTTCCCCAAAAACTTTCCTACTCAATTGAACTGTGGAATTTATCTAAATCATATGTGTGCATGTATACACAAAGAGAGAAAGGGAAGGTCCATTGATCATCTTGTTACAGCCTGTGCATTTTCTGCCTTAGTTATTAGTATTAAATTGTGTAACTTCTACCTATGCCACCTTGCAGATGTGATCTCAGCTGCACCACGTGAAGGTTCGTCATGGAAAGAAAATGCCACCTGGGAGGAAGGCACCTTATCCTCACAATAGTTTGACTATGCAGCAATAACAGATTGTATCATTAAAAAAAAGTCCCTGATAAAGCAGCATGAAAAATGTATATAGATCAGTTCTGCCTTCTCTCACTGTTACTCATCTGTTTTCATTTAAAAAAAAATGCCATCATGGTGATGCTAATCTAATTCAGCTGCAGGAGCTCTTTGATAGGAAGTTCAGAGAGGTTTTTTAATCCTCTACATTATGTCCTGATAGAGGACAGCAAAACAGGAAGTTCTCATGCACAGATCCTTCCTCTTTCTAAAGGCTGCGTGGAAGATAGCCATCTGCAATTTCATGCCATTATACAGAAAAGTGCTGGCTCCTCTAAACTCCTCGCAACAGCTGTTCCTGAGCACTTGGCTCTTTGTCCTGAGCTGGCAGCTGGCTCTGCCACTGTCAGGGAGGGAAGAGATCTGTTTTCACAGAATCAGATAGGGCTAAAAGGGAACTCAGAGATCATCTGGTCCTTCATCCAGCCATGAGGCTGGACTGGCACTCTGGACAGATGTTTTGGCTGGCAGCCGGAGATCCTGCCTCAGAGGAGCCAAAGTTCAGCTGTCTTTCCTAAATTAAGAGACCTGCTGGATTTTGCTATGCGCAGCAACAGTTTGATGTCCTGTTGTTCTTCAGCTTTTAAACCTGGACTTACTTATTGTGAAGATGGTGGCTTGATCTCTTAGCTATGCAGCATCCTCTATTTTTATTCTCCTGGTTGCATGCTTCAAAAACTCTGCTGCCCCTTGCAACAGCCTTGCTGAGCCAGATGCATTAAAATCCATCAGATTGCTTAGCTGTAGAGCTGCAAAGTGTATAGGACTTTAAATAAGGCAATCTGTACCTCTTCAAATCTACCGACTTCTCATCTGGACTTACTTACACATTGGCTTACACACAGTTAAGTTTAAACAAAAATATGATCGCTGCCTGCAAACTCAAGTATTTAATTCAGAAGGCAATGAAAGAATGGGTGAATTGAGATCTCTGTTCTTGGATAATAAATGCATCTGTACAAACAGCCATTTAATTTGTAAAATAAGTTGTCATCTAAATTTCTACAGTCAGCACAGATTTAAACAGACTCTTACAAAGGAGCGTATGCAGTAATAGTGAGATATGCTTGGCTTCTCTAATGCTGATTGACATATTTTGTCTCTCCACACCTGCATTTAAAGGCATAGAAAAGAGTTTTATTCTCTGTGAGAAGTTATATTGAAACACTAGAACAATTCTCCATTTGCAACAGAAACAGAAAGGACTTTCTGAATGACTGGCTAGTGATAAGTGGCACAGGGAAAAAAAGTCCCATTGTTTAATCATATAAAGCACTAAAGACAAGACAAATCTATTTACATATGAAAACTCAGACCTCAAGCAAATCCTACAGAAAAGAACATGAGGCAAGATAAAAGAAATGCATAAAACAGATAGGAGAATTCCTTTCCCCCCTAGAGATTACCACAAATTTCTACCTCACTCATTTATCATTAAATTTTAATCCTTTATGCAAGCACAACGACTGTCCCCAAAATACACTAGAGCTTTGTTCATAAATGTCTTTCCTCCGCTAAAAATGCCTGGAAAGAAAGGTATAAATGATATACTGAATAGGTGCTACATATCCCATTTCTCTCTGCAGGAATAATATATGGTGTGATAGAATGTATTTATGGAAATCCTTCCCCAATTTGAGCAGTGTGGCTAAGTCAGTCAGAAAAAGCAAGGGTAATTGGAAGATGTCAGCAAAGAATCTGCATGATTTGTACAATAATAAAGAGAAGAACAAAGGAATATGAAGACCCTTAGAATATGGATGTGCTGTGTTCAAAACACAGAAAGGTAACAAGTGATAACAGGATTTGGGTATGTTTGTACTATGAGAAATGAATTTTCATCCTAACAATGTATTATTTCTCTTTCAGCTCATTCTGATAAAATGTCCTTCTCCTATACCAAACAAGTGTTTAAATCTTTAGGTAGTTTACTTTTTATGCAATGCAACACAGAAAAAATCATTTTATTCCATGATACATGAATGAGCAGCCTATGATGGTATTTAATAGTAATACAAGTGACACATGTGGTCCTGTTTAAGCTTGTACTTCTATACAGAACGTTGCCTCATTTCTTAGTAATTCACGCCTGTGTGCAATGCTTGAACTTTCCAATATCTTAAGCAACCAGAATGAAATTGTAGGCTCTGGGGGCTTTCAGTACAAATAATTGGTGCTACAGTTCCTTCTTAAATTCCAGATTGAGTTAACTGAAGACACCCTAAAGGGTTGAGGTTAGAGGAAAAAATAAATAACAAAATTTACTGTCTGCGTGGTACAGGTGCTTCTGTAAGTGAGGTAATGACCTTACTATGTTGCCCTTTTGTAAGTGATTTAAGAGGTTGTGCTGTTTGACGAGTCAGAACAGTTTAAGCAATAGCTACCAGGACGCAGACAGGCACCTTTATTGTTTGTGACAGTGCTTGGTATCCTGAGCCAAAATGAGCTCTCAAACTATTACTCATGTGTCTAGCCAGATAATCACAGGGAAGTTTCTGACCCATGGAAGAAACGCTTGTGATTTCTGAAGGAGAGAGTGTTTGGCCCTGTGAGAACAACTGAAATACTTCTGCTAACACCAATTTAAGGCAGCGGTTTGGCACCCAGCCAAACTCTACACCCTTACACTTCCAAACAGCAACCTACGGAGTCTGCTCTGGTCCCGTCTTTAAAATTGTAATAATCCACAACTTGCAGGTGATTTCTCCTCTCACTTTAAACTGAGGAAATCTCAACAAATTATGTTATCTTAAAGACATTATCTTAATACTGCTGCAGCATCAATGCATTTAAAACCATGGCAAAAGTTCGGTGAAGAGTTGAAGTAGTCACACGCCCGTGTATTTCAAAAGCAAACAGCTTTGTCTCTTTAAATTACATAGCAGCCTTATCTGAAAAATGTAAATTCTATTGCTAACAGCACATTCCTCTGAAATCAGATGTGGGCTCGATTACTCAATGCTGGTTGTTTCCACATTCATCTAATGAATTTTCCTGAATAGGAAGGATGAAAGGAAGCCAAAAAAGTCAGAGCAACAGACTTGTGCAGTGAATATTCATCCCCTCCAAAATTACCCTGTCATTTAAAAACAAACAGCCAAATTTACTGCTGGTGATCTGAAGTGAGAACTCCTTTCTAAAACCATCGCTTTCTTATGAAGTTTAATTGCCCTGCAAGTTGCAGGCGCCAGTCCAGCACAAATCGAGACTCACCTACAGTTTTAATCTATTACATCTGCCCTTAAGCAAACATACATTGTGGGCCATGTCTGCTCTTCCAGACAATCTGATCTGGGGATAGCTTATCACTGCATGCAAACCATGTGTACAGATTTCACAGATTCTTTTAACCTCGGAATACCAAAGAAGCCAGCCCTTTGCAACAGACCCTACGCGTTTGCAGAGCAGATTACAGGGTTAGAGTAGCTAGGAAGCCAGCTGGAACAGCTTGTTAGGAAGCTTTACCACTTAGCATAGCACATGGAGCATTAAATCTCACAAAAAATGTTCAAATTAATGTAAAGATGGCTTTGTAAATAAGACAGAGCTGTGGTTCATATGTATGTATATACATATTCATTAAAATAGTTATTTCCTTAGGTCACGCAGTGTTGTCTAGAGTTAAATTTACAAGATTCAAATAAACCAACAAATATAATGGACAGAAAATATACACATGAGGAGTTGTTTTCTCAGAAAGCGTATGTACTGTATGAAAAGGAATATGAACCTGAAACTGCTGTGGTGATGTGTTCTCTACAGGCGGACGTCAAGAAAACGGGAGTAAATTCTTTCAGAATGGCTCAAGGACACAAAGCTGCACATTGGACAAGAAAACATACCTGTTGGTAGGAATCCCTTTGGCAGGTACACACCTATGAATCCACCCATTTCATACTTGTCACCAGCAGTCAGCTGAATGACAGATCGGGGAAATTAGTTCCCCTTGCCCTCAGAACAATCTAACTCCTTAAAGACAATTAATGGTTTTAGTTAGACAGCAAGGCAAGTAAAATGCATTCTTTCCAGTTACACAAATCTATGCATCTGCAACAAATGACTTTGACGTTAGAAATCCATGACAAGCAAGTAGTGCATACCCAGATTTTAAAGTCTTTTGGAAAACAACGAAAAATCCCTCAAGCTGCGAGCAGCAGAGCTGGTGAAACACGGGACCTTCAACAACTTGTGTCCTGGGTACTCGGCATCTCTTTCCAAACTGCACTTACCTCTGTCCTCTGAAAGCACTCGTATTCTTCACCACAACACTCACACCTCCCAACACCCCATTTAGTCCAAAAGGCAATATCTGAGTTCTCCCCTAAGCCTCTTCCCCCGTGCAATATACCCAGTTCTCATCCACGCTAACAGACGCGCTGAAGTCTCTCGCCTCCTTCCCACACCACCTACATTTATTTTGCCTGGCAGGCAAAACTAGGGAAGACACAGCAGGCACGGAGGCTGCTGTAGAGCTTTTGCTTTTTGGTTGCTGTTGACCATAAAGAAAGGAAAAGGTGAGTTTTACCTGTGATTCTGGCAGCCGAAGCACCAGCAAGCCTCTCTCCTCTACCAGCTGCTAATTTTTACAGTTTCTAGAAAGAGAGCAACTTTGCAAATTTTATCCAGTCAGATTTAGTTTATTAGCAAAAAATAAAATAAAATAAAAATGACATAAAATGCATGGACAGAGTGACTACATAAGCTTTGTTCCCTGAGGAAGTAGACTAAATGCACAGCAAAGCCTTCAGTAACTAAATAGACACTGAGTGGATTAATCGTTAACTTTTTATAGAGATTCTGGGAGTTTTGCCATTCTCTTTGTTGCATTTAAAATTTTGCAAGCCTAATTCTTTACAATGAAATCTAAACAATTTTAAAAAAATCAACATATTTTAGAAGACCATCTGAAACAGTTTGGTTAACTATAATTAGGAACTGAAGTATTATTTGCAAACATAGTAATTTTGGATAATCATTCTCCCGATCTTTTGATTTCATGACTATACTAAATTTTGGATTACTTTTGCATTAAGAACTCACCTTTAGAAAGCACCTGAAAGATGTGTCCAAGCTATCTGTAAACAGAGAGTGCAACTTTGTTCCGCCTTTATTGGAAAACTTCTGTGAACAGTTTTTTTTTTTTTTTTTTTTTTTTACGAGTTAATGGAATGATCATCTATGGCAAGTTTTGATGCATTACAAAGTAGCACCTTTGAAAATACTTGGGCTGTTTATTTGAATACCTCTTGTATGTTAGCACAGGTGGTTGGAGATACCATGCAGCTCTTTCAGTCGTGGAAACAAACGATGCTGAGCTGCGGTTCTGATTTCAGGAAGGGGCCGTCGCTTCCAATTCCATCCCATCAAAATCAACAGGACTGATGGTGAACCCACCAGGACTTGAAGCTAGACCTAAATGCCCATCCCTTAATGCTGTCAGAGCATCATCCATCTATTTTTGTATAACGCTTGCATTGCTGAGCGGAGCACATCTTCTGAAAAGATTTTTCTCTCTTTGCAGACTCAGAGCATTTCAAAACAACTAGACTGTGATTTAATTACAACTGGTATGACTCTGCAGTTGTCATAGCAATAAAATGAATGTATGTTGTTCAAAAGCCTTCAAACAGCTAGCACAGACTTAGTAACTCCCTATTTCTAACCACTGTACTCCATTGGTAGGCATGCTGGAAAATGACTAGTGAAGACTTAACGATGGTAGATTACCAGTGGTGGTTAAGGGATGGTTACAATTACCTTTTTAACCACTTCACTAAGTTTTCCATCTCTGAGCAGCAGGAAATTGTCCCTATTTTCTTGAAAGCCTGTCTTTTCCATCTCTTAGCGCCGTGTTGGCTAAGCTGACTGTGCCGTGTGGGACTGCCAGTGGCACGGTATTCACATGGTACAAAGCAACGTATCTGAACAGTCTGAAACAGAAGAATCTTCCCTGCATTAGCTACTTCTCTTATGTGCTCAGAAACATCTGTGAAGCCTTCCTTTGGCCGAGGTCTCCCATCTGCCCCACAGACCCAGCTCCCTTCCTCTCACCAGGATTCCTGCATATGGCACAGCTTAGTCTGGTGGGAGAGCATGCTCGTACCATGTCACGAGCATGGTGAGACAAACAGACAGCTGTGCTGAAGGAAGGAGACAGGAGCAGTGAGAGGTATGTTGCACACTGCAGCCTCCATGGTTGTGTAGTTGCCTAAACATTAACACTCATTCACTTTACTGGAAGGGAGATACCACTGTGAGTCAGTTCTGGACTCCTTCAGTAAGTACTCAGCAACATATAATTCATTTTCCTTGTTGAAACAGAAGCTGTCCCCATTTTACTACTGCAGTGGTATACTAGCTGTGGACTCAGCCCTTTTCTAGAACAAACCAACTGCTAATAAGGCCACAGAGTCTTTACAGAAAACAAATTAAACCAACTGCGTTGGTTCCAGCTTCATTCATACTTCCTGACAAAGAAAGAAAGAAAACTAAAAGGTATTAGAGTCCAGCAATACAGACAAAGTTTCAAGAGTTTCTTGTGTTATATCCTTAAAAGGTTATATGTAATTTAAAGTGGGATTGCAGAGGGAAAATGGGAAGTGTTATTACCGGTACGTGTTTTGGACTGAGAGCAGCAAGCATTTGTAGTAACGCAGCTTTCTATCATGCACATAACTAAACTCTGACTTGGAGCTGCATGTAACTATTACTCAGTATTTAAGCTGTGTTTTCCCACGAAGCATCTGTCTCTCAAATCAATTTCCCTACCTCATGTTGTTATAATGTGGTGAAGAGATGCAGCTCAGCAGCCAAAACACCAGGCAGAGAAATATGCCTCTGCAACAATTGTTTACTGACTTAAATTTATTGTTTTTAAAACTTTTCACTAGCTAGCCAGTCTCCACTGTGTTTGAATTTGGCTTCAGAACACAAACTATGACTTCTCTCCCGTGCAAGGTAGTCTTAAAAGGAAGAAGGTGCTGAAAACTTAGCAAGTCGGAACAATCCATCCTTTTTCCAGTGTAAATAATGTTGTGGAATAAAGCCTTCAGACTTCTATGCTTCTCTTCATACAGTGAATATCAGCCAAACATTCCACATTCCCTACCTCACAAGCATTTATTTACCTTGACAATTTAAAGTTTCATTTATACAAGAAAAAAAATACTGTGAGTTTCTCTCAAGACCATTCTCAGCAGTGGGACTGCTCATGAATTGCACTGTGTATGGATTTGTAAATCATTTTTAATTCTTGTGGAGACGGATTTCCTATGCTTAATTCAAAGTAAGTAAAACACAAAACAGAAGTAGGAAATTCCCACTCCAAATACAGACAGACAGAACCTTTTCCATTCTAATTTAAAAACAGCTTGCTTCACTGCAGAGGTCATGACTAGTGATAGGTTGTTTTGTTTTTTGTGGGAAGCAGGGAGCAGACAACAACAGTTCAGATTTAAATAATAAATTAAAATGCACACGACATTAAAATGTTATGCTAAGCATCATGCTTTTATTTTTATTTTTTTTTGGAAAGAGCAAGAAAATAGCAGTATTTCAACAGACTAGAAAAAGCCTCATATAAATACCAAAAGCACAGCAAATTATATTCAAAACGGATACATTCCTAGGTCAAAGCATGAAGTTGTACGCTCGTGTGTCTATGTACGCACACACATTTTAAATGTAGCCATTTGGATTATTTCTGTTTGCCTTTTCATTTTAGTTTTGTGAGTGAAGTAATTAGACCAGAATTAACAACAACAAAAAAATCCAACCATTTTCACAGACTAGTTTAAGAGCTTAAGCACATACACAATTACAACACAGTCTTTACTCTTGTGGCCATTAAATTCTACTAAAAGAAGCCAGTTTTAGAGAGAATGCACAAAAACTCCACCCTGGAAGTCTCTTTGCTTTTATCACTGCAACATCCTAGCATTTGCTAAAAACTAAGAGAGGAACTACCCCAGAATTTGTCTCCAATTCTTTCTGTAAACTGTATGCATGCCAGACATAAACCATGCAAAAACCCTTTGAGATTAAAGCCCTTAATTATTAGCTTGTGTCAAGATTCAGGCACTGTGATTTACAGCAATCTTTAAAATGAAAGTTAGAAATGAAAAAAAATCGCTTTGGGAGCTGATTTTATTTAAAACAGAGTTGGGGGAAGAGCAAAATTGTGGCAACTCATATATTCCAAGCTAATGAAGCATTACAGATACACACTACGAAATTAAAAAAAAAAAACAACTGAGTGCTTTAGTAAGTTCTGAAAACAAAAATAAGTTATACTTCAAAGAACAAGTTAGTATAAAAAGTTTTAACGTATGCAAAGTATGTGCTCAAAATACTTATTCTGCATTTTTAAAAAGAGCTGTAGTCTACCTTACAGAAACAAAGTTCACCCAGTATAAAATATTGCAATTTGTCCCATTTTGTCATATGAGAGGTTTCCTTATTCTTCATATGATCGAGAACACTTGCACAAGAGTTCACGTTATTTCCAAGCCACACAGTGGCAGACAAACTATGTTTGAGTCGGTGCTTTTACTACCCAGTGTAGCAAAAGCTAAGCAAACCATTTGAGAACAGAGTTTAGCAGGTCAAAGAACTGTGTTTATGCGAGAAATCCAGACAATAGTATAAAAGTTAATGCCAAGTGGCAGTACCAAGAAAGTGAATTAGATCAACAGGAAAAAAAACTGCTGATAGCATTCACTATCACACGTACAGCTTGTAAGCTCGGTATAAGGAAAAGTCAAAATTAGCTTAAGAAGAAAAAAATTAAACTGTGTAAACAATCCACCCAGTACAAAACTGGATGCAGCTGATAAGAGCAGAACTAGCTTAACAGAGCTAAGGATGTGCGTGCATCCAGATACCTGTTCAAAATGCATTTATCAATACTGTTGACAAAAAAAAAGAAATAAATCACAGCTATTTACACCACAGCGGAGGCTTCCCTCCCCCCCCTTAAGGAGTTATTACAACTCAGGAAGTCACTGCTGTCTTCTATGGTCAAAATTCCAGTTATAAGCTACCGATATTCGTAAGTTGAAAACACCCACCTTGCAAACTAAACTGAAAACTCTTGTCAAACATGCTTGAGAACTCTTCAAAAGTTATAGTACAGCACTTTGCTCAAGTGGTATTTGCATGAGTAACTTGTACTGACAGCTTGTTAAAATAAGTGAATTTAACACCAGTTGGGGTAGCTGGGTGTTCCTCCTCAGGAAGAGAGATCCGTAGAGATTCCAGTCATTCTTCGTGATGTGTAGTACAGGGAGAGAAGGACAAAGGAACCTAGGCCAGCCTGGAGATTAGTCTTCTTTCTAGAAGTATTCCTCCTCTTCATCAAAAAAGCCGTTTTCCATAGCATACGTGCAGTCTGCGTTAGAGTCAGCTTGGCAGGCACCTTTGTATTCTTGAATGGACTCATAGAGGGAGTAGAGCTGACACAGTAAGGACATATCTAGCTGCCGAAGGCCAACCTGAGGGGAGAGGAGCGGGAGAGAAAGAAAAACAAAAAACAACCAAAAAACCACCATTATTACAAGTTCAATTTCATTGGCAGCATAATGCTTTTACTGCAACAATGCCAAAGACACACTTTTCCAGTATCACCACACATCTTTCATATGTCTGTCTGCTTTTGTTTAAAACTGCCTGGATAAAGATTTGCAAATGCAGCTCTGACGGGTGTCCCACTTCATGGTGAGGTCTCTCTCTACTCAGTTTTCTTTTCTATACTGACATACACAGGCAGCTGACGTGTTTGCCTCGACAAGGCTCACTGTCTAACACAATACAGCACGCCACTTGAAGGCAGCAACACTAAAGCTGAATCAGATAAAAACACTCGGCAGGTTTGCAAGCAGTGACGTGTGTCTTTGTGTGCTACTCAAGAGTCCTTTTGGTACTCCCAGAGTTTGACGTGCACGGGCTTGCTTTGTAATGAAGACCCTAATATTTTATGTCCCCCAGATTTCTAAAATATCAGCTCCAGGTCTAATTAAAGACTTGGAGCAACAGCAAAGGAAGTTACCTTGTGGTCTGCATCTGTATTTCAGGCATAAACGTGTACATTACACTGAAAAGTAAAATAAAGCTAGTCATTTAACTTGAAGTGGTTTCCCTCTGTGGCAGCAGAACAGAGAGTTCCTTTGACATTTTCACCTACGCAGGCGAGATCAAATTAAGTGTAGGTTCCCTCTTGCAGTAAATTTAAACCACTACCCAAAATAACGTTTTTCAAGAAGCAGCTGTTATGCCTAAATTTTAGAATAGGAAGTGTTAAGCTAACAGGCTATACCAAGACGCATTTTCATAAAGTTTTGCATGTTGGTTTTTTTGCTATAATTTGTATTTGAAGATGAGGAAAAAAACGTAGCCTTTACTGCAGCCTCGCAGCCAGGTTGCGTGTTGCACAGAATGAGAATTCTTCTCCAAAACCTTTCCTTACATGTTTAAATTCTAAGAAATACACCCAGCACATGAGAAAACCACAAGGGGTTAATATGAAGATCTTTCTCTGGCATTCCTCAGGTCCCTACCAACCTGAATTATCCTATGAGCGCCTTTTTCTAAAGGTGGTAAGAGGGAAAACAAGCATCACACACAATGCCACTCCAACTTAGATAGGATACAGCGTCTTTCAGAGCCAATGTGCATTACCTGGTCAGGCCAAGAAGCCCAGACATCACGTCTCCCATAGACCAGACCATTAATGCTTTCATGCCTTTTAGGCCAAGACTTGGAGCAAGCTCAGGAATGTTATGCTAGTGGCCAGCAGATTACAGATGTGCCTTTCAATACCCTCAGATCAACACTGCTCTTCTTCCCCATCTCCTTTTTTTTTTTATTTATTTTATTTATAGAACACTACTGCCTGCTTTCTCTCTCCTTGTTTAAGCAAACAGTCTGCAGTAAGCAAAGAAACAAAATTCACTTAGTGGTGTCTTCTGAGTCTTCCTGTATGCTGCAAGAGGAGAACAGCACTTGGACAAATCCCCTTTGGCAGAAATTTGTAAAAAAAAAAACAAAAAACAAACAAACAAACAAAAAAAAAAAACAAGAAAGACTACACAGGGGAAAATGAAAAGGAGGTATTTGTACCATATCCAGGCCCCTCCATCTATTCAAGTCCTACTGAGGTAATTTCTTCAGAGGTGTTAAGCTAATGAATGTTTACCTGCCCAAGAATAAAGTCTGAACGTCAGCCTTTATGGCTGGCAGTTAAAGGGGTTTGGCTTGCCCCATCTAAACAAACTGCTCACCTCAGGTAAGAAAGAATTCTGTGAAGCTGGGCTTAAAACTATTACGTGTAAACATCCGAAAGATTAAGCAAGCTTGCATCAGCGCTGAGGGCCAAGGCTGTGGTGAGGAATTTTTCAAAGAGGCATTAGGAATAAAGGGAGTGGGTCGAGCAAGGAAATTCAACCTGGAGACAGAAGAGAGATTCCAGATGCAAGATCTTTGTCTCCGAAGGAATGCACGAGAATTTCCTTCTTGGTGAAGCACTCCAGTGAAGAACAATTAATTCTACACCTAACTAATCTCAGAGCTAGACATTGCTCAGCAGAATTAATTCATCAGGCCTTAACACCCATAGCTGTCACCAGCGTCAAGCACTCAAACACGAACAGTAGATCTGCTGAAAAAGAAACACAGCGTCTAGCTCTTCACAACTTTCAAGTACCATCTTGGAGGTAGCAAAAGCCTGAAGAAACGTCTGGGCTTACTAGCACAAGCATGAAGTTTTTAATCCCAGTCAGGCTGAGTCTGACTCAGGTTTCCTCACAGCACCCACCGGGCAACCCACTGCACACTCCCCTGCTGTCGACTCTTTTCCTCATGATCCAGTCCCCCCGCAACGCATCTAAATCTAACACCTTCCCGTCTTAAAAAACCCACACAGAGGATCTTGCAGGGGAAGATGCTGCTATGCATAGCTTCCCCATTTGGTGCTGAATTTTTGGGGTAAGCTCATTACCCAGTTGTAATGCTATCTTTGGCTGGTGCGAGGAAGAGCGTTCAACATCAATAATAACGTGCTGTTACCCGCTTGATGAAAGACGGGCTATTAGGATGTGAGTCTCTCTCTAATTTGTACGGGCCACAAAAAAGCACACCTGGAACTGCAGAAACTGTTGCTTGAACGCCTTTGATGTGTTTGGAGGCAAAGTGTTTTTTTTCTTCAGAAGGGTTTTATCAAGTTATCATCAAGGATAACTGAGTATCAAAGGGGAATGCGGGTGTCAAATGACTTTAACCAGCATCTCGTTTGATTTTCCATTAGGAAAAATAAATTAGACTTTTTATAAGAGCTACCTTTGCTTTTTCGGGAAGGATTATGATGAGTAGGATCATATTTTTGTGTTCCTTTATTAGACTATAGGGAAAAAAAACAACTGGGGTGGATGGCCACTTGTGCTGCCTGTGCTTCAGCGCAATTTTAGGGCTGTCTCAAACTTTATCTGAATTACTTGTTGGCGCATTCACGGCAGACTCAGGCTGCACATCCTTCTGAAGCTACACACAGGTTTCTCAACAGCATCTCACGTTCAAAGCACGTTTTTGGCATGGTTAGGAATAAAAAGGCCTTGTAAAGGGCAGATTTTAGCCGTCCCGTGCCTTGTTTGGGAGCACAGGGCGCGTAATGCCCGTCGCTTCTTACTCACTGCAGCCGCACCTGGCACAAGCCACCCCAACCCGCCTGTAATCGCTGGTTCAGGAAGAGCTCTGCCTCTGCCACGGCTCTACAGACCCAAAACAAAGCCCGAAGAAGAGCCCTGCCGGGGCTTGCTCCCCCTGGACGGGCGCTAACCCTCCCCTACAGCCCCCAATAGCGCTGGGGGGGGGGGGGGGGCGCCCCGCTCCCATGGCCGCCGCTGCGCCCCCCACAGCCGGGCACCCTCGGGAGGGGGCACAAAGCACAAAGCCTCTCCCCGGGCTCAGCGAAGGGGACAAAGCCCCGGAGGCCGAGCCCTGGCCCAGACAGGCCTCGGCCTCCGGGAGGCCTCGACGCGGCTCCCCCCCGCCCCCTTTCCCCCGCCGCCCCTCACCATCTCCTTGCGGAGCAGGGCCAGCGCCGCGTCCAGGTTGGGGGGCTTGGGGGGCCGCGGCGAGCCCCGGCCGCCGCCGCTCAGCTCGTCCTGGATGCGGGACTTCTGCGCGTATAGCCGCTCCAGGTCCCGCCAGCGCCCGCCCTGGCCGCCGCCGCCGGAGGAGGAGGAGTTGAGCAGCCCGCTCAGGCTCTTGGGCAGCGGCGGCAGCCCCGAGCCCGAGCCGGGACCCGGCAGCCCCGGCCCGCTCATGCTGCGGCGGCGGCCAGCGGCGAGCGGCGACGGGAAGGGCCGGCCCGGCTCCAAGCCGGGGAGGCACCGCCCGCTGCCCGCCCCGCCTCCTGGGCCGGGCTGTACGGAGCCGTACCGGGCCGGGCTGTGTTGTACCGAGCCCTCCCGAGCCGTGCTGTGCTGTACCGAGCTGTGCCGTGCTGGCGGCGCCGCCTGCAGCGCGCAGCAGGTGCCTCCCGTAGCGCTGCCCGCGGCAATCAGCGCCGCCGCCTCGGTAGCGCCGGCCCCGGGCGGTGGGGCAGCGCTGGGGTCGGGCAGCTCTCGGGCAGACCTTTGTGGTTTTCCTCCCCCCCCCTAACCTGCACGCAATGCCAGGGCAAGTGGGTGTTTGAAAGCTAAATATTGAGCAGTAAAAAGCTTCCTGACTTCATATTGAATAGTTAAACGCTTCTTGACTTCATACAGAGCAGATGCTTCCTTATTGTATATACCCCACATTAACTCTTACCCCACATTAGCTGTGACAGCCTCCCTGCCTGCCAGAAGGACCTTTGCCTTTTGTGCAACAGCTGCAGACCGAAAAGCCAAACCCAAAGCCGTTTGGTAAAGGTGGAGCTCTGGGAGCACACTGCCATGGCCCGGCCAGGCTGCTAGGAGCAGATGGTTTAAGGTGTAGTCCTGTTGCCACAACCTCGCTTTCTTTGTGCAATATTTTGTTCAAAAAAAACCCCTCCACATACAGTGATTTTTAATATCTGTATTATGGAGTTGCAGTGGAGTTAAGCCTCCACACCGTTTTGTGTTTTGCTCGCAGATTCATGTGGCTTTTTCCGGATTTCATTCTCATCAACCCCCCTGACAATTGTTTTAAACTGGCTTACGGTGGAGGAATCTTTTTCCAATCCTTATTTGTATTTATGTGCTACTTCGGGAATTGATTTTTAAGATGATCTGCTCTTCATTTTAATGCCTTGTACATTAGAGTCAAGAGGATTTTTATTTTCCATTTGTCATGTTGTGACTTCTGCCCCAGCTGATTGTGAAAAATGAAATAGTGCTGTTAGCATTTATAACACTAAACGCATTTCAGACCATTCCTGTTGTAGATTAAAAGCATTAAGAAAGCCCTTGTCCTTGCAGGCTAAATGTGTCTGACAGCAAAAATATTGATTCAGTTTGCTGACAATGTAGGCACATTATTATCTTCCTGCTTTCTATAAGCAAATATAGCTTATTTATTTGCTTTCCTTCCAATCCGTTCATCTTTTTTTTTTTTTTTTTCCAGATGACAGCTATTTGGAAAAGCTCATGAATATTCTTATTTTATCTAGACCGGCTTATCATAATTATTTTTTTCAGCTTGCCTGATCCCATTAGATTATAAGTGCATTTTTTTCACACTCAGGGCCTTTAGGCACCTTATTGCCATATCATTACTATTAACAATCTTTATGCTGGCTTGCTGTTTAACTTTGTCAACCGAAAAGTCAAAAAATTTACTTTCTGGGTTCTCATCTCTCGGATGGCAACCTTACCTAGCCTTTGTTCATATTAAACAAGGACATGAAGCTGTTAGAGAGTACCCAAAGAAGGGCTGCAAAGATGGTGAAGGACCTAGAGGGGACGATGCCTGAGGAGCCCCTGAGGTCCCTTGGTTTGCTCAGCCCCGAGCAGAGCAGGCTGAGGGGAGGCCTCATGGCGGCCTGCAGCTCCCTCACAAGGGGAGCGGAGGGGCAGGCGCTGAGCTCTGCTCTCTGGGGACAGTGACAGGACCCGAGGGGACGGCATGGAGCTGGGACAGGGGAGGGTCAGGCTGGGGGTTAGGGACAGGTTCTGCACCCAGAGGGTGGTCGGGCACTGGGACAGGCTCCCCAGGGCAGTGGTCATGGCGCCGAGCCTGAAGGAGTTCAAGGAGTGTTTGGACAATGCTCTCAGACGTATGGGTTGATTTTTGGGTGGTCCTTTGTGGAGGCAGGAGTTGGATTCAGTGATCCTTGTGGGTCCCTTCCAGTTTGGGATATTCTGATTCTAAGTTCTTAGCTAGCCTTTAAAATCTAAACCAACTTCTTTATTTAGTCTGACCTAGTTATAACACGGTGACAGTGGAAGCTGGAGTCTTCACAGTTGTCTGTTGTGCTTTTGTGGAACATGCTTTCTTTAGCTGTATAAATCTCTTAGTCTGTGCTATTTCCTAGGACCAAGATGCAGAAATGTTACTCACAAGTGTCCTTTGTTAAGGATACAACCTTAAAAAAGAAAACACATTAAAAATACATCATGTAGTTTGTGTCATAAAGAACTAGGAAGTGTCAGAATAGAGGCCATTTCCTCATACAAATGCATTATGGTATATCTTTAATTTTACATTCTTATGTGATTTTTTTTTCCTTTCATCATTCATTATGAGAATAGATGATACTCGTGTATCATTTATACCTCATTTCTAATACTCTTCTTTCTGGATGTGGTGATATATATTCACTATAGAGCATGTTGGATTGATAAATTATGAGGGTTTCCTGCAGCCTTTCCTATAATGCTCTCCCCTGTAATAACTGACTTATCTACAAACGCTGATGAATTCTTCTTTATGACACCCCTGTGATAGCAGATGGTATTATTATTTGTTCTGTGGATAGGGAACCAGGACACAGAGCTAAAGGTAGGTCACGGTAAAACATGTTTACTAATTTTAAGTGCCTACTTTGTGATTCTTAGGGATGATTTTCCTTAGAACACAAAGCTTTTTGCAGCAGTTCAACGTGTATTGTAGCAACCCCAAAATGTCTTTATGGCATTTTAATTGAATTGAATGTTATCCCACCCTTCTGACAGAAGGACGTGAGCCTCAACTTTAAGCTACCCTGTGCAGGGCAGCACCTTTGCTCTAAGCCTTTGCAGTGATGTGGCTAAGGTCACATTTTGTCCACTGTGCTGCAGGGGCATCTTAAACTTGCCAAACAAGATGCACCAGAGCTCATCTGTCACTGCCATTGGCATTTTTAAGTCCTGTTTGTTTGCAAGATGTCTCTCATTGGGTCAACTTGCAGCCACGACTGCTTGCAAATGACAGGTCAGGATCCAGATATCACAAACTAGGCGTATGGAAGACAAATTAATAATTAGTGACGCGTGGTTTACTCTTCCATTTCCTCCTGCAGTCAGAATGCCTTGAATATACTCTATTTCTCATGAGGCCTCTGGTTTTCATCACTGATGTGGAGGAACAGAGATCAGATGATGCTGTTCTGTGATGCTCTGGGAATGCTACAGATTTTGGTCCTTGGGCTAAGAGAATGTAGAAGTTGCTGGGCATAATTCACACATGATACACAACTCCACATAGTGGCATAGCCAAGAAGAAATTAGATTTTCAGCCAAAGATCATTCAATTCTTAGGTGTCATAAAACCACATCAAAAAGTGTTTTTAAATAAAACTGTAAAGAGTCCCAATTTTGATACTTGTTGCTGTTTTTTGTCCCATGTTGCTGTTTTTTTTCACCAGTTCCTGTCCTTGCAAGAACCCTGTCCGAACCAGTGACTGCTAGCTATGATCTCTGACCCCTTAGTTCCTACACCCGCCTTTTGCTTTTGTCCCTCTTTCAACAGCTGCCACACATGCACTCTTGCTGCTGCCTTCCTCAGCTGTTCTTTAATATGTAACTCTGCCCTTTATTCTTCTGTAGAGAAGTCAGACTGCTAACTCTTCCTTTTTTTTTTTTTATAGAGAACTAGAAAAGCAAACTTTTGACAGCAGGAGATATATATATAGGGGATGGGAAGGGTAGATGCTGACGAAATGCTGATTAGTATTGGGAGAGCAAGGGCAATGGGTTCAAAAGGAAGGAAGAACCAGAGAGGTTAAATATAGGGACTGGTATGTAGAGGTCTATGAGTGTGGATGAGTAACAATTTCTCCACTGAAGGCATCTGCCAGCCAGCAATAATATGCACGTAGGTATGTTTCTTCTTTTTGTTCACAAATAGCAGCTCCTCCAACCAGAGCTCTGTCCCCTCTCTCTCTCCTTTTCGCAATGAGGATGGTAGGGATTTTTGGAATAATTTATGCCCAGCAGAAAGCAGTAAGAAGCAGTATGAAAATCCAAAGGCTGGGTGCATATGGCAAATAGCAGGTTATATTTCTGTAATCACTACGGGTCTAATTCCTCTCTCACACTATTTTGCTTTTCTTTGTTTCACATTTTCATCTGTTACCAAATGCTATTAGTTTTTGTTGTGGAAAGAAAAGACACAATCAAAGTCTGTACTTTCATATCAGAAATTCTGGTTTAGGATTATAGAAGGATCATACTCAGGATAAACATTGACTTGGCCTGATAGTAAAATTGATGGGAGTTAAGATAACTGGTCATTTATTTTCCTGATGATGCCAAAATCTGGCTTGTTCATGTCTCTGTTTAACCTTAGATCAAACTATAAATCTTCTCCATAGTACATCACTGTGCTCTGCAACACCGGTTTTAAAATCTCCTGTGTCCTCTCACTTCATTAAATCAGATGTAACAGTATCAGTCTATTCTCCCTACCTCTCCAGTCTCATGGATTCATCCCCATTACATTAGCTAGCAGAAAAGAGAGTTGGCATTTAGACCCCACCAAATTCATGTTGCTGCAACACCCTCCTCTTCAGAACGAGGCTTCTTTCTGTAATTAACAAAGAAAGTCATTTTAGGATTTCATATCAGCTGGTAAAAGCAAATCCACCAAAATGAAATGAGAAACAATACTATGTTGTAGGAATTAATCATTCCGGTATTATGTGGAAATTCGTAGGCATAAAAGAACATGACAGAGTTTTGTGAGATAATTATGCAATAGACGATCCTCATGCCCACAGCCCACAACGGCATTGAACGTCTTCCTTAGTCTCCTTCTGCATCAAAAATACAAAAGGAACTAAGGACTTCAAAGGGCCTTTTGATTTTTTTTCCCCCATGCTTCCTAAGAGCTCGGTATAGTTCTGATAAGCTTTGGGCTGAATCATTTGCCTCTTCAAAATGATGGCTTGAGCGGACCTTTATTACTGCTGCTCCAGCATTGGGTTCAGTTTGTTAGCCTCCCAACAACAGGTTGCTTGCTCCTGACTTCCAGTAACAGCTTTCCAGAATCTGATTACTGAAAGTAGATAGCCAGGGGATCAGAGCTACAGGCTTTGAGGGTATTTGTCTTATTATCCCAGTGACACTGAGCAGACTCTTTCCTTCAGTGAGACCTACATTGGGGTCAAACCCTGAGGATGCCGCCTAAGCCGTGCCGAGGTCATTTGAGGTAAAAATGACGGGAGGTCTAAATCTGCAGGCAAAATTGCAGGGCTGAAATGAAGTGCTGCTGAAAAGGGATGCCTGCTGATGTGCACAAGTAGTAAGAATGATTTGTGCTTACGGATTGCAGAATATTGCAGATTCTCTAGCGGTCTGATATCTGCCTTGCAGTATTTTTGAGTGGGGAGCCGTAGTCAATCACTTCTAAAAAGAATTATTTCTCTGCAAGGCATTCAGTTGTAACCAAACATGGAAGTTTCTGTATATTACCATGTTCAACTAATGTTAATAAACATAATTTCTTGCTTCTTTCTTCTGCATTCTCCCTTACTAAATCTACAGGTGAAATTTTTTTCCAGGTTGAATGCAAAAATCTGTGAGATAACATATTTCCGTGAGATGGATGCAGGTTACACTGCTCAGAAGATAAACACTCTTCAGCCGTGTATAGCTATAATGTTTGCTCTTAAGGAGGGGTAATTTTATACTCAGACATACCTGTGTTCCTGAAAAACGACCATCCTCTTCCACAAGCAGACAGACTAGTGCTGAATAATTAAAGGCAAAACTGAGGCCATAAAAAAAAATACATATCCTTCAGTTGAGCCAGGCCAAATTCCATTAGCACCTAGCACCTCCCGCCTGTGCTGGAGTACTGCCTGGTAGTGAAAACAGCCTGCACGTCTGTGCAAGCTCTTGGAAGGGGAGAGTGATGAGCAGATGTCAGTGGTTGCTTTACCTCCCAGCAGCTCAAGTTGCACCGAGTTCATGAGGCCAAAGTGCACGCCTGAGAACAAAATCTGGTTGCTGAATCGCGGCTGCGACAAAGCCTGCGGTCAGGTATCCTTCCATATACCCAGATCTCTTTGTCTATTACTGAGATAGGTCAAGGACAGTAATTTAACAGTGCATAACATTATTTCTAAATAGTTTAGAGGAGAAAAGTACTCTTTGTAATTGAAAGTTCATTTAGGTAGATAGAATGTAATTACCTGGCACACTTAGAGGAGCAAAGCTATTGTGAGTCTCTGATGAAAACTGTCATCAGTTATTTAATGGCCAACAAGTGATTAGAATTTTTGTTTCATATTTCATATGAGAACAGCACATTCAGCAGCCCAGTGACCCCTGAATTCAGTGCAGGGGCACTCAGCAATTACTGACTCAGAGGCAGATGTTCTGCTAGCTGAGTTATGTTCATTGCTTCTTGCAGCATTTGAGCATGTGGCACCCAAACAGCAACAAGACCGAGCCTTATTTAGTATGGGAAATCAACTTTTGTAATGGTAGAGGCGAAGGAATAACTTTGAAATATAACCAGCATTTAAAACTGAAATATATTCCGTACAGCAAACATAAAGCTTGAAAATAACTTTTTGGCTTGAGTACCTGCGATACCAGATTTTTACCCGAAGTGAACCTGTCAGAAAAATGCCATCAAAGCGGTTTACATTTCAAACAGCAGGAAAACAATTCACGCACACACAGCACCAAAAAAAGCCCCCTCTCAGGCTCTCCAAACTGAGTGGTTGCTTTCCTGACTTCTACCCAAGAGCTTTCTGAGCCTGCCAAGAGGGAGGCTCTGGCGGGGGATCCCCCACTGGGGGATCCAGAGGCTCAGCTCAGCTCACCTCTGTGAAGTCCCTCTGGTTTTCTTTGCTCCTCAGAGCTGTTCTTCCTTAGTAGAAATGCTGAGGGAGAAGAGTATTGGCAAGAGCCGTATTGCCAAGTGAAAGCTGTTCTGGAGTGCAGTGATTCCTGCCCGTACCTGATGCACCTGTTGTATTGTTGGAGACAACGTGTGGCAGGATCAAACCGTATGAGAATTCAAGTCACTTCGCCATGTTACAACTAGGTGCCATCTGGAACATCACACAGAACCTTAAAAAAAAGAAAAAAAGCAATCTACAGTATATATTATAGTTGCAAAAGGAAACAAAAAAATAAAGCAAAGCAAAACAAAACAAAAGACCAAAGCCCTTCCAGGGGGAAACGTGATAGCAATATCCGCAAAGAAGGGAAGCTGTGAAAACCCGACATCTGTGCTGGAAATGAGATCAGATCAAGCCAATCACTGCTGCACTAATCAGCCCCTGACAGGAACAAACAGGTGTGCAAATGAGTTAAAAGGCAAGAACATGGATTTTTGAAGTTTTTTTGGCAAGTTTGCCAAAATAAGAATTGTTCTGCCAAGGCAAAGATGAACTAAAGCATCCTTTGTCTTTCTTTGATAAGTCAGCCAAGGAAGATGGAAGCCTAAATAGACTGCTTGAGGAGGAACCACCAGAAGTATGGTTACTGACAGTGCCTGCACTTGCCGCGAAAATGAGCTTTTGGTAACAGGACGTTGTTCAAGTTCATTGCTTCAGAGCCTCCTCTTTCTTTGGGTGAACTTTGTGCATCAGTAACTAGCAACTTTATGCTGATGTATCCATGTAGTTCGGAAAAAATACATTGCTCAATATGTTTTTGAGTGTAATTTATCCTAAAAGTCAGTTCTAAGGCCCATCAATAACTTGATTTCTGCTTCCATTCAAAATGAACACTAATGAGGCAAAAGCGGTGGAGATCTTTAACAGACCTTGAGTTTACAGATCTGAAAGGCGAAAGGAGCACAGGTCTTCTCACTCACCTTTCTCCTTCAGCATTTTTTTAAAGAACTGTGACAGGTTAAAAACCATAATTTTTGCAAGGCCATAAAGCCACTACAATATGAAAAATAGGATTTAGAGTGCAACGTTTACTTGCTTTGAGTTTAACTTATCTTTTTTACATGGTCGATTACTGGAGTACAATTGCTTTTTAATTAATGAGGAGTTTTCAGAACTTTTTGGAATACCAGTGACCTGAAATAACTTTAATATCCTTATCAATTCTTGCCAGTTTTCAACTTCAAGCAAAAAATAGCAAGAACTAGCTCTTTCATGTTCCAAAAATTATATAAGTGTTCAGAATAGGATCAGCACTATTCTGTCAGTGCTGCAAGAGCAGGTGATGTGCACCCGGAGGCACCTGCACCTTTGATGAAGCTGTTTATATTTACCAGCTCTCTTCTTGCCGAGTCATTCTTTGCTCTGACACTGCTGTGAGACAGCTAGGGAGAGACATAAGATGATAATTTTACATTGCTTTGGTGAATTGTCATGGATCAGAAGATAAACAAGTGCTAACTTAAAAATACCATCATTTTTTAATCATTTCAGACCTTATATACTTTTCTGTCTCTGCTCTGGACTTGTTTCTGAAAATGAATTCAGTTATGAAGGGAGCTTGGTGAGGTCCTTGGCTGGGATAAGCTCCCTGTAGAAGGCCTGCACATGTCCTGCTTGTTGTGGATATAGTCCCTGAACCCAAAGTGTTAGGGTTTTGCAGAAGAGAGGTGGCCAAGAAACTCGGGAGCTGGCTGAGGAAGCCAAGCAGAGATGCTGACTGCTCAAAGTGGATGCTAATGAAGTATTGGTGGAAGTTGATAGGTGAGTGACAGCCCCATAAAGGGAGATCAGGAAGGAAAGACTGTGTCATTTGTAGTACCGGCCAGTGTAAAGCATGCCGTCAAATAGTTTTATCACAGAAAATGTAGGGAATTTTAGGAGGGGTTTCATTAAACTAAATATTGATAGGAATATTTTATCACAGTTCACAAGCACCCACTAAATGTGTTGGGTTTTCTTAGCTGAAGGCACTTAACATGTGCTCTGCAAATGTTCCTGCCCAGCGGTACCAGACCGTCTGAAGGACTGCAGGCGACCCAGCCCTAGGCTGCTGTACAATAGCACTGTTTCCCTGCCAAACCCCCAACTGTGCAGATAATCTGTCTTTAGCATTGTCCTGACCGGTTTTCAAGCATTAATCCTCGCCCATACAATTGAGTGCGCCTCAGCCTTTCTCAGTTTTAATCTTCTTCAGCTCTCCTCAAGTCTTTTTTTTTTCTTTTTTGGTCACATAGGAATATCTTTACCACAGCAGACTGAAAAGCCTGGTTTGAAATAACCACTCCTTCTCCTCCAAACTTCTCCTCGAAGCATTAAGTGTGCTGCCGCATCCATTTGACCGCCGGCATCGCAGGAATACAGCAGGTTGCATAACGCATGTCTCTAAATCAACTTGAGCAGATGGGAAGGCAAATAGCTTGAGCCAGCAAAGCGCAGCTCCCCTTGGGCACATCTCAGATGGCGGTGGAAATGGCAATGCCCTGCTGGCTCAGTGTTGTCCTCTCAGGTGACAGAGCCAGCCTTGCCTGGAGGAAGCATTGTCCCCCTCTGGCTCTTCTTCCCCTTCGCATCCACAGAACTGCACAACTAGAGTCTTTCAAACATTGCCTGTGTGGTAATTTTTCTCAGCCACCATGCGCTGCTTCATTTTGACTGGTATTTAGATGAAAAACAAAGGATAAATAAATAACAGCCCACTTAATTAAACACACAAGTAAAATATAAACAAGAACAATGTAGGTTAAAAGATGACTAAAAGTAGCGGTATTATTAAGTCTTTTAATGTTTTATGCTCATGAGGTAGGTAGCCCAGAGCTGCAAGAGAAAAGGAGACCTTGTTTTTTCTTGCGTTCTCAGTTTATTAAAAACCCACAATCACAACTGATTAATTGATCAAAACCAGAAATATAAATATCAGAGGAAGGAAGCACGACGAAGCTAGCCTGAACACATCACTGCTCTCTATTGAAGTCTTACAGGAATAAATTTCTGTTTAGCTCTCATCATCTGTTCTTTGGTGTAGAAGCAGATGGTTATATAAAAGCAGTTGAAAGATCAAGCTAAAGCTGCCTGTTGTAATGGACCTGCAGAAAAAACATGCTATATTTTAAGACAGTTGAAACTGAATCCATTAGCTCTGAGCAGAAGTTTGACCTGCAAAATTTGCTAATGCAAAATGAATTGCATACGTGAATGTCAGTGGTGGTGTCATGCACATCATTTTAAAGCACCGAGTGAGCCAGGCAGTGAAGGAGGGACACATCCCTGATGTGGCTGGCTGGGTGTGCTGTACATTCATGCTGCCTCACGCTAAAAGGCGGAGGAGCTCAGGACCGTTTAGCACCCTTGCCCCAGACAGAGCCACGTTTCATACCAAAGAACCTGTCGAAAGGCTGTAAAAAGATCGCAGACCATTCTCCTGTCCCTGCTTTGGTAAGACAGCAGCGGTATCTGACCTCGTTTTCTTCTCACACTTCACCCAAAGACTGAACTCATTTTAGCCTGCTTTCCTTGTATAATTTATTTATGTCAGTGCCTGGGAAATTGCTATCTACTTTAAGCTTTTAGGATTTTCAAAAAGACTACAGCCCCATCTGCAAGGATATTCCCTTATGTATGCCCTCTGCAACTTAAACCACGCTAGACCTACTTTAGGATGACTGCAATATGGGCCAAAGAACTAATAAAACTGCAGAGGGCTTAGAGTGTCAGGTACTTTATTGTCTAGGGACAAACACTGAGACAGGCTGGAGTGGCAAGGAGCTGAGACAGACCTGAGTCTTTCCAAGCTGTCTTGGTCCTGATTGCCTGTATATGCAACAGTTGGGTTAACTGAACCTTGAATTTCCAAGCTCTGTTTTCTCCCTATCTCCTGTTTTTGCTCTGAGGTTTCCTAACTTTTATACCACCCTGTTCTATGTCACCCTTGCATCTTAACCCAGTGCTGTGCATTTCCATCGCATCCCTGAACCTCCTTTAAACGAGTCATTCTGGAGCATTTTGCTGTACTTCCTCGTCTTGCAAAGGTTGAATGCATTTATCCGTATCTTTTTGAAGCCTCAGTGTAATATGAAGCACCAGGGGAGCCCTTCTGGCTTTTATTTTCTCTGTGGGAGTCCATGCTCAGTTTATCATCTTTGCAGGATGCCATGTGAGCAACAGAGTTCATAACTGACACGGGAGGCTTGAAGGGGCTATCACTATCTGTGCAGATAGAGCCCATACATATTTCATCACTTTGGCAGGGGTTTCTGCAGGTCTTGTGATCTTTGCAGGGATCCTTCTGGGAAATTCAATGAGGAGAGTCTAAGGAGGGGTTGGAAGACGAGAAACATAAGGGCAGCTCTGTGAAGGTTGCGTTGGTGGTGGAAAAGAGAGATAATGATATTGAAAAAGAAGTAGTGAAGTAAGAACAAGGTGAAGAGATAAGAAGAGCCTCTTCTAAGGTTAAGACTTCTGCAGAGAAGAAGGAGCTGAGCTCAAAGAACATCAGGGATTTGGCTGGAGCAAAGAAAATGGGGTAGAATAAGCAAATGCCAAGTGCTTGTTCAGGGGATATCACCCCAACAGCTGGGTGAGGTGTGTAGCAAGGGATAATGAAGGAGAAGAAGTAAGGAAGAAAGATGTGCCAACAGGAAATGAAAAGTTTGCTGGAAACAGTGCTGAGAAAATAGGACCCCCAAAACAGTTATTAAAAGGGTCACCAAGGAAGAAAGGAGGGGGGGGGGAACAAGAACAGTTATGCTGAAATGCATGCAGGGAAGAGGGTGCTCTGTGATTCCCCTATTTTCCCCAAAATTTCAGTTAATGTGCGTAATGAAGGCTTGTTTTAGGGACATGGTTTAGTGGTTTAGGGACATGGTTTAGTATTGGTGGTTGGGGAATGGTTGGACCAGATGATCTTGGAGGTGTTCCCCAACCTTAATGCTTCTATGATTCCGTGAAGAGTTCTTATTTTCCCACTCACATCTCTCTGTTTGCATCTTTGTGTGTAGCTTTTCCATGCCTACCTGCTTATACGTGACTTATCTGGCATTACCCTGCAGCGTTTTCACAGAAGTTGCAGCTGCGACAGGATACAGCTGTCAAAACCCTCTGACAGCTCACAGCGTGAGCAGTCTTCGGTGGACAGAAACTGATGGACATTTCTGACAGCCTCTTTCCCAACAGCTGCAGAAGCTTCTTGTTTATTTCTGCGTATACCTCAGGAGCTGACTTCTGACAGCTACGGAATCACTTCTGTCCCTGAGAGCTGATGGGGGTTTCCACAGCACGTGCCTGGAGCTAATGTGCCGTGGCTATACCACGGGCCTGGTGGAGGCCTCCTCTATGCCAGCCTCTGTGGGCTGCCTGTGAGGGAAAGGTCAGGATTTCATCTGTTTCACCAGATGTTTGTCTGGAGGAGCACGGAAAGATTGGATAGCTGGGGTTGTGTTTATTTTGGGAAACGCTGTGTTTTCTGTCAGTGAGAAGGAATACGTTTGGAGATGTGTTAGTGTTAAACTAGGGATGTGCTCTCTGAAGAGTCTTGTAGACAACGTACCTTATCTGCCTGTGAAAGGAATGAGCAGGTACATGCTGGTACTGCACAAAGCCAGCGTCTGCAACAGGAGCTCAGCTCTGCATTGACAAGCAAAGTGCAGCTGACATTTCCACAGGACTTTGCAGCAGTTTCTCACACAGTATTACACAGATTGGAAAAAGCAGTCCCTGAAGAAACAGATGAAGACACGTTCCTTGGGGATTGCTCTGCGACAAGACTTCAGAACACGTCAAGGAGCAGCGTGCAGTATCTGTAGCCAGATCCGGAGCAATAACAGCTCTCTTGCCCAAGGCACTGCAGTCACAAACTTCAGCCTGCCTCCGTGAAACTGGGGTGGAGAGAGAGTTAAAGGCAAACCTTGACATTTGGAAATTAGTCAGCCACTCCGTATCACTCCTGCTTGCCTGCCTTTTTGGCAGCAGAGTAGACTGGTGAAAATGTTCTCCTGCTCACAGACAATTTGGAAGCAAGCTGGCAGATCTGTAACTGGAGCATATGTCAGCATTACCTTCGATCAAAATGCCTCATGGAAATGTTCATTTTAGTATCACAAAAAATAAAGACATGGTTTATCATTTTGCCCCACTCTTTATTGTCTTGCTCCTTTCCCTGAAGGAACCTCGAGCACACCTTGGTGAAGGGGAGGCAGACTGAAACAACATCTCACAAAACAGACACACCAGCCTCCCAGGGCTTTTACTTGCCTCCCACCAGTTCAGTTCTGTCCCAGAATTCTCCAAGGCACCCAATTATATTAAGGATAAATCAATTTCCACCCCAAAATCCATTTCATATAGCCCAAACGTGAACCCATGGCTCTCTCTTCTCCAAACTGTTGCCCGTCTCCATGTCAACTGTTGCCTTTGCAAAAATTCTCATCCCAGTTAATCTTTCCCTTCTCCATCCCTGTTCCACACTTTTCTCTTTCCAGTGTCACATGTGGCTCAGGATCTTAGCTCAGCCTTCTTCCCCATGGAGGTCACAAGTCCTGCGGGCCAAGGAAACTGCTGCTGAGAGATGAGGGAGAGCTGAGAAGCAGTGAATCCCCCCCACAGGTGAGGTAGACAGGGCTCTTCTCAGCTTTCTGTTTGCTTTTGGATGTGTTTCCTGTCCATCCAGCAGCTCTTGGGTGAAAGTGAAGGCAGGGCTTTTTCCATCTCGTTTGGTGAGGCAAGCAGACAGGTAGGGCAGAGGGGTGAGTGGCTACAGACTAAGAAGCAAATAAAAATCTGAAGTCACTGCAATTGAGTTGCACAAAGCCAGAGACTGACTGTGAGAGATGTCAGACAGCTTTCTGCTACAGTTAATGTTCAAAAATAGGTTTTTGCCATTGTTATGTTAGAACTCTTGGGCTTTGACAAACACATCTTTCAACTTTTTGTGTCTTCTTTCTCTAAGAGAGCTCTCTTTCAACAAATCAGATAAATTCTCTTTGGGAGCTGCATTTCTGTACTGAAATAATTGGGATCTTAAATTATTCCCATAAACTGTTAGACAGTGTGGCATCAATCATGTCTGTCATAAAAATTACATCTACCTTAGCAGTAGGAATATTGTCTCAGGAGGGGTCTGCAAATGCAAAAGAAGCAACATATTTAGGGAGACAGGATGCTTTTTATTAGCTCAACTGATAGACCTGAAGAAAGGCCATCAAGAGTTGTCCATGCTCTCCAGTACTGCAAGCTGGTCTAATAAAAGATACTGCTTCTCCCCACTAACCTTATGCTGCTGACAGTACCTGTGCTTTGATCAGGGTCTGCAGTTTGCCTCAAACATCTCCCCAGGACATTTGCTTGTTGTAATCACCACTGGCTGTCTCTTTTGCTATCAAAGGAGCTCCTTTTGCTAGCTTTTGATATAGGGAATGCATTACCCTGTAATCAAAGTGATGTTAACTCATCCCTGGGCATCTGGAAAGAAACCCTGAACAGCAGTTAGTGGCTAAATGTAAAATACATATTTATTAACAGCTGTGCAGGATGAGCTGCGTGTGTATATATATGTGTTTGTATGTTGCATTTGTATTGCTGGAATACAAAGACAGCTTCTTTCCTGTAATCCAGATGCAGGGCATGCTATCTTTTTAAATAGAGATGTAAAATAGAACATTTTAATGCATAGTTAGTCTGGATTTCTTATTATATAACACCATTCAACTGAGCGTCTTAAAACATCACAAAACCACACCTGAATACTTCCAGAGATCTTGTGACTATTATTGCAGTTATTAGTAGTGGACTGACAAATGGCACAGTACAAATACTAGACATTTTAAATATCAAAGTGGAGGAAACAAGTACAAGAAAAATAATAAAATCACAGAATCATTAAGGTTGGAAAAGACCTCTGAGATCGTCTGGTCCAACTGTTCCCCTACCACCAATACTGGCCACTAAACCATGTCCCTAAGCACCACATCGACCCTTTCCTTACACACCCCCAGGGATGGTGACTCCACCACCTCCCTGGGCAACCTGTTTCAATGCCTAACCACTCCTTCTGAGAAGAATTTTTTCCTAATATCGAAAAAAAAAAGCCATCCTGGTCTGTGTTGGGTCACCTTAGTGGCCTCTTCCAGAATTCCTGCAGACCTTGTTCACCCCATCCACCTTCTCTAGGTTGTGGTAGAGCAACAGAAAAGCAAGCTGAATAAAGCTCAGAACTGACCAACAGGTATTTCTTATGCAAAGATACTCAGGTAGAACATGTTTACATGCATTTTAAACAAGTTTCAGCTTAGAAAGTCCCATCTTTTGCCTGCATGGGGGACTTTTGTCAGTGGTGGTTGCACCTTAGTGAGGGTCTGTCATACAAACTGTTTTCTCATCAAAACAATGATGATCAAACCAAAACCCCTCTCCTCCCTGTCCTCCACAGCACCACTCCAGCTCCTGGCCAGAGGCTTTGCTGTCGCTTCAGCAGGCAGAGTCCCCAGAGGTGGCATTGGGACCATCCACCGCGGCCCACCTGAGGGCTGGCATGGTCCTGACCTCGTCCTCTGAGCTCCCTCTGCTGTCCTTGGAGAGGCACAGCCCGGGGACTTACACACACCTATATACGTGTTATTTTACATATATAAATAAATGTAGAAATGCCTGCAGAACAACTGAGGTACCTACCTGAGCATCAAAACCCTTACTGCGACAGTCGCAGTGTGGTGAGATGTGTCCCACGCTCGACCACTGAACTCCAACTTGCTGACCTGTGTCCTGTGCACACCACAGATGGAGATTTTACCAAATAAGCCTAAAGCCAGCAGCATTCAGATAGGAAACATTCCAATTATTACAAGCAAATGTAAAGCACCACACTGTCCTCGTACAAAACATGTGCTGTGCTGCTAAATGAGCCACTGCAAATTCTTTAATATTCCAGTGATTTTCGTCACTCAGCAGCTACTGTGGTGGTTCAGCAGTGAGTAGGCTAAGCTGCATTTTCCTAGCAGAAAAATAATGAAAGAAAATGCAGAGATAGAGATGTAGAAAGGAAACAATGAAACTGGTGGCACAGCAGGACGGAAATGAGGAGAAAAAAAGTTTAGCTGTCTGAAAAGGTTAAGTTGCAGGCAGTACTCCTGGAAAAGGGATCAGGGGGTCACCATCCTATTAGGAGATCAAGGGGAGGCAAAGTTGTGAAGCAAAGTGGAATAATTTAAAAGAAGAATAGCGAGAGGGAGAGATTAGGACAGCACAGCATAATTCCGGGACAGAGGTCTGCTGAGTTTGTGACAAAGGAGTATGGTAGGACTGGTATAATATCTATCTTCTGACCAACCGGGTGGTTATAGAAAGATGCCAGCACATACTTTGAGAATGCATGAGTTCTGCTTGCATTTAAAACTGGTTATGTCCTAGGGGAGACAGCTCAAGTGAAAAGAAATAATAATACAAATGACTGGTCGGGCAAACATCTACTACTCTGCCCTGGCAGCCTGGCCAGACAGTCTTCCCTCTCCACAGCCAGATATTGGAGTGCCCCTGAGCAGCAGAGCTGATCTCGACACATGCTGCTTCTGTGCAAAACTGCCTCTGTACAACACATACATGCAACTACCTACAAAACTGGGGGAATTCTTTTAGCTCCTCCACCTGCCTTATTTTTTTTTCTCTTCCTCAGATTCTCATTATTATTATTATTATTATTTTTTCCACATCTGTTTTGTTACACTCTTTTGTATTCTCTCGGTATCCATTACTGGCTATTGTTAAAGACAAGAGGGACTGGGTTCATCATTGGGCTGCTGTGATACAGTCTTGTTTTATGTTCTTCCTTGAGTAATGCCTCACTAAAAAATAAAACATTTGGTAAAAGGACAAGTGAAATAATCAGCTGCGTTCTTTTTTCTTAGGGTAATATAAAAGCATGCATGTTACATTTTGTTTGAATTAAGGCTATAATTGTATACACATTGCCCGGGCTGTGATGTTTCGTAAAGTGGCCACAGTATTTCCTGTACATTTTTCTTTGTGTGAGGAGTTTTTTCGTTCTGTTAAATTGCATATCCATAGAGGATTTTGGGGCACTCAGCCAGTCAATCCAATTTGGAGTTGGATAGTGGCTGTTGTGGACTAAGTCCCTTATCTGTCCCCTTCAGCTGTCTTATTTCTCTGCTATTCATGGAAACGTAAAATTAAAAGTGGAATCAACTGAGAGGCAAGAGCCCAGCAAGAGACTTAGGAAGAAAAAGTTAAGGGGGGAGATCTCTCTGCAGCTGGGATAATGTGCTGACATCTTTGTTTTTAAATATGCGTGCAGAAGATTTTGTATTTCACATATATTACCATTTCATTTATCTTTGTGGGTATCAGAGCCAGTATGAGGAGAAAATTGAAATCAGATTGATAATGCCTTTTTTTTTTTTTTTTTTTTTAAGAAGAAGTGGGATTTATGGAATTCTGGCTTACCACATGCTGTGTACTGAGAAATGATTAAGCTAGAGGAATGAATAGGGGGCCTGAAAATGGCTTGGCCATTCCTATGGGGCTATAGTAGAAACAGAAGGAGGAACCGGTTTGCATATATACTCAATTCCATACATACTTCATATTATGTCCACACTATGGTGAAAAAAGGATCTCCTGCTATTGCAATCAGTGGTTACAATGGTGCAAAATCATTGTAAATAGGAATTTAAATCTGATGGACCACACTGTCTGGTGTGCTTTATAGGATTCACAGCTGTCTTTGCACCCTCTGACTCTGGACCAGAGAGGGCTTTGTGTTTCTTCTATCCTAATGCTGCTCAGTGCTGTAAATGATGACAGCTTTGTATGTCCCTCAATGGCCTACATTGCAGGGGATGCAGAGGGATCTGCTCATACCAGAAGGAAAAGGGAAGCAGCATCTCTACTTATTTAATAATGCGAAATATTTATTTTTTTATATTATTTAAAATATATTTTATATACTGTATTATTATATTATTTTATATATAGTATGTATGATTTATATATTACATAAAATAGATGAAAATAAAATGTTGCAAAGGGAAAGAAAGCACAAAGGCAGGAATAAATTGTTTTTCAAATCAGAAAATGTAATGAAGCCATAAAGCCCACTGCTGACGTGAGTGTGGTTGATTTGGCTGGTTTCCACTTCCTCCTTCCCACTGGGCACCTCCGCTAGCTGCTGAGAGAGAGGGGACATAAAACTCAGGTACGTGAGGTGTTGTGTTGACGAAAACAAGTATATCAAGCTTGGCATCTTGTGGACCTGCCTCTCCACCTGATTAATGCTGGTGTCTCAGGCCATGGCCACGCTGCTCTTTGAATCACCCTCAGAGCTGCTGGTAGGGGCCACTCCCTTCCCCTCCTGTCCTTGTGGAGTCACCAGCATTTGGGGATCAGAGTGCTGATGCTGGAAACCAGCCTTTCTGAGCCCTTCAGTATTATTATCTTGTGGCTGTGAGAACGAATGGGTAGGGGCGGTGGCACAAAGGACCTCCCTTTATAGCAATGACATGGATTTACACCAGATTACAGTGCTCGTCTAGTCACCAACTGATGAGGCATGAGTCCCAGCCTAGCCCAGGCCTGTGCTCACAAGAGATCTCTTCTGTCTTGACTCTCTGATGCATACAGATGTATGAATTCTTGCTTGCTCAACAGAAACCAAGCTAAAAAAAGAAGGGCAAGCCCAAGGCAGTCCCTACACCTGCAGCCTGCTCTGAAGGCTCTCCATCTGTGCCTCAAACATGATTATCTCCTACATTTCTTCCTCGTGATCCTGCTTCCTTGGCTCTTACTCCTTGTTTCTCCATGCAGCTTCCAAGTCTCCTCCTGATTTTCAGTGCTCCTGGATGATATTGCAAAGGATAGAGGAGGCTTTGATCAAACCCACTAGAACTTCATGGGAATTTCGTCCCAGTAGCTACAGCCAAAGCAGTTTGTACAGGTCTCCAGGTCTTTCTCCAGTTTCTAAAGGCCTTGTGAGAAGGTCTGATCCCTAGTTACTTCCAGAATAGAAAAACAAAGCCCATCTGCTAGGGTATTTATAGATTCTTTATGGCTCAGGGAAATTTCCTCTCTATCTGTTATCTTTTGCTAAACAATGATAACATTTTCTGTCTTTTCTTATGTACATTAGAGCTGGAGAAAAGCTACTTAGGAAGGGAAGCCTCTGTTCTTGATAAAAGACCCTTCTCAGTGAGTCACAAAGCAATCAGCTCCCTAGCTCAGTTCACAGTATATTGCCTGCTCTTTCAGGGACAAAAATTCACTATCCCCCTTATATAAGTATTTTCTTTGTATGTGGAGAGATTGCCACATGGTGGCAATTTACATCCACTTTACAATTGTATACACACAATACCTAGCCTAGCCTTGTTTCATTTTCAAGTGTTTGTTATTTTTTCAGCCCATCTTGTGCTCTTATGAAATGTTAGCACTCCATGTTAAGATCATCTGTTCTTCTTCCCCCGTTTTTGTTGAGGGTGTTTGTCCCTCTCCTCTCACCCTTGCCCCCCTACTATGCTTTGAATACCATCATTTCCCGCTTTACTCTGCCGTGGTGTGGCCTCACCTTGAGTACTGTGTGCAGTTTGGGGCACAACAGTATAAGAAATATAGAAAACTGTTAGAGAGTGTCCAAGGGAGTGCTACAAAAATGGTGAGGGGTCTGGAGGGGAAGATGCCTGAG